>NC_054063.1:10282208-11482208 GCF_017639655.2 Falco naumanni | reverse complement strand
CTGGTGTAACTGAGCAAACATCCTGCACCTGCTTTTTCTGTGCTGGGTGGGGTGAAACTCAAGTTAGGCTGGGAAGGGGCTTCATCTTGCCAAAGTTTGGTCCTTTAAAATTGGCTTCCTAATCTAACCTAACCGGGTAGGCTCTCTAGTGACTTCAGAGGGTCACAGCTCACTGGGACAGTCCTCTCTGCTCTGGAGGTATTTGCCTCTCTCTTTCCAGTAAGGAAGGAACCCAGACAACTGCGTTGGAGCGCATGTGCACATCTGCAGTGAGATGATTACCTTTCATGATGCCTGTGTCTGAAAGGCTGAGAAATCAGAGTGCTAGGAAGAGTTCATGGTGTAGGGAGAGGACTCTGTTCTTTTCAGTATTCATTGCCTCATCCTGAAGTATTAGCTTCATTTGCCCCAGAAGGTGTTAGTGGGGATCTTGATCTAACTCTTTACCCCCTCACAGTAAACTCTTAGGCTTTTCTGGGGTAATTTCCTGACATGTAACCATAAGGGGATTATAAAGAAGAATGAACAAAATCCACTTGTTCAGCTGAAATCAGACTTATTGGCACCAGCCAATATTCAATTCTTTCTGAGCCTCCCAGATGCTTTACATGTTGATTTTTTTTTTTCCTCCAAAGATTTCAGCTTGTGCGACATAGCCTAATGTTTCCGCACACTGCTTCCATTTCTTCCACTGTCTTGTGTGTGTGTTTTAAATATAGAGAGCACAGTGACCCTGTTAGCATCCTGCTGGTGACTGTTCTTTCAGCTGTAGCCACTGCCATTTCTTGCTGTTTTCGCCACTTGGTTTTGGTTTGCAAGAGGCAGCCGGGTGTTGTAACCTATTCTGTGAACTTCTGAGCTGCTTCACGCTCCTACAACAGCAAAAGATGCCGGTGCTCCACTGCCTCTTTCCCGGGAGAGAGAGGGAGAACAGCAGCAACTCCAAGCTGTTCATGCCACGTGAGTGGGGCCACCCGGGTGCTGTATTCACAGGCATGGTAGGACTTGCATAAAGTCAGTGGAAAATACTTGGTTCCTCTCTTAAGTCAGCATGGCTAAGGCAGCTTGCTTCCCCTCCACCCCCACCCCCCTCCGAGCCCACCCCCCTCCAAGCCAGTCTTTTATTGCTTTTCTCATGGCAAGAAAACACCTTATTCTGTGTTGCTAAGGTGGCCGTTGCAGCAGATCTCTGAAGCAGCCAGGATCTGCAGGTGGTTGTGCAATTAAGTATTTCTTAATTCACATCTGCCTTCCCCTCCGGATGAGCTTTACTCTGCCACTAATTGAGTCTGACAAGTTTTCATCCAAGCAACGATGCAAAGAGCGTGTAGATGTTCATGCCATCAGATCCAGTGGCAGTCTGGATGGTTGTGACTTTTCACTAACGTCAGCATTGAAGATGACATATGTACAATTTCTGCAAAGCTTTTTAAAACTCATAGAGTTTTATTAAAGAAGTGGCTTTTGTTGAAGGTTCTCATGCCTTCCCTATCTTCTTTGTGTAGTTGTCATCCTTGTCAGGTAAATAATTTTTTTTAAATTATTGGACATGCCTAGGATGGTATTACAGAAGTGCCAGCCGAGAAAAGGGGGCTGTGATGGATTCTCTACAAACATTATGAAATACACAGGCTCCTTTTGAAAGACTTTGGTATTTGAATTGATGAGGCAGGTGTGGCTGGAGGAGAAGACATAACCACAGAGAGAGCTATCCTTGCTTCTGCTTATAAGGACTTACATATAGAAAAAAAATTCTATATAAATATCTAAAAATAGCCTTATATAAAAAATCTATATAAAATTTCACTAAAAAAGTGAATGAAACAAGCAACTAATAGACGAGTAGACACCCCATGTATAAGGTTGTATAAAACCCCTGCATATATATGCATAAATACCAGTTTAGAGATCTCAAGCAACCTGCTCAGGTAGCTCCTATATCGGGCTCTCAGGCACACCCCGGACTGCAACAGCTCAGACGCATGGCCTGGCATTGTGTATGAGAAAATAATATCCAGGAGGAGGTGTGAGCAGCTGTCTGCTTCTCTGAAGGTATAATACTTGTGCTATTCATGAATTTAAAAATTAAATTGCGCTGTCTCACAGCTGAGTGTAGTTTGGAAAGGGGGTGTGTGTGCGCACAAGTATGTTCTCTGTTACACTGCAGTTCTTACAGAGAGGTATTTCAGTCTTGAATAGGTTCAGATACTGATGTTGGGAAACTTGTATATTTTTTTTTAGGCTCATAAACTCCTTCAGGAGCATGCGCTTTGTTAGTGATGTAAGAGCTCTTGTTCACACCTTCCTGGAGATAATCAGCTAACAAAGGGAGTGATTTAGATTATGTAAAAAAATTCTGATTTTTTTTCTATATAGAAACATTTTCTCTAAAATTAAAATTATTTCCTAATTATTAATTCACATTCAGGAGCTAGGATTTCTGTTTGAAAAACTGATAGGCAGGCTCTTTCCTAAGGAGATCATCCTTTAGATCTGTGGTATAGTTTGCTCTTTGTCAAACTATAGGTATATACTATAGGTATGGTTACAATGTTTGCATTCCCTTCATACAGAATAAATCTGAAAATTTGTATTGTTCCCTTGAATGACCTGAGAAAAGGCAGAGCACGTCTACCTGTGTTTCTCAGGTTTTGGCTTTGTTTTTCTCCATTGATATCGTTCTTTTTCTGAGGACTTCCAGAATTGATCAAATGGTTGCCTCTGTGTGGGACAGCACGTATCTTTCTTTCAAGTATTTTGCCGTAAGGTTACCTGATCCACAGGTACTTTAAATTTCCTTATTCTGTGTTTACAGATAAGTATTTCAGCTGTTTTTTTTCCCCTCTTCCAACACTTTTTGACTGGGCACAGGGGAGGAAAGACAAGGTGGAGGGAAAGAGAGAGAAGTCGTGTGTGCTTTGTAGTGAAACCTTAGGCTGACAAAAGTAGAACTTCTATTTTTTTTAATATAAATTATTAACTAGATAAAAATAGAATATTCCACCAGTGGCATGAGCGGGCAGCACCACCTGCTGGCATCGCCGGCTGGAAATAGAGCAGAGCTGCACAGAACTGGGAGGCTAGCATCCCTGAAGCAGCTGCAGTCCTGCAAATCTTGTATGCTAACAGCTGCAGTGATGTGGAGATAAAGCTTCAGCGCTGGTCCTGCTCTTGAAAAACCCAGTGCCACGCTGATCTTCAGTGCAATTGGCACTCAACCTGAATAAATGATTGCTTTGGATAGATCTTCATGTACTTCAGTCACAGGAAGATTAGGAAGAGTAATTCAATCTCAATGGATCATGTGTCGTGTGGCATGAGATATCTTGCACAAGACATTTCAGAGATGGAAAATCACTGTTAAGGAGGTGATTAAGTTGGGGTTTTGCCCATTTCTGCTGCTGATCTTCTAAGTCTCACCATGTGTGCACGCAGACAGTGCAAGCAAGACTAGAACAAGGAATCCATAGTAGTGTTGGTATGCATCTGCTTAAAAACACAGATTAAAAGCATTGCTTTAAATCTGTGCTCCTACTTCTATTAAGCAAGTGTCTTATTGTGAGTGACTATAAAGAATATCAGGGCGATTTTCTGAAGTTTCCTGCACCCATCGGTCGCTCACCCAGCTGAGGTGTTTAGATGGCGAACTGGCCCAGGGCAGGGTGACACACCAGAAACAAACCCTTCAAGACTCCCAATTTTCTCTTAGCTCCCTTTGATTTGTTTTTTAAAGTTTAGAGGTGGCTATGGTTCAAATGTGTTATAAGTGCTTGCTGTAAAATCTCTCGGAAAGAGATGGGTGGGAACAAATACTAAAATTCCCATAGTACTTGCTCATGGTTCACTGCCAACACAAACTATAGTAGTGTGCCAGTAACTGCAGATCACAGACTATCCACTGCTCATTGGTGAAAAAAGGGCAATGGAAAAAAACCCCCTACTTTTATATTATAAATGCCAGTTAATGGACACATGTGAAGCTAAGATGGAATAGACTTCCAATTTTTAATCCCATTTAGCTAATATTTCCATGCTGATAGCACTGCAGCGGATGCAGATGTGCTCACCGACGAGCAGGCTGACGCCGAGGGTGCTCTTTGGTGTTAGCATACCACATCAGAAGTAGCTGTCACCTGTGATTCCTGATTCTCTTTGACCTTAATTTTTCTTTGAACCAGAGGAATTTGGTTTAATTAAAGAAAACTCTCGGTTTCTGTTCCTGAAATGAGGCCTGGGCAGACCCAGGTGTCTCTGGCTGGTGGTGCTGCCTGTGGGTGCCTTCGGATCGCTGCTGTGGTCTCAGCAGGCGCAGTCTTTCTGGAACACTGGGGTGGGAATGGAGCTGCACCTCTTGGTGCATTCTGCTTTGAGTAGGGTATGCAGAGGATGTTTGGAAAGAATCATGTTTTGCAAGTCGATGCTTAGCCAGAGTTTTTGGGCACACTTGGCTCAGGCAAGTGCTGAGACAGGCGGCCAAGGTGAAGGGATTCCACAACTTCTTGGAACTTTCTGGTACCTGGAGCACTGGTGAGATACTATCCAGGCTCACCTGAGCCGTAATCATTGTGAGAGACCATCTTTGGTGAAAAATACAACTCAGACAAACTTTTTTTCTCTTGGACATAGTTGTGTTGCAATGGAGGTACCTTGTAAGGGCAGTGTGGAATTTTCAGCAGTGAATTACAGACAGGAGCCACCTTCCAGAACTGCATCTGGTGACTTACGTAAGAACTGAACCCATTCAAAATGTCCCCAGGGCAGAAGGTCCATGCTTCGCTTTTATACTCATTGCAATGTAAATGCCTTGCTGTTCAAGGGCAGTCTGTGACAGGCAAGGATCTCTTCATTCATCTGATTTGGCTGGTGTCCTGGTCGTCGGTGGGACTTTGTTTCAGGGAGCCAGGCTTGTGATGCACTCGCTCTGGTGAGCTTACCGAGTCAGTGTTTGAACAACCCCAGGAGCGATCAGGGGGTTTTAGACCCACTAAAGACTCTATCCCATTTGGACAGTTCTGTGGAGCCAAAGGGACAGTATTTAATGACAGTGATTTAACCCAAGTCAAAAGCTCAGGCAGTGTCAACTCCCGCCCACACTAAGTACAAACCAAAAGATAATGAGCTTACTCAGTGGGTTCATATTTTATGTTACCACTGTCAAATATTTTCTTGCCGAAATCATTGGCTAAACTGCTCAATATATACAAGTCCATTGTAATTTGTGCCATGATTAAATATTAAATCAGTGTTTATTTTCAGAGGAAATAAATTTAGAGCAGACCTCTTTGTTCTTCGGCAAAGGATCTCTGCTCCTGTCAGTTAGGAGATGGAGCAAACATTCTTCCCTTTAATAACATAATTATTCAAAAATGTTTGCAAGGATCTCTTTGTAGAATTTGTGCTCACACTTTAGAGTCACTCTTTTATTCCAAAATGAGGTTAAAGGGTTTAAGATTCAACAGCTGGCAAGGTGATGCAGGTTTGCAAACAACATGGGGAGGAGAAAGGGCCTAACTGCATTGAAAGAGCTGCCCATTTATGTAGAAATCTAAAACTAAAATATATCACCATGCCATTTAATTTTAAGTATTTTTCAGCATTTTTTTCAGAATTTTTCTCCTGCCTTTTAAGAAATGGTAGCAGTTTAACTTTACAGCCACCTGCAGTACTGCTTAGGAAAGCAAAATAAAAACCCCAAAACCACCAACATAAACTTGGACACCATCGGTTTTTTATGTATGTTTTTAACATACAACAGTAATGCTTTCATTATAACAGACGGCATTTTTAACATTAATAACCTCTGCTAAAATCAGTAGGTTTGTTTTTCAAATTTTGAGAATGCCCATGCTCTTGTAGTGTAAAACACAAAAAAAGCTGCACTCTTGGGTTAGTTCAGGTATGACTGCTGATGCCTTGGCATGTGTGTGTTTCCATGTCAAACCTAGCAAAAAAGATGTACTTTGGCTGTCATTGTCGTTTTCATACAATTTTCTGCATCATTCTTTTTCTCTTTTTTTTCCCACCTTATTGGCACAGGTTGGAAATCCACCTTTTTTGGGGTTGTGCCAGATAATCCTTGGAATACATAATGTTGTTTATAATCTAATGGGATCTTTTTCCAATGTAAAGGTCTCCCAGGTCTGCTCCTTGGGTGTACTGAGCACATTATTAATCTAATGTTCACTAATGTTAATCTATACGCTTGCTGTATTTCACCTTGACCATGCAGTAAAATATCTGCATCTTTATGCTGAGTAAGTTTGATGTGCTTTAGTGCCTGTAAGCGATGAAGAGGAAGGAGGCATTCTCTTTGATAATATTGCCAAATCTGCCATTGACCCCTTCGACACCTCTTCGGGATCCGTACAGCTGATAGCTATCAAACCCGTGGCACTACCTGCTGTTCATGCTGCATCAGATCGGAGCCAGGAATCTGCCATCGTTAATGGAGAGGTAAGGACTGTCTGCTAACACCTCTAGCTGTTTCCTTGGCTACATCCACAGGTGGAACACTCTTAAGCCTGTTAGAGTTGAGGACTGGTAGAAGCTTTTTTTCTGTATTCCTACCTTCCCGATACCCTTCTATTATATTTATTTTAATAAAACGAGTAATGAAGGCAGAGAGTGGAATAAAATCCTTGTCTGCATGAATTCTGTCTCTGAGCCACATAAATGTATATAGATCATCTGGGTGCCAATCTGATCTTTGTATACTGAGGAATAAATCTCATTCGGAGCAGGAAGGGGTGCAGTAGAACCATGGCTTTGCACAGCCTGCACGCAGAGCTGCAGTTATTTCCTGGGAACAAGGTGGCATGACACAAGCATCTGATCCAGGTGCTGGACAAAGTCCATGCAGTAGTGTACCTGCATGATTATTCATGTTTTGATGTAGATTTAATCAAGACTGCTACATTTACAAAGGACTGATGTTTTTATATACTTGTTAAACATGATGGGGACAAGCCAGGGAGGTGTCTTGTTTGCAAACTCACACTGCAACAGTCATTTAAAGATCAGCCAGAATCTCTCTGATGCTGTTTAAGAGCCACGAGGAGGGCTGCTGCTAGAGACACGGTAAAACACAATGTCTTCAGGCTTCCAGTGCGGGCCTGGATTAGAGCAATCTGTCGTGCTCCATTTAGTGCTTGCATTTTAAGCCCTGATGTGCCACATAGTTTCCAGACTCGGAGGAATGCTTATTTAGATTTCAGCATCGATTTTCTGTAAGCCAACGGAATGGCACTCCTGGTGCTGTGAGCTGTCTTGTATGTACGTTTCTTGAAATTTGTGAGAAGACTGTAAAGTTTGTCTCCAGAAGCACAAAGCCCAAGTAAGTTGCTCATTTCCATGTAACTGACAACCTGAAACAGGAGAGAAAGCTGACCGGTACCAAGTCAGACCAAACACCCTTTTATTTAAGGATTCAGTCTCTGACAGGGGCCCATAAAAGATTTGTAAGGAAGCATATAAATAAAAGGAACATACGATGACATTTCACTGGAATTTTTTCCCCAGCAATCAGTGATGACTAATTTAAGTTTTTTGTGTGGTCAGGGGTGATGTCTCTGTACTTATGAGACCCTAGAAGAGTTTTCATCAGTGAGTTCTCCCCATGGTACCCAAAAGCCAGCATGGCATTGGGTCATGGCAGTTGGCTAACATCATCGATGTTTTTCTTCTGTGGGTGTATCTGAGTCACTGTTGTAATGGTACATAGTTTTTAGGCTAAAATTATTTAACCATCTGTCAAGCCATAAAAATGCAGCAACTCTGTTCACTTGCAGTTCCTCGCTGCTTACAGATGGCATGGTGTGGTACAAAAATGCGCTCTGTAAAATGACACATACACCGCATCAAACACGCTCTGACAATATCGTTTGGAAGTAGCCAGTCTGGCACCATCCTTTAAATGTCTTTTTGCCTTTTAGGTAAACAAGGCTTTGAAGCAGAAGTCTGATATAGAGCACTACCGCAACAAGCTGCGCTTGAAAGCCAAGAGGAAGGGGTACTATGATTTCCCACAGGCTGATAACAGCAAGGGGCTGACAGAGAGAAAAAGGATGTACGAAAAAAACCAGAAAGAACTTGACCACATTTTGGATCCAGATGCAGATATCTCATCTCCGTTTGCTGAGCCTAAGAACAGGTGAGAATTTTTTATGTGCAGTTCTTCATCTGGGAGGAAAGTTGATGTCCAGGGGTTGTAGGGAATCAAAGGGGCCATTCTTAATGAGCCAACTGCTTGTTGCATGGTCAGCTGGCCCCTCCTACTTTATCAAGAAAATTCATATAACCTGTGATGATTTATGAAAGGTTGTCATCTGGTAAAACTGCAATGTGGTTAAAAAGAAAGTAATGGAAAGACAAAATAGTAAGGAGACTGTTGCAAATAGGGAACAGTTGCAAGACCTTGCGAGTCATTTTCCAAGTACGGTAAATATCAAAAGCATTACTACCACTTTTTCTAATACTGAGGGTGGGCTTAAGCCAGGAAGCTAGCATCTGCATTGGTTCTTTTCCAAAGTTCAGTGGTGGTATTATTTTGTCGTTATTTTTATCTGAATATAACCATTGCAGTAAGCACAAGGTAACCCAAGCAGTATATTGTCCCCGTGGCTCAGTAAGTCCTGCAGGGACAGTATCTGTAAGATTGTGTATGTACCCATTTCTGGTGATCTTCCTGTATCTCTAGCAGTGGAATTCATAATTTGCTCATCTGTGGCATGAAGCTGGCATATTGTGTAACAGTACCAATGTTTGATTAACACTTCAGTGTCTCTTGAGGATGGCACATCAGTAGTATTAATCTCCCTGTTTTAGAAACGAGGGAGGAGTGCACATGCTGATTCTGCCTGAGCCTGCTGTGGGTGGGTGGGTCCCCTGCTCTGTCGCTCTCTGAAAGACAAGTTGACACATTGAAAAGGGGAGATCACACCAGTCTTTACCCCAGGAATGGCACAGTATGCAGGTTCCTCTTCCTTTAGGGGTGGCAGAGGTGTGAAGGATTATAAGAGTGTATGTTTGCCATTGCACCTTGCACCATGAGAGCTCTGGTTCTTACTGTAATCAGGGTCCAGCAAGCAGTTGATCCAGGAGAGGAAAAGCAATACTGGAGTACATAGCCTCTGGAAATGGCCCTCATGCCTGGAGTTGCAATCTTGTATCCCATCTCCTGAGAAGTTCAGACCAAAGTTTTCCTATAAGCATAAATCACATCTGCAACCAAAGCATTGGTGGTGATGCAGTCTGCACACAGTGCAACCGCAGCAACTACTTGTAGAGGAATGAAGCTGGGTTAATTATCACTGATAATATACAGCTGTGGGTTGGCTGATGTAGATAAGGTGCAGCTGTGGCTGGTTCTGTTAAGAGGTTGGGCAGTCAACAGAGAGAGGAGCCAAGGAAGAGAGAGGAGGAAGAAGCAGAGAGTGAGTGAGCATGTGCCCTGGGTGAGGAGAGACTAGGAGAAGGCAGCAGAGGGACTGCCTTGAAGAGTATGATGGTATGTGATGGCAAAAGACCTTGTTGCAGCTGGCTAGTTTGGAGAGTGCTGTGACAATTACCCTTGGGGCACAGGGATGAAAAACACTGTAACGGGGAATACAAAAGCAGTGTTGGCTCAGAATATGGGCAAAAGCTGTGATTGGATGAACTTCTTCAGGCCTGGAGTTAAATGACGGAGGGATAGTACCCTTGGTGGGCCATTTCCAAGGGTTGCACAGGTCAATGAAGAAAAAAGATGCCAACTTAATTGTGTGTTATGTCCTTGCTGGAGAGTTTGGGGCATCGTTTCCTTGTGCAGCTTTCCAGTGAGGGAGGAATAAACTGCTCCGAGTGCACTGAAAAGGTAAGATACAGAACCCTCAGCACACAGGAGTCCTGCTCTGTCTGCACGGTTGTCCAGAACATATAGATGGAACAGTAGAAACATTGCTATGACTGTGCTGTACGTATAGTGAAGGACTTTGGGTGTTTATCATATGTCACATGCCACGTAGGAAATGTTTAAAACATTACACATGAAGCTTTAATGATAGCCATCTGCTTTCTGTTAAATATACTGACGTTTGCTTGTTCATGTGCCGATGTGCTGAAAGGTCCTGGAATACATTTTTTTCTGCGTGTTTTCTAATGTGTTGTGTAAACCTGCCATAGTCTATTTGAGATAGTGATCACTGGCATGATATAAACTGCTTGAAGGCAGGTATGCTGCTGTGGAGGAATGATGTCGTTGTGTAGCTAAACCGTAAAAGGCTGACTGTCGGATTTACTGGTTAAATATATAGTCTATATCCCTACATAGGAAGGGAGAAGAACCATTTCTGACACACATTTTGTAAAGGCACAAAGCATTTAATGAACTTTGCAGATGTTTGCAAACAAACCAATTCCAAAGTCTTTGCTAAAATTTCCATATGAGGACCAGGAACTGAACTTGGTATGCTGCAACGCACTACAGCATTATTGTCTCCATTTTTCTAACTAACAATAAGGTGGCTAAAACGTCATACTGCTAGAGGAAAACCTGGAATAATATTGCAAGGTCATGTGGGTTTTGGTTATTGATGAATGAATCAATACAGTTGTATTTCTGTAATGAAATAAAATTGCTTTTAAAGCAATCTAGGTTAGGAAAAAATTGAAAAAATTTGATTTCTGACTTTTTCTGCTTTGAGTCATTGTTTATATCATTCTAGTTACAGAAATCAAAAACTGAAAAATTGCATTTTTTTAAAAAAAATAATATCACTTTAAGTGTAAATCAAAGATTTCAAAATTTCTAGGGAAGAGGCCTATTACACTCTTTCCTGCTTTGTATATATTCCACTAACTTATATCACATTATTACATTTCCAAAATGTATTGGAAAATAAAGATGCAGTTGATTACATTACTCAAGATCACCTTTACATTTTGGATTTGTTTTAAATTGTATTTAAAAGTGATTTACTACACTGCTACTAAATAATTTGATTTTTTCAAGAACAAACAGCTTTGTGCCCTTAGTACCTTTGAGTCTTCTGTACCGTCAAATTAATGTTGTAAAATGTTCCAGTTGTGTTCCTGGAAGGCACTTGCTAACCCATTTGGATGCCAGTTGTCAGTGTTCGTACCTCCTTTCTCATTAGTAAAACTTTTTAAGATGAGCTAATTGGCAATCTCAAGGCAATTTTAAAAAGATTACTGATGATACCCACTATTCTGGGAATTTCTTTAATAGTTTGCAATCAGGTCAAGAATCTGCATTTATTGGAGAGCTGTATATTTGAATCCCTTAGAAAATATATCACAACTGCATCAACTCAGTATTTATGGACCTATTGTAAAACACATGAAACTTTAGAGATCTTTACTGTAGGAACATAAAGATTGTCAGCTCTGATTATACTCTAGCATAACCTAGTTTCCCACGTTTTCTGGTGATACAGACAGTATAGTCTTGGAAGAAACGAGACAAGATACTTTAATTTACTTAATATTATTTTTATAGGGAAAACTTATTTCAAAACCTCTGCTTGTTTTCTGCTTGGGCAGTGCCTTTCGGAATTTCAAACATGCACACAGAGATTTGTAATGGAAAGTCACACATCAGTTTTTGAAAGTCACCTTAAAATTAAGCATATGCCTGAGTACTTGGTTTAATCAGAAGTGTGAAAGTGATACTTTTTTTGTCCTACCTTTTATCCTGTCTGATCATGTAAATGTCTGCCTTTCTGGATTTCTGCAAACCATTTTCTGCTGCTCTAATCTTGTCAAGGCAAAAAGTTCTGTTAACCAAATCTGTAATATCTGAAGAATTCTTTCTTCTTATCAGTGAATTCATTTGGACTGTGTGGTCTTTTAATTTCTTTGATGGCTCTTGAGAAGTTAAACCATGAAATCTTTGTAATTGCTGAATGGAACAGCTGCTTAACAAGGTTTGCTCTTATGTGACTTACAGAAATGGTGCTAGCTTTTCAGCATCTCAAATATTGTAGTAGATCTCTGTAATCAGATCAGGCAACCCCCTATGTTTCAAACTCTGGAGACCTTATTTTTACCCTGCTTGTTAATTCAAACAGAGCTGTCAGCCACACGCTCACTTAATTTTAATGCAAGCATTTTTTTGGCCTTAAATCAAATCTTAGCACTACATTGCATTTTTCTCTCAAGTTACCTGGCAAGTGTAGGATAATGTTGGAAAAGTCACCCAAGCCTCCTCCCTTCGATAGCCACCTTCCAAATTTCTGCTTTCAACTCTTTTTCTGATTCCCACAGACTTATCAATCATGGCTGACAGGCTGTTGTGCTCTGACTGATGTTTATTGCCTTTGAAATCGCCCCACCACTGTGCTGAGCCCCCTACCACAGCAGCAATCTTTTGCTAATGTTTGATTGAAGGGCAAAACGTGCTGTAATTTTTGAACATTCCTAATGTAAAAATGTACTTGGATGAGTGTGATACAATAAGGAAGTTTTTACTTTCTCCTGAGTAACTGAACAAAATAATGTTGTGTGTCCACAACATTACTACAACATGATTGCTTGGGTAGTGCTAGTTACCAGAGACGACCTTTTGGAAACAAAGAGTAAATGTGTTCCCAGTCAGTCTGTGAGGGTTAGTTGAGAGCTGCTGGCTTCAAGTGCCAGAGGAAGGGACAATATATCCTGGCAGGTATAGATAGCTGTCCATCTGACCGAAGTGCAGGCTCTGAAGAATCAGTTCACTTCAAAATCCATGTTGCTACACCTTGGCTCTATCTCTTACTATTGTCCACTGTGTGTAGCAGCCAGGGCTGGTCCGGTGGGCTCCAGCTCGTGTTGGGGATCTGTCTGATAGCACGATAAAAGTATTCAGGTGTAAATTATACACTGCAAGCTGAGACTGCAAGTGTGAATTCAGACATAATAGTGCAACTTCTCTTACTTCACTATGAGCATCATCAGGTCCCTCGTGCAAAAAAAGCAACGTGCAAACATGTTAGATGGTCTGACCAACTTTTAATATTTGAAAGGAGTAATTGCAAAAAGCAGAAAAATAGCGTGGCTAGGCAAGGATAACTTTATGTCAGGCTCTAACAAGAGTGTAATTATTGTGTTAATGAAACTGGCATGCCATTATTCAATCTGTTATTGATCTACAATGGGAGGAGTGCTTCTCTGGGATAGGCAAGAAAATGACTAATGGCCAGATGTACCACGAGAACAATGTCTCCTAAACTCTTCTGGTTTAGATGTAGGCTTCTTAAAAGATGCAGCTCGATGAAACATGAAGTTCCTGTATCATGATTTGGCCACCACTCCTGAAGAGTTTATGTAGCTATGTTCGGTACCTTACAGAGGAATTCTGTTATTTGGTTTTGTATAGCCAATAACAAGGGAAGAAACAGTTGCATTGAAAAGATTACAGGATATTTTGGGTAGTGATTTATGTGCTGTCTTTCTATTACACTTGCTTCCCCTTGCTTCTGAGCACACAGGGACGAAAGCTGCACACCTAGGGATGCTTTTGCCCCAGTGCTGCTCAGAGCTATGCTGGAAGTGGCTTAACCCCAGGGAGTATGGCTCTCCGAGCTGCGGGCAGTTATCAAACAGGGCATTTAAAACCAGCAGCATGCAGGCAGTTCCCTCCCACTCCTGTCTCTCTTCCTGTTTGCTTTGCTGGGTGTTTGTTGCGGTGGAATGTTATTCTGCTTCCCTCTTGTCACTCAGGATCAGCAACCAAGATCTCTGCTCCCCATTTGAGTGTGTGGAAGGTCCAAATATTTTTTTTTTATAATAGCACCTGTTTATTTTTTATGAATTTAAATCATATCAGCTGAGATTAAAAGGGTTCTGATATCTTCCTGGGACACATTTCATTTGATAAGCTCCCACATATGATGTCCATGTTTTTTATGTAGCTTTATTTTCTTTAACAATAAACAAAATTAATGATCTCTTAATAATGGTACTAGCACCTTCATATACAAAGAAAGAAAATCCTATAATAAAGTGGTCCTGTTATGAACCTCATCATTTTAGAATAAAGGTAAGTATTGAAAACTACTGCCTGTTGTTTTTTTTTCTTTTCGTTTTACTCTTTTCTTGTTTCATGTTTTCTAGGCAGCCGCTGAAGAGCTCAGTATACAGAAGCAGGCAGTCTTTGAACAGTCCTAGCCCAGGAGAAACTGAGATGGATCTTCTTGTGACTCGAGAAAGACCAAGACGTGGAATCCGTAACAGTGGATATGATGTAAGTTTATCAGAACTTTCATTTAGCAGTGAAATTTGCTCAGCAAAGTCTTAACTTACTCCTAAACCCAGGTAACTATCAATAAGCTACAAGCCAGAGTACCATTGGGTATTTAACTTTGCAGTACTTTATGTGCACTAAGCATCCTGAAAGAAGCTCAGGATACTCAGAGCACAGATTCCTTCACTTACTTAGTAGCTGTACATCAATTTACAGTCTGACATGCAAACAAAACCTTTGCCCTGAAACCCATTATTTGCCAAAGTATTGAATTTTGAGTTTAGATAGCTCTAAGTGTGCAGCCACTTACGTGATAGTGAGGTTTTTTTTCATTGCAATTAAAATCCTCTGTTTGTTCTGTACCCTGGTGCTGCTCTCTTGGTTCAGAAGGTTGAACAACCAACCTCTGGGAATTTCTTTGAAGTCCAGATGTCAGCGCTTTGTGGAAATCCCCTAGGAACAGATATTGTCCTCTTGCTACCTCAGAACCTGGCAGAGTTTTGCATAGGGAAATGTCAAAACCAGCCAGAAGAGATGCTGGTTTATGGTCCAAGGAACTCACGCAGCCAACACAGGGCAGAGAAATTGTCTTGCGCAGTCTGAACACACACTGGGCACAAGCTGATGTTGTGTGGATCCAGAATGAGGATAAAACCAGCCCTTCCGCTGGGGTAATGCAGACTTTGTCAATCCTTCATCACGTGTAGAAAATGCTGCATCTCAGCCATCCGTGAAGATCAGTCCCTAGCAAAGGTCTAAACTGTTCTGGGAAATAATGGAGTTCATTTGGTGATTGTTCTTCCTCCAATTCATCCTCCAAACTCTGTAGGTGACAAGCATTGGGGGGGGGCTTAATTGCCAACTGTCTCAGCTTCCAGGGTGTGTTTTTAGCAAGATGAAGGAAAGTACCGAGGACAGGGGTTGTGTTCAGGGAATTTTAAACCTTTGGCAGAATTCTTTGGGGCATGTTGTAATGTCATGTTTCTTAAATTATTTCCTGCATTTGGACACTTCCCATCAGGGCGCATGAGTCACGTGGCGCCACGGAAGCGGGATGACTAGTTCACTGCTTTGAGGCATTAGAACCTATAATTGCAAGAAGAAAGGTATAACCTGTTGAAATAGGTTTTTCATTGTGCAAAAAGGTCTCCCCCCTTTATTTTTTGAGCTTTCTTAGATAAAACCACTGTCAAGCCAGCCTTCCCTCAGTACCCTGAAGATTGTATCCTTCAAGAAAGCAAGGGATTCTTTTTAAAATGCTAATAAAAATTAGTTTTTCATAGGTGATATTTTCCTGAAATTAATGTAGAAAATACTCTGGGAGCAGGCATGGCCTCCTGCTCTTAGTTCAAAATTAATATGCCATAGTTAGAAGATTTTAAAAATATATTTTAATGTATTGCGTATAGTATATACAATGTAGATTTTAAAGAAAATTTCTTACAAACCTTGAAAGTAGATTAATGAATTTATGCAGACTCTGAAATGTCCTAAAATAATTACAAACTCTGAGCTCTGTGCACATCACATGCAAGTTTGCTTTCACCTTTCTTTTAGCGAGCTTCTCTGCGGCACAGTCTTTTTTACCACTAAGCTACATAAAATTCCTTTTGCCCAGTGCACTGCGGGTTCACGGTAGTGCACCTCTTCTCATGCTCATGCTCAATGTGTGTCCTGTCTGAAAGCGGAAAATTGCCAGGGAAAATGGGACAGGATATTGAAATTTAGTTCCCAAGCCTCAGCTTGCAGCGTGGGCTGCTCTCCCTCCCTCCTGTTGGAGGCTCCTCAGGCTCAATCTCCCAGGATACCCATGGGCGGGCACCTAAATCTATATTTATGCACGGAATTCAGATGGATCTCACAAGTGATGCAACTAAACACCTCTGGAAACCTGACCTCTGAAAATGGGTGGAAAAGGGCAGGCTCTGAACAAGGGCTGGTTTGTGTGCCAAATCTTACATCTTTCCAGTAACATCTGGTACCATTTTTTGACATCCACTTTGTCGTTCTAAAGGTTCCAACCTTCTTGACTCCTGCTCACCTCTTCCTCTCAGTATGCTATTCAGCAAGTCCTACCAGTGAAATTCTTATTTTATGAGCAGTTCTGGATAATTAAATTTATGGCTCAAATGGCTCATGTTATCTTCAAGTCATGAGACTTTGGTTTTGAGCTGTTACCAGTATGCCCAGGTTATCTCTTGAGTTTTATCTTCCCAACAGTATATGTTTTTTTTATTTTTTTATTTTTGAGAAAAGAGACTAAAATCCCCTGGATTCTTTAAGAAAACTCCTTAAGAACTGCTATACTAATATGCATAACCAAATAATGAGAATTTATGATCTGCATGATTTTAGCTTGGATTTTCAAATATGAGAGGGAAGTAAGAACTCAGCAATCTGCCATTCCACAGTACTAATTTGTTATTTATGTATTTCTGGTTCCCCTTACAAAACAACTTTCTAGTATTTCAATTATGATTTTCTAAAAATATATTTTCTAAATTCTGAAAAGATTCCCTATGATGATTTTTTTGTTATATTTTTCTGAATCATTGTTCTGTTTCTTAGAGCTAAAACCTAGTCAGGGTAGAAGGTCAACAGCTACCTACCTGTCCATATAGAATAAGTAGCTTTTTGTTTTTTTATTGGAGCATGCATTCTACTGTTTGATGTTCTGAGTATATTATGTGCCTTTACAGCACCTTTTAAAAATGGATTGAACAATCAATGAAATATTGAACATTACCTATCTTTCAATTGTAAATAACCCCAATGGGGTTTATTGACATCACTCTCACCTAGGAAGTAGATTAAGGAGACTTTATTAACAAGTTTGTTATTTCCAACATGTTCACAGACAATTGTGAGTAGAGCAAATGCTATAACGAGATTCTAGAACCTTTAGACTGCTAATGAGCTTTATACTAGGGCAGAAAATATGTAGGCTGGTTTTTGTGTAAGAGGAAGAAAATGACCTTATACATAGCTAAGAGATCAATATTCAAAATAATTTACTGGTATAATTTTATTGATATAGTTAAATTTTGCAACTCCTCAAAAAGCTTATGGATTAATGTTCACATGAAGAATTTGACACAGTTGCGGCAGCAGAGTTATGCCAGAAGTGTGCAAAGTCTGTCTCTTGGTACAGGATTTTCTTTTCCTCCTTCATGTAATTCATTCCTTGTATTGTACAGTAACTATGTATGAACAATATGTGGATTTTTATAATGGCATCTGTTTATGATACTTACATTTTTCAATTGATAGGAAAGCAACTGATATACATCAGAAAGTGATAGGATGGATTGAAATAAATTCTAAAGCTTGAGGAAAAGTAATGATCACCAGTCTCCTCCAAAATCTTCATGTCAACTTTTATATTGATAAATCAACGCTGACTTAATGCTGACTGTTAACATGCATCCTTTATTCATATGATATATTTTAGACGTTCTGTAGAGGTCTAATGGCTTCTCCAAGGAGCTGTAGTAGGGAACCTGATTTATTTCAGCATTGGGTACTAATAGGTCTCTTGTGGGATTCCATTTGCTGACATTTTTACAGGCATGAGGAAATAGAACCATCTTTATTAATCATCCAGTTGGGACAATATAATTTCAGAGGCTCTTTGGTTGTGCTCATGCGAACTACCATTGCATTTTATAGTCGGGCTTCTAAAACTTATCTGATTTTTATTTACTGTAACAACAGAATCCAAATGCAGGAAGAAAATTCAGGGAAACTATTTAGTTGTATATTTCCTACAGAGTTGTTCAGCTTACGATAACTGTGCAGTTACATTGCTTCTCCCCCAATCTGATGTGTTTGCCACTTAGGAAGCCTGAAGCTGGGTTTGTGGTTTTGAATTTGGATAATATACTGTAAAACTATAACCATATAAATTACGGTTAAACTCTAGTATGCAAATGATTTATTGCCTTAATTTTCCTTTTTCAATGCTGTATTTTCATTAAGTAGCAAGATAATAGCTATACTTGTAACAGCTAAGAGAAAACAAATTAAGATCTTTTATTTAAATTTATTGCCAGTCTTTAGGATAACCACGTAACTCTTCTCTGAATGGCTGATAACTGAAAAAGAAAGTCAGTTTGATATTTTCCTCTGCAAATGAAGAAATACATACTATGATTGTCCTATAGTACCTATGGCCATATGTAGTTTGCAAAAGGTTGGCGGCCCAGCTGCTTATTTAGTCAGGTGTAGAAAAGCACTATTACATGGAAAAAAAAGTATGCCGCAGTAGGAGCTACAGAGGACTCAAATTACCAGGATAGTGCTGGAATTATAAATAAGAACGTCTTGTTGTATTCTTTTATTTGTGGCTATTTAAAATGCTAACAAAATTCTAACCACATGCTATATATAGGAGGAGGTACATATCCTATTTTTCATTCCACTTATCCTAGCATCTTAAATACATTATACTGATATTTAAAGAATTATAAGGAAATGGTTGCTTTTTCAGGTTGCCTGTTTAAAATGTATTTTTTAAAACTATAGGCTGTAAAACTAATCTTACAGAAAATGGATTGTTAGGCATTTCACTGTCAAGTTCTTACAATATGATGATTTTTTTTTCTGTCTTGGAGTTACAAGCAAAAAAAACGGGGGGGTGGGGTGGGGTGGGGTGTGTTGGTGATTTCTGTTTGTACTTCTCTGCAGAAGGAATTACCCTAGAAGTAACTCTTCAAGTTAAGCTGCCCAAGTACCATCTGCTCAGTAGAGTATGTGCTTCATTCACTGTTTACACATTAGTTTGGGATAAATTGCTGTGTAACTAGTGTGCAGTGGCTAGGTAAGGCAACTGAGCTGGTTTAGGATAATTTCTGCGAGGGACACATTGTAATTTCTGGTGGCCTTGTTAGTGGTCCTCACTGGGTTAGAAAGTTCAGGAAAACTCCTGAAGTTTAATTCTTCTGAAATCTTAATGTGTGAGAAGGGACAAAACTATTTCAGTCTCTGTAGCTGTAACAAGTGGTCACTTGTAAGGGGTCCCTCGTAGTGATGGTACTATTTAGGAAGCCACACTCCTCCTGGCACAGTTGTACTCCCATTGATACCAAGAAAATAATTTAAACATTAATTCTAATTGTTTTTACGTGAATCACTGACGATTTAATTGAGTGTCCCTGCTAGTTTTCGCAGCAAACAATGTAGCATATAAAAGGCTATTGTACTCGCCTGCATCATATCACTCCTTTGCAATATTTGTCATGTGTCTATATTGTCACAATTCCTGACTTTGTGTATGTTACATCTGTGTTTGAGAATGTTTTGTATGAAGCAGCACAAATACTGTCTTGTAAAGCTTTTTATGTATACGTGCTTTTATTCCATCCAACAGACTGAGCCTGAAATTATAGAAGAAACAAATGTTGACCGTGTCAACGAGCCTCGGAGTTACACCAGGTCCCGTCAGGCTAAAGGCCACTCGGAGACCTCAACTTTAAGTTCTCAGCCCTCCATTGATGAGGTTCGCCAGCAGATGCATATGCTCTTGGAAGAGGCTTTCAGCCTGGCCTCTGCGGGCCACGGAGGACAGAGCAGGCAGGAGGCGTACAGCTCAGCACCGCACTTGCCCTACTCAGAGGTTGTGACCAGTGCTCCTGGTACCATGACCCGACCTAGAGGGGGGGTACAGTGGGTACCCACTTACAGACCAGAAATGTATCAGTACAGTTTACCAAGACCAGTAAGTGAAACTTCTCTTTAGTACACTGTAACGTCATAAAGATATTTCTACTCTGAGACACTTTTTTTTTTTTAAAGGAGTAGCCCTGTTTCTGTGCTTAAAACCAGATGTGAAGCCATGCCTACAGTAAATATGTATGTGTAGCGGGCTGGATGTATGTATGCTTACCCATACTCATCTCTTGCAGGAAGACTCAGTACCTACTTTAGCAGCAAGGTTGTCTTGTCTAAATTGTGCTTGAAAGAATAGGCTGCACTGAGCTCCAGGCTGTTCAACAGGTCAAGAACCTGTTTGTCTGCCTCCTCCTATTCACGAGTGCATACTGGGAAGCAATCTGGTTTTGTAGAACAGCTATGGAGGCAGCTGGGTTTGAAGCACTCAAGTTCTGCATGAGGCCCGTCATTGAAGAGCATCATCGCAAGAGTGAACCAAGTGTAAAAATCAATGACCTGAAACGTGGGCTGTTACTGTCAGCCTTGCAGTCACAGCTATAGACCTGGGGCTCCAGAGGGCTTGATTCCATGGGTTTCTTGGTTGACCTTATGTAAGTCACTCTGTCCTCTACTTTCTAGCTTCCGATTGCGGCTTACATGTCTTTACCTCAGAGAAATAATAAATGAATTAAGAACTTAAATCCGTGGGTGGAAATTGTTAATGGAATTCTATAGGTTTGTAGCTAGCAGTCACGGGAGCACTGCATGCACCCTCAGCATGTGAAACTACCCCTGAATTTCCACATATTGTATTGTGAAACTCGACAACGTATTTTCCTTCTTATATGTCAGATACAAATCTAAACTGGGGAAGATTGCTTTCAGGTGAGAAATAGCCCATCGATATCAGTGTAAAAAGTTGTTCTTTTTAAGGCTTTTGGTTGGAAACAAACATTTCTTTGAAAGAATGCATTTCAAATTGAGTCCCTTACTCTGCTTGGAATAAAAGGGTAATGCAGAAAAATGTCCTCGGTTCAAAATAGCTATTACTATGACTTCCTTCCGTGATAATAAAAAATACATTAAGGGGTGCTGTTTCTGAACTATTCTGCACGTATCTGAAAGCCAGTGCCACTGCCTGCAAAGGTTCAGGCTGGTGCTATTTAAACCGTGCTAAAGGTTATTTCTGGCACTTTGAAATTGGTCCAATGAACTTCATAGACCATATAATTGTATTTTATGGTTAGAATTTGATTACAAGCTTAAGAGACAGCTAATGGGTAGTCAAATTGCTTTGACACCTCAGAGAGTCTTTCTAAAATGAAATTAAAAATGTCATATGGCAACAGGTTTTTTAAAAAATGTAATAGCCAAACATTTTTGGTGAGTGCTTCACTGTTTTCTTTCTAAGACTTATTACTCTTCTAAATCATCTGTGTGTTTAAGACCTAAAGCACTTGCTTATCTTTCTGGCATTTTGAAGGTAGTGTTAAAAAATTCCCTGAAGGTAGTTGATTGGCACAGGTTAGGATAGACACAGGCTGCCAGGCTTTGGATAAGGGCTGTTAATTCATAGTTTTCTGCTTATCAGTTTCACAAATATAAGCTGTACTTTAACCACACAATTTACTGGTTTGTTCTCAAATGGGGATGGAGGACTGGAATTGAAAATATGCAGCTGAGACGTGTGATCTGTGGGTAGGGAAAATGTGGAATTACTGCTCTCGGCACCTTAGCAGCTGTTTGCTTGCCCACGATGCCTTTGCTTGGCAGCTCTGGGGGAGATGCTGTGATGGGGAGTGCTCGGGAGTGGGCTGGCGGACATGTAGAGAAGGTGTCCTGGCTCACTGAGCTGAGGGGTGGGTGAGCAGCCTCTGGCAGCTTTGGGGATGAGAGGTACCTGAGCACTGGGATGTTTGTTCTATGGGGCAGGATGCTACCTCTGCAAACCAAAAATTAGTCATTTTTGCCCTTTCTTAAAATTCACTTCTTAGGGGCAATTAAAAGTAAACATTAATAATGCTATTATAATTTGTAATCTGGATTCAAGAGCATTTTGCCTGCTCAGATGCAGATATTATTTAAAGACCCAATGGTAAAGCCACAAGGCAAGTATAAAGGTCTTCGGTTCATCACTCTCTTCTGAGATCTGGCTCTTCGCAGTCCAGTTACATGAGAATAAACTTTTTACAACAACCCACAAACTTTCCAGTAACTTGAGTCCATATTTAGGTTTTATGAAACCTATTGCAAAGGCATTTGATAGGCAGTAGAAGTGCTGCATAAGCACTGTACAGGCATGCTCTACCTTTATAAAGCACAAATGGTAAACTGACTGAGGCAAAACGGCAAAAAATATGCATGCAAATCTCCATCTCAGGGTTCGTCTCTGTTGCGAAGTATTTGTGCCATATCCTTTCAGGGGTATCAGAACCACTCTTCAGGTCTATGTTACTTCAGGTCTCCTCCAAGTTGTGGACCTTTGATTTTTTTTGGCCATCAACTTCTTGGCTAGTCCCACTGTCAAACAGTTTATCTCTTCAGAGCATGCATGCATCTTCTTTTTCCTATTCCTTTTTCTTTTCCCTTCTGAGGCCTTCTGTGTTGTTTTGTTGTTTGTTTTTTTTTGTTTTTGGCTTTTTTTTTTTACAAGCTAACATTAATACCTAAATTATCTGTAGCTCTTGTGAGGGAATGCCTGTTTGCCAAACTGCCCAGGGGTGAGCTGTTATAACAGAATTCCTTCATATGGGGCTCGTGCCTTCTGCTGGCAGAGAAAAGCTATTAAAATGCAAGCTCTTAGTGTTGTTCTGGAGCCTCCAGAAATGGAATGAGCAACACTTGGCTGGGTCCTCGTCATCCAGCTGGTATGCTGCGACCGAAGGATGGAGTTATAGCTTGGGTGTATAACGCAAGCCTGACTGCTGGAGTTGTGCTGTGGCAGGTCATGTTAGTGTTTTGGAAATTCACACAGCTGAGTTGAGCAGAGGGCTATGGCCAGGGGAAAAAAACCCTCTTTGTTACAAGGCTGGATCAGTTCTCATCTCTCCTTAGTGCTCTGGAAAAAGGAGTTAGAGTGACAGAGCTCTGTGTCCCAAGGTGAGACCTAGCACCGTCCAGCAGGCACTGATGGACATGCTTGCAGGCTGAGTCACTGGTAACATATCCTCAGCTTCTCTTCACTTCCTTTCATTTAACAGAGGTAAAGCGAGAGTATTTTACTAAAGTTCAGCCACTTCCAGTAACAGTTACTAAACTACAGTACAAAACAGGTCAGCTAGCAAAGCAAACCCAAATCTAGCTGAAATGGATATGTGCATTATTCCTGGTTTGCCATTTAATAATCAGTTAAATGATTCAATGAGTATGCAGAGACACAACCCTTTAAATTCCTATGGTGAGACATAAGGAGATGGATATTTCTGTAATCAGAAAGCAACATTGAAAAATTTCACCCAAGACAAATTTGTAAGTTAGAAGTGATAAAAATATTTTAATACTGCAACCGGGAAATGTAGCCTTAAAGTGAAATGTAAAGTTTTTCCTTTAGACTTTAGTCTAAGCGTGTGCTGATTTAACTTTTCTTTCCTGCATCCCAACAGGCGGTACCTTAGACTTTTGTGGGTTGTAGAAGACACTGGTGCAGGTGTCTGCTGGTGGCTGGACCTTACCTTCCAGAGGGTTGGGTTGTATGTCTCCTGGGCCCAAAGGCTGATGTTTCTCTGCTACACTCCACCTATTGCTTTCTCAAATTCTTCACTGGTTTGCTTTTGAAATGCTCAGTGTTTGAGTCATAACAGGTACCTTCACTGGCATTTCTTCCTGAAAGGGTGGCATGGGGTCTGCCGTCTGGGACCTGTGCAGTCTGTCCTGAATCTCAAGTTTGATTACTTCTGCCAGTGACTGTTACAGCCTTTGTATTATACGAGTCCTCACATTTTAACAAAATAGAGTTTGGAATACATGCAGAATGTTTCTCTTTTTTAGGTTGTTTTGGGTTTTGGTCAAGTTTTTTTGGTGAACAACAAAAGTGCTGCGACTTTTTTTTTTTTAAAGGATAAACTCATTTTGAAGAATAAAATTAGGCAAATTTGCTGTGAAATCAGCTGGTTTGGGTTTTTTCTGATTGGATTTAAAACAGCATGAATTGCACTGAAGTGACTGTTTCTACAATCATGCCGGTTGGCCTAGAACCTAAGGGCTCATCTGCATCTGTAACAGGCCTCTATAGTAAAACCTCCGTTTAATTTAGCCTCTGAACATTTTTTTCCCATTTGTGTTGCATGCATGAAAACACTAATGCTCCAACCCATTGGAGAAATTCTAGACATTTTATTGGAATTCCCCTTTGTAACTGTTTTGGTGTCTCTGGAAGCTCAGCACAAAGAGGACTGGCTGTTCCTCACCATGGTGTAACGTATCTTTTAACAGGATTTTTCACCTTAAGAGGATTCCCTCTGCCCAGCCATTAGCAATATATTGCCACTCACTGAAAATTGTTCCTCTTCTATATAAGCAGCAAAATAAGTGCTTAGATTTTCTATTTTACGTTTTTCCCTAAAATTTTCAGCGTAAGTCGCAGCATGTTTGTGAGCTGTTCTTTGTGATCCCTTAAAATGCCTCCTTTGATGTCCACGTTCCATAGCATATCCACTAACGCACAAGAGAAACCCCAATGTACCTCTGTGTCTCCGTCTGACCTGTCAAACAGTATCTGGAGTCACCAACCACGCTGAAACATCGGCTCATGTGCTGTTCCTTTAAAATGGGGGGGAAGAATTTCATACTGGGTACAAACACATGCTGATAGCAAGATGTGGGGTGAAAGGCTTGTGGAGCCAGAAGGAAGCGTTCAGGTCAGCTTGCGAGAGCACTGCCAGCTTTTCAGATGCAGAAGAGGCATTGCAGACCATTTCAAGTCCACTGCTATTAGGAGAAATCTATATGAGGCTTTCTTTGATGCAAATAGCATTTGTTTTTTCTATACAGTTCTTTCATTAAAAATCAGTATTTCCAACCCCTGGCTAGGAAACGTGATATTGCTTTTTAAGATTTTTTTTCCCAACTAAATATAGAAATACTTTTTAAATACCATTGTAGCATGGTGAAAGTAAATATTAGGAGACTTTGTAGGTGGCATGAAAGGAAAAATTATTTTCATAGACGTGCCTTTGAGGGACTCTGCCCTGCTTTAAAAGGGAAGGGGGTGGCAGTGAGGGATGGGAGAAAGATGCTTGGTCTGGAATTGCTTTTCCCTTAGAGTCACTGACATCAAAAGGCAGTATTTGATAAGTTGCCCTTCCTCTGTGTTAACCTGGTTTTGCATCTGTTTGAGAAAGAAGGTATTGGAACACTGTCTAAATGTGTAATTTTTAAATATGATTACGAAAGATGGTGGTTTTTGATATTTAGTGTGGGATTTATATTGCCAAATTCAAACCTAAATGTAGGTGTTAAGCCAGAGCTAATCATGTAAATCCTGTAGGCCCTTTCTGCAGGCAGATCAAGCGTGACTCATCCCCTGGTAATGCATTTTTAGCTTTCTCTGCTGTTTGTGGAGGGAGCTTCTCTGGCTAAATCAGGGAACTCTTGTTTAGAGGCCAAAGTCCCATGATTGGACTCTAGTTTTTGTCAAAATGCCTACGTCTTGATACTGGACAGCCCTCCATGATTTGTTATTCGCTATTGCTTTGATCTCATCTTTAATCCTGTGCATTGCTCTGAAGCTTCGTCAATAGAAGTCTAATTAAAAAAAAAAAAGCAAACCCACAATGTGGTGAAGAAAAGTGTCAATGAAGTGCTAGAGAAATATCATCCCTCTGTATTTAAGTATATTTAGCAAAATTTATGACCCCTAATCTGTAGTAGTACAAAGAATTTACAAGAGAAATTTTGTCCTACATGTCATTTCTCGGACACCGTGGGTTTCATGCACACAATTACTCACCCTTCACATGTATTAGTGATGAAATCCAGAATTAATATGAGCAAGATACTTAATTTAGATGTGACTTAGTGGGTTGGTCCTGTGTTCCTCTGAATTACTCTGCTTTTTCAGAACTGTTTAGGACCTTTGTTGTTGCTTTAGAAAGGTACAGAGCTTGGGGTTTTTGTGAAGAATGTTCTTGTCACCTCTTCAAGGCTGAAAGGAAGAGGTTGAAATACGCATTGCTCACATCACAGGCAGCTTCACTTCACTAGGTGCTGCTCTGAGGATGTTTTCTGAATCTTTACCTTGTTTCTGGAGGAAGTGAAAATCCTGAGATCTTTTTCCTGTGGGTCCAAAGCAGCTGTTCACATAATCATAATAGATCTGCTTTGCCAGCAAGGTTACAAATGGCACAGATGGTGTTTAATACGTTTTATTTTAATTAGACTTCGTCTTTGCTCTGAACTAATTTGTTCAGGTTTTTGTCCACACCCTAAAACCCCCCAAGCACTGTAAATTCTCAAATAAAATGCAGTTACTGTTGAGGCCGCAAAAAGTTACTTCGTGTGGGCTGGTGTGTGAAGCAGGTATTGAATTTCTGACTTTCTTTTATTTTTTAACTGGGACCTAATGGTGTTTCAGAAAATATTTTTCTACTTTACAGGCTTACAGATTTTCTCAGCTTCCTGAGATGGTAATGGGTTCTCCTCCTCCTCCTGTCCCTCCCAGAACAGGTCCTGTGGCTGTTGCCTCTCTCAGGAGGTATTTATCTGTTGTTTTATTTCAGGGTTGATCTCTCAAACCCACTGTTGTAATAAGAACTATAATAAGAACCCTGAAGGGGCGCTTACAAGCCGATTGTAAAGACACATTCGTGAAATTAGAAACACATTTGGATTTATTTCATTGTAACACTAAAAGGAAAGGAATCAGAGTGAATTTTCTCTTCTGTTAGCTAATCAGTTTCAATAAAATCAGGAAATCCAGGCTCAGATTTCTTTTAAAACACACTTTGCCTCAATGCACATAATGGTGTATTGTATGGCAGGTGCGTGGTAGACAATTCACACTGTCATTCTCCCTGGTAAGGGCTTGCAGCAGGATATTTATGAATGATAAGCTGTTTCTCAGTAGCCCGGCCCTGAGGATTTCTGCCCAGCTTTCAGGTATCTCATAGCTGCATTTCTGAAGCCAGATGCATGCAAAAGCCTGATTGCCTTAGCTCAGTGCATACATTTTGCCTCTTCCTCACAGGAAGGCACTGTATAAAATGCACTGCAAGGAATTCTTACGCTTCTGTGGTGGACAAACTTGTTTGGTTTTCAGTGCTGTGCTGGTGGGTACTGCTGGTGCCAGCCGCCATCCGAGGCACCGCAGGCCTGCTGGGAGTCACTGTGGAGCACTGGGAACTTTTCCAAGTGGCTGCTAATGATACCGTAACTGTGTCCAAACACTCAAGATATAGACATGTCTATTGTCATATTCTTGTTCATCCATTAAGTTTTAGCTCTAAAGCAACTAGGACACACTATTTCAAAAGATGTTAGTACTTTCCAAGTGCAGTTAATGTTATTTAGTATAGTAGTCTCCTACTATAAGATACTATGTCATATATACTGTAGTAATATGGTATTTGTATATAGTCTTGTGCTGATGAACGATTGAAAAGCTCTAGTTTTTGTGTTGCATGTCACAGGTGTTTGTTTGAAGCAGCAACTGAAGGCTCTGTGCAATGGTAATAAAATGCTTTGGCAAAGCAGCGACTAGGCTGAAGAAGTTGTCCTCAGACTTCTCCAGACTTAGTGTTCTCCATTTGTTATCCAAGCTACTGTCATGCTGGAGCAAGATCAGACAGTTCGTACCTAGCTGGCTTGTCATACTGTAGCTAATAGGCACGTATGTGGCTATGAATCTGATCTGTCAGTTGGAATGACAAAAGTTTCTACTTTTTTCTTTCTTAATGCACAGGTCTACATCGGATATTGGCAGCAAAGTGAGAATACCTGAGTCCAGTGGGGCAGATCAGGTCCAGCATCATGATCAGACATCTTTTGCACCAGGTTCGAGAGCTCCGATGTCTGTTGGTCCACTTGATCAATCAGCTTTTCACTCAGGTGAAAAAATAATGCAGACCCAACTTGCAATGTAAATGAATGTATGGGATACAGTAAACACAAATGATTATTTGGAGAAAGGCTGTATTAGGTGGAATTTTTTTCTGGTGCAACAGCAGGAGACCTACAAAGGATTTCCCCTTTCTAAATGCAACATTAGCTACATTGTAAAATACCACTTATCCTGCAGGAGCACCAGGAAATGGTCATTTCTTAAGGTAAGATCCACCAGTAATGTACCAGACGGTCTTTGTTCAGGTATGGCATTCTGCTGGCTCACTAATCAGGACTCTGAATTATTAAAGCCCAGTATCACAGAATCCAATGGAATTTTTAGAGCTGGTAAAGAGGCTGCTGGCTAGCAAAAGCAGAAGTCACAGTATTGGGATTGCTGTGTGACTCATGCTGTGTTGCATTGTATACACAAACAACCAAAGTGGAAGAGATGGGTAACAAGATTCTGAGTGTCATGGATAAATGAATTGGATCTTTCCATTATTTTATCCGTCAAAAATACCAAGCCAAGTGCTTCAAAACAGATGATGTACAATCGAGCCTTATGATATTCAGCTCTGCTTGGTGTGTCAGGAAAGGGAGGAAAACCAAGTGGGTGTAAAGAATAGTGTGAGGGAGACTGAGATTTTCCACCCTGACTGTGGGATGAGTTTTGTGACTCCCTATTATCTCTTGAGAAACTTAACCCCTAGTCTTGTCATGAAAGTAGGCTACTGAGTGGGGTAAGGTGAAGATATGTGTCCCCTTCCCTTCGAAACACAAGGCAGCAGTGCTTCTGCGCAGCCAAAGGTAATCCGTTGGGTCGTCTCCCCTCCTATTTTGGAGAACAGAGTTCCTGTTCAAGTGCAGAACTTGTTTTGGGTCTAAATGTCCTGCTTTTAAAGGCCTTTTGAGTTCCTGGTCTTTTTCATATGAATTTGATTTATTAATTAGTTGATCTAAGCAAGAGATTAAGTTAATACACTGTTTTGATGGTATCTGGATAACATTTAGCTGGGAAAATATTTGAAATAGGTTCTCACTGGCAAAGTATGTTTTCTTGAAGAGCTATAGAAAAGAGCTTACAAGATTAAAATAAAGATTTCCCTAGTCAGTTCGAAGTTTAGAAATTAGTAGGTTTATTAGACATTGTTCTGTTAATCTGCCAGAAGAATTTCTGTCTTGGCTTTCTGAGAAGTAATAGCTATCTGCATTGTATTCACCATCTTGTGCTGAGAATAATAATGTGGATATGCAAATCTGTTGTCAGTTAATTAATATAGTAGGTCTGAAAGAGCCATTCTACTTTTACTAATTGTCATACTTTGCAAATGGTGCATGTGAATCTGAAAAGAGCAGATGCTTACCCTTCCATTTTAATGAATTTGAGGCTATAAAATATGCCTGCTACCAAGAAGTCTCTCTCCATGTCTGCAGTACTGTGTTCTGTGGGATACACTTGGTTAATCATTTTCAGTGATTTTGCTGTCTGTTAATAACAGGTATGTTGTGCTACCACTGATGAGTGGCTGCATTTCCAAAACCACAAAGTGACCTTTGTGTACATTGTGGAGTTTGCCAGAATAATTGTGGGGCTAGTTGCAAGAAACTTCCATATATGATGGATGCTCCAAAAGGCTGTAATACAGGGGAAGACAAGGAGACTTGTGAGAAACCTGCAACTATAATACAAGGATTTCTAATGTTCTGATAATGAAAATAAATTTGTCTTGCCTCAATCCATGAAAAAACATTGCTGAAGGTGCTGATTTGGCATGAAACAGCCTAATGTTACTCTCATGCAGCCCATCAACATCAACTGTAAGATAATGATGTTGTGGTAAGAATTTGGAATAAGATATTGCATCAGCTGAGTGTTCATTTTGAAGAGTAGCTGATTTTGCCGTAGTTTGATTAAGAGAGTGTTTTGGTGTAGAAGCCCATGTGTCATCTACAGGAGCAGCACTTTCTTCTCTGAACATGTCTGAAGAATACTTATTTCCAGTCTTGCGAACTCATTTAAAATAGCAATCCTTGTGCTGGTTATGACCTGGGGAAAGCAAGGATTTCCCACCCCTCTTCCCTTAGCTCACCTTCTTCCAAACCAAGGGGCTGGAGGAATTGGGGTAGAGGTCCCATGAGACACCCTGCAGCTACCTGCTGCGCAGGCGTATGTTGTAGATCCCACCGGTCTGTAGCAATTCCATGGTGACTGCTTCTCTGAGGGTCAAGCGACTCCAGCATTCTGCCTGACCAAGGTGAAAAGGCACTACAACCCAATGCCAAAATGAAAGCTAGGACTTAGTCCCTAACAACAGAAAACCCTGTATAAATGGAAAGCATAACAGAAGTTTTTAGTCTGTATTTTGGATGACAGTATTCTTCGTTGTTTCTTCCAATTTTTTTCCGATTTTTTTTTTTTCCTGAGATAGTGTTAAAACTGATTATATGTTTCTGCTCTGGAGACAATTGTGCTACAACATATATTTTTCACCTCTTTACATACCTGGTAGCTTCTGGCCTAGGACTGCATGGGGGTCACTGAGAACCTATAAATCTCCGGTTTTGTGGAGGCTGCTTTGAGGATGGGTGTCACCGTTTGAGTCTCTGTGTGTGTGTGTGTGTGCCTGTGCAGTGTCCCTGGCATCTATCAGAGCAGGCAGCACAACCGCCTGGCAGAGTGTTCAGGAGTGAGGATGTAGCAGGGCTGTAAATGACATTCTGGGGGGCAGGTATCTGAAGCACCAGTAAGTGATACTAATTCTGTCAGTTATGCTCTGTATGAATTTCAGTGGAATGCCTGTGTCTTGTGGTTTTGTCAGCACCTCTTACACAGTGGTATCATATCTACTGGGAACAAGTCCTGGCAATATTCAAATCGTGTGCAGTTGGAAGGGAGAGGAATAGTATTTTCTCTGCATTGACTCTAGTAGAGTGTCAGTGCCTATCTATGCAACATTACTGTACTTCCACTCCTCAGTGAAAATGCTCGAGTTGTACTTTGTTGGGTTCTCATGGGGTTTACTGGCTCTGCTGCTTTCACATATATGATGTTATTTTTGCTATATTCTGTGAATCTGAAAAGATACAGATCCATGTATTATGACTAAAAACTCTAATCATACCATCCACATGCTTTGTTTACTAACTGATAAAAGTGATACAGAGCTTTACCACCCAGGATTTAGGAATGAGGATTTTATGGCCTTAGTGTAGCAGTGCTACAGTGCTGGTGTCTGTTTTCACATGTAAATAGACACTAGAGGAAGTCTTACTGGACAAGCAAGTTGTTTGTGTTTTATTCTAAACTTGGCAAATACATGGAGTTATGATAGCATCTCTCAAGGGAAAGAGTGAGAGCACACAGTGAGATGCTGGTCTTCCAGACAGCCTATTTATATCTTGTGGATAATCTCAGTAACTGCAGCAAGAACCACATTGTTCTCTGCATCTCTGCCAGCTGCAGGGATAAACTCTACCTCAAAGCAGGTGTAACCATATCCAGAGATTTGGCTGAACCTCATACTAGGAAGGCTGGTTTCTCCCACCCAATGTGGAGTATGATAGTGGTATTTTAGTAGAAGGCTTCCTGGACATCCCTATGCATACCTATTGATGAAAACATGATAAAACAGATTTGGTGTTGACAAGTTTCTTTGGAAATATTTATTTAAGTTTTAGTGGCATCACTCATTGCAGTCATAGACCATTCCTGGGAAAGGAATTGAGCAGGTAGAGCTTTGGTATTTTTTTACAGAAGCATTGAAGTTTTATGACGGGTTTATTGAGATTACAGCCTTTTAAATGTATCACTCATGCATTTTTGTAGGTTTTGTGCCTAGAGATGTTAAGACAGACTGTGTAAACTGTGAAAAGAAAGCTGATTTACTCTGAAACCCATGGTAACATCAGCTAAAAAATGAGTACAAGGAAGCAAACATAAGAGGAAAAAAGCCTTTTTTTCTAAAGATTCAAAGTTTTGATGATGATCAGTTGCTACAAGGACCAAGTCCTAAGGACTAAAGTACTCATATCTTTATCTGAAGGCTGTGCATGATTATACAGACAACTGCAGATCTTACCTTCTCCAGTATTTCCTAGCGTTATAGACAACTTCTAGTCTGATGGTGGGAGCCTTACATCTAACCGATGGTCATCACATTCTCACAAAAAAACGCAAGAAAAAAACCACCACAGATTCCATTTACTTCATAAGCACTATCTTCTAATTTATAATGAAAATGTCAGCTATTAATTATATCTACTCTCTTTCTTAATAGGAAATACCGTACCAGCAGTGTTTGCCATACCAGCAGCAAACCGACCTGGCTTCACAGGCTATTTTATCCCAACACCACCCACAGCATACAGGAACCAAGCCTGGATGCCCTATGCTGGAGAGAATGAATTGCCAGGGCAGTGGGCAGACTCAGTAAGCATCCTTGCTTTTCTACCGACCTGTATTTTCTGATTTGCACAGGAGGGTTTTTAAGCAATGCTAAGTGATCAGCAAAGAACCTGAACAGCATAATTCTCCGTTAAATGGGACCAGTCTCCAGTAGTGAAAAGCTTTAAGAGAGGGCATAGATAATTTAGCTGTCCATCCCATAAACTATAAGCAAAATCTTTACTGAGTTAAATCATTCACAAGGTTAGGGGCTGGCACCCATGTAAAGTTAGTGGGTTAGGTACCAATTTTTGTTCCCAAGACAGAGGTTAAATATTTGGATAGGGGTATGGCGGGAGTAGGGGATGCTGCCTCTCAAGGCAATTCTGTGCTGTTTGGAAGCTGGGAAGTATCTTTCCTTCCTGGAGGCTTCTTTCAAGACAGCCTGGGTCCCAGATCCTGGCTCCCAGCACTGCTGCATCAAGTCCCTCCTGCAGGCTGGAGTAACAGATTATAAATTAAGTAATTAATTTTAAAATCCTAGTCTGGGGCAGCTGTAATTTTTTGCCCAAAGTATACCTACATTTCAAAGAAATAAAGTTGAAATATCCTAAAATGAATTGCAGTAGTTCATAATATTCAAAACAATTTCTAAACTGTAGAGCTTTTTTTTTTTTGTCCCACTAGGAAGTCTGCTGCTTGAGCTCACAGCTGGTATTTATGCAGAACCAATTCAGCTAAAAACTAGGAGGTAGATTCTGTTTCCTTGTGCACATCATCAACAGAACATTTTAGTGAATTGCATTTGAGTCTAAGTTGGCTTTGAGCAGCTAAGAGACACCACCATCACATAAATGTTCCTGGGGGCAGCTATTTGTTGCCAGATCTTTATTACTGCTCCTGATGCCTCTGAGGGAAAGAATTCAGTTCAACTGTCAGATGCAAGTCTGAATTTGTAGGCTGAACTGTCAAGAAAAAAGACGTTCATCTGTAAGCTGAGTACATCTGCTGACGTGCCCCTGACACCTGGAGGCTTGTGATGCTGTTGTACAGATTCCTTTCCCAGAGCTGCCATTTAAAGCATTGAAAACTTTTTCTTTTTCCTTTTTTTTCTCCCCCTTTTTTCTTTGTTTTCTTTGGGTTTGGATTTTTTTATTGTTTGTTTTTAACCCTACTGACATTTTAAATTCAGGAGGCTTCTTGTATCTGAACAATCATTTGAAACTTCTTTAGGAAGACAAAAAACACCCCACAAAACAAATCAGGAGAATTTACTTGTGTTCCACTTTTTTTTCCCCTTTTGTATCCCTGTTCTTTGGCTGCAGTCCCATGAAAAAAAGTGTCAGATACCACTTATCAGAAGTGGAGACTGAAAAGAAACTGGACAGACTGGAAAGCAGGTCTCCAGCCCCCTGTTCCTTTCTCTGGAAGGAGCAGAGTGTAACCCTGTTGTAGGTTTCCCAGTCTTCAGGGAAGGAGGTAGGAAGAGCAATTAGTGCTGGTGGACCCTACACAGAGGAATGTAGAGGGATGTGAGAAACTGTCTGAAAAACAACTGGCAATCTAGAATTCAAAGGAAACAAATGTTTCTTTTAACTTCACTTACCCATTGTGGAGCTTTAACAACTTCTTGTACTCAGATTTTAAGCCCTCCTGTGAGTTTGCAGGAGAAGAGGAGAAAAATGTAAAAACAAACCGCTGCGGTTTCTACAATGAATTTGCACCTCCCAAACGCTGCCAAAAATTGTCTTTATTTGAAAATCATTACTAGAGGAACTACTAATAGTGTTAGCAACATAATACAGTCAGAAAGCCCAAATAAAACTGCAAAAAATAAAGAGCTAAAATAATACTCAGGGTTTGAGTTTCTGGCTGCTTTTTTGGTTTCTGAGCCTCTAGACTATAACTTGACCATGCTTCCAAGATTTTCTTGATGATTAGTAAGAAGAGAGGCTTAATATCTATAAGGCGAAAATTGAATTGTTTGTTTTTCATGCATTTCTGCTAGCTGTGAAGAAGGGAACAGAAGAAACAGGAGATTTGACAACAGAGAATGATCTTATGAGCTAAATTTACTGTAGTGTGTTATTTTCTCAGTTAAATGGTAAGTGTTAAAGCACTAAGTTTTGTAGGGGAAAACAACTGTTTCTGACAAAGCACTTATTTTCCAAACTGGTAGATGCTGCTTAGTGAAAGTAGTAACCTGGTGGCCTCTAGTGGCATGCTCAAGTGTTGTACCACTAAAATTGTCTTGAATAATCTATTGTGAACTAAACAGAGGTGACTGCATTTAGTGATCACTTTCATATCATGCCTGCTTCCTAGGTTTGTCTCATCACACCGTACTGAACGTGTTTGACATTCTCTCCATTACTTGATGGATATCTGAGATCATATAGAGCACGCGTAAATCATAGTGATCAGGTTTTAATAGGTTCTTAGGTGCCTGAAGTGGCAAGATTTTTCAAAGCACCCAAGGGGTTGTTAAACTCTCACAGGGCCAGATTCAAAATGGAATTTAAGCAAAATTCCAAAGCTGTCATTCTGAAGTCCATGCTGAGGTCCCATGTTCCGTGGAAGGTATATAAAACTGGTAGATGTTTCACATCTTGCCATTTCAGTCTGCTTGCAGAAATCTAAAATTCTGAAATTCTGCTTCTAACATACCCACCAAAGCCTTAACCCTGGTGGGTGAAGCACCTAACACCTCAGCCTGACTGAAATAAAAAAATTAGCCGAGACACCTGCCTGGTTGCCTTATATAAGACCTTAATGTATTTGGAAAGTCAAAAACGTTTTTCCCATTTTAAGCAAAAAGAATGACAAAGTTTCTAGTGATTAAATATTGTGGAAACACAACAGCTGGCTTATAAGTGTAGTATTCTGAGTATAGTGTAGCTAAGTGTACTTTTCTGAGTCACTCAGTTCATAGAAAAGCATCACTGAACTTTCCTTACTTGTCATTGGCATGGACTAGGATGATCACCTGGTAAGCTTTTCCTCACGGAGAAATTATCTTTTCCTAGTAATAGGTTAAGGGTTGTCTTCTGTAAAAACATAAAGCCTTCTTCAAAATAAAGGGCTGTAGACTCTTGTTTTATAGACTTTTGCAAAACATAAATAAATAATATTTTTATTCGATGCATTAAAAATTTCTGAGGACTATGAAGACTGGTATCAAGGTTCATGGATTTCTAAAGGAAATGTATATCTCACAGTGACTAAAGGGCCCATGTTGTTATTTTAGTTTTAGCCAGTGTAAGCTGGGGCTGAAATCAGTGAATTTACAATAGAGTACGATTGGTAATCCCCCATGTGATTCTGTTAAATGTGGCCAGAAATCCTGATACTTCTGGGAAGTCAAGCCTCTTCTTCAGTGTTGAGTTTCCAGGTTGGCATATCTGAGCTTATCCCTCTTGTCTGGATCCTAGTGAGTTTTTGTTAGGGTCAGTAAGTCCAGAGACAGTGGCTGTAAACCAGCAAAATCTGCTTTTCTGTTCTAGGCTATTTGGTGGCCTGAAATGGTAGTAGTACTGTTTGTTTAAAAGTGAAATGTTTAGGAAGAATAGTAAGCAGAGAACACGCTTTCAGAAAAGACATCTCCCTTTGATATTTTGTAGTGATGATAAATTAGGACAGGCAATGTTTTCCCTGCTAGGCACTTTTGCTCCCACCGCCTGGGGAGCCGAGTACCCGGTACCTTGAGATATATTCATAAATGGCCCATGCCAAGATAGACATTTGTAAATGGATGCTTAGAATCATGAGGTTTACGTTCTTTTCCTGTGATCCTATCTGTTAGATGTTATTCTGCCCCGGGGAGATTTGTGTTACCTGGCAGGTGGCACTGGGGATCAATTGTTCTGTGTAATTTTGTATAATTACAACGCTCTGCAGGTTCCGCTTCCTGGGTACATCGAGGCTTATCCGAGGCCCCGCTATCAACACAACTCTCCTTCACGACTTCCTCGCCAGTACAGCCAGCAAGCCAGCATGCATCCCAGCCTGGAACAAGCTCCTTTGCCATCCACTGCAGCTTCGCAGCAGAGCCTGACAGAAAATGACCCATCTGATGCTCCTCTCACCAATATTTCTACAGCTGCCCTTGTAAAGGCAATAAGAGAAGAAGTTGCTAAACTGGCCAAGAAGCAAACGGATATGTTTGAATTCCAGGTCTAGTATCTTTTGTGTGCAGTATTTGTATCGTGCAACCTGGGGTAGCCAAGAAAGTGACTCCTTTAATTTTGAGTTACAAACTTGCTGTGAATTGTGCCAATACGATGGCATTTTTCTCTGTCTGAAAAGTCAATAGTATGAAGTGACTTAAAGTAGAGCAACAGGACTCTGAAGATATGTAATTCTGCTTGCTGGCTACAGAAATGCTGCCAGGTACCTGTTTCATATGGATAAGACTGATCATATGCAATTGTTTGTCACTTAGCTCTTGTATTATGATCGTCATCACTAGAGATGCTGCTGAATGTGTCTGCACCATGTTTCTTTGCAGGCTCAAATGTAGAGCTGCTGAAAATAAGTTCTGCATGTCAAAAACTTGGATTAAAGAAGAACATACAGTAGAACATGGTTAGCTAAAGGCCACAGTAGGGGTGGCAGTGACCATGTTACTTGTTTGCTGCAGGACATGGTATAAGGGATGCTGATTTCAGCAATGCAGAGCCAGTTCAGCCTTTTCATTCTAGAGACTGTATTCAAACCAAAAGAATTTGAGATGAGTAAGTAATACAAATAAATGTCCTGTAAATAGCCCCGATCTCCTCATCCTATTAACAGTACAAAGAAGTGAAAGAAGAGACGACTGTGAAGAAGGTGAATGATATTCTGATTATTGGTGGCTACTTTGTCCCTCGATGCCACTGATGAGTTATAGACAAGATTTTTTTTCAGCGTGAGAGAATACAATGCCCGAAGAGCCAACAAAAGATATTGGTGCTAGAAGCTTCGAGGAGAAATGAAAAAAGGTTATTTGCGTTTGCTCTATATTCAGGCTTTTCACTCTGAATGCATGTGAAGCTGGTAAACCTGAGACCTTTGAGCAAGGCTTTCTGAACTGGAATAATGAATACACCTGCTTGGACAAGAAAACCTCTGTTTAACACAGTGCTTTTTTCTCTTTCTTAAACAATATCTACTAAAGTGATACCAGAAAGTGCTACCTGAAGCTGCAGTTGATTTTGATTACGCTGGAACAGTGAATGCACACCTAGGAAGTTCTGAATGTAGAGGGCCTAATGATTATATTAACATGTAAATAAGTAAACAGTTACATGGATTAACAAAAATACTAATGTTCTGTGAAAAAGAGAGCATTTCCAGGAATTATGCTGACTTTACATTGTGCAAGATAAAGGTCACTAATTGTTCAGCTGCATTGTTGTATGAATCCAATCCCAAAAGAAAATCAAACCAGTTGAGTGGGACAGTAGTTTATCTTTTGCAGTTGCATAAACTAGTCAGAGGTCACGAACAATTGTTTTCAGTTCTTTCAGCAGTTAGCTTCAGGAACTGAATTTGTTGCAAAATTTGTTGTGTTAGGCATGTTTGATGTCAACTGGAGTTAAAGGTAATGTCCTTCATTTCAGTAACTTATTTAGTTATCCTCAATTGCTTATGCTGTTTTGTCTGATCACTTCATTTCCCTGAGTTTCTTTGGTCTTTACTGAGGTGAGAAAGGGAACTTGGTTTAGCTTCTTGGCCATTAGTAAAATGAGAGGAGGAGAGAGAAGAGGAGACTAGAATAGGGGATAAAAGAAGAAATTGATGAAGCACAAACTCTTAAAGCAGAGTTATTTTTTCCCCAAATAATTATATTACAAACCCTGGCTGAGATTGTGATACATAGTTATCCTAGAATATCCACATACCTTCTGCTCCAATACCTTAAATATTGCAGAAGCTTTTGGAATGCTAGCTAATCTTTCAAGAAATGTGAAATTTCATTTTTATTATTTAAAAATCAGATATAAATAAAATGTATTTTTGTAATTTCTATGTATATATGTGCTGTATATTTATATAAGTGACTGGTCTGCTATAGTCAGAAAATTTCCATAAACCAAGTGGGGGGAAAAAAAGAGAAAAAAACCCTAGTAATTTTAATGATCAATATGAACACGCTATGTCTGGAGTACACAAATATACATTTGGGTGACTTGGATATGAAACAACCAAAGAAACTCAATCTTTAATATAAATATCAGTAAAGACAGACTGCTGTCTCAGTTTCCTGTCAGCTAAATAATACGGATCTTACCAGTGTAATACAATACATCCAAATTGTGTTGAATTAATAACTGCCTAAGAATATCACACTTTGAAATAACAACTTAAAAATACTGGGCCAAACTCAGTGTGCCATAAAAAGACTAGTTCTGGTTGGCTTCAGTGGGAACTTCACACACTGAGAGCAAGGCTGTGTTTCTCTGTTAGGGTTTGTCTATACATGCAAGTCTCACTTAGAATCCCTTGGACAATATTCTGCTTATTTTTCAGTCATTTAAATCACTGTAACATAAATGCAGACATAATTGAAGAGCAGCTTACTTCTATTTAGCATAAGCTAGTTCATAACTGGCTTAATCTATCTTGGTAAGTGACATCTACACTAAATGGTCAGCCACACTTTACATCAGCTTTATTACCTCAGTTTTTGATTCTTCTTTTTAGCACATTGAAATTTTGCAAGTAGGTAGGCCCTTCTATGCAATGGGAGTGAAATGTACTGTGAAATCAATTTCTGTATCTTAGATTGTGGTTTTGCAGAGTTAGCCCAAAACTGCAAGTATGGAAGCAGCAGCAATCACATGGATGGGAGTGCTGAAGCCCTGTAGTGGGGAAGGGTGACATTATGACATTCCCAGAGGAGTCACAAGAGGTAGGACATACCGGATTTAAACAGCATCTTTGGGACACTTCGCTCTGTTTGTAAAGCTGTATCCTATCTTAAATTTAAATGATTTAGTAGTTCTGACAAAAAATGTGTGAGGGTCAAGTCTCATGCCTTATATGATGAAGCATCTATCTTGCCAAACTGGAAATTAACAAGTTTGGAGATTATGTAGGTGTACAGGGTTTGATGCCTATGTGCAAACAAAATGAAAAAATATAAAACCCCCAAGTATAAACACCTAAATAGCCTTCTAGAAACAAAACCCATTTCAGTAAAGTTAAACAAAGTACCCTTCACAATACTGAGGAAGACCTGATAGACTTTCAAAATTAATTTTGTTTGATATGGTTATCAGTGATGTGCAGTCTATTGAATATTCCCTGAACCATCACTCCAAAACCATTGTGGTGCACTTTATTCACAAAGACATCTTACATTCTTCATTCATAATGGCTTTCTATCCTGTTTGGAATATGTTTCTGTATTTTTTATTATTATTTTTTTTTTTCAGTACAAAGTAAGGTTAAATCAAGACAGTAAGGACATTCCCAGGAAAGAAAAATCATGCTGTAATATTTATACTGTCTGAGCACAAAGCAATGATAAAGTGAAAATATAGTGTACAAATAATTTGTAATATAATAAACATTTTGTATGGCTACAATTACAATAGAGTTTTTTCAATACTGATTTCAAAGAGGAAGGTATACCTGTTTAAAGTTATAACTGCATTAGAATATATTCATACCACTTTTACTAATAAAAAGTTAGTCATTAAGGTTTTTGTACTAAATGCCCCAATTTTCTTTACAATTATATTGAATGTTTAGGTGAAAATACAGTTGTCTGTGTACAAAAATGTTGATGTTCTGACCACTATTTGTCTTCAGATTTGTAAATCATCGGTAGAAACATCTGCAAATGAAATGCACGTAAAATTACTTCTCGGTATGTGTGTAATGACCACTTTCTGTAGGTATACTATGTGTGACAATTATTAACATCAGTAGAACAGTAACTTTAACAAGATAAGAGGGTATTCTGATGGTCATTTTTTGAGAAAAAACATATTATCTGGATTTGAGAGAAGCTCTAGCACTCAATCTAGAAATATGAATAATATTTGTATCTAGTAATATTATGGGTAGAACTTGATAGAAGTGCATGTAAATCCTGTATATAGACATGAGGAAACTATCATAAGTAATGATCATTTCTTTTTCAGACTAACTTTGAGAAGGTGAGACATGTAAGAAATGTAAGATAATGTAAGATAGAAAAAACAACATTGGATTGAGTGGCAGAACTGTCTTGTTTAAGGGATATACATACAAAGCTAACTACGGTGTTTGTTATATTTCAAGATGCCTGACTGTTAAAGAATTAATTACATTTTAATGTACTTTTTTTAGACCTGCATTGCACAAGAGCTAACTGTCAGCTTCTAAAAGTCTGAGGGAGCTTGAAAGCAGCAAGTTTTCTGAGCTAGCAGAAGTCACTTCATTTTGCTGACCTTGTTCAACCTGTACACGACTGAGAGGCTCCGAGTACTGTGTCCGAGGATGCTGTAAATCAGTTACAGTCCTGACTTTGCATTTCTTGTACATAAACAAATCTCAGTGGCTTCCCATATCTCACTGACATGAAGGTCATGGTAGTAGGAAGTAGGAAGAGAACAAGTGTGAGATAATATGAAGGATATTAACAGGTCTGGAGTACCTTAATGGTCTGGAAGCCATAGATCTGCTGTTGCACATTGACTCAGACCTACTAGAAAATGGTTGTGTTGGACAGCTGTTCTGAGCAAGGAGTGCTCCTTTCCTTGTCAGTGCCTGGTATGTATAAATTAAGACTCAGTCCTATCACAAGAGAGTGTGTTAATTCATGCTTCCACTCCTTTGTGTAAGCCATGTGCATGCTCTGTGCAGCTCCACATGAGAGTGGCATAATTAACATGAGTGGTTTCCAGTTACTCAAAGTAATCTCTTGTAATAAAACACCAAGTTGTATGGCATATTATATATATTTTACTACATCATGGCAGGGGCTGTGGGGGGGGTGGCGCGGGACATCCATCATCATATAGTATGCTAGTATATTAATAGCATTAGCTTTTTTTTTCTTAAGGCTTTCTGAAAAGGGGAAAGTTTGGTTTGCTAAGATCAGGACTGCTCACTAACTGGAGGGAGTGCAGGGCAGCATCCCCTCCTGCTCAGTGTGCTGTTGTGGCTGACGGAGCAGACCTCTCTTCTGGTCACTTACTGCCCCCCTATAACAGGGTACAGGCACACAGCTGTTTTGAGTAAGACAGATGTAATTTTGAAAATAAGTATGTGGGGTAAATAACATCTAGCTAGTTCTCTGTGATCGCTTCAGATGGTCTGCTAAGCAAATATACAAAGCAGCGTGTGTTCAAAGAGAAATGGATTAGCTTGGGGTTGTTTACTATAATGCTATTTAGCTATAGCACTGTAGATTGTCACAGTGCTATATGGAATGAGTGTGCCCAGTGGTAGCTGACACTTCCTGTGCTAGACATCCTTTTCATCAGTTAATATTTTGACCATAACCCAGGACTGAGTAAGATTTTTAGGTTTTGTTTTACTTATCAAAATACTTCAAAGTTAAATTTTTCTGTTTTAAAGGGTAGGCATGCAAATTGAGCATAAGTACTCATTCAAAATGTTTTTTTTAACTTGCCTTTTTCTCATAAATAAATAATGCAAAACTTAACTTGTTGAAATGAGATTTATATAGGTCAGTAAATGAATTGCATACTGACTTGCTCATTAGAGGAAAGTTTCAAGATGGCCAAGTCATTAAGGTAAATGTGGTTAACACCGCAGAATCTGTTGAGAATAACAGCTTTGCACATCCTTGATGAAAAAAATTTTGCCATGCCCAGTGAGAAAACTGAGCATCTGGTGATTCCTGTTATTTGGGGGAAATTTTTGCTTTGGCTGTGCGTGAGACATGGGAGATGAGACAGGGATTTCGATGGGGCTCTGAGGTGGATAGACTACCCTATGTTACACATTTGCTGTTTGGGCGGCCCTTAATACCAACAGATGTAAAAACCACAGACACCAAAGTGGTGTGGCAGAAAGGTGGTTTAGGTCCTGATTTTTAACACTGTTGTGATACCCCAAAATTGTACAATATTTCATGATTTTAAAATCACCTTAAGACCATATTCCTATTGAAAATCCCTTAGGATTCCTTAAGTATGGAATTATACTAATCTCTATCTCTCTCCAAAATATTTTTTGAAAACTAGTTCTTCATCTGTTTGTCCCCATCCATTTCAGGTTTCTTAAAGTGTATAGAGGCAATAATGAAGAGTTAGTTCCCACAGTTTTTTCTGTTATGAAGCTCATGAAAGATGAGAAATGGGTTTTAAATAGTTAGGTGGCCAAATGTATAGCAGATGGATCATGTAACTACCATGAAGAGGTGTTTCAGGAATCTGATTTTTTTCCATTTGTTAAAAATAATTCTTGTTTTAAGAAGTGCCTGACTTTTCAAGAATTTCCATGCTCAATTCATTCCCAAGGAGTAGCTTGAAACTATATTACATTCTGTAAATAATTTTGTAACTTTATAAATACGCATTTACATACTAGGCAATAATGGGTCCAAAGGATTGTAAATCATACAGAAAGTTGATTCCACTGCGTACAATATTTAGAGAGGAGGTGAATCTTCCTTCCAAAGTATGTCCCTCTTCACTGCAGCTCAATGCATTTCTATGCTTTGTAAACCAGTGTCTAAACACCATAACACACACTGGCATAAATTGAAGTCTTGCATATCTGGCAAGGAGCACTGACTTTTGCAGCCTCCAGTGGGACCCTATAAAGAGTGCCTGTGTATATGATTAAGTTTTTAAACTATTAAACCAGAAATTTGTGGGTCCTTAACTCTGGCTTTTTGCAAGGAATCAGTGGCTTTTAGGTCCTGCATCACCAGCAAACTTAACCAATAGATACCTTGAGATGTGATGCAGCAGGGTACAGCAGCCTATGTCAGGGATTCACCGGGATCTAAAAAGCGAGTGACTGTACTAGAATAGGTGGTAAAGCTATTTCAGCAGTGGATGGACACTAAGTAATTATGAACTGATTACTATGGCAGGTCAGAAAGTCTTGAAGTTAACTGCTTGGAATCGATTTTATGTATTTGATTAGCTTTTGATTTCTTCATTTGTTAAACCAGTACAAAAATAGCAACAGTGTATTCTGTTTCAGAGTTATAAACATGAGAGATCTGAATGTAAGTAAACTTGAGGTTTATTCTTTGTGCTTGCCTTTATCTACTATTTTCCACAGTGCAAGTAGGAAAAAAGACCCCAAACCCAATACTTTACTCCCCACCAAATTTATTTTAGTATTGCTTTCTGTGACAGAGAGATGAGGAAGGCTTTTTTCATTTCATGTTGGTGTTGGGTTCTTCAAACTGCATTCAAAGTCATATCTGATAGAAAAAACGACAGTGAAGCCAAAATTTTTGGAAAAATAGATAGAACCCATCTTACTGAGGCTTGGATTTTGGTTTAGCATTTAGCAACCCAGCAGAAACGCGTCAGACACAGCAAAGGGTCTGTTCTGAGCAGTTCTTTGGGTCTTGTTAAAAACTACATGTGTACAGCACAGATATTCCTATGTTCTTTGACTTTTTATTTTCATTTCTTGCCATTGTTTTGCATTCTGAATTTGACTTTTATGTTGTTGTACACAAAGAGGTACACTCTTTAGCTTGCTGATGCACTGCTAGTGTGATAGAAGCAGTAACCAACATATGTGATACAATTTTTAATTAGCTATGGCACTGCACGGCTTTGACCCATGTTCTGCTTTGTGATCCTTATGCCATAGTAGGATTAAGGCAAAAAATGAATACAGAGAACGTCTTCCACTGAAGTTATTGGCAAAACACCTGCTCACTTCAAGGAGAGCAGGACTGGTCCGGTATTCTCTCAGTGAATTAGCCACCACAAGTATCTTAAAACTGCAAAGAGAGGAAGGATGCTATCTGGTTATGGGTAGCTAGAAACTGGGAGATCGTGACCCTTCTTCAGAATTTCAGATTGGTCCTGGGCAAGGCACTTAATCTGACTATACCTCAGTGTCCCCATCTGTAAAGCAGGGTGAAGGGACTGCCTCTCCTCACGCCCCTGGTGAAAGGGTGAACTAACTGATAATGTTAGAAACACTGAAACTCTGGAGTGCAAGTGGATACTTCAGTATGAAGCACTATTTATTATTTCACGGAGCTTGGTAATTGTTCAAGACTACAAACTACCTGTTCCTCTGGTAGCATTTAAATATGTGTGAATTTACAAGGAAAAAAACCCATCTCCTGATACTATTTCAGTATGTTCTAGGAAGCCCTTCCAAGAACAGCTTCTACCATTTTTACAGAGATGTAATATCAATAAATTGTCTCACTTCCCATGCAACAGACCTCACTTTCTGACAAAATGAACTTTTCTTCTTTGAATTATGGAAAGGTCTAGCTCTGCATGATTACAAATATCCATGTTATCTTTGTTGTTCACAGCTTGATTCAACTAAACTGTAATGGCTGTGTCTGTGAAAATTGCTCAAAATCTGTAAGTGTTTCAGCTGTAAATGGGAAAATTGGTTTTCTGAAGTGAGTTTGAGCTGCAAAATTGAGAGTGATTTGTAAAGCCAAGTCTAGGGATTAAATTGAAAGAGGATTAAAATAATTAATTAAAATTTTATACTATGCAATTGGAAGGGAAATCTCCAAGAACTGGTTCCTTTGGCAATTTCAAATGTAAAACCATACCAATGGTAGAATTTTACATATCACTGAAAAGGAGGCATTTAAAATGTTCTGGGTCATTACCAAATGGCTGTTTTTACTCTGAACTGTAGGGTGATTCTAGAAATGAAGCTTACAAGTACATAGAATAGTTTCTTTCATGTTAGTGGCTATAGCTTAGTTGAAGTTGTACATGTTTTTTCTTGGCAATTTTGCACATTAAATAAAATATATCTTAAAATCTATGTCGCTACTCAGTGGTTGTTCCTGCTGTGTCCTTTTCTTTAGATCAGCTGCTTTGAAGCAAGAGGATGGTTCTCGCTTGGAGCTTCCAGGATCCTGGACTTTGTAGGGGTTCTGCTGCTCATGCTCTAGAGGCAGAACCTGGCAAAGGACAGGAAAGGAGTTTAAGAACCCCACAAGCTAAAACCATGTATTTCAGCAGTGCTGCTCCCTCTGAGGAAAGGCATTTGCCTGCCTTGCAGAGGTGAGCAGGGCAGTAACTAGCAAGCCCATGGGTTTTTGAGGGCATCTTATGATCCTGTGTTTCCTTTGTGAATTTTTGTTCTCCCCTTCATGTCCTCTATGCCTTTCTCCAATTATTCAGTCAGTTACTGTGGTTTTTACTGGTACTTACCCAGGACTAAGTGTCCTGCTATCAGTCTGAAGTGAAATTAAAAGAAATGGGAAAATGCAGGTATGTGCTTTTGTGCAATTTATGATGCAGGACATTTGGAATACAAAGTTCATTTTATTACAAGGAACACAACTAACTCTTCTTCCCTCTCATTGTAGGTTCATAGGAAAAAAGAGGCAGGAAAGGATCTCTCCAAAATAAAGGATAAATGAACTTCCTAGTGTATGTATCTCTACTAAGGTTCTAGACAGATGGTATATATAAGATACAGTTATATATATAAATTGTGTCTGCGAGTACTTAAGTGGCCTCAAGGGTTTTTTTCTGGCTTTTATCAAGATATACCAAAATCTCAGCCTATTTTGCAAATGTATGGTTTTAGTGTGTAACATTAAACAACTGACTAGTGTTATTAATAATTATGTTTCCTTAGAAAGGCCAAATGCTTCCTGGTTAGCACCTCTTAGATTCAGTATCTAGATATCAATGATCTTAAGGAAACACTACTTCCTAAACAAACAAAAAAGGACAAGCTTCTTAAAGCGCTGCTCTTGATTTCCCTATTTATATTGAGATATTAGCTCTGAATTTTCAGGACAGGTGAAGCTACCATGCAGCATTCACTGCTGAAAATAGAAAAATAACTTTATGATAGTTTAGTTCTCTTAGATTTATTCTGTAATCTCTCCCTCTGCTAATTAAGGCAGTTTTACTTGAAGATTAATTTATATTTTAATGATCCATTTGTAATAAGGCTTGAATATTTGTTTGGAGAATTTTAACCTAGCAAACTCTAAAATAAAGCAGTCTAAAACCTGATGGACCCAATTGTTTGGTACAAAATATTTCAAAGCTTAAATGCATTCTTGTTTTCAAATCACTTTCTATCTAATTCTTCCCATCATAAAGCAGACAAGGCTGCTTCAGTTTTCCAAAGTAGAAGACCTGAGGGCACTCCTGGGCAAGCACAGGAGTATCACGGTAGGTGTGGACATGGTTCTTTCAGTAAGGCAGCTGTCACTTCTCAGCCCTCAGGCTGACTGAAAAGATGTGATACTCTGCTTTTTGAGAAGGTTTCTTTGTTAAGAATTGGAAATGGGAGCAACCTACTGATGTTTTGAGATCTCTGCCCATGAGTCGAAATCGTAGCCTAATGTTTCTTTCTTGAATACAATAGGGATAGATTTATTGAGTCACAAGGCAGCTGCTATATGAAAGAGATCTGAGGTGTGCTGGCATCTAAACAGCAGGCTTAGCTTTCCCTAAGCAGTCTAAAAGAACAGAAACAATAAAAAAAATGAATTTATGAATAAAAATCCTGTAGTAAGAATGCTCATTCTATTTTGTTTCTTATATGTTTAGTTTTTAAAAAAGAAACAATAAATAGATTAGTTTTGAGATGAACCCATAAGCCTACAGAGATGAGAGCAAGTTACTGGCAAGGTCAGGTGAAGAAAAGGTCAGAGAAGAAAAATAAAAGTAAATAAAATGTTCATGGACAAATAAGAATCATCATGCGTGCCATTATATTTGACTGGTGGTTTGTTCTGGCTCTTAATACAAGCTATTACTCTCTCACCAGATTCATGCATATGAATGTGTTGGCATTTCCAATGAAAAGTACAAACAGTGATTCTTTTCCAGGCAGAAATTTTTCATTGTACATCCCTTACAGACTCTAAAGTACTTTTGCAGGTGCTCCTTCACACACAGAAGGTCAGACTGGCTTTCCAGTGAAGATAGCCTCCATCCTTTAAAGATCTTGGAATGCTGAGATGCTTCAGTGAAAGGACTTTGACCAAAGCGTCCTGATAGCACAGTGCCATGGCCAACGCTGGCCAAGGGAAGCCATTCTGCCTTGTTTTGGCATGTGAACAAAATGATATTTTTTTTTTCAGTAGATATGTGTCCCCTGGCAACTTTAATTGAGATTACCTATTAACTGATGTTATTCCCTGCATTATCACCCACTAATTGAACATAAAGTGTTGTTTTAACATAAAGGCTGTATGACACACTGAACAACAGATGGAAAAAATTTAAACTGTGTGCTGGGAAAAGTAGCTCTGTTTAAGGCAGGAAAACCTGAGGGAGTAATGGCTGATAAGAGCTGGACGCAATGTGAAAGAGTTGGTAAAAGGTGAGGGGAAGTAATAGGAAGCAGTGATCACATGTAATGGAAATCCTTGTAGGCCCTTGCAATAACCATGGGAAAACTTAGAGTGGTTTAGGATCAAAATTATTCTGGAGATTTGGGAAAATTTAGTTCCTCTGCTACCTAACTTGATTTAAAAGCTCTTAGTTCTGCCCCAAATCTTTGCAGGCCCCTGTATGTTGGCCCTTTTTGTCTTGTCCAAGTTTGTCTTCCATTATATAGTTTAGGCGCCAATACAGTTCCCATTTTCATAGTAATTAACTATTTCAGTATCTGTTCATAGGTTTAGCCTCAAAACTCTGAGAAACTTTTTCTCATCATTCTACAGAGGGAGCTGTGAAACACCAAAGCCCAAATTTCCAAGGTATTTTGGTAATAATCTGGTCCTTTAGGCACCTAGATTCACTTTTTAGTGCCTCAGCCTCCAAGGGGTGGTTGGAAAGACAGAAATCATCAGTGTTTAGGTGAGCATTTTCCGACCGTGTGTAAAAATACTTTGTTTACGAAGTTACTTGTGCACTGTCTAGAGTCAAATGGCTTAAAAGATGCCAACTACTGAAACCAGAACTGTTTAGCCAGAAGCACAATATCGTTAATCAGGCTCTAAAGAGCTAAGCAGCAATTAAATGGTGCCAAGGCGGGCCTGAAGAGTGGATTTAAGGAGGCTGCAGAGGGAGGGTGTTTCTGCTGGGGTAGACGATGGACTGGAGTGTTTGGGGGAAGCCAACGGTAGTGGCCATCAGCCTAGTAAGTGACCGTTGGCCTGGGTGGTGGCCAGGCCTCAGGCCTCCGGGGACCGTGGGCTGCAGGCGCCCTCAGCAGCCGCCTCTGGGCCCCCATGGCCTGCTCTCTGCCCTGGGAGCACGGTTTAAGCTCAGGCCCCAGCTCCCACCCCGGCCTGGGCTGTGTTGCAGGCGAAGGGGTGTCTGAATGTCAGGGCTGCCGTGCTGAGACCCTCCGTGGGCCGGTGTTACAGGTAGCCCTATTGCCAGTCCTGCCCCTGGGCCTCCTGTGTGGGCCCGGGGCCTGGCCCCTCACCCTGCCCTGCCTGAGGCCTCGCCATGCTCCCCCAGCCCTGCTTAGGCCGTGTTTTGTTAAAAAAACACATCAGTTAGCAGGTGAAGCCCTGAACTGCTGTATTGGTGGAGACACCCGGCTGACAACAGCAATTGCGGACGGTAAGATTCTGTTTAAGATCTTCTAGCTGCTCTGATAAAATGTGCCTATTATAGCTTTCCAATTGACAACAGGAATTATAAACTAGATGTTTTTTTCATATTAACTCAGTGTAGGGTGGATCAAAATCGGGCTGGAAAGATGAAGATAATAAAAAAGTGAATGCTGGAATAAGCAGTAATAGGAAATAAAATTTTGATATCTTATTGTGTTAAAATGCTTCATAGTCGAGCAACATGAATGCAGTTTAAAAAAACCACAGATTACAATATTACTGTTTTTTTAAAAAAAAAAAAAACGCTGCTTGCTAAAATACAATAGCTTCAGGGTTGGTGACTATTATTTCATGCTGCCACATACTGCTCTTGAATTAGAACAGGAAAAAGTAATTGGGATCTTTTTATCAGTCTGATGAGCCTGTTTACTACTGTGTTAGGTTATTCTTGATGCCACACATGGCATTACTTTTTCAGTGGCAGATGTTCTGCAGATCTTCACTCTGTCATGGCTGCCCTGTCCATTTCCCTTGTCCTGAAAGGACATGCCTGCTAAATGTAAGGATGTTGTCACTCCCGAAACTGCCACAGGCTGAGCTGAAAGTTAATGTTATACAACCATTATCTTAAAAAAACTGACTCAAGCCATAACTTCTGTAATTTTGTGGTATACTATGGACAATAAAAGAATACACTGTAATTGTAGCTAGGGTTTTTATGCTAACACAAAAAGCTTGCTTAGAGGCATAGGACTTCTGACCATGTCTATTTACACTCAGTTTCACTTAATGTACCTAGAATTAAAACAAACAACTCCCTCCTTTATTTTGTTTTGGAATTACTGTGTTTCCTTGCTACATGTATCTTGAACATGGTCAGTGAACTGCTAAGAATCTTGATATTAGCAGCATTAATTTCTCAGTGTTTTGGAAGAAAGTATTAGCCATCCTGTTTGCCTATAGTTACTGGAAAAAAATAAGTGAAAAAATATAGTAGTGTGATCAGTAGCTAGTACCAGAGGAATAATACACAAAAAAGTCAAGATGAAAATGTGCTGCATTTTTTAATTTGGTAGGAGACTAGCATATACTAAGTAGAAAAATAATATTAAATATCCATTAAAATATTTTATAGTGATGTAGTGACAGAATATCCAGCTGAAATAATCCTCATCATGTTGGTGGCTATTTCTTTAGCTTCTGCCTTGCTTTCAGGTGTTGTATCTTTTCTTCTTTTAGTGCCTTCAGAAGTTTATCTAAACAGGAATGAAACATAATTCTACATTAATTTTGTAATTAATACTTTACAATACTTTTAAGAAAATCAAATAACGAGTTAAGCAAAGTAATAATTCCTTACAATTTCTTGTCTAGCAAATATCTGAAAACTAAAGTTTCTCACGTTTTGAAAATAATAGGTATTAAATGGGAAAAGGCATGTATGGCTGTAACAAAGGAAATAAGCTCATTAATTTCCTGTTCTGAAAAGTAAGTGTATGCAAACTACCTATTAGAATAGAGTATTTTTGAGATCTGCCTCTGAATGTGTGTATCTGATGGACATTTGTCCTGTGTTCTTGTAACCTTTGCACTCCTGAAAGTTTCCTGACTGGCAGCCCGTGGCCTTGAAGGAAATTATGGGCATAATATCCTTAGCAGTTGTTGGCCTCCCTACTGCAACGCTCAGTAATAGCTGTCTGCTGAGCTATTTGATTTCCTGTATTTCCTTCATGGCCAGCAGGTTTTAAAATTAAATGCCAAACTTATTTGACTTGTTTTGTTTTGTTTTGTTTTTTATACCTCCAACTATCTGTGGTCATCAGCGGCCTTTATTTTATATAAGTGGCAGTTGACTACTGCAGCACCTCATTAGTGGTGATTTTTTTTGCATGTACAAACGCCCTCTGATTTGAGCGGTGATGGAACTGGCTTTTTGCTAACACTTAGTAACGTTGGGGGTTTCATTCCTTTGTGCAAAAGTCACCACATCCGTAATTCTTGTGCCTCTTTTATGTGGTTGTGCAGGACCAGGGACTCGGGTAGATGACACCGGACAAGGGCTTTGCTCCCCACACCCCATGTGCTCCCTGGGCACCTGCGGCCGGCAAGAGTCCGGGGGCAAAACCTGAGGGGCTGCCCCAGCCCCCTGCCCCCGCGGCCGGCTGGGGTGTCAGGGGTGCGCCCTGCGGGGGACTCTACCCCTACGCTCCCGTCCGCGCTGGCCCCGGGCCCGGGCCCCGGCCCCGGCGGGAGGACGCACACTGCTGGGCGTCGAAGCCGTCGCCGATGAGCGCCCGCAGCTCCAGCTCCTTGAGGCGGATGCCCAGCTCGCAGATCTCGCCCTCCAGCTGCGGCTGCTCCCCGGGACGCCGCGCCGCGCCCGCCCCCTCCGGCGGGGCCGCCGCCGGGCAGAAGAAGCGCAGCGGCTCGTAGGCGATGGGCGCCAGCGCCGCGGCCCAGCGGGGCACCCCGGCCGCAGGCGGCGGCGGCTGCCGCGGGCCGCACATGGCTGGGAAGAGGGTCCAAGGGCCGCCGCCGTCGGCCGGGGGCGGGACGGGCTCGGCGCGGTCGTGGAACTGGGGGAAGTAAAGCGGGCGCGGCGGGCGCTGTTCGGCCATGGCGCCGGCGGCGGTTGTAGCGGCCGGGCTCGAGTCGGCGCCGGGCTGGGCGCGGGCGGCTCCGTGCCGGCGTCGCGGGCCCCCAACGGGGCCGGTGGCGAGCGTCGGGGGAGCCGCGCGGAGCCGGCCCCGGTTTCGTCCCCCGCCTCCCCTGGGGCTTTCCACTCCCCCGCTCCCCCGGCGCTGCGGCTGGGCAGCCGCCTCCCCTCGCCCGGCGGGGAGCGGGCCCGGGCCCGGCTGCGAAGTGTGACTGTGCCGGGCTGTCTCGGCGGGCCCTGGGCGCCCTGTGCCGGGGAGGGGCCGGCGGGAGCCCAGGGCACCCGGGTTCGGCGCTACAGGGAGCAGCTGTCAGAAGGAGCAAAGGCAGCGTTGTCCTGGAAATCGTCTTTCAGCCGTTTATCCTCAGGCTGCGTGTGAAATAGGGGAACCAGATACTGAGGATGGAAGGATGTTGGTGATGAGATTAGGGAAAGTTTAATCTTCAAGTGCTTGCTCACACTCAGCATATCTGATGTTCAGAATTATAGGATGGGGTTGGTTTTCTTTTGGTGGGTGGGGTGGGTGTTTCCCCGCTGCTTCACCAAAAGCCTTCCATGGTTTTATTTGGATTCGAAGCTGACAACTCATTAATTATGGCTGGCTGGTTGCTATTTCTTTTAGCTGTAGCTGTTTCCATGAAACACAACGGCCTCCCTCCAGCCCTAGGCAGCTATCTGGGACGTTGCTTATTACTTACGTGGAGCTCAAAACGGGCCAAAAAGACCCTCCTGGGCTTCCTGCTGGAGGACTTCTGGGATGGATTTAAGCTGATTTGAGGTGTTTTGGACAACCATAATAAGGAAGGTGCTGTTACCAGTGCTGTTGGTAAGGGACTGATGACTGCAGAGGTTGGTTATGATCAGTAAATCCACTTAAAATGAGATGAAAAGCCCACTGCGGTACTAATGCAGGCTTGCATAGACTTCAACAATACACAGCCCCTAAGGACCTGCTATGTACTCTGGAATAAATTTCATTTTTAAAGCCTTCCCTTGAAAAAAACGAGGTATTACCTTTTTCTACAAGCGGAGTTCTGTATACTTGGGGTGTAGTGCTCTGTGCTGTGAGCCAATACTGATGTGAATGTTTGGAAATTTAGTAGATCTACAGACATTAGTTGTCACAAGAGTGACGGTCAGTGCCCTGAAAAGTGGTAGGAACAGAGAGATGGTGGCAGAAGTCATTCAGTATTTTCTGTTCATGTGTGCTGTTTAGGTAACATCCTCTGACTTACGATTCAAAACTAATTGCATTATATGCAGTATGCTTACATTATTAAACTTCCAGTACCAGTATAATACCAGTACAAGTTGCATATTTTGTGAAGGGAACACACATGTTTGAAATAACCACTGATCAGATGAGAAGTCAGATAATAAGATTTTTCACCCCCCGTTTCTTTGTAGATTAGACAAGAACTACCAGTATAGCTGGTTCTACATGACAATGTGTGGAGAGAGTCCAAGCATTAGGTGGACACCGCACCTGCAAGTGTCTCTATTTTTTTGGTTTTTTTCCATGGTAATTTGGGAATATAGTAAAAAAGTCAATAATCCTTTCTTAATTAGGTCTTTGTGGGTCATTTTTGAAAGCAAAATGTGCTTATGCAGAATTTGCTGGGAACTCTACATTTGAAACCAGCAGAAGGCCCCGTGTTTCCACTTACCTTTATTAAAGTAAGTTTCTGTTTTTCTGTGAACATGCAAAACAGATGAGACACGTTGCTATTTTATTTGAATCTGACTCATTCTGTCTTTGTTTACACTCTAATTTAGTTTCCCTTTTATTGGTACATTTTGCTCTGTTATTGGGGTAATATTGGCATACTTTTTAATTAGTAATGCTTTGAATAACTGGGTTTGGATTCTTTGTCTCTGCGCCTTTTCTACCTAGTAGAGCAACTACTGTCTTGCCTTTGCACTGTCGAGCACACCCTTGCTTCCCTGCCTCTTAACTATTGAAGAAGTCCTAGAAATACTCTACATAATGTTCTGGTATATAGGTGATGCGCAATGATGTCTGCTATATAACTTAGAATTTTAAGGATGCTTCTATAGAAAACAAAGATAGCCTATCGCTAAACATTTTGACAGGGTTAGTAATGCTATTTTTTCAGAGTTAAAGCCAGTATATGTACTTAATTTGGGAGACGAGAAATGTGGCTATTCATTAACGTGTATACTGTGAAGTTTTGGTCGTCTATTACAACTAGAAGGGGGTAGGAGGCCAAGAGATGTCAAGGTCAGTCTCAGACCTGATACATTTTATCAGTTCTAAGTTTCTGGAGATCTATCATAATGAAAAGAGAAAGATAACTCTTTTGGAACACAGCAAAAGGAGATTTTCAGCTGAAAGAGGCAAAAGGAGAAAAATGTGCTGAGAAGGAAGAGGAAGGTACCTGTGTTCACCAAAGAGGAAAAATTTTTAAGGAAAGAACATAATACAAGTGTAATTTCACAGATACTGATAACAGTTTTTTAACATTTTTCTTTCATTATTTGGTATTAGTCTAATATACAGTTTATAAATGTTTCTATTTTCTTAAAACACATGGACTAGTGAATCACAGAGATACATGGTTTTATATGCTATGTGCTAAAATCATGAACCTGAAGGTTTATTTTTATCCTTACAGCAAAAAAAGTGTGCAATAGTCATGCTGAAGTAGTGGGTCATGTTGTCTTTAGGTGCCATCTGGTGGAGTTTTTACAGCATGTTGAAAGTGCTGCTTTTTCTTTCTCATTGCATTGGTCATGCAGATAAATATGTGCTGAGCACAGAAATGGTTGCTGCAAGAATCACAAGTTAGAGATACAGAGATTAGATAGGAGTGCAAAGGCTGCAGATGGGAGAGTTAGATTATAATGCACGTCTTTGTAGTATGGCTTTCAGAGATTTTCAGTTCTCATAACTCTTAAAATTTTCTTCATGTAATGTATAATTAGTAATAACCTCTTTACTGTGAAGCAAATAATGTTCTCAGTAATGGTATTTTGAAGCTAAAATAATGACATTCTGGAGCTACAGTCTAACCTTTTTTGAGGGGAATGCTGTTAAGGTATTTTAGGGTTTATTTTTGTAATTGTACAGGGATCTGGAGGTAGTGCATTGTTATTTCTATAACCCCAAAGATCATATTAAATAGCAAAAGTGTTTATGTAAATTTTATAGTATAATAGTCACTATATACATTGTTGTTGGATGTCTTCAGGGCTTAGGATTTTGTCAGTTATATGAGTTACAGTAGGATGTGTCCCATAGGAGAAAGTACTGTTGCTTTGCTTAACCAAAGAGTTTAGGAGTATATAATTTTCTACTTAGGCCTCAGGAATAAGCTCCCTTTCACATGTCCGTGTAGGTCCTACCTAAAGCATGAGCTAGTGCATGATAAAGCAGGATTGCATTTTGGATGCTGCTTCCTGCAAGCAGGTGAGACATCTGGGAAGAGATGGCAGGGGGAGAGGAAATACTTCTGTCTACTGGTCAGGAAAGCTAGTTGTGCAAGGTGGAGAAGGGATGTCATGCTGTGAGATGTGAGAAAAACTGCTTTTAAGAAATGTTCATTTGCTGGATTTATAGTGTTACACACTGGTCAGACACATGCCTTCATCTTTGACATTCAAAATGTGTTTCCAAAGTTGGGATCCTTTATACAAATAAATACATTATGCTGAACAAAAATTTTGTGTAACTAAACCGGCTGTAAATGGTACAAAGATTAGAGTTTTGAGGCAAAAAATGTATATATATGCTTTGTTGGCCAGCAATGCAGTATGGATGACTATACAGATTTGATCCAATAGAGGGGGTAATATACATAAATTTCTTGGTAGTGTGTTGTAATTTGACAAATGTAGCACATTCATCTCTATGTATTTAAGTGTTGATATTTAAAGTTCTTATTAAAACGGTAATTTTGGAGAAGCAAGTCTTTTACTTATCTAGTCAACAAAGACCGCAGTGACAGTATTCCAGTCACCACTCCTCCATGGTACTTAAAAACTTTTTGAAAGGCTTTTCTGTTGAGAGAAGTAAGGATAGTCAGTGAAAGTTATGAAGTCTGAGGGCCGTCTAAATATTCTCATATTAGGGGCAGCAGGCAATGCGGTCTGCAGCGTCAGTGACAATATTAACATTTAAAATTGCAGGAATGGTACACAATGCTCCTAAATGCTTTTGTCACCATCTAAGCTATATAGACTCTTTACTTTGCATTTTGTATGCACATTCATTTGTACTTAACATTCAATGATACCTAAGAAAGCGTCTTGATATTTACAGTTTGAAAAATTAAAGCTGCTGACAAAATATGCATTTTAAATAATGATGCTCAGAAGTGTTGAGTGTGCATGTGTGTGAATTCATGTTTTCACAGATTGCTCTAAGAGTCTATAAAAGTCACAAAAGCTACATACAGCTCTTCCACTTTTACAATGAATTTTGTATGGCATTAAAAAAAAAAGAAAAGCAAGCAGATTTTCATCATTGAGATACCCTGAAAAGTTATGTCAAAAAGTTGGATTTGACATCTAATGGGTTATTTAAAATATATTCTAATGAATGACATTTTTCTGCACTTATTTGAGAGTTGTGTTGATCTTCCAGCGTGGATATTCTGCCATCTCTTTCTTTTTTTTTTTTTTTTTTTTTTTTTTTAGTTTAGTTGTCTTTTTTTCTGCCCTTTTAAGTTGATTTCATTATGTTGGTTTTCCTGGCTAGTCCAATAATGTATTTTATGTCAACTTCCCACTTTCAGTACCCAAATTCCCATCCTTTATTGCCCATCATTTGGATTCTCCAGCAAAACTTACTAGTTTTTCTCCTTTCTATTTAGAAAAACTTCTAAAAATCAGTACAGGAACTCTTCCATACTGTACTTCAGATGCATAGATTTGTAAGCAGTGAGCTGTGACACTTCTGCTTCGCTTGTATGTTTCTGCTCCTTATGCATGTCGTCTCACAGTTGTGCCACTTGTCATGCTGTTTCTTAATGTTAAGTAGAAGAGTCTCACTATGTTGGTGAACTATTGTACTGCATCTAGGTTGTCACTTGTTTCTGTTTCTTTATGTTTGGCGTACCTTCCAGAAGGCTTCTTTTCTCTGTATTTGAAAAGATGTTGGGGCTGTTCAGTCCTGATTTAGACATGTGACTACTATCACAGTGTATTAATATAAATTGCAATAATTTGAATAAACTTATTTGGTTTATATGGCAAAGTTTTGGTAGTGGTGGGGCTATGGGGGTGGCTTCTGTGAGAAGCTGCTAGAAGCTTCCCCCATGTCTGATAGAGCTCCAATATGGGCTAGCTGCTGGCCAAGGCTGAACCAAACAGCAGCATTGGTAGTGCCTCCATGGTAGCTTTTTTAAGATGGGTAAAAACTGCAGTGCAACAGCCGCTGGGAAAGAGAAATGAGAATATGTGGGAGCAACAACCCTGCAGCCCCCCAGGTCAGTGCAGAAGGAGGGGCAGGAGGGTCTCCAGGCACTGGAGCAGAGATTCCCCGACAGCCCATGGTGAAGCCCATGGTGAGGCAGGCTGTGCCCTCAGCCCACGGAGGTTAATGTGGGGCAGATCCCCACCTGCAGCTCATGGAGACCCCCCGCTGGAGCAGGTGGGTGCCCAAAGGAGGCTGTGACCCCATGGGCAGCCTGTGCTGGAGCAGCTCCAGGCAGGACCTGTGGCCCCATGGGGAGAGGAGCCCAGGCTGGAGCAGGTTTGCTGGCAGGACGTGTGACCCTGCGGGGGACCCAGTCTGGGGCAGGCTGTGCCTGGAGGCCGGCACCCCCTGGGAGGGACCCACGCTGGGGCAGGGTGTGAAGAGCTGCAGCCTGTTGGAAGGATCCATGCTGGAAAAGTTCATGGAGAGCTGTCTCCCATGGGAGGGACCCCACGCCGGAGCAGGGACAGAACGTAAGGAGGAAGGAGCAGCAGATAAGAACGTATAATGAACTGACTATAACCCCCATTCCCCAGCCCCTTGTGCCGTGGGGAGGGGGGAAGTAGAGACACTGAGCCTGGGAAGAAGGGAGGGATGCGGGGAAGGTGTTTTAAGATTTCTATTTGTTTGTCATTATCCTACTTCTGATTTAGATTGGCAATAAATTAAATTATTTTGCCCAAGTCACATCTGTTTGGCCCATGGCAGTAACTGGTGAGTGATCTCTCCCGGTCCTTATTTTGACCCATGAGCTTTTCATTACATTTTCTCTCCCCTGTCCAGTTGAGGAGGGGATTGATAGAGCAGCTTGGTGGGCACCTGTCAGCAAGCAAAGGTCAATTCACCAATACATTTATATTATTTTCTATTAATAAAATATTAATTTTACTGAGTTCATACGGGTTTCATTTTATAATCTGTAGGATTTATTAGTGAAGTAGATGTCAGAAGCATGCCAGTCTCTTCCCTGATGCGTGTGCCTGGTCTGCTGGATTTGTCACATTACAACAATACAAACCAGTATGCAGAGGGCTATTTATAAACTCTCAAAGCACTATGCCAGCAAACTGAAAATTAACAGTGAGCAACTAATTAACAATTATACAACTTGAAAGAAGGGCTAATTAAAAAGTTTTTAAGAGATGAGTTTTCAATTGAAATACAAAATTAGCCAGAGAGTTAGTGCTTGAAATAGAAATTTGGTCTGATTAGCAGAAATGCAAAAAGCACTAGCTGTGTAAGAAATGAATTTTTAATTTTCTCTTCAGGTAAGTCTCTGGCAATCTTTAGCATCAGAAGAAGATACACTGTTTTCAGTGTTGATGTTTCAGTTTTATACATGTTTATGGTGTGTTCAGTCACAGAAGCTGGGGATTTTGGCAGAGAGACCATGACTCTCTGCATCTCTCGGATGATTTCTGTGCTACTGAGATAAAAATGCCTGCCTTATTCCAACAACATTAAATGAGGTAAGAAACAACAAAGTAAAAGTTGTCTGGAAGGCTTGGAGCTGCTTGTTTAAAGGCATTCAAGTCTGGTAACGGGCAGCTTTCTATGTTCAGAGGTTTTTCTCTTTGCCATTGCATCCTGTTCTTCTATGGAATGTTGGGAATGGGAATCCAGTGGCTTCAGAAGTGATTTAGATGCTACAATTTTACAAGACAAAGTGGGGAAGGGTATGCATATATGGAATAAAAGCAGTGTTAAAAATCAAGCTACCTGCAGACTCTGAAGATATCTTTTGAAGTTGCCTGGCTTTATGCATTGTATCTTGGGGAATGAGACTACTTTGATAGAGCAGAGTAATGTCTGCATGTTAATTCAGCAGGTAAATACTTTGATTAGCTGTGTTTGTGTCTGAGTTAATGATAGGTTCTGTTTCTTTAAATGTGAATCTTCGTTTAATCCTGCTTCTTGCCACCAAGTATATCTCTAGGATGACCTCATGTTTTAATTGTTATTTTTGACAGTTTATCTCTTTTCTGGAAATCATACTGTTTTAGGAGTATACTTGACAATCTAAAGGAAGTAATGAGACCTCCTGTGGAATGGGAAAGCTGAATTCCGCGGAGCATTAATTAGACTAGAGATCTGGGTTTGGTGCTACCTCACACTCACATGAAATGAGTCATCACAACAGATGAGGTTGCACAAAAAAGGCAGGGTTCACCTCATAAAAAATTAAAAGAGCGCCCAGTGCATACCAGCTGTGAGATAATAGAACTCATGAATAATCCTGAAGGCAGTCTTGCACCTTGCTCCTGGCTGTTCATATGCTGTACTCCAAACACCTTTTAAAATTTCTGTTGCAGAACCATTTCATCTTGGCTCAATAAACAATAATAGGTTTGACAATGTTAAAGTTTATTTAATAGTCCTGGAATAGGTTGCATGTTTTCTTTTTTCCTGTTGTGAGATGAAAGAGGTTGGAAGAGAATTTACATGTCACTCATATTTTTCTTTGTGTGTTGGGAGTTGACACAGTAATAAATCCGTGCATTTTCAGATGGTGATTGTAGTCTATAGATTTTAAAATTTATTTGGGAGATTTTATGCAAGCCTCTAAAATTGAGATGGATTTTACTGTGAATATGCGTATGCTCATAATTCAAATAGACATTAACAGAAAAAGTCTTTGTATGGATCTGTAAGATTTGTTCTTTATTAGTTTACACTATACTTGGGGACTAAGCATTGTGCTAAAAACCTGTTATGTCAGTAAGGGTTAGCATTGTTTAAGGTAGTTTCAGAACTGTGTAAATATTATTGGCATAGAGAGTGAGTTTTTATTCATACTTGCCAATAGTTACTGTAAGAGATAGGCTCCAGTTATCTTCAGGATTATAACTGCGTCAGTTCAGAGATGTAGGTGGTTTCTAATTATAGCTGCATTGCAACGTGAGTGGTCTCTGACTCACTAACAATTTTCTTCAGATCTGTAGCCCCTGCTATCAAGGAATGTGAAATCATATCAGCACATACAATCTGCGCTGCTTACATTAGCTACTTAGAATAATGGAGACTGGCTCCTGCCAAACATAAAAGTACAGTGATTGTGGTGAAACTGTATTATAATGGTACATTGAGTTTCATTAAGAGGTATTCTCATTATACAAGCATAGCTGATTCAGAGCAAAGATGTCATTCAAGTGTTTCAGTCCACTATGCCTTTGCTCACCATTACTAGTGCCGTGCATTGATGAACAGAAATGATGATAAAGGTAGCATTTTCTTTGCAGCTTCTCAAGGTGGGTTTTTTTTGTGTACAAACAATCTATATTTCATAATCAGGAAAAGCAACTGGCATATGCTGACTAATTATTTAACTTTCCTCTTTTAATTTAAACAGTTTAAATGAGATGATTCTTAGATTTACAGTTAGGCCATTATTTTTCTCAGGAAAAATCATGACCTTACATTTTAGCCATGTGTTAGGCTTTTGGGATGATCGTGGTCTGTCACTGAATTTCTTTCTTTTTTTCTTTGCAAGATCCACCAGTATTTGGAAGACTTATGGACTATATTGATAGTATATCATGGTTTAAATGGATTCTCTGCAATTCTTTCTTCATCTGCTGTGACCTCATTCCCTCTACTGAAAGATAACTTCACAACTAGCTGGTTGCTGCAGAAGTGCTTTTGGCAGTTCTTTCTGTATATTTCTTTCTGTAGTTTGTCATGAAAACAAACAAAAAACCCAGCAGAGAGGTTAACCCCACATATAAAGAGTCTGGAGGAGAAAACAGAATACACTAAATCAATAACAAAATAACTTTTTTCTTTTTTAAAGGAGTGTCCATCCATTGTCATGTCAAGCCAATTCTGTTTATAAACATAAGAGTTTGAAAAGATCACCAAGTACCACTTTTTGTAAGAGCAGATATAAGGTGACAATAATCATTAGCTCCCTAAGAACTACTATGTGCTTGGTTCAAGTTTCAGTCTCAGGAGTGGGCAGATTGTAATCCACACATTTAGTGTGTTTCAGGCAATACCTGTGCCTCTAGGGACTGACACACTCAAAAATGCAGATTATGTAAAGTGATAAGTATTCCTCTCACAAATACTAATTCTGGTGGACAGGCTGGTGTCATGTAAAAAGGTCAATTCTGACAAACAACTTTTAGAAGCCTGGTTCCTGAACTTATGATGATGATGAGGATCGCGGTGGATGGAAAGAACTGGAACAGATTAGGAGTTAAAGCTTCTAACCTGGGAGAGAGGTGATGAGAAGTAGAACTGGGCTTTTTAAGAGAAGACAACTCTATTAGAAAGGAAGCCTAGAAGGAATAGTGTGGTGTGTTGTTAGTTGTGGGGTTTTTTTGTTTGTTTGTGGGTTTTTTTTGGTTTTGTTTTGTTTTTTTTAATTATGCAGCTAAAATTACTAAACTGATTTGAAAACAGTTTAAAGCTCCTAAAGGGAAATGATTGGGCTGGGTTTTTAACCCCTTGCTTTAACTTTGGTTAAAATGTATTTTCCCTGAAGCATTAATATTCTTTCTAGGGCTTCTCACATTTTAGGCAGGTCTGTTACTGTCCATTTTATGCTGCCTCTTGGACAATTGTTTTCCCATCTATCCAATTGACTCATTTGAACAGGAGTTCAATGCCCTAATGGAATGAAAGATGAGCTTTCAATTAACGTTGGAGCATCTCTGCTGTTTTCTTGCTTTAAGGACTAAATTGTAGCAAGACTGCAAAAAGAACATCTAATTGAAGCACACGTTTGGGGGTAGAGGGAGGGTATATACAGTGAAGACTTGCTGGCTATTGTACCCAGTCACAAAAGCATCACAAGAGACAAGTGACTGTGAAAATTACCTAGATGAAGAAATAAGAAGGGAAAGGGCATCTGGAGGAGGAGCATAATATGTGTGCTGTTAGAAGCATAAGATACCCCTCCAGAGTGTTGCTTTTAAAAATAAGGTGTTATGTGCAATCTGGTGTGTTCGAAAAGAAAATGGAAGGTCTGGTCACAAGTGTTTTCCTAAGACCCAAGAATAAATCCTGGAGAAGGAACAGCATGGCTTTTGCTTACAGGTACCTGCTCCCAACTTGCATTGGGGTGGGGGAACAATGGGCTCCTTCCTGAGCAGGGCTGAAAGAAGTTGCTTCATAGCTGGGTGGAGGCAACTGGAAAATTTTAAAAGTTGGTGGAATAAAATACAACACAGTTGCATCAGCAATATTGCACCAGCAATGGCTAATTCTGTGCCTCGCTGTTTCTTTGAAATATCGTCTGCTGGACAGTCATAAATATTTTGACACCTGTGGCACTTTTTCCTCCTTGGCTCTTGACAAAGTTCAAAATACGAATACTAGAATGCAAGCTAAAACAAACCAAGCTAACAAGGCTGTGCCTAAGTACCATTCAAAGACATTGGCTAAGGAAGTTTTTTCCTTTATAGCCCACATGAAAGTTGTCTAAAAAGAATCTTTGGCCTGATTACAGTGAAATAGCTTCAGCACTGGAAGGCTGCTGGGGTCTCATCTCACTGGTGCTGTGCTAATGATCATTCAAATGGCTTTGGTGCCATTGCTGTGGCTGACATTAGTTAAGGTATCATCAAAGCTTATTGTTTACTAGTAATTGATACATATTAATTAGTTATTGGCTGGCATCCTGTCATTGATTAGTTAAAATTACAGGACTCATATCTATAAAATACATGCACTCAGAGCATGTATTCAAACTTTAAAGCAGATGTATGATCCTCTTAGTAAATAAATGCCTCTTGTGTTAACCTGCATCCATCCCACTGAAAACATTTGTGAAGCAGTGTAATGTGGCAAATCATATCCAACATAAACAGATGAAATGCATCATAAATGAAACGGGATGCATCTGGAAAATGGTGTAATGAAAGTAAATGTATGATTTCAGCAGATTGGGTATTTCTAATTAGCCCTGAATAGTTCATTTTAATGGATAAGTATATAACCGCATAATTAAATGTGTAGTGCTTTCTTGATAGTTCATGATCAGTGCTCTTTCCTTTTATTGCCAGCAGATGTCTCTCTTGAATATTGCATAGCATGACAACTGATAATCTTTGATTTAAGGTCCACGCGTAGGTCATGCAGCTGTTAAGTCCCTCATTCTAGCCAGTTCCCAATTAACTGAAATTCTCTTCTGCTCCGTGCTGCAATGTGACTCTGCACACAGACATCTAGAAATATATCGAGTTAATGGCATCTAAGAATGAATATGCACAAATGTCATCCAAATGTGTTTCAGTTCCATAAAAAATAATAATGGAATGATGCACCACGGGAAAGACAATTGGAGAAATATCTTGTTTGATTTTGCTGGTGAAGAATATTACAAAATAGTGAAGGCTCAGACAACGCTTGAATAATCTCGCAGAAAAAAAATCTCTTACCTAAAGCTCAGAGAAAACATCTTTGGTATAATCCTGAAATTACTCAAGTGCCAGTTTAGATCCTATTCCCCAATTCATATTCTGAGCTGAAATAAGAAAGTAGTCTAAGTATGGGTGGCAAATATAGTAGTATAACCTTTTGTATTTTACCTTTACTAATACCGAAGTAGGATTTTGAATGAGAAGGTGGAATCAGAGAAGTTTGAGCAAGGTGGAGTTTGAGTTAAGTCCAGTATACAGTATGGGAAAGCCTCATGGGGGGCAGCTGCTGCTGTAAAGAACATGCTGGTGGACTCTTTGGGGCAGGAAACCGAATGTCGATGAGTTGAAAACAAGGCTTAAATTGCCTTGTTATCAGTAGAGGGACAGGTCAAAGGCATAATGGGATTGAAATTCCAGCTGCTGTGTTGAGTGGCAGAAATTTTGACATGCTGAAAAGCGGTGGGTACATACTGTAGGAGTCCACAGAGAAAGAAAGAGAAGTCGTGGCAGAGGTTCACTTGTTATGGAATAGAGTTTGGCAAGTAAATGTGGAAATTAATTAATTAGTATATGTTGCAGAAGAAGTGGTCTGAAAATAAGGATTAAACCAGACATGGATTCACTAGGGACTTTCTCCTTATTAGCATAGCCTGGTGCTTCAGCCTGCTTCTTAGATAAAGGTTCACAAGAAGGATAAGAAACTTCAGAAATGGAAGGGGTAGTTACATGGGATAATAGAAAGGTTCCAGTTTTAACATGCCAAATGGAAATGGGGGCGGTGTGTCCAAGCAAGTGTGTGTGGCATTAGCATGCTTTTAAAAATACGTGCCACTGAAATGCAAATACATTTTACACACAGCTCACTCAACAATGACTGAAATGGAGGGGGGGCGCTGTGAAGGCAGAGAGATTTTTTTTAGCAGTCAAGCCAAGTAATTTTCCCTACTGAATACTCTTCAGGTGCAACACGAGCAGAGTGCTGAAGTGGAGGATCTCGTCTGCTACCTGACATTAACGTTTAGTGTATCAGGATTTTTTAAGATATATGCTTTTGGAAAATCAGTTGGAAATTAAGTCTGGTAGAATCCCTAAAGAAACCTGCTGTGTGTTTTTATAGCGTTTTTTAATACAAAACCTTTAGGAAACTGTGACACATCTCCAAAAGGATAGATATATCAGAAATGCACTGCTAGAAATAAATCCTTTTATTGTGTTTTGTATTACTTTTCAAGTTCCTTTAGTTTCTTTTATGAAAAGCTATTTCTCTTTCACTGTGAGAGTGTTTCTGAGGGAAAGACGTATCTGATATCAACAGATCCCGCATGGGGTTGTTTCAGGGATGTCTGTAGTTTCTAAGGGCACATCTTCCATTATAAGGAAAATGAAAATTCTCTTTTTTTAATGAACCACGCAATGTAAGAACAAAGAGGCCCTGGAGAACTTTGCAGCAAAGAAAAGGGAAGAGAGTCTTGTTTCCAAGCCTGTAAGCAGCGATTTTATGAGTGTAGAATTATAGATAAGCAGAAGGAAGAAAAATGCCTGGATGGCAAATTACCTTTAAAATTAATGCAAAATGAGTGTCCATTTTTCTACCTGCCTTTGCAAGTGTCGGCCTTGGAGTTTTCCTTACAAATCTACCCTTTAAGAGAGGCTGCTTAGGGCTGCTGTCATGCTGCATCCTGCTGCTCTGCATACTCAGGAAATAATGAAACATCTATCTCTAGATTAACAAATGAATTTGTTGGAGTCTGTATTTCTGCACAACTGGTCAGACCTTACTCCATTTGTGTGTAATATATATAGTGAATATTGCACAAAATACTGACTGTGGAGTTTGCTGATAGGAAAGGGATAAGTAATTGCTGATAAGGAATTTGGTTAAATTGCTAATCATAACATTAACACTGATTTATTGAATTACTGTGCTTTACTGGGAAGGGGTCAGAAAGTGCTGCAGGGAGAAACTTCCCCTTGCTTCTGCCATGTACTGTGGAAATCCAAGTCATTTGACTTTAAGTATTAATCTGTCTCTGGAATTAAGGCAAGAGAATAAGGACATTTAAGTCATAACATCCCTGTTGTGCCAACCTTGCCCCAATCTCATACTCCTTTTCCCTCTCTGAATAGAAGTAATATAGATCAGCAGAAGTTCATTGCTGCTGTGGATTTTAAGATGTGGGAAGTGATGTCTAAAAGATGGATGGTCAATTAGTTTACTACTGTTAACAGCACTGCAGGTTGCAAAGATGGAAAAAATGTTACTCAAATAACACTGAGAATCTCTCCTGATTGTGTCTAATTGACAAAAGGATATTTTCTTTTTTTGCTTGTATATAGCGCTGCACAACAGGTACTGCACATAGATATTTTGTTTCATCTTCTGATGAATTTGGTGTTGGATGGAGGAGAAGGTTTGATATGATGCATGCACTTCTTGCTCCATACACCCTGCTCTGGGCAGGCAGTTGGACTAGGTGGTCTCTTCCAAACTAAATTGTTCTGTGAGTATTTTCTATGATAAGAAACAACTTTCTGTACCATTTCTAGTTATGTCTCCTATGCAAACAAGTTAATGTAACATAAGTGGTCCTTTGCTGCTTCATTTGTTAACAAATTAAAATGAAAATTAAAAAACAATATAGATGATCAGTCCAAATATTCTATTATATGGACCTTTTGGAGTGAATGAGAGTATTTTTATTGGTGGCAGTAAAGGGTTAGGTCAGACTTTTTACATATAAATTTTCAATTGCTGTAAATATGGTAAAATTTTCTTAATTTTTATGTAAATGCACTCTTTAAAAATCAATAATTTTCTAGAATTACCTTTCTCTAGGGAAAAAAACACCCTGCTGGAAAACAGTATAAAACCCACATTTAACATGAAATGTCTAATAAAATCAGTTTTAAGAGCTACTTAAGATAGTGTAAATTATTTATACTGTTTGCTATTGGAAATTAGTATGTTTTTCACCATATGAGACTTTGTTTTCATTTTATGTTTCATTTATGAAGTTAAAGTAGATATGCATCTGGGTATCGACACTTCCTTGTTTATTATTTTTAAGACCAACCACAATAGATTTTTTAGTTTCAGCATTGGAGAAAAAAATATCATGTTAAAATAAACTACATTTAAAAGCCTTGTATTATTATTTATATAAATGGTGTCGTTGGAAAGATAGAAATAGTTTTTGTAATGTTTTGTCAAATCCATTATGTAGTATCTAAAATTTAGCTTTGAATTATTGGATAATATAATTCCCAAATGATACTAGAAGCATGGTACAGAACAAGACCCAAGAAATTCTAAACTAAGGATGCCGTTATTCAAGTTTTCATTCACATTAAGATGAATCAAAGTGAACATTATTTCTTTGACCTTCATCGTTCTGTATTCCATTGCTAATATATTATTTTAATATGATTTTTGCCAGTATATATGAACTTCATGTGATTGTGTCTTCCTGTAACTATTGGCTTAATACTTCTGCAAAATTTAATAAGTATATTAATAAGTATATACTGCAGTCACAATTTATCCTGGTTCATAATTATTCATCTGAACTTCCTTTGTCATTTTAGGCTAAAATAGCCAAAGCTCCATGCTAAAAACATTTTTTTAAGGTGACTATGAAATTTGATTTGGTAATTGATAAATAATTGAAATAAACACAGTTGCTTACAGTACTGCAATACTTAGAATTTACAGCTATTATGAAGATCAAAGCAAACAGGCTGGTTATTTTTGTAGTTATGATTAGATATTCTACAGGGAAGTGTATGTTAAGCTTGTTGCTTCTCATATGAAGGAATGTAGCCATTGTAATGAAGTCTTTCTAGAAAAAAAGAAATGCGCGCTGTTAATGTTTCCCATTCTGGAAATATCCACTCCACAGTAAGTCACGTGTATGTGTGAAATATGTGTGTTTTGAAGATATGTGGATGGGAGACAGCCCTGTCTGTTTTTTTGATCTGTTCCTTCAGGCAGAGGCTGGATGAGAAGGAGCTGCCCAGGATAAGAAAGATGTAATACTGCTTTTTCGAAACAGCAGTAAGACATGATGGGAGCACCCTTGCAATACGGGAATTTTGATTCAGATTTAGAGCTCATTGTTCTGCACTATTGTAAGATGCAAGGGCTCTGTTGTCTTGTATGCCACTGTTGGGCTGTTTCAGGCTTCCTGGACCAGTTTGCTGCAGTTGCGTTTTGTCACAGCAAATTTTCCTTCTGTTGTCCTTGGGAATACTATGCTTAGAGACACCTTTCAATCTTCAGTTGCAGCCGATACAAGTTTCTGTCTCTTTGTTGCTTCATATATGTTGCAGTTTGTAGTGCTTGTGCTGATTCCCAGGTTGTTGCTAGATGCAATTTAAGCAGTTACCTTTTTCTGAGTATTATTAATGTGAAGAGCCATTTGTCTTTTTTTACTGCAATTAGGACTAAATGAAGCGATTGAATTCAGCAGCACAAAGGATGGAGGAAACCTAATACTGCTCTGTTTTGATGTGACATAAGCGTATTTCATTTGAAAATCAATTGTTAGAGTGTGTTAAATTTTCAAAAGCAGAGCCAAGGCCTATCCCTCTCACCTTGGCTTCTTGCCTGGCTAGAGCTGGAATCTATAGTCATTTCACAGTATGTCAAGTTACTAAATCAGAGTTTAACCTAACAGGAATTTACAAGAATCGAAAGCAAAGGATGGGATGACATCAGCTACTGCTTCCCATCTGAAAAACATTGAGTGGAAATCTGCAGAAAAAGATGAAAAAATCAGAGAAAGACTAAATTCCTACCCTGTGTTACATATTCTCCCTTTCGCTGTATTGCAGCCTTTGCCCATGTTGTTGTTTCAGCTGAATGGAAGTAATGTACGTCAAAACACAGAATACAGCTATTGTCATCGAAGAGCCTCCTTTCCTTTAAGCATGGCTCATTTCTTCCTGCGGAGAACTGAGCTCCAATTGACATCCTGAAGAGTAATATATCCACTGCACTGTGGACCACAGATGCCTTTTGTGTGCTTTCCTAGGCTGTGACCTCCAGGGTTGTGGGGTCCTTGCATGTCTGGTAGCAGGTCCATCTGTAGCACTGGGGGCTGAAATGCTGTCAAAGTGCTGGGAATGATCTGCGAACTTTCTTGGTCTTGCTTCCTTCCCAAAGAGCATTTCTACAGACTCACTGGGATCCAAGGCCACTCTATTTCCATTTTGCCAGGATCACCTTGGATTTAAGGATGTTGCATGCCTCATTTTCAGGAGACGGCTGCTAGTCTGTCATTGTGATGGGAGCCCAGTTTTCCATTTTCAGCCTGCTTTGCCCCTTGCACAGGGAGTGTCTCTGATTCATGGTGGAAGACTCTGGTAAGCATGGAGGGTAATCCCATTTCGTCTCCCTGCAGTTTTTGTTTCCATTCAGCAGTGCTATCCTGGTCTCTCCTTGCCAAAGTTTATCTTTCCCTGGAGAGCTTTTGGGTGCCAAGGAAGCTCCTAAAAAACTGACTCCAGCTCAGCTCAGTAAGGTTTATTAGCTGTGCTGGAATGCACGAAGTTACGCACCTACCTAATTTTCTGTTCCAACTTTCCATGTATGATGTATGATAGTAATGTCAGAATGGTGTGTCACTGGCTTTTTAAAGTCCTGTGTGTGTTTTGGAACAAGTAACTGCACAGCCCAGTAGACAAACTGGCTCCATCTGGGAGGTCCAGTGCCCCTGTCATGGCCCAGTTTGCAGTGTAGATGCACTCAGGGTGGTGGAATTGCCTCGCTTCCCAGCTGACGAGGCTTAGCCAGAAGACTTAATCCTATGGTTTATTTCATGCAATTGAATGAGATTTTACAACAAAAGCTTGAAAAAACAAAACAAAACAACCATCTAATGCTGTAAGCACTAAAGAAGGTATTTTCTTCAGTGAAAGGTTTGCAAGGCAACTTGGGTATCTTCTGTCTAGGCTTGAGACTGTAACCAGGGTTTTGCATGATTACAGTCTTTTCAAGCAGCATTTCTTGTTCTAATGTTTAACTTATTCACTTATTCTCCACTTTTGAGAAATTACGGTGGTTTTTCCCTGGTCGTCTTTAATCTGAGTTTCTATAAATTATTTCTAGCTTATACATTTATACTCTAAGAGGTGTCTTCAGTGTTGTGTATTAATTTATAAGGTACCTCCCACTGAGAGTTTTCCTGCAGAATCAGAACTCTTTTTAATACAAGAGTGTAAAACTTCAAATGAAGCTCTGATGAAAGGAGAGCTATAAAATGAGGATAATTTTTTTTTTAAAGGGATGAATTATTTCCCCTGTCTTCTGCTATCAAAATGCTCAATGCCTGATTTCCAAAACACAGAGTCTTTGCATCTCTAGTACTTCATAACAACTGCAGGTCCCAAAAGATCAATAATAAACAAACATTTATAGTCAATGCTCACAGTTTCATTTTTATAAGGAACTCTTTTGAGTATAGTGGATGAATGTCTGCTGTTTAATTTAATATTTATTGTCTGACTGCCTGTCTCTCTTTGCTTTGATGCTAAGAACAATGAAGTTTACTGATAGTCTTGAATTTTCCTCTGCTTCTTGATGTTTTTAAAATTACAAAATATGAAGGTGGGCACTGGACTGTGTCAGAGATGCGTTGGTTGCTACTGGTTTATTTTCCTTAGCCTAAACACAAGTGACATAGGGTAAAGAAGGGCACATACCCTCAGAATTCTTCTGTTCTACTTAGTGGAAATGCTAATAAATTGTAAGCGTGAGCTTTCTTTGTGGAGGTTTACCAAACAGGCATGTTTTTCTTGCAGCGTTCACAGTAGCTGCTGTAACATAGATACTTACTGCCTGGAAGTGCTTGCCATTTCAGGGCACAGAACTACTAGTGTACTCGGTATTTGCCTTACAGACTAGGAGCAGTCTCACAGTATAGTTATACTGTGGTGGTAAAAGTCCAACATGTGATGGTGCTTAGTCTTCTTTAAGGGGCAGTGTAGTCCACTGAATGGAGTCTGTAGATCAAGTTGCTTCAGGCTTTGCTAATGATATAGGAGATAAATCACCCTATGCATTTCCTTCTTCATTTTCTATTTTGTCTGTTCACATTGACAGTTCTTGTAGTCTGTGTGTTTGTGCAGTGTCTAGCACACTTTGGCTGTGATATCAGAGTTGGACCATATTATTTATTATTTTTAACTATAATACCACATGCAATAATATAATGTATAAAAATAATAATAAAAAAGTTCTATTTAAAAGTCCTGTTTTATTTCCCCTCAGATATGCAAACATTTCAAAGTATTTAATATTATGTGTCATTAAGAATTGCAGGGAACAGAATTACCATCATCCACTTAATGACTCTAGATTTATCTAAATATAAGCGAATTCTTAAAAAAAGTGAAATGGATATTTGTTGAAACATAAATTTAGTAAAGAGTGGACTGTCGCAATACTGATAACGTAGCTCTAGATGTACAGTTGTTAGGACTTTATAAAAATGTACAATTTATATAGATTCTTTCTGTTTAATAGAGATACTAAATTATTAATTTTGAAGCAGGTCTCTGCTGAATTGAAAGATGAAACAACAATTTTATTTAGTGCCAAAATTAGTTACTTAAACCAATTATGAATGTATTTCCATGACTTTAGCTGTTTGAAGTCATTGCTAGAAAAGTGCTCTTAATTTTAAAAACCCGAGAGATTAATGGTCTTCCTGGGCATGTGATGCACTCGTACGTATTAAGAGCTATATTTGAATATGGAGATTGGAGCCCATATTGTTTGCATATCCTAAAGGATATTTGATAAATGTTGCCCTCTGTACAAATGACCCAGGGGATTAACGGTTGTCTGTGAAGACTTTCAATTTTAGAATCTAGCCTCATCAGTGATACTACGGTGAATAATGCTTTGGAAATGCTTAAAATAGAGCTAAGAGCTGAAAATTATTTTCTTTCCAGTTGTTTATATGAAATGAATTGTGAGTCATCCTTGCTGTCATGCACTTAGGCCCCAGTAATCAGTAATTATTGCACCTGTTCTAGCAGGTGCCATCTAGAAAACCAAAGGACCATGAGATTTACACTGTTTTATTACCTAGATTTCTTGCTCATTTCTGAAGCAGAATGATGGAGCTGTACCAAAAAGTGGGATGAAATTCCTCATTCTGCCATTTACTTTACTGGAGGCAGCATTAGAACCTTGGGTTTTGACAAAGGTATTAAATGTTATTTATAAAAACATTATTGTTGTTTAGCTTGTGCCATCAACTCTTCTCTGTACTATGTCATTTATAATTTGTATTTGTGTGTTATAATATTAAGCACAGAATATTGTAAGAGATATTTCAAAAAGCAACAGCAGAGAACAATCAATTAACAGACAGTGGCAGAAGCAATGCAGAAAGTGGAATAATCATGCCAGGTATTTTGGAAAAGATGAGAGAATTGTTTCATCCTTTCAGGGTGATATTTATAGACTTTGCCCGTGACTTAGTACACATGATACTGTGGGGTTTTTCTTCCTTTTTTCTCAGTTCTTCTGAAAGCCTTTTTCCAGAAAGGAACAAACTTCAAGTAAAAATGTGACTTTGTACTTGACTCTCTCACTGTAGAGGATTAACAGGTTTGGTAGATTCCTAGTATTTTCCCTGGGAAATGAGCCTAGGTCATGTATATCTGTTTCTTTGAGTGTGCTTTTCAATCTGCTGGACAAGAAGGTCAGTCTATGAAATTTTTAAAATGATGGAAACGCTGAAGCCGGACAATACTTTCAAAGCCTTTTATTGTCCTAGTCACATTCACACTGATGCTTGATATTAGTTTATGATAGTGGCTTGAACAGCATGGCAAATCCAGAAATGCCTTGCTTGAAAGCCAAGTTAATTAGTTTTATGGAATATTGATTCAAAAATTTTCATTGTAATTACTCAGTTATTTAATTTCTTAGTCAAGATGGTCAAGAAGGAGGAGGATGTGTAAGTGTAGCAAACCTTTTCCCCGACTATATGAATTCTCCTCACCTTTTCTCTCTCTCCAAATTGGAGTCTCCAATTTTGTATTACTGTCTTCTTTATTTATATATTTTAAAATTTATTTGAACCACAGTAGTATGTAGCAGGCCTGATTATGGATTGTGCTAAGTACTATACCAACATACATGAAAAAGCTTGTTCTTTCCCCAAAACCCCTTTGTCCTAGTAGTTATCACTTGTGTGACAATTATTACTTTTTAACACGTACTCTGCCGTGAGTTATTTTTTTTCTGTTGTGTTAGAGCTCACTGCTCTGCACCAGAATAATTTTGTACATTCCACATAATTTATTCATACCCCAGCACATTAATAATAATTATCATAATCTGCATTACCGTAATGCCAAGAATTATCAGTCGTAGGCCAGAAAGCTGTTGTGTTCAGTGCTGTTAAAACACATCATGAAAGCAGTCCCAGGCAAGACAAGGTTGTTGTGTAAAATCATTATGGTTGAAGGGATAACAGGTAGACCTGGAAGCCAGTAATCCTTGTTTTCTAATTCTTCTACCACTGATTCAGTGGGTGGTTGGTGCCAGTAGAGCTACTGCTGAGCCAGACACAAATTTGCAGATGTCTGTATGTGTCTGTTTTCCTTGACATAAAATGGGATTAATTCCCTGCCATGTTTGGATAGAGAAGGAGGGCAAATAATGCATTTTATGTATAAGATGGCTTTGCCCTGAGTTTGTTGGAAGACAGAACAATACAGATGTCATAGACTCATCCATCAGGACCCCAAGGTTATTTTCTGCAGAGCTGCTGCCCAGCTAGTCAGTCCTCTCTCTGTAGGGATTCGCAGGGCTGGTCATTCAGGGTTTTGCATCTGTCTTTTTGTGGAATTTTCATGAAGTTTTTGATGGTCTTACCCTCAGCTTGTTGAATTCCCTCTGAATGGCAGACCTGCCCTCCAACTCCATCCACTTTGGTACCATTTGCAAGCCTGTAGAGAGCTCAGTCCACCCTGTCAGCCACATGTAGGTGTGAAAGCCCATCTCCTCTCTCAGCATGGGTAGGGCTCCTTTCCAGCAGTAAGGTAAGCTTGTTACCCCAAACATTTAGAAGTTATGAAAATAAATAAAACTCCCATGCACATTTGTACAGATTCTATATGTGCATTGTTTTTATTCCAGCACTTTGGAATCAGCAGGTCTTAATTCAAAGATGGGAGAAAGCCCAAGCCCCAGGTTTGGATTGGAGCTGGGCTGCTTAATTTGTGTGTAGGCATCTAGTCTGTTTAAAGCTGACCATCCTCTGAAAGAGCTTAAGTAACAAAGTAAGACCTGTTACAGCAGGTAACAAGAGCTTGGGGGTACAAAATGACACCAGAGGAAGTATTTCATTTAAGAAATACTGCTACCAGCTGTAGTACTGTGGATGATTTTCGCTGGCCTAGACTGGTGCAATTTGTTGCTGTAAGAGGGGAAGGGTGATTTTAGAGAGCTGGAGGAGCAGCTTACTTCACCTTCCTAACAGCCTGGCTACACCAGTCCAAAGGTGATTTACCATGCTTACAAAGTGGAAAATGTCAGAGCTGTCAGTGGTAGCCCTTTGCTCTAACCATTAACCATGCTAAAATAAAGTAAAAGCTTGATTTAAACCAACAAAAGCAAAGGAAATGCACAATAATATATAGATATATAGCATGCCTGAATCTCTTTCCCTCCCTTGTGCTCAAATGTGTATTTCTTGAAAATATGTTTGGATGGGAGAAGGGGAAGAGAGATGCTGTGAGGGTTGCTGTCTGCACACAATGGGGAGAATTAGAAATCAGGTTGCTGCCTTAACTCTGCCAGTTTAAGCCAAAGCCACGGGGATGTTGTTTTTGACACTGCACAGTGGATTATAACTTCAGCTCCCATTACCTCTAATGGGATCTTTGCTTGCAATCTGCCACTGCTACAGCAATGAAAATCTGTCCCTTAATGCCATTTTACTATTGCAGGTTTTTGTGTTTAATTATATTATGTAATAATTTGTTGCAACAGCTACACGATTCCTTTAGGAGTGCACTTGAAATGCTTACGAGTTTTTATAAACACAAACCGTGTATCACTTTAAGTCCCTCTTTGCTTTTGTAAACTATTCTGCCTTAGTACGGCATCATTTTTTCTCACTTACTGGGTGAGCACCATCTTTTTACAGTGTGGCCATTTTGAAGAGCACAGGGATACTAATGCTGAGAAGCCCAAATCTCTAGTTATTGCATTAATGACTTGTAAGAAAACACTCAGGTACCTGTTACAGCCAGCTCCCACTAAAGTCAAATGCAGAAAAAAAACCCAAGATGCTAGTAGGTAGAAGGTTTATCTTTAGTGGTGAAATGCGTTATAATTGTCACAAAATTATTGACATGAGAAAACAAGTATATTGCCACATAATTTTTTTTTATGCATATGTTGAAACTTTTACATTGACTGGTTTACATTTTGCTGCTTTTTTCTCAGACATACAAGTACAGTTAACTGATCTGCAAAATGCTGAAGTTGTGAGATATATCTAAAAATTACCAGGTCTGAATTATTCAAGCTCTGTCCTTGTGCAGGCTGTCATCAGCTCTACAGCCCTACAAAGCTAATTTCTCAGAAAGATAAGAAATGAACATGATGGCTGTTGCTCTGTTTTCCTCCTGCAACTTTATTAATTTTTACCTTCTCTCTCCCCCTGCATATAAACACACACAGACATATATATATGATTGTATACATAGGTGTAGAGAGACGTTTGTGTATCTGGAGAAAAAGCAAGATTTCATTATGCTCCTTTTATTTTGCATCGTTTACTGGGGACACAGTATGTACCGAGCATAGCATGCTAATTAAGTACCAGAAGGCAGACCACTTTGCCACAGATGCATTTGAGACTTTGCCACAGATGCATTAATTGTTTACATGACTTCCCCGCTCCCCCCACCCCTTCCTTTTCTGAACCATCTACGCTGTATATACACTGCCTGCCAGAGAGCTGATCAGCACAACTCTCCCACATTGTCAAAGACAGGAAACATTCCTACTTCTTCTGGCCAAGGAATTATTTTTTCCAGCTACTTGTGTTTTTGGCGGTGACTGTAGTGCACTGGGCTGATCGATTGCACTAGGTGTCAGTTGTGCTGTGGGTATGCCCTGTGTTTGAGGTGCTTCATGCTAGGGGGGTTCACAATAAGGTTTCTCTGTGCTACTGTACAGGAAAAAAAAATCTAATATTTCTAATCTGAGCACTGATTAAAAGAGCTCCTCTTCAAATGTGTAATTTAACCCAGGGAAGAGGTTAGTTGTTAGTTGTCTTCCCCCAGAGCTGTATCCTGTGAGGTGGGATGTGCTGGGATCCTTTTCTACTTTGTGCTTCGAGAGTGCTAGAGGGGACGGCAGTCAGCTATCACACAGGTGGGATAAGGGGTGCTGGAATTTCTGAATAGCTGTAGGTGGAATAGTGTTCCATCTATTGCTGAAACTGGGAGCTGTGCACAAAACTTTCATCCTTGCCTCCCACTGGTGACCCCGGCTAACGCCTCCTGAAGAAGGGTGTGCGATATGCATAACGGTTTTATCCAGCCTTGGGCAAAACATACGGAGGTGTGTGTATACTAATGTGGAAATAACACAGTCCAGTGTATATGATCAGGAGTAAACTAGACTGATGCTTTTTTATGATCTGAATTGCTTGTTTAGCTCCCTCAGCTCAAACATTTGCATTCATGTTTTAAAGAACTATTGAAATACGGAAAAAAAAGGGCTCCTAAAAGCAGTGCCTCTGATAAGCAGAAAGGAGCAAATTTCTCATGAAAGAATCTATTTTTGGTATGAATTCTATCCCAGTTTAACAGGGCAGAGAGGTTTGGGGAAGATGGCTCCGTATGATTTCACGTAGTCCATTCTTGTGCCTCTTTAATTGCATTGTTTTATCTAGAAGCATTTCTAATTAACAATAGAGTGCTAACTCGACGGGGCGCTACCTAAAATGAACGAGACTTCCACCATTTGGGTGTGTTCTCAAAATAAATAAAGGGCCTAAGTCTGCTATCTGGTGCCAAGTAATTAACTTCTTCCAGGGAAAGAACCAAAATAGTAAGCTATCATACTATCTGAGTAAGTGTGGTATGATTTATTCCTGAATTTTAAAATTCGATAGATTTTTTCATATAACTCCCTTCATAGAGGAAAGTAAGTATATTTATGTAATGAAGGTAGAGATGGTCACAGCAGATTTTGGGGAAATTCAAGAAAGAACATGCTGCTTTACTTGCTTTACATCTATTTCTTTGAACATCATGAGAACAATTGTAATTTTCTGTGGTTTATTTTACATATTTATGTAAGACAAAGGCTATTGTATGTCCACATTTAAACATCCATTTTAAAAGTTCTGTAAAATATTATGCTACCTCGTAATGACAACTGATTTCAACCATAGGAAAAAAGTGTCCTTTAAAATGCTAATAATTGAAGTGCACTTACACAGTTTCTGTATATTATTTAAAGGTGATATACTGCTGTTGCACAGGCAGATGTCTGCCCTACCTCAACACTTCTTTATCGCTACTTTTCTTTGAAAGTTGTTTTTCTCCTTTTCCAGAAACCTACATTTCTGTGTATTACTTACATATCTACTTATCTTACATATCTAACTTTGAAGATTTGTTTTAAAATCGTTATAAGTGACATTAATAAATCTCTGTCTTCAGGGGGTTGATACTTTTCTTAGTAGTACGCCTTTTCAATAGTTTCTCTTTGGATGTTAACCTTAAACTGCAAATTAAAGATTAAAGATATTTCAGGAATTGGCAAGAATTCTGAATCATAATTTATTGAGTGTGACATGATTTGACTGGATCACAGGCCCTGGTATTTTCAGTGTTCTCAGGAATGTGTAAATTATTGAAAGAAAACAAAATGTAAGGAAATGCTAGTCAGTTAAACTCAGAAAGGTAAGCTCATTCATGAATATCACAGCTCAAGTAAAGCATTTTTAATTCCCTTATAGATGACTGAAGAACTGATTTTCTGGTCTTACCTAGTCTCCTTGGCTGCAGTAATCACTATGTCTAAGATGAACTACTGAGGGCATCTGTTAAAATGATGATTTGTGGTTCAGCTCTAGAATTATTGGAGCTTTGGGGAACTAAAAGTCAAGATTTTTACTAAGTGAATCTACCCATTTCTAATTCCACCATTTTCAAGAATAAAAGTTGTTATATTTAAGCACCAGAGAGTAAAAACAGTTAAAGTTAAACACCAGGAAAAATACCATTAATAATTTAAATAGTTATTGCTTAAAAGTGAAAAAAATAGAAGTAAGCACTTTGCCAGCAGAATGCATTTTTTTGCTCTGCAGGAGCTGAAATGTAGACTCTTCGTGTTCCTCTTAGCTCTAAAAGCCCCCACATTTGAAGGTCTCCAAGAAGATGAGTATTTCATGAAATAGGCAGTATAAGAAAACTATTACTGAGAAAAATAAAACAAGAGGTAATGGCAGTATATTTTAATACAACTAAATGTTTTTTGACAATGAAGGAATTGGAGGGCACATGGAGGGAATAGTAGATGATTTAGTAGCTCTTTTCCAACTCTGATGTTCCTGACACTGTAGTTCCATTGTGACTAATTGTTTAGAACAGCACAAGAAATGGATGATTTCATCTGAATTTGATTTTTAGTTTTTAACATTATTTCTTTTCTGCCTATTTTCTCCAGTTAAGACATTTAAAGGAAGAAAAAAACCCCACAATGCTAGGAGTGACCAGTTTCATTGAAAGGAACCTGAAACAATAATTCCTGTAAAATCAGGATTTTCTGATTTTAAAAAAACTTCATGATTCAGTTTGTTATCTGTGAGTTTAATAGATCTATACCCTGCATCATAAGACATTCTAGATTGATAACAATGCATGGTAATTACTTACTAATCATGGAGAAATATTTTATTTAAGAGCCTTTCAGAGGAAATTCAGTCATTCAACCTGATTAAAAACTGGAGACTATACTTGAAGACCTATTTCCTAAATGGTTTTGATTCTCCTGTCTGTCTACTGTAAAAAAACCTTGAACTTGGGGAATCTCAACAACTGAGATGGATATAATATTTACATATTTACCTTGCAGAGATTTTCTTCAGATTTTGTAGTCTGCAGTTATCTACTAAACCACTTCCTTGGTTTTTAAATTGTGTGCTCTAGATCCCATGTGAGAATTTTATACATAGAATTAAAATAGAATGGTCTAATTTTCAGCATATAGATGGGAGACAGATAATGTCTCCTTTGGGATTTCAGTCCCTGGTGTAGTTTCAATTATGCAAATAACTGATGTACCTGTGATTGACATTAACAGCAGTTGCACGAGACTGGCGTAGGTGGGTTGGATTTATTCTATCCTGTTGAAGTGCTCTGAGTGATACCTGAGTGGTAGGATTTGCTACTTTGTGCTGTGTTGGCTTTGGGGCACAGCTAGGAAAGTGTAATGGAGAAGAGATACCGAGAACACCCCACTGGCATGTTGAAAAAAGATTTTTTGGACTCATTCTGTTACTGCTCTTAAGGTTTCTGGGTGGCATGGGTAACTGGGTTTGTTTTTGCGCCTGGCTGCTCATGGTGACGGTATGGTGCACAGGACCATGCAGCATCACCTGCACCATCTCTTCTCCACCAGGTCTCTGGTGCCCTGTGTGTAGCATCCTCCTTCAAAAACATTGAGGGAAGCTGCTTAGCCCTGCATGTAGCAGAGCTGGATACACCCTCAGCAGCAGGGTGCCTGCTGGAAGGGCGATGCTTCAGAGGTGTCTCAAGGGCAGCCCTGGCTTGGCTGATACTGTGTAGACCCACACATGGACTAAATCTGTCAGAAAGCAGGTGCCGCTAAGTAATGCCAGAGTGCTCCACCTGGCCCCTGGCAACTACTGCACACATCCATGAGTCCTGGTTACTCAAGCAAAACCTCCTTCCCTCTCCACCAAACAACTCTTGTGCCGACCTGAGCCAGCTCTGGCTGGCTGCTAGCCGTGGTTGATGGGCAGTGGCATCACCAGCCACTGCCGTTGGCTCTGCAGAACCTTGAGTTAGTTGTAGCAGGTCACCTTGGGGAGATGTTGTGTTCACATGGGGTGCCAGCTCCTTGTCAATAAAGCACTGAGATGTGCATCTGGTGACTAGAGAAAAGGGGATTAAATGAGAGAACAAAATGTTTCATGGGAGACTGCTGCTTCAGGCAGGGATGTCCTTGGCCATCTGAAAAGTTTGGAGGCAAATCCCTCTAGTTTGGGATTACTTGCATTCAAAGAGTCTGGCAGGTGACATAGCCATTTCTAAACTGCATTCTTTGGTACACCTGATCTCCTGATATTCAGGAGCTCAGGAAGGCAAAAAGAAATAATGGTGGAAAGCAGAAATGGGCTTACAGACTGCAGGAAAGGCTTGGTAATGTTCTTTATTTTGGGTTCCCTTGTTGAGAGATACATTACTTTCTAGGTTAGGTGCTGCAGGGCTGCGTTGGAGCTCTACCTGGCAAACACCCGCTGAGGTGGCAGTACAGATGGGGGCAAAAGCTATTTAGTTTTTCAACAGTAAGAATGTATTTTGGCTTTTGCTGTGGAGAGAGTTGCAAATGTGTGCCTTGTCTGCTCTGTAAATAGGAGCTGTGGACATTTTGTCTGTTGAGTGGGAAAAACTGAAGTGTGATGTAGCTCTGTCTCCTGGAGGTACCAGTCCTACCATGCTTGCTTGGCAGTGCATGCACTTTGTCCTGCCCCAGCGAGGAACAGCCGGAGCAGGCGTGCCCCTGGGGCCTTTCGACTATTTATCATAAACTGTTTCACAAGTGTTGAGCAAAACAGATTATTTGAGAGGCATTATGTTGTGTGAGAGAGTAACATTTCTGAAAAGCTAGAAATTGTTTAAAGTGCTAGTTTCGAGAAGAATAATCAACATTTTTTCCCTAATACTTAAAACATTTAAAATTTCTAGCAATTTAAATATTTACAGTCTGGATAAGAAAACATCATTAATTGTGAATAAAACCAGGATATACAGGATAGCTATTTCTGCTTTTTGCATGCTAATGCCATTTTTGAATAATGGCTCCTATAAAGACTGCTGAAAGTCTTTTCCTTAACAGTGTTTGTTCACATGCTGTGCTCAAGGTTACCTGTGTTTCTCCTCTCTCCCAAGATTTGCTATATGTGTACTTGTATTTGGTGGCACAAAATGAGAATTTTGGGGCTATGCATTTTTTCCTTATTTATTCCAATTCAAAATTTGGACAGCATTAAATAAGATATTGATTCCTTAATGGACAGAAATGCAGATTTCAGCCAGAGTCTGAAAGTCAATTTTAGTTTTATGCAGTGAATAACATCACTAATAATAGAGATTTGGCAGGTCAGATTCTGCTCTGATTTACTCATCTGTTAGTCCCAATTATCATCAGATTTAATGTGATGGCAGTTACAGATAAACAGGCAGGTTTTTGGTCATGTAATCGGAACTTGGTGAACAAATGATGTTTATGCAGTAGAGAGCTCCTCTGTTGTTTCCCAGAGCTGTTTGTGACTCTACAGAGCTGAGAACAGTAAAATTCGTGAAAAAATTTATTTTCGTTACTTGGAGTGGGCTCATCATACCATGCTAGGGCTGTGGGTGACGAGTAGCTTGCAGAGAGCATCTTCTTCCTTCCATTGGTGAGAGGCAGTCTGACTGGTCCTGAGCTCCTGAGGAATTTTTAAGTATTTGGCTAAAACTTCTGATTCTCAAGGACACTGTGGCCCTTCTTTGCAAATATGTTGTAGGCATTGTGTCTTTGTACTGTGGGACTGTATTGTACTGTGTGGCAACTACATATTGCCTTTAGACATCAAACGGGAGGAATCCAGGAGGTACAGAAGTTATTTTCCTTTTTTTGGGTCATCTTAAGCGTGTCTCAGGGCTCTGGATTCATCCCATTGAAGTTTTACAATACTCTCTGTCTATGCCTGTTAACTCTTCAACAAGAGTAAAAGGCATCTAGCTGAAACTTTTTGGCACCTGAAGTTAAACAAAATGGATTTGGTGGTACATTATGACACTTAGGCATTTAATATTTAGAATTCTTTATGAACATGTACATGAGCAATTTTTGGCTTATAAAGAAGTCATTAGTTTTCAAAAGTAAAGAGGACTGGGAATTTCACTGCTGGCCCATCCTCCTGTAGGAGAGAGGATGCTGTGAAAACTTTGCAAACTGAAATCAGCATGATAGATAGGGCATGTGAGAGTCATCTCACCCAGCCTTTTGTGTCCAATATTCTTAAAAAATGGAGCCGTGGAGTTCATGCTCCAAGTGGCTTGTCAGTTAAGACTGCATTGGATCCCAGTGTGTCTTTTACCTGCTAGATTGGCTCAAAAAGTTGTGACCTACTGCACAGTATTAAGTGTGCTGGTGAGTCCACCCTGTTTCCACCGCATGGGGAAGTGTTCAGGGCTGCCTGCAGCATGCACCACAAGGCTCCAAGTACAGGTGGAGGACAAATGGCACCAAAAAGAACATTTTCACACAGTATTTTGTCAATATAAACTACCACTAGATTCCTTCCTTGCATCTTTTAAAATTACTTGCCTATCTAGATTGTTAGGATATAGGGCTCTGAACAAAGTGAATACCCTGTTTAAATAACAGATACACTGTAAGTTTTCGGATTAGAACCATGTTTTGTAACAGGGTGTAAGATATGGCATTTGATTTTATTAACTGTAATTTCTTGAAGTGAAAATATCTAGCACCAGACCATATCACTAGATTTGCTGAAATTACAGAAAAAATTTCAAATGTAAAAATAAAAAGGTTGAATTGTTCCTTGTGCCACTGACGAAGCTGTGAGAGGTGGCTAAGCAGGATGAAGCGTCTCTCTGTGTTCCCATTGTGCTCTGCTGCGGTGTTGGACTGATTTTAACCTCTGTGCAATTTAGAAAGGAATCAGGATTACTCCAGTTCATGCCTGGCTGCAGCGCTTCTGCGTGTGCCATTCTTGTGCTGTATAAATATCTCTTTCTACTGTAACAGAGTTAAAGTTAAGGTCCATGTGCTATTTTCTGTACTTCAGAGTAGATTCAGTGTGCAAAAAGCAATGAATGAGAAAGAAACGCTGCAAAACCCTGCAGCTTTTCATACGAAGGTGCCCTACAGAATATTATGATGTGGGAAAATGACCAGTGCTTGATCAAACTTACCAGATTCCCTGAACTCCAGAGCCAGGGGAGAGCAGAGGGGTGAAATAATGCTGTAAGCAGAGCTGTCCTCTGATGGTTTGTTAATCCTTCACTACAGGGCATGTTAGATCAGCTTCTGGGCTCAGAAGTATCAACTAAGTGCTGCTGAGTTATCAGACCTTTGTGATCTCAGCTAAAACAATATGATTTGGGCATTTTTAAAATTATCTGGGTCTTTCATAGAATAATGAGGAAAAAAATGGTGGACTTGATGGTCTTAAAGGTCTTTCCAAACCTAAACAATTCTATCATTTTATAAAAAGACCCTTAATAAGTAAGTAAATGATCATACAGGAGCCTAAAAGCAAAATGTGTGAGCTAGAAAGTGAGGCTTTGGAAGGAAAAGTGATGGGTTAGTATTTTTTACTTGGTTAAGTCAGAAATTACATGGAAATCTCCACCCTATCCCCTAAAAAAAGCAAACAAACCCCAGACCAGGAAGTTCAGGAACCTAAAAAGCAGTGTTTATTCAGGACAACTGTCTCCAGCTTTCAGCTGGATGGAGCATCTGAAATCTAATAATTTTTGTAGTTTTTCTATGGAAGATGCTTTCTCAAAAAAAACCAAAGAAAGTTTTATCCTCCATCTTTAGCTTTATTTTATCAAATCCAGGTTTGTGTTAGAAGAGCAGCTGACTGGGAACAAAGGAAGAAGATTAAAAAGGGCTACCAGCAAGTAACTTTTTTCAAGGAAAAAAAAAGCTTCGTTTTTAGATTTGCTTCCCTGCCCGTAAGAGACATAGAAAAAAGGAACAATAGATAAAAGAGAAATAGATGGTAATGTTGACAATAATGTCTGTCTGTATTCACCCTCAAGCCATGTGTGGGATGATCTGTCCATGTGGGAATTTTTTGGTTAGTTTTCTGAGAAGGGACTTGTGTCCATGCTGTGTGGTTTCTATCACCGTGTCTATATGAATAAATTAGATAGGGCTAGAGAATAGATTTGGGAACTGGCACATGATCAGCTATAACATTGATGTGCTTGTGTGCTCTTTGGAAGGGCTGGGACCCTTGCAACTCCCAGTCAGTGTAAACAGATGATTTGGGGGATAGGACTGAGGGACAGGATGCATGAAACCTGTTTTGGACATAAAAACAATGTAGGTGCATGAATGCGAACTATGCTGAGCCGCGTGCCCTCAGGGGCAGCCAGCAGGCCTGTTTGATTTACTGCTGTAGGCATAACCTTTACACTTGGATCCGCATGGTGTGCGACGAGGGAGCAAGGTAGGAGATTCTGTCATAGCACAGTCTAGCCTAATTCGTCTGGTTATTGGGAAATGGAGGTACAAGGTTGCCAGGAGTTGTCTGTAGCACAAAAATGGATCTGAGGGACATGACTGTGTTTCAGACTATCGAGGTGCTTTCCTGAACCATCTGTTGACCTGTCCTGCTCCTGCAAGCCAGGACCGGTGGCCACCTCCCTGTCCCCAGCCTTTTGTACAGGGTCCCCAGACCCCTCTGCCCCAGGATTGTACTGCAGCAGCCAGGATTTGCATGTACGTTATAATTCTTCAAAGAAAAAATGTGAGGGGTGGAAAAAAGAAGTTTACAAATAGATTATGTCACTATCTGAACAGTCTTGCTTTTTCTTTAAGATAAACCAGAATGAATTCAAATAAAGTTGTAAAATACTGTGAATGCTGCTTTCTAGCTGATCTCTTGGGAGGAGCCCACTGCATTAGGATGACCAGTTTTCCTCTTACCTCATTAAGATTCTTCATTTCCCTCGTCACACTGGCACATTCTCTAGCAGAGGTCAGGTTCGTTGAGGAGGTCACGATCATTTTCTGCTACAGTGCTATTTTCTTCTCCATCACGGAAACTTCCAGCAAGGCAAAAGCAGGCTGAAAATAAACCCTTTCTACCCTGCAAAGTATATTTGCATTCTTCTGTCCTTGTTCAAAACATCTGAATGATTTATCTCATCTTTCTGTCAGTTCCTTTTCTCCTCTGCCTCTATAGCTTGCTGTTGATAATCTGCCTCTGTCCTGACTGCATTTTGGGTCTCTGCTCACCACCCTCCTCTTTTTCCAGAAGACAAAAAGTCTGTGTCCTCCAGTCCCAGCCATCTCCTGTAGGGATGATTTGAACACTGAAAGTAATCATCCTTGGAATGGTCTTCTGTAGGAGCTCTTTATTCCAATTTATTGATAAAATGAAAATTTCTACAAAATTGCAGATGAAATAGCTGCTTGCCTTGATAATGAGCATTTTAAATGTATAATAGGGATATACATTATAATGTGCTTAAGATATTATTATGAAGTACTGTTCCATGATTATGAAAGGATTAATTCTGCAGAATCTGTTCCTTCATTGTTCATTCTTCTAAGCACCGGTGCGCTTTTGGTGCCATTGTAAAGAAGTTCTAAAATGAAATAAAATAAAATTCATTGGAATACTGACCTGAAGAGGACCTTCTGTTGAAGTAAATATATTACATGGTTTCTTCACAGGTGAATTTTAGTATTTCTGAGTTCACTTAAATGAAAACCTGCAAAAGGCAATAGCAACAAGCATATACTGCCATCCTTAGTATGGAAGGCTTGAAACGTATTACTCTGATTATGTATTCCTGTATATCTTGTGAAAGTTGTTTTTGTGAAAGTTGCCGTGTCGAGATTTGTGATGGTGAAAATTTTCCTTCGGTCTCCATGTAAACGTAACGTGGACTGCATTCCTTTTCACACTACTTAGCAAAGTGCTCTTTGACCTTCAGGGGTCATCTTTGTAGTTAAGGAGTTAATTGTCACTGGCTATGCCTATTGAAGACTAAGACTGTTAACTTGCTGACATCCTGTGGATACTGAGTTACTGAGGCAGCCTGAACCCCTGTCTCAAAACGGAGTCTGGTCTGGTGTTAGATGGAAGGCAGGCTGCTGTGTGGATACTCGTGTGGACCCAGGCGTAGAGTAAAATTGTACTCGGGATCCAACTTTCTCACTGTATACTTTTTTGGGTGCTTTTACCTCAGGCTGGCTCTGGTCTGAGTGCCGATTCGTGTCCGGGGTGTGCTTCCCAATTTAGTTTCAAGACAGGAGTTCAGCTCTTGTGCTCTGGAGCAGCTTGCCGAAGCAAGCCAGAACGCTCTGAGAAACAAACTTGATTTGTTTCAACTGTGTTTACTCCTCATCCAAATTAAATGCTAATGCAGATCCACCCTCTAATTGTACTTTGTGCCACACTAATCTTTCTGAGAAGCTTTAGCCTGTGGAAAATCAGTTCTGCAAGACATGAAGATATTTCACAAATCTGTATCTTGATTGCAGAAAAGCATAACTGCTGCAGAAATGGGTTTTATTCAGTTGTGTCTAGGCTAAAGATAGTGCATCTCCAGACAGGATATCTTTCAAATTCTGTTGAAGGTGGTGAGGTGTAGGCTTCTGTGTCAGACACAACGTTTTTGGACAAGATTCTTACCAGCAATATGGAGAAAGAGCTGGAAAAAGAGCTTAGTTTCGTGCTCTTTATTGAACCTAAACAGCCAGGCTGGGCAGACTCTTCCTTTACCAACTGGATCTGGAGGCCTCAGGGTTTTTGCTGAGGATTTGCTTTTCCTTCAACTTATACAAACATCACTCATGAGACAGTATTTTATCCTTGCCATGCTAACTTGGATGCAAAGTAACCTCCCACTGGCTCCCCCCTGCCTCCCAAGCTCTGCAAGGTGCCAGCTGTGACAATGCCATTGCAGGCACCCCTGTGTGATCAATTTGGCTCACAGCTGTACTTGGTGTCAATAGTAATTATAAGGGTTAATGTGATTAGTTTCACCTGCAGTATTGGTATGTATCTGTTGTTGTTGCCCTTGGTAATAAATTTCCTTGTATAACTTCCTTGATATACTGTTTTATAGCACCAATTGCAATCACGGTAGGTAAGGGAGCAACTATGTGAGGAAAGTTGGAAATAAAGACAGAGGAGAGTGAGTGGGTAAAATCTCTTTTATATGAAGTAAAATACATAGTGGCTGCTTACTGTAGGAGTACAAAGAATCCCCACAGATAAGTTTTTTACCCTCTGATATTTCTTCCATCTCAAGACTGTGGAAAAATACAGTGTATTTCACTCAGATGAATTACTGACTGGTGGTATCATCTGGGTAGAACTAAAACTCATATAGGAATGTATTTGCTGTTGTTACTTTCTGTTTCATTCAGGCGCTGGTGGTAAAAGTACTCTCCTGTGCAGTAATCCAGAATGTATTTAAGTCTGTTTCATTTGTCATTTCAAAAGGAATAAGCAAGAGGTGGTAGGTGAAATGTCTCTTTTCCCTCCTGCTTTTATGAACCGAGCAGGGAAGTGAGATGAAGTCAAATGTGAGAAATCTTTTCAACCTTAATTTGCCATCTGAGAATGATATGATCTAAACACAATAAATAATGTGCATGAGTGTGTGTTGGTGAGGGAGAGAATCAACAATTTAAATGAGTTTGTTCATACAGGGTGAGACATATGAAATTAAAAAGACTGGGTTTATTCTGCTGTTGTAGCTTAACAGGGACGTGTGGAGCCTCTCAGATGTCTGAGGTTTTAGGGATTAGCGTTGCTCCTGGAAAGGGGATTTGTTCCATTGGACGTGGCTTGTCGTATTTCAGTTTAGCACAAAATACTGCAGAGCTTATTATATATGGTATGTTTTTTATCTTTACCTGAAACTGTGTGTGTAGTGTATGTGTGCATCTGTCTCTCTCTCTCTGCTTTCAGTCTCCGTCCTTTTCCTCCCTCTCTTCAGGTACTGGCTCTCTCCAGTATGATTTTTCAGCCTTTTGCCAATATCTTCATCTTTGCACCAAGTATCTACATTTTTCTCAAGTTTCTAGAATTGATTTAAAGCTGAAAGATAAGAGAAATGGACAAGAAATATTTTCAAATTGCAATTGAAGATGAGATTGGAAACTCCCTTCCAAAGATAATGGGGGTTTTTTTTGAGCATTAGCAAAGGGGCAATATGTATTTAGCTCTTGATATGGTCATTTTGCAGAAAGTATGTATGAAAAGTGGTGGGTTTTTTTACAGGCACAAAGAAGTATTTTAACATTAAGATAAGAAAAGTGAAGTCTGTAAACTGGACTTAAATTTAGTCTTTCATCCGTCTGAGTGCTTGTAACTTCTATCAAAGTGGCATTCTCTCTAGTATGGAAATGAGGAGCATGTTAGCTTTATATACAGATTTTGGATTAAACTGTGACAAGCAGAGAGATTTGTTTTTAATGCACATGTCTGCATGCAGAAATTACAGGTAGCCATAGCGTTTTAGGCACTTTTAAATTCCCATCCCCAAACAGAGATTTTATTGGGAAGCTTATAAATAGAAACTCTGTGAGAAGAGCAGAGACAAGGACTTGACGTCCTCTCGACCTCTTTCTCAATCTTATTTTTTTAAATTTTGTGATTATCTTCTGTTAAGCTGTCACAGAACAGTGAATTATTACTTGCAATTTAGCATGCTCAAGTTCCCCTCGCAGCCATCCTGGTGCATATAAATTGCTATCAATAACTTCTTTTAATTTTCAAGCTAAGCAAGCAGAGGATACGGAAGGACCTTGCGTATGCTTCAACTCAAGTGCCAATTACGCCTCTCTAGGGCAGCGTGGAGCAGTGCTGTGGGGATCGTGGCTGGCTTCCTCCGTTATCCAGCAGCTAGACCCGGGGGGCTTGTCTCCCATTTTGGCAGCTGGAGGAGCTGCAGTGGCAGGGCTGGCCCCAGCAGGCAGGGACATACTGCTGCAGGTTCCTCTGGGCAGGCTGGAGTTTATTTACCTTTATGCCTCAGCTTGTGTTACTGGGAGCTGGTGTACTTTCCCAAGAGTGGGAATGGTAAAGCCATGTTTTCAGTCCCAGTTTGCCTGTAATTTAAGCTTTCTATAAAGCAAGGTTTTCTGAGACCTCACATGATAAGTCTCCCCTCCACCCCCCACCCCACCCCCCCTTCTTTTAATATTTTCAGGAAAATACCACATATTTTGAAATGAATAACCTTCTGCCTGTGTGTCTGCAGCCGAAGCTTTGTAGTAATGAGAAAATGTAGCAGGGCCAGGCGTGTCAGGGGCTCCTAAAAAATTTCAGTCATAACTAAGTGAAGGAGAAGAAAATATTACCCTCCCAGGTTTGCTACATTGCAGTAACAAAAAAGATGCTTTCTGCATGGAAGGTAAGGCCGGCGGCTTGAGTCCTGCTCTGCCAGACATGAGCACAGAACATGAATTTACTCCTCTGAAAGGTTTGTTGGAAAACTTAGTTAAAGCTATGTGCTTCATCCTTTTTTTCACCTAAGTAAAGGCTATTTTTCAATTCACAGAATTTTTAAAAGTTTATTTGCAACCAAGTACTCAAAATTAGGCTTCTTTTTAGGAGAATGCCAAGTCACGTAGCTTTAGATGCATTTATCCAGAGCCCTCATTTCTGTATTTTCATGGGATGGGTAACTTTTTTCCTTAATTTTGTTTACTTGGAATTTGTCCAGCTGTATGCGCAAATTGAAATTTAACTTAAATGCATTTTAATCCTAAAATAGCTTTAATTAAATAGAAATAGTTGTTTTAAAAAAATGTTGCTTATTTTTTACTTTGTGAATAAAGGAAATTCACAAAAGCTAGTGAATGAAATGCTTCTTTAAGCTATTTTTACAGGTAAGCTCCCACTCATGGTGAAAACAGGAGGCAGGTGCTTTGGCAGTTAATTTTAATTTTAGGTGTGTAATTATCTTCAAGTATGACCAAAACTCCAGAGGAAAGATTTTTCTAAACAAGAGAAAGTAGTTACTACCAGTTGAAAAAAAAGAGGTATCTTAACATTTGTTTCATTGTAAAGAACAAAACACGTGTATATAGATATTAATATAACATGGAACATTGAAAAGTGTGTAAAGGTTGTGTTGACATGAGAACAGATATTTGCCTTAGAGTTTACTTGTAGTTAGAAAACAACACCTTTAATTCTTTATAAATTGCTTTGTTAATAAGTACTTTAGCCTAACAATACATTTAGGCCTTTACATTGGTTGCCATGATGTGAAGTTTAATCTTTAGTACGTTTCTTTTTAAAAAACTTATACTGCGAATATATATGTTTCTGTTATTCTTCATGCTTTTAATGAAAACAGAAAGACAGAAAAAGAAATAGAGTCATTGGATGGCACACAACTCATTTCGATACTGGGTTACTTTTTAGTTTCTTTAAAGTAGTTTGGTGATCCCCAAAAGAATAAAGTTGCATTTCCAATGAACTTTATTAAGAAATTCTATTGGGACACATAACAAAATGGACATTGAAATGTAGATCATTATGACTTGATTGAGATTTAAAATAATAAGGTACAATAAGCAGAAATTTCTTTAGCTGCAGGTTTGTGCTTATGTTTTATAAAGTTGTCTTGCCAAACCACTGGCTGAGCACATGCAGTGCACTATGGTTCCCCTATGTGAAGTCACTGAAAAGCAGATTTCCCCAGTGATTAGTAGAGTTAACAGCTTGTATTTAACTTTTATTGATGATATTTGTTTACATAATTGATACATTTTAAAAATTGTACATTTATAATGTTAATGAAGAAAACTAATTTTAAAGCACATACGATGTATTTTGTTGATCCCATGGTAACTGTAGAATTTCCTCCAAGTTATTACCGCACTTTTATTCACCATACTAATATGAAATGTAGGTAGAAAATTTTTCTTGCAAACTGAAATTGTTCCATTTCACTCTTGCATGTGCCAGTCATGGCCAAGAATGGTTTTGATTTCCAGAACATTACTTTTCTGAGTGTATGGCACTCCATTGTGCTTACATATGCACTGGACAAGGTAGCTTAACCTTTAAGGTAGGACGTTAGGGGTCTTGGTACTGAGTTTCCCTGCTTGATTTTGCTGGTGGTCAGGGACATATAGTCCACTTACTGGCTTACATATGATAAAACTTTTAGGTTTAAGTGTATTGCTTAATAGTTTGGGCGTAAGGACATTTCAGCGTGCTCTACCCAAGCTTCTCATGTGTAGAAAAGGATACGATGGTCATGTTAGATAATTGTTGTGCAGCTTAATGGTGTCAAGCTGCTACAGAGCCCTTGTATGGGAAGCGGGTATAAAATGTTAATGGAGTATAGCCTATAGAGTTATTGGATTGTAGTGAGTTGTTGTGCTCAGGGGAATCCTGGCAGAGACACTTGTGTCATAGTTGCTATAGAATGAACTCCACAGACCTCCAAAATGGTAGTAGCTAAATATCAAGAGACATTTCAAGGATGCCTGGTGCTATCAATTTGTCCATGCAGCGATTAATACAGTATGTTGTACTCATTAAATTGAGAGATGCAGCAGCCTGAAGTTTACAGTATTGATCCAGTTTCAGTCCTGGTAAAAAGATCTATGGAGGAAATATCAATTGTGATATTATTGCTCATCTTAAAGCCATGTGCAAGGTGAACAAAAGATCTCTTAAGTTTTGTTATTACATAAACTATATAAAGTGCTCCAAAAACAAAGGTGCTTTTATGCTTAAAAGCACGGCAGATGTTTTATAATGAAAACAAATTCCACAGCCCAAATAATTACATTGTAAGTCACAGTTGTGATTGTTTTCTTTATACTGAGTGTAAGTGATTCCAAACTTGAAAGAAAACATAAACAGTAAAAGCGAACTGTTACAGTGTTGCAAATTGCAGGTGCAATGAGAAATAACAAAGCTCAGAAGGAAGTATGGAATTACACCCTTTCTCCTTTCCCTTTCCTTAGGCCTGCAAAGGTCCACAGCAGCTGGCTGCCACCTGACATGACATTTCTGCTCATCCTCTGCCAGTGCCTGGCCTTACTGTGGAGCAGCGCTGGTGACTAGAAAAGGTCAGTCCTTGAGGCAACGTCATTTTTCCCCTGCACGGTGTCACGGTGCCGGGGCTGACAAGGTGCCTCGGGGAGCCCTGGGGTGCACGCTCCGGGCAGGTTTGACTCCCTGCTGTGCAGCCACACAACCTCACAGAAATAGTCAAACTAACAAAACATGGGGGGATTTCAATATTTCTAGACAACTGAGTCCCGTACAGTTAATACTGTTGTAACTGCACTCACTATATTTCAATTATTTCTCCGTCATTAGCATGCAAAGCTGAGCATTTCTGGGTAACATTTGATTTCCAACAAAGGAAGCGCCTACTACAAGAAAATACTTCCAGTGGGGCCAAAAACTATTGCCATGAAAATTTACGCACTCAAATACAGTATGTTTTTCTGGCACTTTCCAGTGATTATGAAGCTAATGAAAATGGAAGCTGTTACATCCATCTGTCAAAAAATATTACTTGCTTTGGAAAGACAGCATCGAGAATTGTGTTTGTCTATCATCACCTTAGGAAGAATACATGGCAGCTTGGCAACAAACGGGCGGTTGGGTGACTTCACATGTGTCAGAGCACGTAGCGTAGGGCAAGAGGCGTAACAGGAAAAAAGTGAAATCTGTTTTCCTCTAGGTTTCATTTTTGCAGCTGTAAGACAACAAAAGAGCGGGTGCCGATACCCTGGTTTATCACATTGATTTAGGCTGTTAACTTCCGTGCTTTCCTTAATGAATGCCACAATTTGCAGTCTGCCTATCAGTGTTCACAAATTCCGAATTATAAAGTTGGATGTTTAAAGTCATATATTCTAGATATTACCAATGTTGTAGGCAAGTGTTGTGTTATATTGCTATAATTTGCTTTTTGTTGTAAAACTTCTCATTCTCCCATGCCAAGAGAGAATTTGCTCTTTGTATCCAGTCCCTTCATGTTTCACGCCTTAACTTTGGCTGCTTTGTTGCCACGGCAACTCTGCCTTCCATTGCATTATTGCTATTCCTATAACTAAGTAGTACATCAAATAAATTAAACTTGTCAATCACATCTAAGAAAAGATACTGAAGATGTTTCCTGCCCATTTCCAGTATCATGGCAGAGACGGCCAAAGCTCTAGTTCTGGGGTGCAATCCCTGCCTTATTTTCTTGGTCCTCATTACTTAGAACAGATGCACTGAACCTGGTGGGAAATATTTGGTGGCTGAAAATAGTAACTTCCACTGGATACTAAAAATGCTATATCGCTCTTACAGCCTTTACTGGAAAAAAGTACTTTTTTTGTTTTTCTTTTAAATTCCTAATCACTGAAGCAAATATTAATTATTTTGCAAATATTATTAAATATAACAAAGCAAATGTTAATGAAAAATTAATCCATTTTCAATCTTTAGTGTTTAAACTGTCATGTAAAAACAGTTACATTCCTTAGGTGTCTAAGCCCTAATTTGTAGGTCAGATATAGAACAAGACTTCTCAGTCGCTTGCAGGTTGGGCTCTATCTACTTCCTGCAAACGTTAATTTTATTTTGTAAGGTGCCTGTCAAAACTTGTAAACATTATTCCAGTCTGGCAGTCCATAGAAAAGAAAAAGAACAATTATCCTTTCAGGGATCTGCCTAGAAAAATATCTGGCCAGTGAATGTGGCTGACATAGCACAGTTAAATATTGAGACATTTTGTATGTGGCAGGAAATGTCAAAAATAGCAAATGTGTTATTTCTTTAAAACACTATTGCAGATAATTACTTGTCCCCATTTTATAAATCCTTCACTGACTAAATTAAGTATATATGTGACATTTGTCATATTCCATAAAATAAGGAAAATGAAAAAAAAAAAATTGCACACATCATTCTTTAGCAAAAAATAATATAATTTTGGAAAAATGTAATCTACTGCAAATTATATTTACTATTATAAACCTGATAGCTGGAAGCTTTTGGTGTATTGTTTGTAATTCCTGATCTGTGGCTGTGCTGAACACGATATAATTTACCAGAAGCCCATGTAACTCATGAGAGGGGATACAAGGAATTCCAATATTCCCATCAACTGTAAATTGGTCTGAAACAATACTATTAGTTTCCATTTTCTTCTGAGGAAACAACAACCTTAAACAGACTTTTCCCTCATGCAAGAAAAGTCTATTGGCTTCCAAATTTAGATTAATGTGTTTCTGGTATGATTTCAAAATAGAAAATGAACAAAAGTGATTTTAGAATTCAATAAAAGTCAAAGCCTCTGTTTTTTTTTTTCAGAATAGCATTGGCTTTTGTTGCAGCAGCTATGGAGCCCTGCTGCTTCCTGTGTGTTTGTGGGTTTGGGCAATGAAGCAGTGTGTTTCTGAGGCATTAAGTGAATAAATAAATGTATTACAAATTTCTGGGAAAAAAAACACATAAGAATTAATTTGTTGACTGTGAGGATTTTGCTACCAATTATCTTTTTAAATCCAGCCACTGGCGGAATTCAGCCATCTCCTGGCTTACAGGTTATAAAACCAGATCTTTCCCCAGTCTGAAAAGCCTATTGGTAAGTAAGAGTGGAGATGCTTGCACTGGTAATTATTCTGATTTGGATTTTGTTAACCATTGCAAAAAGGCAGGCTGGTAGAATATATTTTCTGGACATTTAAACATACTGTTTTCTCCACCAGGGACAAATACAACTATCAAAATACATTCGGAATAATCTGTTTATATAAGAGAATGACTCTTTCGCAGGTAATGAGGATTTTCCTTTTATAGGCTGGGCAGAGTAGTGAAGTCAGCTCTGGCAGTTATTAAAGCAGCAGGAGCGCAGCACTCCTAACAGATGGTGAATTTCTCCCCTGCAGAGAACTTTTTCTTCATTTTGTCCTGCCACTGGGGTTTAGTTTTGTATGTGGGCTCAGTAAACCTTCCTGTAAGAACAAATCTCCATTAAGCGTAAGACACCAATTAGGCTCTTCCATTGTTGAGGATGGGTTTGTAAGTGAAGACAGGGCAAAATCTGAACTAATATTTTGAACTGGTGTGAATCTAACATCGAAGCGGAGTTTGCTCCTCTTGTACCACAAAGTACAGCTCCAAGCACAGGTTTTGATGTACTCATTTTGATTGGTTCTGTCAGGCTTGCTCAGAACAGGAGCATGTTAACTCTGAAGCGCTAAATGTAGAACAGACACCAGTATATAACCTTACCCTCCCAAGGGAACAGAAGAATGTCTTTTGTCTTTTGGGCATTGAAATTCTCAAATAAAATGCTGCATTAATATCAGCTTGTGACAATGAATAATGTTCCTGCTGATCTCTAGAGCCTCTGCAAACCCTGAAGCAGGGATTACGTATTTTACTCAATGCAGCAGAAAGTTTATTCTAAAATAAGCTGTTTTCTTTTATCAAAGGAGGTGATAAGAAATACAATAAACTGTGATATAGCCACTATAATAATAAGGAATCATGCTCCTGGAACCCTTCTTTAAACGAAAGTGTTATAAAAATCTTCTTCCCCCTAGACTAAACAAACAATTAACAAATTCTATGAAGTAAGTGACAGCTCTGCAAGCTCTCATGGTGCTCTTGGGAAAAGGAATTTATGTTTCCTGTAGCTCAGAGCACGTATAAAAATAATTCCAGGCAAGGAATGGAAAAGTGTGGGCAGAAGTTTCAAGTTGTATCAGAGCAACTCCGGTCTCCCTAATGTAACTGGTATATCAGCAACAGCTGAAGTGAGAAGTTTCCTAATTCTGCATTGCTGGCATGGTTAAGTATGTAAAAGGGTGTAGAAGAAAGTGCAGTTTCCTCCTGTTATCTCTCTTGTTTGTGTCTTGTTTATGGAAAGGAAACACTTTTGGGGGGGAATTTGGAGAATACTTAGGAACCGTAGACTGATGGCAATATATCATTGTGTAAGGATGCTGAAGGTCACACCAGGGGGTCTTTTACAAGATTAAGCAGTATTTAACTCCCAGAATAGTCTGGGGTATGTTGTAGAAGATATTTGTCCTACCTTAGGAGCCATTTGAGAAGCTGAGTCAATCTCTGTTGTAAAAAGTAATTTCAATATTATGTTGGTTTTATTGCAGCTTTGTCCTAGTTTTGTAAATCTGTGTCTTTGAAAAAAAAATGCATTAATTTAGATTGTACTTAGCAATAAGGCTGAACCATAGAAATCTGTAAAACACTCCATTCCCACATGTGTGACCCAATAAACTGTGGCACTGACTTATTCATGTGGTACTTCAAATAATTCAAGAATATGCAAAAGGCATCCCTATAGTATGTAATTTATTAAATTAAACAGTGGCAGGTTGCAGGCACGTGTACAGGAACATAGTTGTTTAAAGGTACTGTTAAATAGTTCTCATGGTCCCTGACACAGCTTTGGCTTCGCCCTCCTGGTCAAGTCCTGGGTGTATTTTGAGAGTTAATGTGAGCATCCCTAACAGGCATATTAAATGTGGCCAGCTCAGTGCAGGAGATTTGCTAATTTCTGTATGGACCATTCTGGAGGATTTGGCCCCAATGGCAGAGAATAGCTCAGAGTATTTTTAATTTGCTGCTACAGATGTAACCAAAAAGCAACTGGGGCTGTCATGGGAAACTTACGCTGCCAGATGTTTTTCTGGAAGAAGCATCTTCCTGTGACCAGTGCTGGTCAGGTAACTCTCTCACACAAAACAAGGTCCCGGAGAAAACGTCAGAGTCCAAAAAGGTCCTGAGAGTGCATTAAAAAAAGAGTTGATGAAAGATGTGGTTTTACATATTTTAGTAAATTATTTCTACTGATGTTCAAATGATGACCCAGATTGGCACATTCTTTATGCCACAGGCTAGTCTGAGTCAAGTTCTTTACCTATATAGTGACCTAAGAAAACCTTATGGTTTTGCATGTTGTTGTCCATTATTTGAAACCACTTCAGACAGAACATTTTTAAGGTGTCTGATTATTTTTTTTCTTTTTGCATATATTTTTGTTCTGTTTTAAAAATATATTTGTAGTTATTCTGTGTGCCTGTAAACCCCCATCCATGATGGCAGAAGTTCTCTCTGCAGTCCTCTGTGATTTACAGTTGTGGCCCCTGCCCATTGTAAGAAGGAAATTATTTTTCCCTGGGAGATTCTGTAAGTAAATTTCCATTCTGTTTATATATTTCTTCTTACATCACGCATTACCAGACCTGCTCAGGAATTATGATTTTCTATGAAACTTATTTTGTTAGAAATGTTTGAAATATTGAAAACAGACCTTTTCTTGGGAATGTTCCACTTATGGGAGGAGGGAGGGGGGTGGGAAATCATCACAAAAGATCTCAGCACCAAATTTTGCGGTCAAAAAGAAAACAGGCAGAAGAGAAGAAGACGACCCTCCCTGAAGTAACATGGGATCTGGCACTCAAGGCATTTTACTTGTGATGTAGGAAAATGGCACAGTAAGGACATGAACCAGGTCACTCAGAGTTACATGCAAATATCCTTTTGCTTGTAAAGGAACAATATATCTTTTCCTCTTTAGGGTTTGTTTTTGTTTCTGCTTTTGGGGCTTTTTTGTGCATGAAAATTTTCAGAAGTCTCAGTTTCATCTGAGTGGTGATAAGAAAGTTTCTGAATCTTCAATAACTTTCTTGAAATGGCAAAAAAGGGGGTTGTTTAAGCTTTAATCATTACACAATCTGTTAAAGACATTGTAGCTAGCTTAATGACCTATCTCTGTAGGAGTTCTAAAGTACTTCTGAAAATCAGATTTAGAATAGAAAATTGTTGCATTCGGTGCAAACTCATGCTTTTCGCAGTCAAGAAATCAGTCTTCCTGTTGAAGTAACGACTAATAGGCACTTCTATGTTACCTTGAGGTACTTGTAACGTGAGTTTGACGTCTGTCTCATTAGAGGTGAGACTATGCTCTTTCATATTTATCCTGTGCCACCAGTTCTAATGGGTGCTGTGCAGATCTTTGTGTTTGATTAAAATAGGTGCAGGTGATAATCAGCTGCAATACCAGAGTGGAATATTTAGGCTAGTATGTGTAACATGCAGTCCACAACACTAGTAGGTCCTCCTCTGAACATGACTTCGGTCTTCCTTTTCTTTAGTGTGTGTTATCTCAAAATGTGGCAATGCTAGTCTGGAAGGTGCTGAAAACACGGGACCCAGTAAAAGCAGATAATTACATGACCTTGACAGCTCAAAGCAGCTGTAACCGTAACTAAAATAACAGTCAGAAACTGAGCAGAGTGAGCAGTGGCTGATGACTTGGGTGTTCATGCTCTGTACTCAAACCTTTCCTTCAGGTAAATCACGTGCAGTCATACACCAAAATATACACTCTGTTAGAAGTGGCACAGGTGGCCTTTTGTGAAAATACTGGGAACAGGCTGGATTAGAGAAACATGATATAAAGACAAAATTCTTTCATTTGGCTTATGAGAGGAATTATTTTATGTTTGCTGAAGCTGACCAACACTATGCACTATGGCAGGCACTTAGCTCTCTGCCAGGGTAAGGTTTTGCTGCAAGGGTTTGGGACGGTGGGGTGAGAAGGAGGAAGAACCCCATGCTCTAGTGCAGCAGAGATGAACTAGGCTGTGATCCAAAACCAGCCTGACAACTGCTGTGTCAAAATAAACAGACTGAAAAAAATCATTTGAAGACTAAAGCATGTGACCTTGTCCTTATCTATAGTAAGGTAAACTAAGAGAACAGCTTTTTTTAGCAAGGAATTCATTAAAAACTGTTTTAGAGGTTTTCTAAAAGCTATTCTTACCTGGAGGCAAAGAACGTCCAATGCAAAACTGATTAAATTCTGTGTTTAGGAGGCTTAGCAGAATTTTAACAGGCTACAAAGGTGTGCTTATGCAAGTAGTATCTTGTCGGTTTGATCAGTCTTGATCCAGAGAGCACGTATTGGAAGTGTGGCTGACGTCTGAGATAAAATTGCCAAAGGTGCAAAGTCACTTAGAGGTTGCCTGCCCTTAGATTTCACTGAGATTTAGGCACCCAGATAATGTCACAGATGTTACACGAATAGCACAATTTTAAAAAAATGTAGTTAAACCAGTCAAAAAGTCCGAGTTTAAATGTGATTTATCCTGAGGTAAGTGCATTCACAAGAATTTAAATTTAGCTATACCTTTTTTTAAGCAAAACTAAAATCAGTGTTCCAGAAGCTGATTTACAGTAAAATGTGACTGTAAACTAGAACTGAAAATTCAGATATGTTTGATTTACACTTTTTCTAAAAACGGTGCAAATGGTGCAATTATGAGAAGATGTTTTTAGTTTTAAAGATGTAGAAAATTTGTAATTTTCTAGTAATCTAGTAAAAAAACAACCCTAGTAATAACTAGAGCTTTTCTCAGCTCAGACGTTCCTTCTTCCAGAAGTCTCATTGCCCATTCAGTCTCTGTCTTTTTTTTAAGAGAAAAGCAGAAAACTACCACTTTCTCCCTAGATAAAATACTTTCCAAAATGTACTGGCTGGGCCATTAATGAAGATGTTAAATAGCACCAGCCCCAGAACTGATCCCATGGAGTACACCACTAGTGACTGGTTTCCAGCTGGACTTTGTGCCCCTGATCAGACCCCTCTGAACCTGTGGTCCGGCCAGTTACCGGTCCAGCTCAATGTCCATGTATCTGGTACATCATCAGTTTGTCAGTGAGGATCCGCTCTCCACTGAGCACCAACATCCACTGCTCTCCTCTTGCCCACCAAGCTAAACCCTTTCCTCTAGAAATAAGAGCAAGTCACACTCACACAACCTACTTGGACTTGTTTTTTTTTTTTTCAGTTATGGAGAGTCAAGAAGGATTTTAATTCTGAATTTACTTTCTGATGCAGGCAGTTTTCCCTCCTTGGCTTAATTCATCCAATTAATAACTTCTTCACAGAAATAAAATAATGTTTTGTCCTCTTTAGCTCACTAAAGATGTTTCAGATGTTTTTCTTCCTTTGAAAGAGGATGCTGCTATGACAAAATAGCAGTTCAGGGTTTTAAACCTGTTTTGTTACATTGTGTTAGGACTGCAGAAAGCCAGATTATCGTCTGAATAATCTTAAACTTTGAGAAGAGATGCAAGATTTGATGTCAATAAAATGAAATTAAAGAAAGGGGGACTCAACAGCTCTAAAAAGCTTTTTGGAGCTCTTGGGTCCCCCCTCTTTTAATTGCATTTTAAGTATCTAAAAATCTTTGCTCCACAGGATTGCTTTTTGCTCTACATGTAACAAAAACAGGGAAGGAGATTGGCACTCTTAAATAAATAAAAGGCTGAGGATCCAGGGGCAGCCCTTTAGCATGGCACAGTAGCTGGGGCTGCTTTTATGGAATATTTCTGTGCATCATTTACTAGTTAACTCGTGTGATGGAAACGTGCATAAAGTTGACAAAAGAAACTATCAAAATTTATGGAGAGATATTTCAAGTTTCAGTGAGAGCTCTTGACTCGATTGTGTGCTCATAGGCTGACATAATAGGAGGTTGCAGATAACAATTTAACTTTTGTTTACTGTAGTTTCTTGAGTTTCTAACCTTGCGCTTTTTTGCCATGATAATATTCAGCTTAATGAATGTTGTTGGTTTTAGTAGAAGTCTTCATTCTGATAAGCAGTACAACTTCATGTATATTATCTGTTGTGTATGCAGCTTTGTCTCAGACCATTTTTAAAAGCTTATTGTCTTCTTGATGCTAATGACAATACAACAATTTTAATGGATTTCAGGTTGAGCTGGTGCTCTATTTTGAGTTTAATCCCACTTTCAGTTGTGCAAAATGTTGCCAAATGTTAACTGCTAAGCTTGAATTTTTCTTCAGCAGGTGTTTGTGTATCAAATTAATCAAAATGTTGTTGGAAAATAGCAGCTCATGTATTTATAGACTGCCTCAGAATGGATGGCTGAAAAGATTGAACCAGTGGCAAATAAAATGGATGTTGACAATTATAGTCTTTTTAATTTCATGTATGATGAAAATCATAGTGTTTTCATTGTGTAGCTCTTAAGTTTAGCTGTGCCAGCTTTATGTTTTTACAATTTTGTGTGTATTATGCATATACCGAGGAGAGCTTTTGAAACAATACTGAAGGGTCATCTAGGGTCAGGGGACTTTTCCTCTGTAGATACTGTGATACAAAGAATTCCCAATTACTGTAATTCAAAGCTAATTTCTTCTAAATGTGTCATAAAGGAATGATGCCCAAATTTGGCTCTACATGGGGGGCTGTAAAAGATGGTAATTTAAATTTCATTTCTAATTCTAGAAGTGTGTTAGAATCCAAGGCAATAGTTGCGGTAAGTCACAGGGAATGACTTCCACTCTTATGTTTATTTACTGCTGTTCAAGTGTTTGTTACTGCAGAAATACTAAAATTCATTTTCACTCAGTGCCTTAGACTTGTGACTGCTGCACTGGTGCTGCAGTGCTTACGGCTCTTGTTTCAGATGTCAGGTGATACATAATTTCTTTTAAATTCTGTTTAATTTGGAACTCCTGTGCTCTTGTCAAACTCCAGATTGGATAATTGTATTAAGCTGCTTTTTACATTAACCTTCCCTTGTCGTTTCTGCCGAGTACAGCATTTTGTTTTTTCCTTGTTTGTTGGCGGTGCTGTGTATTGCTGGAAACTTGCCAAATGTAAATGCGTTTACAGTTGGGGTTTGTAAGCAGTCTTGGTTCTGTGTGAGAGGAAGACATTAAATGTGTTCTGGATCATTTGCTCCTCCTCATTAGGTAGGCAGGTGCAGTGGGACACTGAAACATGAGCTTAGGGATGTAGAATGGAAAATAGAAGGTTGCTTATGTAGGTAATGACACTTAGTTCAGGTGGTACCTAAAACATTGAAAGGTATTTCTAGCAATATCTGTCAGAGTGATGGAGAAGAACAATTTTCCCCTCTGCTTGTCACATATGACCCAAAACATACTCAGAGAATACACCACACATTAAAATCTAGCTTTCATAATACTTTGTCAGTGCTGAATAGTTTGACATTCAAAAATTCATCTCATAATTGAAAATCAAAATCATCATCACGTTCTGTTGTACTTTCCAAACTTGGAGAGTCTCATTGAGCTCCTGTGTTTGGTGTACCTCTGTGAACGTAACATCTGAAATAAAACCAGCAAGAATGGATGAGCCTCAGTAGCTTTTAATGAACATGCTGCTGGGCAGCAGTGGCAGAATCCTGTCCTTCACTGTGCTCGCAGAAGTCTGGCCTGCACTATGAGCCTGGTAATGCTCAGAGCAGGGCTGAAAACGACAAACCATGTGGACAGCTCTTATTTCTGTTTTCTTGTGTTCAGCTGTAGTTGGTTTCCATTTCCTTAGGCAGCCTTAGTCGTAGCTACAGGGATTTTGATATAGTCTCCAGGAGATGTCACTCTAAAGCACCAGGTCAGATCCCGCATGTGCTATTTGGTTAAATCTTCCTTAATTAGCGTCTGTGTGTCTTGCATAGGACTCAGAATTAAGATGCAATTTCCTGGTGTAAATACTGGGACAGAATTCAGAAGTTACCGATGCTGTTACGCTGTTGTGCTGTTTGGTGGCAGCACAGCTGTGACCCTGGAGGCTCTGGTCCTGTAGCTAGGCAAGAGGGTTTGCCCTTAGAGCTAGAGGATCAGAGTGCTACATCAGCTTTTTGGCTTTTTGTACTTTAAAAACCTATCCAAAAATCTCACCCAGGCGCGCTCTGTTGAGTGCTTTCTGATTTCTTAGATTTTGCTTTCCCATTGTAAGATACTCATAACCTGCTTGGGCTTTTTCTGAAGCCGACTCTGATCTGATGAGTTCTTCAAGTTATGAACTTTCTCGAATGAGCAAAGGCATAGAACATTTTAGACCAGCAAAAAGTTTTTAAATGACCATCTCAAAACCTCAGGGGTTGTTATTCTTTCCTAAAACTAAGGGAAGGTTTGCTGTCATTCATTCCCCTAAAAATAAGGGAAGGTTTGCAAATAAAGGAAAAAACAGCAATAGGAGAAATAACATCCTTGCTTTTCAGGGCTTTTAGATTTATGTATGTTCAACCTTTCCCTCTTGCTATGGATTTCTGATGTCTCCCTAATTGCATAAAAGAGACAGAATATTTTCTACTCTAATCTTTGCAAATGCATCCTGATGAAGTCGATTAGGCACTGATTTTCAATAATGCTCGTGTTCTCTCTCGCTTTAAATTTTACCGTTTGCTGTGAACTGTGAACACTGTACTTAAAGACACTAAAATGAGACATGTCAATTGAACTTTGCATTTAGAAGCTTGGCTCAGCAAAATATCAGGTGAATCTCCTTAACATTCCAAATATTTTCTCCATAGACTTTTTCAAATGACTACATGAAAATGAACATGCTCAGTTTTAAAACACTTTTAATTGAAAGATGAGCTATCCACTACATTAACAGTGCTTAACTTTATATCTTGATTTCTAACCTCAATGCCATTGGTTGACTAATGTATACTAAGGTTACAAAATGTGAAACGTTATTCATTTTTAATAACAAAAGCATTACTTCTCAATGGCAAAAAGGACATAAAAGAATCACCTTTCATCCCCAGCATTTAGAAGTTAAGGCCTTTAAAGTAAGATGTATGGTTATCAAAGGTGAAAACTGTTTGACTTTTTTTGCATAAGACATCTAAAATATTCATTCAGTGCCAGAAATGCTATCCAGCGGAAACATCAAAGTGAGCAGGGCTCATTAGGAGAACTCTCCTGACTTTGACGCATGTCTCCAACATGCTGAGGAACTTTCAGAGCAATGTGAAGGGATTTATCATCTTGACTCCCAGAAATGTCAGTGTGAGCTGCAGAGTTAAATCACTGCAAACTGCTTTGAAATTCCCCTGCGCATTTAGGGAAGTTTAATTGGATGGAAATATAGTTACAGCAAACATCAGGATAATGCTTTACCTCCATCACTTTGTGACGCTATTGTGTGACAAGCTTCTTTCTTTTTTTTCTAATATCAATTATCTCTGATATATCAAATACCACTAGTAAGTGCCTCAATAGTAAGAGCAGGTATGCTGGCATACTTAGCGGTCTAGTGGATTAGAATGCAGATTCCTATGTATTGAGGTATATTTAAAGAATCACAGCCCGTTGTTACTTCTGCTATATTTTGAGAAGTTCTCCTAAGGGAGTGGTGAAAGTAATATTTAGTTTGCATAAATTAGTCTAAAACATGTTGTCTTTCTGATGTGTTTATCTGGTCTTCATTGTATTAGGTTTTGAGCACAGTCATTCTTTTTCAAAACTCACTTGTCAGGTAGGGGTGAGTGTTGTTCTCGGTTTTTAAAGACAAAAAACAAGGAATAAAAGGATTAAGGATGGTTTGTTTGTTTTTTAAAAGGGACACAGTTTCTTTTTCACAAGTCCTTTAGCAGAGCTTGGTGATTGATTAATTTGCAAAAATCCCCTGAGTTTAAGACTAATGAAGCTACCAGCTTACTCCAAATGGGAAAACTGATCTCCTCCTTCATGCTCTGTTTGCTCTGCGCTTCCCATAGCTTCTCTGTGACTCATTGCGTCTGGCTGGGAGAGGGGAACTGAAGGAAAGACACAGGGTTGGTCTGAGCTTTCAGAGTGGCAGCTGGGAGAAGCAGATGCAAAGCAAACAGGAGTGGCGTTAGCCACCGAGTTGCAGGAGAAAGAAAGTTTCATAGATACCCTTTTTTACCTAGCACTGAAGTCTCTTGTGAATGTGCCCTTTTGTTTTCTGGTTTCTCTTTTAGTTTGGTTTGTTTTTTTGGGTTTTTTTTTCCCCCCGAAAGAGTTAAACTGCTCCAAACTGAAGCACAAATATTTGTGTTAGATCAAATAATTAATTTGATCAAGTCAAGTTTTTCTTTGTTAAGTTTCATGCTCCATGCAAATGTGTTGGCTTAGGTTAACCTTACATAAGAACCAAGGCACCTGAGGAGCTGAACCATGAAAAATTAATTATTGACACAGACTTTTCTCTGCAGTGTCTGGTGACGGGACAGCAGGCAATGGGTACAAACTGAAATACAAGGAATTCTGTTTAAATACAACAAAAAACCCCTTTTTTTTTCTTTTCTGTGAATGCAGTCAGGCACTGGCACAAGTTACCCAGAAAGGGTGTGGAGTCTTCCTCCTTGAAGGTATTCAAAAGCCATCTGGACATGGTCCTTGGCAACTGGCTCTAGGTGGCCCTACTTGACCAGAGAGGTTGGACAAGGTGACCTCCAGAGGTCCCTTCCAACCTCAGCCGTCTGTGATTCTGTGAATAAAGGTATGTAGATCCTGTGCTGAAGGTGCCCTACATTTTAATGAGAGAAAAAGTGGTGCAAAGTTTGCCCCAAACAAGATATCTCATTATCTTTAGGAGTGCTAAGGTAGTATCCCATTGTTAACCCAAAGGTTTTATTGGGAATAAATGTGATAAATATAATGTATTAGCAACATAAAGCTGCACATTTTTATATGTGTACAAATATCAAAACTGGTCTGCATTACTACTACCTCAAATCCTACTAAAATGCATAATTTTTAAATTAAAATAAGTTATCCTCTTTTTCTTTGCAAATCCTATGAAGGAGTAGACCAGAATAATAATTAGCTAAAAATCATGGTTGAGAACTATATACCGCAAGAAGCCTTGATCTGTGAGGGAGACTCTCCCCTTTCCAACGTGGTGGTAGAGTACTCTAACACAGCAGTTTCTGCATTTTGAATGTTCCATAAAATCAAAATTCTTCCTGCTTGTGTCCATTGAAAATTTCTTAGCAATTTTCTCATACAACTAGAAGTGTACTCCTAGATTCCTAGTTGAAGACACCTGCGACTGTAGCTGTGTTAGATATATGTAACCATGTTGTTAATTTTAGCTCTGTTTGGGTGAAAGCCGATATATCCATATATGCAAAACATCATTGCTCTGGAAACTGGTTGTTTACCTGTGGGATTCTGACTTCCTGTGGGTTTTCTATTTAAAACTGAAAACAACTCTTCTACAAATTCTTGCAAGTGTCAGCAGTTTCCATGGATTTAACTTTTCTCTGTTCCTGAGAAGATGATGGGATTTACTTTCTAGAAGCCAGAGAGTACAATCATCTTCCTATATTGCAAGGCTGCTGCCAAGTCTCTGTGATTCCTTAAGCTATAGCTGCTGGAGATGGTGAAAACTGACTTTTAGCCCAAGAGAGCTGCAAGATTTTCCTGTGTGTGTGATTTATTTCAAGAAATTTATCTTTGCCTTGTACCAGCCCTTATGCCACGTATTTGCTCTAGATAATTTAAAAGCGTTTGGTAGACTGCAGTAACAACTTGGGATGAAGGTAATGAACGTGCCCCATGAAATCACTAATGTTTCCAGACACCGGGAGGATTCTGGGGAGACTGACAGCACCAGTCACAGCTCATCGGCTCAAAACCACTTTCTGCAGCTGCATACTTCCAAGACACCTTGGAATGGCCAGGGTGAGAGAGAAACATTTCCTAGGAAACTGGGGATGCGAGTCCACACAGTTTTTGTGGCTTTTCAACAAGTAGCTAATGGAAGCTGAGGTCTTGATGTTTTTACAATATTCCATGGGTTCTAATGCTATTCCAGGCTGAATGGCTGCCACGCATGGAAAATGTGCTTAGATTTTCATCCCTGGCACTGTAAGAGCTCCTGCCTATATCATACCCTGTAGGTCATAAGGGAGGTATTAAATCATACCTGAAGTGTAAAATTTTCAACTTAGTGTATCCCTGGAAAGATTTTGAAATCTGGATGACATGTGGCCAGCTGTTAATTCAGTCTGGAGCCTTCTGAATCCATTCAGAAACAGGTAAATACTGTGTTGCTTTGGTAGACCAATTTATTCTTGTGCACGTACAACAGCCTGCTGCAGCTGTCACTAGGAGTAAAATACATTCAGAATGTCAGGTGGACTAGTCTTTGATTAGTGTTGTTGTAACATAACATATATGTGGAATAAGCTGGTGAAAATCAATTAAAATTAAAGGAAAACTGTATAGTTTTTATTTAATTTGAAGTATGCACACTATGTACTTATGTACAGCTTCCCATACTGTCAAAGGTGAGGATGTTTTTCCAGATTAACTCAAGAGTCTAATAATTTTTTTTAAATCTAACTCAGCTTCTCTGTGATACTGCTTATAACCATACCAGTTATTGAATATGGCCAGCTGTCAAGATAGGAGACTATTTTCTCTTTTCAGGGAGGTTTAGTTTAGTTCCATAGTATTGCAGCTATTGCCAGGACTCTGAATCAGTCAGTAAATCAAACAAAAGGTCCTTTTATCCATAAGCAAAAGGAAGTGAAGTAGTCCATATCGTTCTGATGAAATTGCTGTGTTTTCTTATTTTTTCAGTTGCTCATGCATAGTGTAAAATAATTAATAATTTCTGAAATTTGCCTGTATCATCATGTTGCAGTCGCATCAGAATTTGACTAGAGGCAGTGCTGAAAAAATATTGAATGAAGAGAAGGCAAATGTGAACAGTAGTAGAAAATAGTTTTATCAGAGACATATATATGTAGGAAAAATTCGATGTGTACCAAGTCTTATTGCTGCTTCTCATTTTGTGCCTAGTGAAATATTTTAGCTTATTGAGGCAAAACTACATCCAGCAATCATACCAGTGACTTACACAAGTTGTGTGGAAGGATTTTGCCCCTTGGAGTGTTTTCTGTGTGGCTTTATCACTTGTAGGGTCACCCAAGGAGCTGTGCCCAGATAAAAAGCAAAGCATTGCAGAAAACATTAAGTACATGATGGGAAAGAAAATACAAACAAAATAAAAGCTGTTTGTGCAAACTATTTGTGCACATGTAGGTTTGAAAAATGTACTCTCTGTAGGACAGCTACAATTAGTTTAGTATGTTTCTAAAGGGCTTTTAGCTTTTGTGTGATAAACATTGCATCCATTTTTTAAATGGCAGTAATATTGTTCTGGTTTTCTTATGCTGCCATGTATTATGAATGTTCCTAATCATCTCTTCAGATGGAGTTGCAACTTGATCTACTTCAGCTATTAAAATGGGAGATCAAACAGAATTTTGAGGGCCAGGATCACTTCTTTTAAAATATCCTTGTCCATATGGCATATTCAGATAGTGTAGTATGACTGGTGGAGCGATAGATGTTTAAACTGTTAAGCATGCTTAGCTAAAACAATATCTTCTGTTGAGAAAAAACATTCTTCCTCTAAAACTGTCTTACATTGTGCATTCTAGAATGGAATATAATAGAAATTGGAAAAAAAAGCTATTAAATCAATCCAGGCCATCATTCCACGGAGGCAGTATTGTTTGCTGCATTGAAGTTTTTAGCTCTAATTGGAGCTAGTTTTCAATTTCCCATACAATGGGGTTTCAGCTACATCCCTTGGGAGATTATTTCACAGTACAATAACTGCTGAGATGTTTTGCTGATATCTGGCCTAAATCTTCCCTCCTAATTTCATCCCATTGTTTGCTCTTACAGCCCTAGGTATCACACTAAACAATTCCCCTTCTTCCTAAGCAGTTAACTTGTCAAGTATCTTTGGTCAGCTATGTTCACACCTCGTTCAGCTGTTCCTTGGTTAAGATCTAATCTTAACATTTCTGTATAGATTTACTCTCAGTCCCTTTAAGGTTTCTGTGGGTGATTTTTTTTCACCCTTTTTTTCTTTTCTCCTTTTTTTACTCTTTTTTTTTTTTTTTTCTTTTTTCTTTCTTTACCTCTTTCCTCCCCACGTATTTGGGGAGGGGGGCACTATTTGTGAATAGCACTTTTTTGACAGCTACTGAGCCATAGCATCTTCTGGAGTGCTTTGCAGAACCTTATAGACTGGTACTCACACCTGTCACAGAGCTGTCCATAGGTGCACCAGCTTTATTTTTGTTGCCCTGCCATGCTGCCATTTAAGTTGAACTGAAGAGACACTCTTCTACATTTCTTTTTCTCAGGCTTGCTGCTTTCCAAATCTTCCTTTCCTATTGCAGTTCTGGATTTTTTTTCTTATAAGGAAAGTCAGGAAATACACACAATTAAATGAACAAGTGTTTGTTGAATTTTGCCCTTTTCATTTTTTTCTGATGTCTTGCTGTAACACAGCTGAATAAATTAACATTTGCCACTTTGTTCTTCAGTACTACTGAAATGTTGTTTAAGATTCTCACATCAGTTGAGAAAGTAAATAGAACAGTCTTCTCATTGTGATGTGACACTAGATAGATAAAATTAGTACTACATGGTAATGAAAACTGTCTTGAAAATATCAGTGAGGCTGCTACATTTTTTATCTTTCCAAATAATTCCCTTCTAGAAAACTGTGACTTTTGGAAGAATAGGAATACAATTAAGTCTGTGAAGGGGATTTGTAGAAGTTTTACATCCCTTCTGATTTCATGTAAAATGACTCTTTAGGATTGTTTTTTCTTGGGTTTTTGGTTTTGTTTTGTTTTTTTTTTTTAATATTTCTTTTTGTGTGTGGGGGGTTTTTTTTTGTGAGTCTTGCAATATTTCTCCACTTGCTGGAGGCTCTTGGCAATGTAAGAATATCAGCTTTCATTTGTAAAGGAATTGCCCTTTCAGGCTTAATTGACTGCAGAAGAAAGCTGAAAATATTACTCAGGAGTTTCCAAAAGCAGAAACAAAAATGCAGCTAAGAGGAACTGAAGCCTTCTCCCCCACTCTTAATTTACTGATATTTAAGCAATTTTAACATTATTTAGATTGACCTACAATTTTTAAATTCTTCCATCTTACTTCACAACTACATGAGTGTTTGTGGTCTTCTTCTAGCTTGGCTTAGAAATAAATAGTTGGCTCCAGAGCTTTTATGGTGTGATCTTCTTTAATCACAAAAAAATGACCGAATTCTTACACCGGCAGTGAAAGCAATCAAACAGAAGACACCGTTTTGTCCCCAAAGACACAGCTTCCAGTGACTTTGATTTTTTTTAGTCCAAAAGACTTCTTCGCCAGGATTTATTCCTGGTCCTTGCTCAAACTCCTCAGGCTCCTTCATCATATCTTCTGGTAACGTTACTCCAATATGACTGCCGGCTTGGTGCATCCTGACATTGGCATTTTTGATGCCCAACCTGTTTTAGTGTTGGGAGTACTGCTGATAGCTACGTGAAAACTAGATATGATTGCTTTTTTTTTTTTTTATCCCGTCGTTGTAAAGTTACTCATGCTTTAATATGAGTACTGTTGTGTCGTTGAATAAAATGTATGAGAAGCTGTGAAGGCTGTAATTTGTATTGGCACCTGCAGAAGCTTGTGTAGGAGTAGCGACAAAACAGATCTGATTAAAACATAGATACTTACATGATTGTGATAATGGCAGTTACTTGTATAGATGGGTAAAGCAGCAAAACAAAGCCACAAAATAAAGAAATTAAGCTGTAAATACTGAGGGTCTATATATGAAATCCTGATGAATATTCATATAGTAACTAAAGCGACTGCTGCCATAGAACGCTAATCCTTTTGCAAATAGCAATTAGCAGTGAGGTTGTAAAATGGATGTTAATTTGCACATAGTATCAAGAGTTAAGAAATCTCCTGGATAAACAAAGGCTTTCTTAACCTACAGGAAAGCTCTGCACTGTGAATCAGATTGCAAAATAAAGATCTGGATCACATCACAATTTCTAAACAGGTTGCAGAGGCCCACTCATTTGGGTGTAAAGACGAATAGTCCTCCTAAATATACTCCATACACAAATCAGTAGTAGGGACACACTGCTGCAGGGTTCAGCTCATTCACTGAATTTAACTGTAACGGAAGTAGGGTATAGAAAGGGAAATTCAGTTTGCTTTTTTTCTGTGGAGGTGTTTGGGAAGGACAGATATGGTATTTTTGTACTTATTCTGGTGTATAAACTGCAAATGTTAATGTATAGTGCATAGTTTGTGCTGTTGCTGCTGGAGGCTGAGTTAACTCAAGGAGGGTTTAACAACAACTAGTACATGTTTGTGATGTGCCGTATTGCTTTGTGTGTTGCAATTTGAAACCATTGTTTCTAATATGCGTGCCCAAAGTACTTTGAATCAAATGATTTATGGCTTTCTTAAAATAAGAATGCAGAGACTGTGCATGTATAGCTACTATCTATGAGTTTATACTGGCTGAGAATGTGGACCAGATTTACAGAGCTACGTAGATATGTTAACAGTTGAATTTACATTTAATATGGTCCTACAAAGGCAATGAAGTAAAAATTATGTGCCTGACTTCAGCTAAAATTAAATAGGTATTCCTGATTTTGATGAATTAACTCCTTTTAAAACACTTATGATCTCTCCAAGACATGCCTTGAAATGATTCTAAGAAGGCATACTCATGACAGTGACTATTGTTTACTTATGGAGCTGATGTGGAAAATTAAGATAAAGCACAATGTAATGTATTACATTATGGAGATACACTTTTAAGCTGACAGTTGTAGATTAAACATATCTTTTTGAGCAAGACTAAATCTGAAGATTGACCCCAAAGGACATTTGGTGTCCTATGCCAAACTGCTGGCAAAAGAGGGAGATAAAAGAGTGCAAGAAAGACAGCAAGTATAAAGTGCTGTGTTTTGTTTTAATTAATTGCCATCTAATTATCAGTTTAGTGGGCTCATCTGAATCATCATACTTAATAGCCACTGAGGGATGAGATTCTTTTCCATAAATGTATCTAATCCCTTTTTAAGGCCTCTTCAATAATATCACTGTAGTAATATGGCTGTCTCCCACCGATTTCCATACGCATGCAGTCTGTTAGCAATACACTATAACCAGCAGTATTTGAATGTATTTGGGTTTACTTTTTCCCTTTATTTTCCACTGTCATTTTTTTTGTGCATAAATGAGTCAAACCAGCTGATAGCTCTAAAACACTGAGGTATCAGTATATTAATGGTATTTTAGTGATTTGCTAGAGTGAAGGTGTGCCACAAGAAAGGAAAAAAATCATGTTGTCTTTAGAAAAACATCTATACAGATACTACTTCTATCATCTTCCCTTTTTTCCCCCAGAATGCTTTTAAGGCATTTCTCTCACCCATGTGAATTTAGTCAATCTGTTAATGATTAAACTGGTGGTTCAATACACGTGTTCTGACATGTTGCAGACTCCTATTTTTCAACAGTGTGGAATCAGAGTAATAACAGAGTTTGACAACAAAATGTAAACATTCTGAGAAACTATTTGTTGATGAAAAATGAAGTTCTGAGGCAACAAAAACTTGTAACTTCAGAACTGGCTAAGATTTGCAATAACCTATATGCAAAAAAAAATGGAATAAGGATAAAACCGAAACAGTTCTGAGAAAGATTTTTTTTGTTTTTACATTTGCATAATGTATCACTAGGTGCTTGGGTACCTTTTGCAAAATGGAGAACAAAGATGCCGTATCATCATATCTAACATCAGGAAAGTTGCCTTATATGAGGCAGTTTTGTACCTGCTATCCACACCATCGGGGGCTCAGAGTAACATTTATCCTCCCGGTTTGAGCTGTGATTTTTGGAACTGCTGCTAGACTGTGAATCAATTTTAATTAAATCTTCTGCCATTAAATCAGCATAAACCATGCACATTATGTGCTAATTTAGTTTAGTCCATTAATAGTCGTACTAGTTGACTTCCTGAATGAAAGAATTTTTGACAACTGATATCAAATTATCTTGTCTTCACCAATGAATTTTAAAGAAATAAAAAGCCAGTGAATATTTTAAACTGAAACACATATGCCAAAATAGAAATTTTCATGTTCAGTCAAAATCTTTCCCTATTTCAGGTGGTTCCTGATTAACTGGAATGCAAGGCCCTAATTAACTGATTACTACAGATGGGGTGCTTGCAGCAATATCCTTTTTAAAATAATAAATTAAGATTTCAGATGTAAGTTTGACAAATTTTATTGTAAAATTTATTAGCGTGTTTTTCTTAAATTTAAAGGTTGAAAAAAAAAGGATGTCCAAACCCATATTTTTTTTTAAAAGATTAATTGATTTATAACACTATCATTAAGTTAAATGAAATATTCATTCTCTGCAGATACTGAATAAAATTTGTGATTTCATTTTCTGGTTGTGCAGAAAATTGGGTACTTCAGAAATTCTTTAAAGTTGTCCCTTGACTAAAGGAAGAGTCGAGGTAAGCCTCAAGTCTTACTTGCAGAGCCACATAAAGGAGTGAAAGCTTAACAACAGTATGTTTATCAACTTTATTTCTAGGTATTGTCAACATAACTGCACCTGCAGTAGTGGCTTGTATTGAATTTAATTGATTGTCCTTGATTCAATTGAAATAAAATAGCAAGCACTATTTATTAATTTCTATGTGAAAAATACAAAGCTGAAAGGTTTTGGAATACCAGTAAAAAATTATTTATTTAAATTACAAAAGTGACTTTTTTTTTAATCCTTCTGTTAGCCCAGAGCTTAATCCAAGTTCTGTAAAAAAACTCCTAAAATTTGAAAGGCTTGTCCCAAACATGGTTCAACATTACAGTGAATTTATACCAAATAACGTATATGGAGCTATCCTAGTGGAAATTATATGCCTTACATCTTGATTTGGCGAAACCATACTGTGTTTTAATGTTACCCATATAAATCAGAGTTGGGCGAAATGTTTTGACTGACATCTTGAAATAAAGTCACACTTATACTGTCTTTATGACATGAATTTATGACAATCTGTGTTGTAGGCTTCGATTTAGCAATGGTACAAAACTCCTCCTTTCGTCTTATCCAGATGAAAAGTAAAATTGCCTAGATGTATTTAAATGAAAAAGAATGAAATTGCCTCAAGAACGTTAATTTCAAGATAGGGGTAAAATGAGTTGAATTTGCTCTGTGCTGTCAGGAGGGATGAAGTACTGCAGAGACATGAAGTAAGAAATTCAATATTTCAAGAACTAATATCAGAAGGAAAACAAAGGAGATATGGAAATAATCTTTCAATCAGAAATTTTATTTGCTGAGATCTATCACCTTATGCAGACACACAGGAAAAGACTGCTCTTGTTAAAATAAGATGTTTATAAAGTACTTATTGGACACAACATAATATATCTGACAACTTTCAGGAAGAATATAAATGTGAAATATGATGTTCAGATAAGCATACATTCATGGATAGGATGCTGCCTCTTTTCACTGTAATGACAAGAATACGTTTAACTCAGGTTTGTGATAAGCACAGCTAGAGCTTTAACTCTTAAATGGTTCGTTAAAATAGGGTGGAAATTAATTGACAGAGTGAAAGTGAAAAAAGGGGGTGTGAAGAATAATCAGTATGTCATTACTTCCCAGAGTCATTTCATGATGTCTAGAAATAAGCGAGCATGATATTTTTTATCCTGTCCATTCAAAAAAAAAAAACAACATAAAGTATTCCTATGCTCTTTTGTGCCTCTTACAAGCATTGAGGTAAGTGCATAAAACAAATGAAACCAACAACAAACTAGTTCTTTCCTTTATACAAATAGCAGTGTGTGATGTACTATTGGACAACATCAGCTAAAAATACAAAGAAAGAGTGTGGCTCAGATTGAGCCTCAGAGTCGGAAGAAATGGCTGATAGTGCTCTGCTTCTGTGTGCAAAGAACAGAGGAATTTTCTCAGGTAACCTTGTAGATGCTGTGTAGACTGTGATGCCAAACAGCTAAACCTGCTCATGAGAGGAAATGGGAGAGTCCGTGAGAAAGATGGGACAAAGAGCTTCAGCAGTATGAGCTATACTGCTGTTCTGTCTGACAGCCCAGGTGAGTCCTGGGTATATGTTTTATATATGTCTTAATTATAAATAGCACAAGGACTTTATCGGGACTCACCATGGCATAGTCATAGCCCTGATGAGGAGCTTGGTTTGCAGAAGCTCCGAAATGTATCAAGTGCAGGAGTTCTGGAGGAACTGTTGTTCTGTAGGTGGACGTTACTCAGTTACATTGGTTGCAGCATGAGCATTTCAGACTTAGATGATGACATCTAATTTTTCAGCACGTTTTTTATTTTAGAGGGAAAAATATGTAAAATTCAGGTTCACATCTTGTCTGTTTTGCCCACTTTGGAGGTGCACTCACATCACAGTGATGGGAGTTCGTGGAAAGTTATGTCTTGCCAGACACAGTCCATACAATATTTCCATTCTGTAGCGTAATGTAGGAACATAACTGATCTTTTTAAAGACTTGTGTAATGTTAAAATCCTGTCTGCCTTGCCAAGACAAAATCTGGAACAGAATCTCTGACTGTATTTTCTCTCACCTCACTTTTGAGGTCTACTGTGCAATATCAAAGTCTGATATTTATGTCTGATAATTGTTTCTGCTTCCTATAAATGTAACTTAAGATGACTAGCTGACATGAAAGCTTTTTTTTTCAAATGTAGAGGGTTGGTTTTTTATACTGCAGATGTCCACAGGTGGCCAGATGAATCTCAAAGTGCAAGACAAGAGAGATAGCTATTCTTTTATTTTTTTTGAGAGGAAATTTTAACCTTCAGTAATGTTAGCATATATTAATCCAACTGTTCGTTACTCTTAGTATCTGATGAATTATTCATTCAGTGGATAAGGTCTTTCAGAGAATTTTATCACCACTGAATAAGGTATCTGAGTATTTCCTGTTAGTATTTCATACCTACGCTTTTGCACAAATTAATCAAAAGAATAGACCATTCACCACAGATAGTACCTTTGTTAATATCTTGATGTAAGTGATACATTAAGTTAGGCATGAGAAATGTCATATATTATGTAATTGTTCTGTTCAAGAAACAAAAAAAAATGAAGCTTTTTAATTTAATAGGTCCTTATCCACAGCATTCCCACACATGAAATTTAAGCATGGGTCCGTGAAGATCTATGCTCAATAACATACCAAGTGACATGAAGCTGTTTCTTCTGCCACAGAGAGAAAACAAACAGGTTGATATGTAGCTCTCATCTAATATGTGCAATGCACAACTCTGAGCTGCATAGTTTGGTAATGATTTATGATAAAAAGGATATATACTGAAGGCAGCTTAGAAAGGACTTCTGCTGAGCCAACACCTGCTTTTCCAAAGCAAATGGGGAACAAAGTTTCTTGTTAGTGCGTGTCAAAGTGCTAGTAGTGCAGTAGGGCTATTCTGTTTATATGGATTGCAATCCAAACCTGATGTGAACTGAATTTACATTTTTAAAATATAAACATGAATTGAAATGTAATTTACTGACAACTGGAGAATGTGATTAATTGTATTCATTTCTAAGGAGCAAGAAGCAAGTCACCTTCAACAACAGCAGTGAGAAAGTGTAGCTGCAGGAACTTTCCATGACATGTCAACTATACAGTGAGCTGCAGATGAAATTTGTAAAAATGCTGGAGCACAAAGGATAACAGTAGAATGCAGATGTGGAGAGTTTTCCAAACCCAGATAAAGATGGATGACATTTCTTCTAAGCAAATACATGAAAACTGTTCAATTTTTTTTCTTTTCAGGCTTTATTATAGAAAAGTTGGAATTTTGTGATTTCCCATAGTTATAAATCAGCATGTCTGTCATTTGAGATTTTCAAAGCACTTTCTCAGGATGACATATATCACTAGGATTGAGGTCTACTAATTCTTAATTATACATGTGAATGAAAATTTAATTCTGCATAAAGTGTTCTGAAGAGTCCTATAGATATATAAATATCTGTATAAATATAGAATGTAGAATATTATTTGAAAAGAAAGTGTTTGTAGTTTTAGTGATGTCTTGCATTTCAAAAGGATCTTAGGCTTTAATTCAATGGTTCCAGACTTTTGTCTTTGATGGCTGTAGGAACCTCTCTTATGGAGACCTTCACGGGCTTGCCTCCATCACTATGCATGAAATATTCAGGGTAAGAGAGGCATCCATTTAGGACCTTTCTTCTTCCCAAGTTTTGTCTTCTGTTTTCCTTACTCTGATAAGTCAAGGCTGGCAGGACTTCTCACAACCTCTGTAGCAACAGGTTTAGCATTTTCTTTTAGCTCCTGGATGCAATTGTGGTTGAACGGTTGAATCATGGATTGGTTACCTTAAACAGCTACTTGTTTGTCATTGATTCTAGGAACAAGATTTCCCAGCTACTCTTTTCCATCATAATGATTTATTCCCGTATCCTGTGGCCATAAAGTTATTTGGTGTTTGGGACTGCCACAGCTAAACCAGTTCTCTTTAGCATTATTTAATCCATTTGTTCAGTGTGCATGGCCATTACATTGCAGACCTGTAAACTGGATTGAAAAAGGGTTTCTTAGAGTGGGTCAAAAGTGAAACAAAGACTTCTGGGTAGATGTAACATGATGATAATGTTCCAAAAAGTAAAGGAAGTAATAAATTTATTACTATTATTTGTAAGTTTTCAAAAAAAGCTTGGAGCTTTCTAAAAAAGATATGTAGTTAAGCACAGCTGATTAGGTGTGGCAGTGCTCATTGATGTAGAAAATTCCTTCACTACCCAAATTGCTGTGTGACATTTTACTGCTTGAATTGCTGAGTTACCCAGACACAGAATTGTGGTGTTACCTTTTCTTAAAAATCATCACATGCGAATTAGTCCCTGCTGCTTCCGTCTCCCTGTAGTTTACCTCTGAACATCTATGCACCCTTTGAAGTCTTCCTATTTCAGTGGAATTTTACATGCCAAAGTTATATATTTGAAATTGGGTTACAAGATTGCCAGAGCTGCCAGAAGAAGAGATTTTTCTCAACCCTTTTTGTTCTTGTCTGTGTATACTGAATTAGTACTGCAGCAAACATATGTAAATACATATAAGGCAATACCTGCCTCCGAAAAAATCTGGCAACTGAGAGCTAATGGCTTTAGCAAGTTCAGGGAGATTTCCAGCTGGGAATTCGTATGCTCTTCTCTTTCCACAGGAACTGTAGTCCACAGAACGAAATATTTTGCAAAACATCTGTGTTCCTGGCTAAGGTAGGTCCCTCTGGAGGGAGAGGGAAATTGCATCTGCCTGGGCATGCCTCTGAGGAAACGAGGTCCTGGGAAATGGAGGGCACTCAGCAGAGCTTGCTGTTACTCAGGCAGTGCTTGTGCTGGCTGGATACAAGGACCCAGTAACAGGGATATAGCGGTCAGGTGACAGTTATGAATAAACCCTCTCAGTTCTCCTCCCCATTCCCCAGCCTCTCTGAGCTTCCTCTCTTTCAAATTATTTGTCTAGGTTTTTATTCTAACCAAACCTGGCTCTTCTGCATTTGAGTCTTTGTTGGGTATCTTATTGTGTGGCAAAGCTCTGGGTATCTCCCTGCAAAGCTGGATGAATTGGGGTCCTGTGGGAACATATTTTAAAGTTGTTGATTTTTAGATTCATATCTCTGAGCTATAGCAAAGCTGGGTCTCTTCCTCCTAAAGTGATCACAGCATAAACTGAGCCACAGAACTGCAAGCAGAGCGAAGCCAGCGGAGCTTCTGGGTCCTTTTTACACTGTATTAAGGGTGGGAACAGATAGAGAAGACTCAGATGAGACTTCAGTTAAGTTTTAAATGAATGAAAGGCATCTGCAAAAGAAAAAGTGAATATTTCTTACCACAATCATAATGACAAGAAAAAAGGCAATTATTTTGAAAGTGTAACGAAAGAATTTAGAAAGTTTAGAAGTCAAATTCCTCTTAAGTACTATAGTTTAATACCTACATTTATTTTTTGAATTGGATTATTAATAAAAAAGAACTGAAAACGGTGGCAATTGTGCAATATCCCCTGAAATGTAATTAGAATATTTCTGTGATTTAAAGTGCAGAGTTTTACTTCTATCTGCTTGTGAATTGACAACAGAAAAGTGTTGGTGTCTTATGCTATTTCATCTTTTGGATATCTCTGTTAAGCTTCTAGGTGTTGAATTTTGAATTAGTTGCATACCTAAATTTGTTTTTTAAAGATAAGTATAGATTTTTAGACATATTGGATTGTTATATTTGAATTATTTGTGATCTATTTTGTATTTCTTTAAGATTCAGTTCTTCTCAATAGTTCTGTTTCCCCAAGGAGACTGTCTTTTACAGGTCTGTATGGGTCAGGAGCGTGATGAGTTGCTCCTCGTTGTCTCTTATCCACGAATAGCTATATTTCATATTTAAATTGCACATGCGATAGCGTTGTGAAAGATCAGCATATTTCAATATTGGCTGTAAAAGACTGTACATCCATTCCTGAAGCAATAATATTTATCAGTTATATTTAGTAGTATAGCAGAATTCCATATCTAGGATTTTGACAAGGACAACACCAGTGGTATCCATTGTAAATTATAAGCTATGAAGCGAATGGATACCTGTGCTTTGTGGTTTATTTATGGTTTTATGTTTAAATCTATTTTATGAAGCCACTTAGTAGAAAGCAGAGACATTTCTACTTGGAAACATCAAACTAGAGTAGAAGAGAATGCAAGAGTAAACAGAATTTTGCATTTCTTCTACTTCTATTCTCACTTACTAGAATAAAGTGATTTTTCACCATTGTTGCACGACCCTTTTCTTTTGTAAAAGTGTACATTTCTCCTGAGTAGAATTAAACTTATCTCTGTTGAGGAGAAGGAACATCAGATTACAACTAAAATAATAGCAGTCTTCCAACTGAAACATTAATAACAACTTTTTAAATGCTACATTTTAACATTCCAGAACAGGAAGTCACGTAACGTAACCAAATTCAACAAACAGTACAGAAGGCATAATGTTTATTATTAGCATCACATTACCATATGACAGTGACAGGTGGTGATCCACAAATGCCATCACAGTCATCAGAAGCAATGTGAGGAAATGAAAGACTTCAAAAAGTGCAATTTTATAGCAGTACAAATGAATTCAGACCTGTTATTGTTAGATAACTAAGATAAATTTCAGAGTTAATATTTATGGTGTCTGAAAACATACTTTTTGGATTATTGGCCATATAGGATGCTGCATCCTATATTGATATCGATTTGCAAGAGTGCTGGTACTGCAAGCAGACCTAGCAGACATGTATTCTAGTTTCCTAAAATAATCCTGTGTCCTGATTTTTCAGGAGATGGGAGGGAAGAAATTTATGTAAGAGGGTCTCAAAAAAATGTAAAATTATGTTTTAAATAAAATTCTGTTTCAGAATTTCACACTAATATTTTTTTGAGCAATAGTTAAATATTGTAATTTCATTTTCAATATGAAAATGCCTATTGACTTTTTTTTTTACCTATGATTTATATTGTTTACTCCTAAAAGATAAAATGTTGTGAACGTGGTGATAATAAAGACAAAGAAAAATTTTACACTACTGTGTATCATGCATATACAAAATGAATACTTGGAATTTGCCAGTTATGAGCTACAAAGAAGGAAACAATTCTAGATTTGTAATTCAGTCATTTTGTGTTTTTCTGTCTGGGATGTCTCAAACAGGAAGATAGTTAATATCAAATTTTGCCCACTTCCCCTTCTACTTTTTTTTTTAATAATATATTTTTAAATATATATTTGAGGCATGCTAGAGGTACTTTAAAACTGAAGAACATAACATAGAGACAGGATTAAGGGAGTGCTTTTATCCACCAGTGGTGGGTGTGAATATGTGGGGAAAAGAAGCCGCAAGGACAGGAGGTGATGTGCCACTCCCTCATCTGTCAGTCATTGTGGTACCCTTCTGTGACATTTAGCGCTCAGCTCCATCACTTAGCTAGAGGTTGTATTAAATCCTGAACTGAAAAAAAAAAAAATAGATCTTGAAGTACTATGTAAAGGTCATACAATTTGTGATTGTGAGTAACTGGATAGCTCTTGATTACTCATGAAGATACTGGCATATCCTGGAAATTGATGATCTTATAAGAAGTAATATTTTAGAAATTCAGGGATCAAAATATATCTATGTAAGCAATCACATATCAAAGAGAGCTACCTGAAAACAAACCCATATCTGAGAACTAATTGTCCTTTCCAGTCGGCAAATACAGATGTGAAATATTTCTGCAGCTTGTGGTGTTCATTCATGAATGATTCACGAAACACTATAAGCTGAAATGTGCTGAAATGTTAGGCTTGGTGAGTGCTTGAATGCTGTAAACAGACTAATTTATTTGCGTTTGTCTTTTTTTTTTTTTACATGCAATAACATTTTACTGTAAGAAACTGTTGAATATGTGGCTATATTTTATATCCGTGATGTGTGATTGGTTTTTTTGTTGGTGTTATTATTTTTTTAAAAAACAAGTAACAGATCTGTATTCTCCTTGGTTCATAAATACAACTTGCTTGTTCTGAATTAATTTTATGTAAATTAATGCATCATTGAAATGAAAGAATAAAGGTAATGCAGAGTGAAGTGTGTTTTATCTGTGTATTTGCTTGTATAAGGCTTTTATAGGAAGATCAGACTGAAACACAAAAAAAGTTGGATATTTTTATAATGAGTTCTCTTTTTATTCTAAAGGGTTGATCAGCCATGTCATATTTGAATACCCTGAACTGATTTGCCATATAGTTTTGTGAAACTTCTGCACAAATTCTGGGCATCATTCTAAGTAACTCTACTATTTACAAGAATTCTTGGTGTGTTACTTCTCAGAGGATGTAAAGTTGTAAACATTTGGTCCTTAAGAGTTCTTAAAACAGACATTTTAAGTGTTAAGTGTTTGCTATTCTGAACCAACTTGAGGGACATGAGAATTATTTCTTCTTATACTTTTTTCCCCACATTTTGAATTCTTACTCTATCTATCCTTAAGCATACTTTTTTTTTTCTTCGTTAACTTTAGAGGTGATTTTCTGGGTGACTTTTAAGTTTTTTTAACTCTAGTAACACCTCCCATTCACTGTCACTGTTGAGAAATAAATCATGACAACCAATCTGATTGGTCTTAAAATGTGTTTCAAAGAAGGTGCACAAGTCTGTCCTCAATCTGTAATTTCATTGTAACACGTGAACGTGAACTCTGTTCATTTTGTCTCATTGATGACTGTGTAGCCTGATAATGCTGCTGACACTAGGTAAGCAAACTTTCATTCTTTTCAAGCCAGTCGTAAATTCACCAGTCATAAATTCACTCCAAAAATGTCCTTGTCTGATGCACAAACAAGTCGTATGTTCTGAAGTAAAAGCTTTATGGAAAGAGCACTAAGCATAAAATGAGAGATCTGTTTTTAGTGGAACAAAGCTTGCAAGGACAGTATTGTCATTAGTTTTGAGGTCAGACAGGAGTATTGTTTACTTGTTTTATGCATGATGATATTTCTTAGAACAGGCACACTTTAGCTTTTACTGTGTAATTTTGGCAGTATCAGCAAGCAAAGAACAGTTTCTCAATCATTTAAAGATGTATTCCACTTCATAATTATGATATTACTTGCAATAGGTGGGGTTTTGTTGGGCCACTAACATGCAGTGAGCTATAAATGTGACATTTATGTGAGAAAGACACAAGTGTGTGTATGCTCCACGATTTTCACCTCCACCTACTCAGGCTCACCTACTGGAGTATCTCTATTAACTTCCCTAGGAAAGAAAATCTCCCTCATTTTGCTTTTGAAAATCTCTTGCAATCTTGTCCAGGTGTGTAGGTGTGTGTTTTGCCATCATAGTACAATAATTTTCTTCTATTCACAGCTGTGCCTAGGAAAGCTTATACTATATGTGCTATAACCACATTTCAATGTATTTCTTTGCCTTTGGCTTAATTCTAATATTTACCTTGCTCAGGTAAGCCATGAGTGCTTCTCCACTCCAATTATAAAAGGCAGTTGCATACTGGCATGACAGAAAGGAGTACTACTCAAATACCCTTTTTTTCCCCCAAGCATTTCTTAATAAAAAATAAGCCCTACAGTTTGGTTCATTTTATGACATTAGTTTCTCGTAAAGATCCAGTAGTGTATTTCCTTTAATATTATTGTGTGTACAAAATATGGCTTTTATTCTCCATAGAAACCATGTCTAGGTAGTGTGTGTAGAATAATATCTTGATCAAACAATGACAGGTACTGAGTGTGTGGTGCAGTCCCTAATACACCACCAAAGTGTGCATGTTGTCTGGCATTAGACTACTCTTGGTTAATTTGAATTGGGACCTCTAGAGGCAAGGATGGCATATGCTTTATCACTGCTGAGCTGAATATCTTGGTATTCAAGAAGCAAGAATTTTACAGTATTTTTCACATGCCTGTCTTTGTAAGTTAAGGAAGATGACAAAAATACATATTTTTAAAAATCTCTACATGTGCAGTTCCAAATGCATATTTAGTAACAGGAGAGAAATGAGGCTGAGGTCATTTAGCAGTGTCCTGGAGTTTGTTTACTTAAGCCATATAAACACTGCTGACCTGAGCATCACTGGGCTGTGGCTGGATCAAGATGGCTCTTATTACTGTTCCCATTAAAATACAAAATTTGCAATTACAATGAATAATTTAAGTGCCTTTGTACCCCATTAGACTATGGCATGTAGCTGCAATTTCAATAATAGTGTTTAATACTGGTACTTGAAGATCAACTAAATATTTTGTTGCAATGCGTATCTGTTATTGTATCTGGTTGGCAAGATTCTTTGAAGCTTCCTCTGATGTAAAGGGGAGTGAATTTGGAACCAGCCTCAGTGTTTCTGATCACCTTCAGAATCGTGATGTGTTAGCAGATTTACTATCAGCATATAAAAACTAATGAACCACTTTAAGCCATGTCATAAAAGTGGAATTCTTTTGTACTTAATTAGATGGCCTGAAAAAGAGGAAATTGGACCAAAAAACTATAAAATTAGCTTCATCAAAACAAATTGGAAACAGATGAGCAACCCACAGTAACTCTACAATAATAACACTGCAATCCTTACAGCACTGTGCCTTGCTTCATTTGGATTGCTTATTCAAGACCCTGTTTAAGTCTTTCCTATCATTGTTTCTTTATATATTATAGATGGAACTGCTGGTGATGCTTATGGTCAAGAGGTCATTAAGCTTGTAGTTGTCAGACTGTAATTTTTTTGGCAGATTTTTTTTCTCCTTTCCCAAAATGTTTTCTTAGGAATAACATAGAAATGTCTGGGTAAAATGACTCGAATATTTTTGAGAATAAGACTGGGCAAACCCAGTCTTTTGTACATATTTTTTAAAAAAACCCAACATTTGTAACAAGTTGTGGAGAAATTTGGTACATTCATAATTTGGAGCAGAGATTGAAATTTGGCAGGGAATCAGGAATGTGACATTTGCTGAAAATTACCGAAATTTAACCAACTTAACAAGGCTTCAAAAAATTGCAGTTTGCACATGTGCAGTAAAGGTGCGTTTGTCTGGTGGCTTAAATCTTTTAAGTCTTTGCATCTGTACTGGGCACGTTCAAGGCCAGAGCTGCAGAACTGGGGCAGGAGTTTTCCTCAATCAGTCCCAGATGGTGGGAACCGAGGATGAGGAGATGTCAGCTGTCCACATTCCTGCTACCGGTGCCTTAGCATCACAGGGGCACCATGAAACTGTCTTAACTTGAAGCGGATGATTCTGGAACATTGAGTTTGGCCATTTCTAGCTTGAAGTAGATGCTTGTCAAAGCTTACAAATTTAAGCTAAGTAAAAATTTGAAAATCCATTCTAAAGTAAATTTCTGATGGCTCACAAAATGCTATTAACACAGAAATTACAACTTTGTGTTATTAGAACTTCCTAATTATGTTTGAGGTTTAGAGATCTGATTTGCAAAGTGCTAAGCATTCCTAGTAGCAACAGAAGCAATGGAAATTGTGCATTGAATGTTCAATATAGTGTTTTATATAATGAGAGTTCATCTGAAAAATCCAATGGGAGGCATTTAAGTTGGATCCACAAATAAAAAGGCATTTTTGATCATAACTTTTGCAGGTGTCAGCTCACCATTTGCTAAATGGCTCTACTATCACCTTACCTCCTAGTAGCTGTGTAACTACATTAGTGTTTGTCAAAAGTATCTTATAAAACTCCATGAGGAAATGAATAATTTTATCATCAAAGTTTAAATAGTGTTTAGTGAGTAGATTATGGAGCTGTTTAGCAGTAAAAAAAAATACTGAAAATACTTAATGCCTTCTTGCTTAATGAGAATAATCCATCTGTAAATAGAATTAGCCAATGATTCAGTGGGAAAATGCAATCATAATAGTATTACAGTACATAAACACAAACAGGTTTTATGCTGGGGATTGCTAGCTTTTCTGTGATTGATGTTTGACACTTAAGTATTCTTCTAACATTGTTTTTGGGTGATGATTTAATAACTATCAAAGCAGGACTTTTATTTTGTACAAAGGCTTGTTCTTGCATATTTGTGGAGGTATGCTTGCACATTTGTAAATTTGATTATTCATTCAAAGAGGCTTATGTCTAGAAGTTGTTTGAAAGGCATTCTCCACTAGAAATTTGTTAAAAAGTATCTAGTATAATTTCTCTTAGCACTCTTAGGAGTGCTGTAAGGAATATTTTTAGGGACAAATATTATTTGTAGCTCAAGAAATTAATGATTAAGCCTCTTAACGTTCTGAACTTGTGTTTTCACTCAGGTTGTTTTAGACAGTGCTAATGATTCCTGACTTCAGTTCTTGATCTTACTGTCACCAGAGCTTTAAACATGTTCCAAAGAATGAAAATGTGTTTTGGAAGCCTTCTTAATGTCTACCTTAGTGAAGGTAGTAGACAGATGATGACACCCTGTAAATATGGTTTGAGCTCTCTTGGTGGCCCAAAGTAGATCTGTTCTGCTAACAATGTCCTCTGAATACTGATCTCTCTGTTGGTAAAAAACTAATTTAAGCAGCTTCTTATTATCCTCTTAGCCACTTTTATGAAGGCTGTATATTTGTATTATTTTCAGAGAAGAGGATGTGGCAAAATTATTGCAGGACTCTTGGGAACCCACTCTGCTAGATTGCCCCGATCTCCCCTCCATAAAAATATCACTGCTGTTCAAGTCGGGCACCTCTGTGTGTTTATTACAGTATCAGAATTTTGGAAATTTCTTTTGTTTCTAGTAGAAAAAATCACAATAAGAAGGATAATAGAGTAAGTTATAAATGGAAAGGCAATTCTGAGATAAATTTCCGATTACATTTATTAATGAAACAAAAATGGTGTTTTCCAAGAGTTTTGATTTCTTCCCTCAAAGGAACTCAGTTTTAATTTTATACTATTTTCTTCTGTACTTTGGTTTTTTTTAGGAAGACAATAAAATGAGTTTCCTTTTTTTCTTCTTTTTCACTTTAACTTTTCTGACTATCAATGGTTCAGAAATGTGGGTGATTGAATGTGAAAGGCTGATGCTTTTAGACTCCCAGTTCTCTTTGGTTTAGGAAGTTTTGAAAAGTAAGAGTGAAAAATGAAAAAGGAAATTAATTAAGGTGAGAAACAGTGAGTGATCTCAAGCAGATATCGCATTTGGTGACTAAAGAATAAAAAAGCAGGGCCAAATAATCTGAAATACTCCTTTTAAAGATTATTTCTGGACCTTGAACAAATGGAAGTATTTACACTGAAACAAAGCAAATAGCGAACAAATAATAAAAACCACTTGAAAACTTTTTACCTGTGTATTTTTAATGAGATCCAGTTGAGTTTCTTTCAAGTAAAAAAAAAAATTAAATCATATAGGTTAATAATTGTGCGTTCTTTTCATAATTTCTAGAATGAAAAAGTAAAACTCTACATTAGTATAGATCTATAAAAAATTCTGTAAAATGAAATATTTTGGGGTAGTTGCTAAGTGATGTTTTGGCCAGTACATTTATAATCTACTAATTTTACTTTGCAGGTGTATTCAAAGGGATGCATGGTCATGACAACATCCATCCTTCTTATGCTGCTAGAATTAAACCTGTCCATAAAATAGATGGGAGAGCACACTGAATCATTTCAAAGAATGGCAAAGTTCCCATGATAAATTAATACCCAAGTCAAACAGCTTGCCTTTAAGGACTTCTCACTCTGTGACTCCTATTCACTACCCATGAAATATATACAATGCCTTTAAATGCCCTGATGTAGCTAAAAACCTGTTCAGCTGAAATTTATTCTTTTTAATATTTATCTACATTTAGATGTTTGTACTGTTATATCCTTCTTTCGTATGAAAGTTTTATATGGTAGTTGTGAGGGAATGCCCACTACCATCACACATATCGATCCCTTCAAGCTACAATATATTATTTCTTACCATGTCTGTCATATGAAGCAGTTTCTCATAATTGCAACCTAAATGTTTAATGTGACAGAAGTAGGGATGAATGGGAAAAGATCTAAGTGTGGAGTATAAATCAACTTGAAAAAAGGCAACAATGGTTCCTGCTATGGTCTTTGTGTTGTGTAGTCTTGATCACACAGATAAAATTCTGGGAACACAATTAATTTTGTCCTCGGTTTCCATCTTTCCTGTAGGATGTTGGTGGGCTTTGTTCATTTGTTTTTTGCTTGTTTTTTAAGATTATGAATGCTATCCCATGTAGAATTCAGAAAAGAGGACAACCTGTTAATGTTTCAACTCTACTGAGCTGTTTAAAGTGAAACAATTTTTGTTTAACTATTTTAAGAAAACCTTTTCTTGCAGATCAATAATTACTTCCAAGTTACTAATTTATATTTTCATCCAACCACCTCCTTTCTAAATTCTTTCTGCATAATAAGGTATGATTGTAAGCAAATAGAAACAGTTGCTTTTGGTTTCTTTTGTTTGTAATGCCACTTACTTGTCATAGCCCTATGATTTATTATGAATAATACATTCATAATAGAAATGGCTTTATTACAGTGAGGGTGCAGCAGTTGTTTTATAATCAATGGTTTCACTTTTTCAATTTAAAAATGCAGGATTTAGAGACTCCATTTAAGAAGATGGATTCTGCAATGCAGTTCAATTCTGGATTTTGCCTTTATTGGTGAGTGAAAACCACATTCCTTATGTGTGTAAGGCAGCCTGCTTATGAATTCTCATGCTGGTATCTAAGATACAGTGCTATAATGTGTATGTTTCTCTGAAATCATTCATCTATTATGATTGCATAGATGTCCATGTAAACATGCAAATGAGAACCATTTGGAAGACTTTTGTTTTTCTACTTTCTTGTCTGTTATTTTGTATTTCTTTTGCCTTTATTCTGTTGGTATCTTATGACTGTGTTATTGCTCTGATTTTGGGTGAAAACCTTCTGTTATGATCATTATAGTTCAGGAATACCATACAAACATAATTTTCTGAGTCTTTGCCAAAGACCTTAATACATATTTGTTTAATATACTAGAAGAACTGAAGTTCTCGTTTGGGAATGAATGGAAATAGTTCCTAAATAACTGGGGTGGAGTTTTTTTTTGTTCTGTTTGGTTTTTGTTGTGGGTTTTTTGGTTGGCTTGGGTTTTTTTGTTTTTTTTTGTTTGGTTGGGTTTTTTTTTTTTTACTAATTTCTTACATTTCCTCAACTTGTGCCACTTCTGGGTTTCCTTAACTTATAAATCGGGGTGCCTTGCAATTAAATTATTTATTTTTAAAGAAAAATATTTCAGGTTGTTCTAAATATTTCACAGTGGAATAATACTAAGATATATAAACAAAGTAACTAGTTTTTTAGATCTGTGTTACTAAAAGAACAAAAGTTAAAACTTACCTGTATATGAAAATTATTTCTCATATTTTGGAAAATACAGAATATTTTTATAGATGCGTCTGAAGCATGATGAATATAATTTTAAATTTAATAAAACTACTATTTTATTAAATTTACTTTTTTTTTCCAGTAATTTTTACTGTAAAAGTTACTTTCTCCTCTCTTGTAATAATAATCATGGAAAGCATGTACTGGTAAAGCTGGGACCCTTAATGATGACCCAAACCATGAGTACTCATATGGATGTACACAGTGAAGAAAGTTCAATTGACAGCAATTGAATACCTTAATAGGAATGAATACTTTAAAATGATTCATTTTTTTCCTGTTGTGTTTGACTGCCAAGGTAATAAGGTTTCTAAGCATGTAGCATCTAGTGCAGAAATTAAATCAGTTAAATCAGGCAATGCCTCCTGACACTATGAGTTCTTTACTATTTTTTCCTCTGTGATCCAATACAGCAATGTGCTTTATCCTTTAAATTACTTCAGATCCAAATAGAATTTGAAGGTGCTTAATAATCTCCTAAGTTTTGAATGTGTGACTTTGACTTTGTTGTTATTAACCCAGTACACTGAAGGTGGTGTCTATATCTAACTTCTAATCAAAACCAAATCTGCCTCACCTTCACTGTGATAAGCCTTTGTTTTGACTTTGTGTGGGCTCTGCAGTGATTTGTGAATGATATACAAAATGAAAAATCCTTTTTCCAGAGAAAGGGCAGTCAGTACCTCAGATATTTGCTCAGCTCATTAGATTTACTAAAATTTGAAATAGCCAGGAAGAATAAAAGCTGAGAAATCCTAACTATTAAAAAGAGACTTCAGAAAATATTGAAATAAATGTGGTTTTAAAGGCTCTGACTTGGGGATTTTCCCACTCATGATATAGATATATAAATCTCCTTTCCTGCCCTACAACATCAATAAGGAATTGCATAGCAGTTCAAGGGCATTATCTGTATTCATTCAAATTTCTCCAGGTTTTGCAGTCATGCCAGATTAAAGTTATGTACAAACATGTTCTTATACTAAACAGATATGGCATATAGCATGTGTCTTTTCCAGACACAGTTTGAGAATCACACAATAAATTGGCTTGATGAGCATGTGTGAGAAATTGCTTTTTTAGTCATACAAGCCTGTCAGAACTACAATGACACATACTTCAAAAAGGGGTTTGTTTCAGTGACTTCATTGCCCATGGTATTTAGTCAGCCTCCATTTTGGTATTTTTTTAAATGGTCACTGGTTTCTCCTGACTGCTTATTTTCCGGTTACTGCTCACTACAGGAACATCAGGTCTGGGTATGTAAAGGATGTTACCAGGCTGGTATAACTTTGTTCTCACGAAGTCTCTTTGGTCTTGATGTCTTCATTAGAGTGGGTAGTGTTGCCAATTATAATTTTTTTTTTTTTTGGGGGGGGGGGGAATAATCAGCTCTTGAATTGAACTGAACTTTCATCTGCATTTTTTTAGAAGAAAAAATTATAACTTTGCCATTGCAGAAAGTAGCTTGGAAAATAGAACTATAAAAAAAGATACGAAACATTTCCAAAATTTATTCCACAGTTTCAGAGGTTTTTCTTTTCATATTTTGTGATTGATAATTGTTGGATGTGGCAAAACTTTAAATCAAAGATATTAGTACAAAATTGTCAGTTCTCAATGCTGTGTTAATTGACACCCATGGCTTAGCACATTTCTAGCTGACGGATTGTACCTTCCTCCTGTGCAGTATTCTTACAATTCCATCAGCAGAAGACCTGGATATACCCAGTTTCTCCTTTTATTTCCAGGAGCATTGACATAAAGTGGGCAGAGAAAGAAAATGACAGGATAACGACTTGGGGACAGAGGTTTTAAAAGGTGTTTATGTGAGTTAGCACTCAGTTCACACAGTTACATTAGCAAAAATAATTCATCAGCAAAGTCTGTTAATGTCTTTTGAAGTTCTTAGCCAGATAGATTAAGTGGTTTGACCTAAGAGGACAGCAGAAGTTCAACAGTTGCATCTGAATCTTCTTTACTGTCATCTAGCAGTTATCATGGATGAGACAGTAGTTATTGTTCAAGCAGATTTAAGGGAAATGTAGAAATTTAGCTTCAAAATTTAATTCCAAAATTAATAGTTAAAATTCTTCCAGTCCATGTAGGCTTATATGTCAAGTACTTCCTCTTACATTACCTTTATGCTTAAAGACAGTTTGCTATTTTTGCCATTAGAACATTTAAAAGGGCATTTCCCATCAATGTTTTGTATAGTAATTTTATTTTGAGCTACTGTCCTCCTACTTCAGAGTTTTAGTTTGACAATAAATTACTGGAAAAAAAATGTTGTATTTTATTCCAAAACATTTTTATATGAAAGTAATGTGAATCTCAAATAATGCCACATTTTAAAGCAATTTCTGCTAACATAATACTTTCCTAGCAATGTGCCAATTAACTTGCAGTTGTCCTCATAGTCTAATATCCTGCAATATTGTATAGTAAAAGTGACACTGAAGTTACTTTATTTAATTTATGTTAAAACTGTGTAAATATTACCTTTGAGATAATATATTAAGAAAACAATGGCTGACTAGGAATCACACTGCTCCCCAGTTGATCCTCAGATGTCATTCAATTTTTTGGTTTGAATTATAGTTGGGAAAAGAGAGGCTACAATGATATGGTGAAGACATCATCAAAATAACGCAGCAAATCAGCAGAATATAGTGGCAGGTCTTACAGCCTATGTAAAAACCAGAAACAAACAACAAAAATAACCCAAATAAAAAACACCCCTGGCTGTATCTGATGTCTTTGTGTTGTGGGAATATTCCTTTTTCATTAAACCAGTGCAAATGAAGTCTCTGTTTAAGTGAATACTTCAGGTTGGTTTTTAGACAGTTAAAAATTTTATCATATCAGCATCTTTCCATTACAAACCACTGTATTTTGACAACTTCCAAAGAGTAAGAGGTGATGAAATCACCTAACAAATAACTATTCTGTGTTCTATATCCATTAGTTCGCTACGTAATTTCAAATGTTCATTAGCCCCATGAAGCAGGGAACTTATCTCAGCAGGTTTTATAATTGAAGCTGTCTGTTGGGAGTGGAGAGGGAGACTGCAGAATTCTCTTTTGAATGGAGAATCTTGGAACATATCTTAAAGGACAAAGGGTATACTGAGAAATTCTGTGTCCTTTTTCATTTTCTCTGTATCCCTTTCAGATATAGGAGAACACCTGTGTGCAATTTGCTGTGCTCTTAAATATACTCTTTTAAAAAAAACGATCCACAAAGAAGAAGAAATGTCTTTTTCTTTTTGATTTATTAATTTTGAGTTGTATTTTTTGTTCCTTCCTGGTATACAAAAGGGCTGAAAAACTGAAGCTTTACTATTTAGAATATTGGGTGCTTAATGTTAGAAATACAACTCCCTACTCAGCTGTTTTTGGAAGCCTCGGCATCAAAAGAAATAATGTGATCACATTATCAGTGAAATCTTGTCACTGAAATCCAACGGAGTCAAGAAGACTTTTAGTCATAATATCAAATAGTTGTTTGGTTTTGGCTGGTAATTTATTCAAATGAGAAGCAGAAGCCTTCATCAAAGTTTCCAGATCTCTACTCTTCCGCAGACTTGGGGCACAAATCTCAATACTTCAGTAACTTTTATTGTGGAAGAAGGAATGAACAAATGACCATCTTCAGAAATACCTACAGTTTTTAAAAGTATCCTATTAAAAAAAAATTAAATAATTCCCAACACTGTTGCCTTCCATATGTATCAGAATAAACAAGAGAGAAAAAAATGTCTCTTCCATTTTCCTACTAGCAAGTAGGAAAACAATATCCCCCAAGTCTTGCCATTCATCACAAATTCTGATTATGTAGAAATGATTTTTTAGTTCAAATGATAATACTGGTATAATCTATTGTGTGTGAAAATGCCAGCTTCAGGTAATACCTTTAGTTTTAAAGGTAGAAACCCAAATTCTCTGTTGTGCTGAATTGCACACACTGTTCTGCAGTTAGAAATGCGAGCATGCTATATAAACCGGCTCATGTATAAAACGCAAAGTTTCAAATTAATGGAGACAGAGAGCTAAATGTTTTATCATAAATAAGTGAGCAAGAAATGAATAGGATCTCTATTAGGAGTCTATTAAAGCCATCCTCATTGCTGCAAGCCAAGCCTGCTTGCTGCAGTCATAGAAGTATGTTCATTCAATATAATTGGTCAATACAGTATGAAAATATATTTATTGGACTATAGTGAATTATGAAAGGAAAAAAAGTCTGGATATATGCATTTTCTCCCATACACACACACACAACCACCCCAAAGTGGTTGTAATATATCTAGTAATATATCTAGGTTCCAAACTGGTCCTAGGTGATGCTTTTCTTTTAGATAGGCTTGCAGTGACAGCAACCCTTTGACCGAAACACATCTTTTCCTGAAGCCTTCCTCATAAAAGGCTGAAAAAGATAACACAGAAAGAGGATGGTATGTCAGGAAAATTGATGGTGGGAAGGAATCTCTGCTTTTCTCTTTCACCAAGCACAAAGTGCCTGGTCAGTTACTTAAACACTTTCCACTGTTTTAGCGCTCAAAAGTGGTCTGTGCAAAGTAAATCAAATTAATTGCATATAGCACTTAGCACAATGAAATGGTAAGCCCGCTCCAACAGAAATCAATGCATGGTGGTGCTGTAGTTGCAGCGTTGTGAGAAGGTATTTTAAAGTTTAGTTGTGTACAATTGCAAGAAATGAGTTTTCTTCTTCCCCTTCACAGGCACAGTGAAAGCAGTTATTTAGGATTTCGGCCCGTTGAAACAGGCACATATGTAGTTGATGGAAAAGCAGTTATAAGGACAGCAGTATAAGTGATATTCTGAAATGACACAAGAAAACTGTGGTTTTTAGAGGAAGGAGGGAGGTGAAAGAAAGAATGTAATGTGGATTTTTTTAGTGTATTTTGTTGTATAGTCTGAATTCTGTGCTGTAGGTTTTGCTTACATAATATTTTTCATTACATATCGGATTTAGTGCCACTTTTGTGTGACTGACAGTGTCCCCTTGTCACTCCTCTGAATAGAACTTGAACCCCAGCTTGCCCCATGCCATTGTTAATATTAATGACCACGTCCCTGCTGTGTGAGTAAAATCAGAATAGGCAAAGTTAATAGGCAGAACGCATACAAACTGGTCTGAAACGGCTTCAAATAAAGCTGCCTGCCTCCATTTGTATGTATGTGCATGTGAGCACTCCCTGTTTATTAAAAACTGCTACTGTTGGAAAGAAAGAAAAATTGAGTTACCCGAGGGGAATAATACTGAGATACATTTACTTATTTCAGTCATGAGTCGCTGCTCGTTTCAAAGTAAGGTCTCACTTTTCTGAGGTATTCTCATACTTTAGAGCTGTCTGTAGCTGTTGCCCATGAAACCTCGAGTTCAGAGACTACTTTTACGTAAAAGCTCAGTGAGGTCAACGAAGAAAGTGAATTTGTAAATCCTTACTGTCACTGTGCTGCTTTTCAATGCTTCTCATTTTTCTGTGTGTTTATTTGGCTTCATTATTATTCTCAGGCCTTATTTCCCGACTCATAGCCTCTTGCTCATTTTTCCTTCTTATATGTGGATTAATTCTTTTAAAAATAGCTCTCAGTAGTCAGAATGTGGGGTTTGCTTGTTGTTTCCCTTGGAATGGACTTCAGAGATAGCTGAATGTCCTGTGACTAGGAGATCCATTTCTCACCATTTCCCTCCTTAAATGTTTAGAGTAATGTCTACAGACCTTGGTAGGAACGATGTGCATCATGAAGAGTGGAAAGCAAGCCCTGTAGAGTTTTAGGTTCTTGTAGTGGATATCAGCTTCAGCACTCAGCAGGCTTAAATTGAATAAAATCCCTGTTGGTCAGGCTCTGTGCCACAAATCACGTAAAAGCCAGGCTGCAGCAGTCACTGCAGGATGGAAAAATTATCATGAATCCTGTTTCTCTTCCTGCTTCTACTGTCCTACTCGGAACACAGGGAAATTGATTTTCCAGCTTACCTTCCAAGGAGAGAAACTTCTCTGAAATGATGTCTTCCAAGATAGAACAAAGTAAAATGATTAACAGGAATAATCCACTAATAAATATAGAGCAGACCTAGACTGGATAGCTACAGGGTGGCTTAAAGACATGAAGTTTCTCTTTTCAGGCTCAAACTTCTGAAGCAGGAATAAGCAACAGAATGTGTGTGTAGGCAGATAAGGTACAGATGGGGCTGTCTGGATGTCATTCAAGCCAGGTGTTTTGTCTTCTGCCTTCTCTACCTTCTTCTCCCTATTGGGTTTATCCAGTCTACCCTACCAACCTCAGTATGCTGTTTATTTCTAGCAAATATCTCCTGTGTTTTCCTACAAATACCATATTATAATTTTTTTCCTAGTCCAGGACTTCAGAGGTTTTTCTAGACCACAGCTAGAAATTTGAGATAACTGGAACACTTCTTCTTTACATGAGGAGTAGCTTACTACGTACTTACTATATATGCTTACTAATATAGATAGACAAACTGCTAAATTTGGATCTTTTTCAAGTATGGTAACTCTGAGATGTTTGCAAGTTGTTGTCTTTGAGTGTGTATGAGCAGTTTACAGGTGCTTGGGTGATTAGTTTTCCAGTCAATAAGGAGAGGTTTCTCCAAAGACTAACTTTGACACTTGGAGTTCATCTCTGTAGTGTCTCTCTCCCCTTGACCAAACCACAGGCCTCGGTCTAGTGGTCACACATTAAAGAGAGCCTTTTTGACTACAGCTCATCTTTCTACATTTTACTGGATGTCTAATTCTTGAAAATTCCTATTATCACTATGTTATCAATTCCTCACCTGAGTAGCCAACTTTCTCACCTTTGTGTTTCTATCGGTACAAAAATTTGATATAATTTCTCCTGTGTTTTCTGAGTATTGTTAATTGACTGCTCACCCCTCACCCTAAGCCAAAATCCATCTGAAATATACCTAGGGAGAAGCTCAGTTCTGTAGTGCTTGTTAGCAGAACTTGGCATTGTCTCAGTGTAAGCGTATATCCTGTGGGCATTATATGACCTTCAGAAAGAAAATATTGCTTTTCTGCAATATGCTAAATTAAATTTTTCGAGTCTCAGTGGACTGACTTCAACACAAAATTATCTGTTGTTGGATTATGTTGTTAGAGATTTGAATGTTGAATATGAAATTGTTCTACTTTTTCACAGAATATGTAATACTAGATAAGATAAAATATTTTATGTTAGAAACAGATCCAAAAATGAAAAGATATCAGGATTTCCTGCCAAAACAATAATATAATTTTTCTTTGCTTGTCCTTTTTTATGGGGGAAGAGGAGAGGAAACAGAAAGTGAATCATCTTCCCCTGCTATACATAAGCTTATGTAAAGATTAAGTAATTTTGTCTAGTTGGAAAAAGGTGAGTAAAACACAGTTACAGGATATACTTAATTTTCCCCCCTAAAAAATGAAGGATTGTTTCTGTAGATGTCAATTTAAAAAGATTTCTACATGTTTTCTTGTTCTTGGCAGACCAATTTCTACATACATATTAGAATCTCAAAGCTTTAATTCTTTAATTATTAGGCATAAAAATAAGTGGTCTTCTTATACTTGATACTACAGATAACTGAAGACATCAGTGCTTTGCTAATGTCAGCTTTCTAAATTCTTATTCTTATATGCAGCCTGTTACTAGTGTAATATCTTGCACACTCTGTACAAGAAAAGAAAACCTAGGAAGCCAGAATTCTTATAGTTGCTGGCAGCTTTCTCTGTTTAGATAGGCTCAGGATCTGGTTTGCTTTATTGAAGCACAGTACTTCAATTGTAGATAAAGAAATTAATGGAGAAATTTTTGGGGAAGATTTTTTTCTTTTTAACCCAAATTCTTAATTACAGTTGTCATTTTCAACCATCTCTGTGAAAAACACTTCCTAGTTAGTTACTGTAAAAATTAATATTTCTTTTCATTATGTGTTGTGTTCCATTTCAATAAAATTTCTTTTATAGTTCAGTATTCCAGAAAGGAACACTGCTTTCTGGAATGTAGCTTCTCAAATGTAGCTGAACAGATGATTCAATCCAAGTAACAAACCTTGGCCCAGCCTCTGATCATTGACGGGTTTAACTTGGCAAGTGCAGTGACTTCTGTAATTATTCACAGTTCCTTTAGCTTTCTTAGTTCTTTCCTGCATTTTTGTAATTTGTGGAAAACAAGTGATACATAAACAGAAGATATATATCTTACAGGTCTGTTTCCTCTCTGTGCTGTGGTGATGCACCTAATACAAAAGGCATTGACACATCCCTTGTTCTGTCCAGGATGAAATGGGCTGCCCTCTGTAAAAACACGACTTTTGAAAGAAAGGGATACATCTTCCTCCACTGTTGTGGTTTTTTGGGAAGTATTCTCTGAAGAGCATGAATATAGGCAAGTCTTACAGTGTCTTTAATACAACTTGGAACTTCTTCTATCTTCCCATTGACTTTTGTGAAATGAGCACAAGTACTCTGAGGAGCACTTTTTGCTGCTAGACTTACAGCCATGAGAAGCGATTTTCATATTATTTTGTGGTTGATTTTTATGTAGACATTTTTATTATGTAGTAGTGGGTTTAAGGGGTAAGACTGCATAGAAGGACAGAAATGAGTGCATTGTATGTAAGCATAGGCCAGCAACTTTAAAATTAGATCTGTGCCTACTATAAAATTATAGCTCTGCTTACTGAATGTAACAGTATTTAGACAATTATTGATCTGTAAGGCCAGGAATAGAGATTGTTCTTTCTGGTCTCTTGTGTGGCAGAATGGGGAACATCTTTTAACTGGTCAGAACATCTCATAGTGAATGTCATAGCAAATTCTGCCGTGGATAGCAAGAATGGTGTGACAGTAACTTACAGAAAATTAGAGTAAGACAGGAAAACCTTTTTATGCCTAAGTATCCTCCTAAATTTACCTATCAAGAAGCTAGAGAAATGAAGTAATCTTCAGTGTAAAAGACAGACATGGTTTCAAAGCAAATAACATTAATGATCTAAAAATATTCATTAGATAGAAATGTCCATAAAGCATCTTTTTGTGAGTGTTCATGATTACTCAACCCTGCACAAAACAAGAGAAGCTCATTATGTATTATTTTAGCAAGCCATGTTTACAGAACAATTTATCACAATGGTGATTGTCTATTTTAAGATTAAATCATTGCTATGTGTGGTTTCACGATTAAAAATTAAACACAACAGATAGAAGGCAACTAATTGCCTCTGAAACACTGCTGTTAGTGATGTCCTCATCTGTAGATAATTAAATAATGGATCAGGTATGACTTGTTCTGAGCACCAGGAATAATTATTTGTGTCTGGTCTCCTGAGTTATTATTAGGAAGCTGCAGTAGCATTGAATGCCATCTCAGGAAGACTAGAAGCATTTTAACAAAATAGTTACAGAGGCAACTGTCTTCCTGATTTAACTGTTCTTAACTGAAGTGATTCCTATTTTTTTCTCCACTGATGAGAAAAAAAACCCCACATGTTTTTTCATTAAATTTAGACCAGGCAGCAGGAGGATGTGTGGACTGTAATCCCCCACCACAGTGGTTGCTGTTTATGAGGAAGACTTCAGGTTGCTGTTGAGTCCTGACTGGTAGGTAACAGCTTGCTCTAATCTTTTATTTTTAGCAATGTATTCAAACTTCTAAAATATTTTGGGAGAGGTGAAAGAAACAAAACCATTCATGCTTTTAGGGGTAGCTAGCAGTTTAATATGTTCTTTTAGCCCAGATTTCTGTTTCTAGCTCTACAGCATTACCTCCTCTGAGAGGTAACGCTGCTGCTTCCGTCTTTAGCCTTCTCCAGAGCAGTGCCACCAGGCCCAGCCAGGCCCCGGTTGCAATTGTGCCTTCAAGATGGTGAACACCTCCCTTTCAGGGGGATATTTGCCATATCCCCCTGGATATGGCAACTGACTATATTATAAACAATTTCTACATCAGGATCTTGCCCCCGTTCCAGTATGTTATATGGGGGTTACAGTGTGTAATGTCACATGAGGCGCTGGCAGGGGTTGAGTGAGGATGCTGTGAGGAGAGGCCCGGCCGCTGCAAGCTGGACACGTCTGGTTCTAGCTGGTTCCAGCCAGCCTGACGGCCCTGCCACTGTGCACCCTCCCGTGGTGGCACCGTGGGGAAAATATTTAGGAATCATAGAATCATTTAGGTTGGAAAAGACTTTTAAGATCATTGAGTCCAACTTTAGACCTAACACTGCCAAGTCCACTGCTAATCCATGTCCCTAAGCGCCATGTCTACGCGCTCATGCTCTCTCGCTTCTTTAAAGTTGGATCTCAGCTGCCCTACAGACCACGTGGGATCAAAGCAAAATTGTGCCATCGAGCAGACTGCAAAGCTTAGTGTTACTTTAATTTACATTGCACTGCGTGGACTATCATGGTGTTTGCAATAGTAACATTGCATTAACTGGTAGGGGAACTACTTGTTTAATTATGAAGCTCTTTTGGGAGAAGACCCCTTTCAAACTTGAGCTCTGGACAGGCTGAATTCTGCTTTCAATTGCACAGCCCCACACGGCACTGCAGGCTGAGGTAAAAAGTGTGAGAAAGAGCCATGTGACAGCAAGGCTGGAGGAAATGGAGGGGAGAAGGTGCTCCAAGAGCCCAAGCAGGGCTTTCCAGGAGACCATACTGCAGCAGGTGTCTCCTGAAGAAAAGAGTAGCCCATAGGGAGCCCACACTGCAGCTGGTTCTCCTGGCGGGAGCTGCGGCCTGTGGAGGAGCTGCGACGGAGCAGGTTTATCCTGAAGGACCACAGCCTGGGAGAGGGCAGCTCTGGAGCAGGGGACTGTTTGGGGCTGACTGCAACCCCCATTCCCCACCCTGCTGTGCTGCTTGGAGGCATAAGGTAGAGTTGGGAATGAAGGAGTGAAAGCAAGCCTAGGAAAATGGGCAGGATGGAAGGAAGGGGTTTCATGTTAATCTTGTCTTTGTTAATTTGTTTAAATGAAAATACATTAAATTTCCCCCAAGTCAAGTCTGTTTGGCCCATGACAGTAATTGGTAAGTGATCTCCCCATCCTTATCTTGACCCACAAGCTTTCTTATCTTATTTTCGCCCCCTGTCCAGCTGGGGTGGGAGTGTGAGGGAGCAGCTGGGTGTGTGGCAGCCAGCCAATGCCAACCCACCACAGATGTGCAGATTGAAAATTGTTTTTTCAACAAACTAGTTGTTGAACTAGTCATCTTTTGCTTTATCCTGAGATTTCCTTAATATTTCTGACCATTTTAATATTTAACAATACTTCGGTTAAAGCCAGCTCACTGCAAATGCCTGAACTTGAAAACTTCCCTTGTTGATTGTACCCAGTCCTGGGTGCTGGGTGCCTGAAGTTAACTGATATCCACAAAATCTGCCCGAGTGGTGGATGAGGAATGATGGTCTAGGTGTTTTAGAGTCACAGATAGATGTTTTCAGGAAATAAACCACAGGTAAGTATAATCATAGCACTAGTTAGTTAAGAAGACCTTAAAAATTACAAATCAGGAAATAATGGACAAGAACCAAACATATGGTTGGAAAGTGAGAAATTTAAACTATGAGGAGCCAATGTGAAAAGTTTCAAAATATCTCTGAATCTTGCCATTTCTGTCATACTTGATGTGCGAGTTCCAGAACTTCACTGAGAAAATAAATGCTGCAGACAATTGGAAAGTGCTTTGTGCCCTGGTTCTTTAATTTTGTACTTTTTTAGGCATGACAGTCCATATCCGTACGAGTCAGTGAGATAAAGATGTTCCAGCACATCTCCTATAAAGGAACTAGAGAAATAACACCAACACATCATTCCAACTAAATTGTCATAAATGATTACTTAGGTGGTGAGAAGAAACAAGTTTGCGCTATTTATTGGAAAAGTAGCAGTATAAAGAAAAAGCACTGAAGGATCATTAGGTTGTCTCATACTGTGAAGGAAAACTAGCAACTGAGTTGTCTTCATATGTTCAGCATTTGGCAGATAATCATTCTGTAATTCTGTGGTTCTTAAGACAGCAGGAAAGTCATTGTATCTTGATTCTTTTTCCCTTTTATTTGTATGGATCCCTGCTAAGGAAACCCTTTTAAATCATACTAATTCAGGAAGCACTTATGTCCAGTGGTCACACTGATATTGTGTAGTCAGATACATGGAGATGGATTTAAACCTCTAAAGCAGTATTTTCCTGAACTCAGAACACAGTTTCAAACCACTCTCAAAATGTGGAGTGAGAATATCTGGCATCACTGTGGTTTTCTGATCCAAGTCCTCGATCAGAGTCTGTAACCTGAATTTTCTGGAATTATTTTAAAATTTTAGTCTATTTCCATTGTAACTTTATTTCGCTTCCCTCCCCCTGCTCAATCCAGATGGCATTAAAATAATTCTGTGCTTTATTATATAAACATAATAACTGAATGGCATATATTTTATAAATATTGTCTTATATGTATAATTTTACACCTGTACCATAAAGGTATCCAAAATAAACATGAATTGTTTATCCCTATTTTTACAGATGGCATCAAGCATTTATAGAATGAATATTGCTCATCATTGCTTGCTGAGTATGTGACAGAGCTGGAGGAAGGAAGAACTGAGATCTAATTCCTAACCATAGACCTGTTCCCAGATCTATTCATCTGTAAGTCCAAATCTGCTCGATTTCACATGGTTTATTTTGCATGCCTCAGAGTGGAATTCTTGTTTAAAATATTTTCTCATTATGGATGTTGAGAGGGTGTGCAGATGTGCAGGAGAATAGCATCTGAATATAAAGATAATTTTTAGAAATTGGAGTAGTAATTTTAAAATTAGTATTAATTTTGAGAATAGCATGTGCAAGTGCTGTGAATGGGAGTACTAGAGCACAAAAAAAGATGCAAAAATAAATTGATAAGTGACACTTTTTCAGGGAAGGATTTTGGTGTTACAGTGGTTTGTAAATTGAATGTGACTCTACAGTTTTAAATTATTGTAAGGACAGGAGCCATGCTGGGTTGTATTTGGAAGTGAATATAGTTTAGATGATGTGTAAAAGAATGTCGTTGCTTTGCACATTAGTAAGGCTACAGTTAAGTCCTGCTTTGTGTATTTGAAGCAAAATATGAACCACCTGAAGAAAGTTAAAGAGCAAGCAACAAAAAATTAAAAATCCAGACAAGACATCTTAGACCTTAATGACCTGGGATTATTTAGCAGAAGGATGTAATTTGTTCTGCATGCGTATGATTGACAGAAACAAAATTACTAAGCTTAAATTGCAGCAAGACAGGTGCAGGTAAAGACTAACAACTTTGTAATGGTAAGACAGAAAAGTAGATTTTTGAATCTCAATTCTTGGAGGTTTTAAAGACAGGTTAGAATAATATCAGTTAGGAAGGACTTGGATATGACCCATATTTGCCTTGACCCCGGGCTGAAGTCATAAATGACTTTTCAAGGCTCGTTTCAGATGCATTTTATATGACTGTAGAATTCAGCAGGAGCTCCACTGAAATGTAACAGCTAGGTCAGTAACCCCTGAACAGGAAACAATCCACCATGGTCTGTTATTTTCACTACTTTTGTCACCATATATATGAAACTCCTCAGTTATCATTTCTTTACTTCCGTTTTACTGGAGATATACTTAACCTTTATAGCCAATAATGCTTCACTGTGACGTGAAACTACAATGACATTGTGTCTTCTATTGTTAAGATGAGTAGAAAGCCTGTTTTTTTTCTCAGACAAAAGCAAATGGATTTAAAAGATGACAAACAAGTGTCAAATAATTTTGTCTCTTATCATTAATCAAAGATTCAAAGCTAACAATACTGACATCAAAACAAAAATTATATTTTACATCCAACTTCTTGCTCCTGAGAGCATGCTTAATATAGAGTTAGCTTAAACTAATTGAAAATAATAAAGTGTTTGCATAATTGTATTCTGGAGATTGTTGTTGTTCAGTCTGTTGAAATCTCCTGGAACACATGAATGCAGTGCTTTGTGAACCTACTATTCCCAATTTTACCAATTTAATCTACAGTAAATCTTATTAATACTACCAGTAAGTACTAGAAATATTGCCTGATGTACTTTCAGATTAATTATGCTGGTGGCAATCTTTTCTTTATAAGAGGAGGTAATTCATTCCAACATTAGCAATTCTTTCTGAATTCACTTCAAATGTCATTATGATAGAATGCAATTTTGGGAATAATGCAAATGTAAGTTTCAGTAGCTGGAAGATATTTTTTTTAATGAGGCATGCTCTAACATATAATGCAGTTTCTACCACTGGCATGGTAAAGTAATAGAGAGACAATGAATATGATTAAATTTAGTATTGGTGTAATACATCTGAAGCTAAAGCTAATTTTAGGTAGTTGCTGTACTTTATTTATGCAGATGACTCCAAAATAGATTATTTCTGCCAAATTGTTTCTTATTAAGGTTCTAGTTTTACTTTTGTTGTAGGTATGATCTCTATGTTTACTGTAAATAGGGAGACTTTTATGTTGTATTTCAGGAAGAGGAAAGCACAGTTCAATGGCACATGTGCTCTAAGGCAAAACCTATCTGTCTGCCAGGAGGATGAGAAATGAGGAACTGGTAGCCCTGCTAATACCTGTAATTTTCAGAAGCATCTTACCTGTATGATGGAATTTTTCCTGTTATGCCCTACTGTGCAAGACTAGCACCCCCTTTTTTTCCACATGTACTGCAATCTTGTTTTTCCTGCTCACTGAGCGATTTATGTGACCATCTAAACAGAAACAATTTAGCTTCATTGTGAATGTGTATTTTACTGGTTTTCAATTGGTAAATCATACCCAGAGATGGTGTGAGTTGTGGTATTCTAGGCAGGACTCAGCAGGACTCATTTGGGATGGACAAAACTAATCATGGGTACACTATACCGAGTTCTTCTCTAGTGTTGCTGGGTCTCTGCTGGAAGGTAGAGGTGTCAGTGGCCAGTAAGGAAACCACTGGAAATAGATAATATCATTGAGGGGGTGGGAGGTGGTGGTAGTAGGGTCAGGGATTCAGGAATTCAGCCTCAGAATAAGGAGGTGAAGGAAGCAATGAGTTGAGTAGTGTAGAGTTTGTCGTGCAGTTCTCTCACTCAAGTGAGGGAGGAAGAAGAAGAGGAAAAGTTACAAAGACAGTAAGAGAGGAGGTCTTTAAAAAAAAAAAAAAAGAACATTTATCAATAGCAAATGTCTGTAAGAAAGAAAGGTAGATTTCTCTTGCCCCTACAGAGCTATGTTCTGCAGTTTATTAGATGTATTGTTCTTACAAGACTCTCTTTTCCACATAGCTTCAGATTCACAGATAGAGCAAGGAAACCAGGAAGACAAACATACTTTTTCTTAGAATGGTCTTTCCGATGGGAAATATCAAGCCAAGAAGCTATTAAAGTCGAGATATTCCTTATTAAGATTTCCATAAACATCTTGAATATATATAGAATAAAAGCTGTAGAGAAATAGTAGCCATGTAGAAATATTCCTTAACTTTTCTAAGCATGTAAATCAAGGAGGACAGGAAAAGAAATACTATTGGACAAATCTAGGACAAATACTTAACTAGCATGAATTACTGATCGCTTTTCTTTGTCATTTTGGGATTATGTTTTCAATATGTCCCTTTGGAGAATTCTTTAATGCCTGTTGCAAGTTACTCTGGTTAAAGTGCTCTAACCTCCTGATATACCTGAAAAACCAGTGAGGAGGAGACAGTACAGAAGATGATGTATAGCCAGAGTTTGTATCACAATTATAAAGCCTGGCTTTTAAAGGCTTTTTTTGTTTTTTTTTTTTTTTGCTTACATAGTGCTGTGTGATGAGAGAAATTATCACTATCTGCCTGTCTTATATTTTAGAAGTGTCTTGACTTCTGAGTGTTTAAACTTGTGCCTTCTATTACAATTAGTTTCTGTATCTATCAACATTAATTTATAATTTGTATTTTATTTTTATATTTTTATTGATTCTATATATCAAAATTGTAACAGCTTAGGCCCAGGTTATTAAATAGATAAATCTATTGAAAAGCTAAGTTATTTCTTCTGTATCTGAATTATCCTGTCATTCAGACTGAACCTTGTTGTGACTATGGGACTTGTGAAAGTATAAATATTCTGTAAGTAGGCACAGTCCAATAATTTTGTTTTCTGGCAGTAAGCTTTATGAAAGAAAAGCCATCTTGTGTTCAGGGAGAAAAAAAGCTTCTGAGCTGTAGAGAGACTGGAGACTTTTCCTGTTGTATGTCTTGGTTTCATAGGGACTACAAACAAGACACAGAGTATGTGTTTTAAGCATCCAGCCAAACAGTGGATTTGTGCTCATTTCCTCCTCTGAAATCTGTGCAACCCCCCTGGAAAAGCATAACTATGTGAAGAATGATGACTGTATCATGTATTTGAAATATATGCTATATATTTAAATTGCTTGTTACAGAGACCACGGAACATTTTACATCTGGAATACTTTTTAAACTTAGCACTATGATTATCAGAGACCCTGATCTTCGGTTCTGTGTGAACACCGCTCTTAATTTCTCATCTGTGTAGCTGAGCTGGAGTGTAATCCTTTAGGAACAGTTTCCTTGATTTCTTGGTTTGGGGCCCAGGTGTGCGACTTCCTCTGTCTAATTCAAGCTCCTCTGAAGTTGTTTGAGAGAGAAAGCAGGATAAACCAGTGTAACTGTGACTACCCTGTTCTGTCCCCTGCAGTTCTGGTTCAAGAGCCCCCTTGGCTACTAGTGCCGTCGCCTAGAAGCTGTGTCTTGTACCCCCTCGGCTTTGGCACATACCTGCCAAGATCTCTTTGCCTGGATGCTGCGCTCTCTTTGGGAATAGAGTATGCCTATTCCTCTCTGGTAAATTGCTAATAACAGGAAGGAATCTGTTAGAGCCTGATAGTGTTCTCTCTCATCCCATCAAACTCTAATTAAACAATGTATTGTGTCAGATCTGCAGTGGATGTTAAGTGGATTCTCTAACTTGTGTTATTGGGTTTTCTCTGACAGCTAAGGCAACTTTAGTAACATCTGGTTTTCACCTCTTAGGCCTTTTATATCTTCACCAAAACTACAAGATTGTTAACCAGGTTTTCTTAATGAGACTATAACTTTTTTATCAACATTTAAAAGTACCTTTCCAACATCTGGACCAAGTATGATTAGAGTTAATAAATGATTTCATCATTTGGTTCTCTAGAACCCAATTTAATCTTACTGCATTCTTGAAAATAAATCTTATACAAGACCATCCTAAAAGGAAAAGATGGTGTTCTTTTATTGAAGCTGAGTTAGTTGAATGGTATTTTCTGATATGAATCTTTGAATCCCCAAATTTTGTAAAAATACCTATGAACTGACATAACAAATTGAACAAATTGAACTTAGGTTGAGAATCTGAACTGCTCACTGCTATATTTAGCAGAGTTTACAAGTTTATAGTGCCATCCATAAAGCCATGAAGATCAGACACTTTTACCAAATTTTATAGTTATAAAACTAGCTGCAAATTTCAATAGTCAAGACATTTTATAAAATTAAATAAATACTAAAATAGATATGGTCTAAATATAACAATTTTCTGTATATGATATGCTTAGCAGGAACTTGGCATGAATATTGTGTGCTCAGAAAACCGCATACCCTTTAATAATGTATTTTGACCTGTACATGGCTGGTTGTGTTGCTATTTGCAACAGGTAAGGTTTGGGCCTCTTAATAGACATTGTGCATGTAGTCATCTTAATTTCTCTTTAGCAAACACCTGCATCATCTTTAGTCCAGGTTCAGGATTAAGGGGAAGGAATCCATGTGATTCAAACAGTTCACAAACGTAGATGCATTACAATGCTGGATTTAGGGAACATTAAGTGTCAAATGCTAGGCATGTATTTCATTCAGTCTTCACCGAAACTATCAAACAGGACTACTGCTATTACGAAATAAATAATGTGAAATTAATAAGATTGCCTCAGAAGCAGACTTCTCTGAGCTCAGCTGGTGATGGGATAATGGAAAAGGGTGCTATTTATGATCAGCTATTATAAATTAGTTGTTGTGCTGCTTTAACACCAGGTTCCTTGCTTTGGTAGAATAAAGTGAAACACTCCAATCTGGGGAAGATTCTTTAGTGTTGGTTTGGATTTTTTCTGAATTTGGACCAGAAGAAAAGTTTTACTTCATAATTGGCTATAAAGCTTATAGAGAGCCATCATTTTGAACATTTATTCAGAACACATTTTTAATCCAGTGCAGTTATCAACTTCAAGTCTGACTATAGGAAGTATGAAATGATTGATGCTGCAAGAAAATACGAGGACTTTCCAGAAGATGTGTTGTTACACATGTTGGTATGTGTTCTGACACTGAGTGATGAGTTGAAAGCACTGTTAGGCATAAAGTAGCAAAGCAGAGAAAAGAGGAAGCCTTTGCATTTAAATGATGTAGTACTATAGCAACTAACACCAAAAAGGCCTGACTTTTCATTAAAAGACTAAGTATAAGTTTAATTACCATCAAACTTTCCTCTAAAGCCACAGATAGGTTTGTTTATTTCCTTTAGCTCTCAAGTGTTAAGAGATCTTTCTTAGATTTGAATTCAAGGTAACTTAAAAATTAATAGCAAATAGAGAGCACACTTTAAATCTTGTGTTCTGTGGTGCACTGTGTCTTCCTCCTTGTGTCTTGTGTCTCTAATATCAAACTCTTCATCAGTGAACTCTGGCACTGTTTGGAAGCCAATCCTGCTTCCGCTGGAGCTAAAGACAAATTTCTTCCTTAAAGGAAATGAAACTTGATCTTTTAATATTTTATTTTCATGTTAAACTTGTGTCTCTTTCTGTTTATTCTTCATTAGCGATCAATTTCAGTCTGAGCTCAGAAATTGCATGAGCTAAAGGAACCATATGTTTGAGATTATTTTTTAGGAAAACTTTTCTGATTTGTCAAAATTCCTTTGAACTAGGTTTCTGGCATGATCTTCTGTAAATATTTGAAATGAGCTATTTGTGTGCCAAGGAACTGAAGGATTTCAGTTTACTGTGGAATATGTGAAATATCGTTTAAATTATTTATGATAAAGCAATATAATTAGAGGTTTATTAAGCTATAATTTGATGCTTTAAAATAAAACAGGAATGGTGCAGCAAAATGCTTTTAATTCCACTTGCAGTGGAGCGTATCTCAGCTAGCCTATGTACTCTTACCTTAAAAATGGATCAGCTCGAGTATTGATAGCAGTTTAGTTCTATAAGCTTGTAGGTCTGCTTAGCTTGGCATGACAGTGGTTTTTTTCCCAGTTCGCTGTTTCAGCTATCTTGAAAATCTCTGTAGGGCATTACCTTGAGAGTAAAAAGATTTGGGGGAGGGGAGTGTCCATACCTGTAAGAAGGAAAGTTTCTGCAGAAAGCTGGAACTATTTGAAGGACTCATGGGGGAATGTGTGCTTTAAATAAGAGAGAGGCACATAGAATTTTTTTGAGTCCATTATCTAAATGGGTATCTTCATCCCTCTAAGAAATGCTGCTTTCAAGAAGCAAAACCATCTACCCAACATGTACAGTTGGGTGTACGGTATTGATGTGGTCAGGAAAAATGGGATACAAATTACAGATTCAGTTGGACCTGTAGGATCTCCCTGGGTCCATCTAGGATGTGGTGTGGAAACTATCCCTATCACCTGAGAGGTGTCCCACAGAAACAATGTGAGATTTTAACTTGCAGTGTGCTTCATAACCAGAACAGTGATCTAAATATAAAGATTTATACTACAAAACCATATATGTATTGTCAGAAATGTCTCTACCAATTTGAGATGACTTAAGTTATGACAGAAATCCAAGCATTAGGTCTTCAGCTTCATGCAAGAGCCACAAAGTTTCATTAGAAAGTACTTAAGGTCTTGCCTGTCATCTTGCAGTTCTCCATGTTTCATCAAATGTTTATTTCTTTTACTTAGAGCTGCGTAGACCATATTCTTCCTCAAAAATGTATGCTGTTCCCAGAGACAACTGGGAAACTAGGGAAATCAATAGTTAGCAAAATATTGAAAGTTGCTGGAAGGATTTAGGAGCGTAATTCATTTGCATGGGACTTGCAACTGTAATTTTGAGGATAAGTTTCTGGGACAGCACATTCCTGCAGTCATATGGCTACAATCAATCAGACAAAATAAAAAATGTTATTACAAATCCATGCAAAACCAACTTTACTGAGTAAGAATTGATATTTTTTCACAGAAGAATGGAGTAACGTGGTATATTTTATAATAGTCCCATTCTCTCATTTTTTGAATTGGATGGTTGGTGTACTTTCAAAGGCCAGATTTGCCATAATCATTTGTCTGACTTGCTTACACATAGATTATCCATATTGCAGCCTGTTTCTTAATAAATAAGTTTCTTAATAAAAATGTTTCTGTACAGGCTTCACGATCATTCGGATCCAGTGATTCTTTTATGGGTTGTTTTTCTTAGACAGCTGTAGGCTGAATTCAGGTTATAAGGGAGGACACAAAATTGCGCAAATGTATCTTTTCTAAATATCAAGGAATAAACACATTGTCTAGGAAAACAAACAAGTATGTTTTTCACACTTACCACTTCAGGAAATGATATGGTTATAAAGGATGAATTACAAATTTATATCCTGTAACAGAACAGGAAAAAGAAAAAGGCTCATAAAAAGGTAGCCAGCAGTAAGACATTCTTGATTTCAAAAACAATCTACAACCATGCCTACCAGATGGTTTTGTAAAAGCTAAGAACAAATGGTTCAGACTCAGGTAGCTCAGGCAGTTGGAACAATCCTCTGAATTTTTAAGTACATATGTAATCTTCACTAAACTCCTAAAGCCTTTGAGATTTTCCTATTAGTGGAAGAAAGCCACTGTTCCAAATTACAGCCTCTAAGAAAATGGTATGCTGCCAGGACTTCACACGGGAAAATAACTAGTCCTGGAATTGAAACAGATCTTTTTTAAACAAGCCTAAAAATCTGAACAAACTGCGCTCATTCCCTTTGTGAAGATCCACCCTTGTGACCTAAGCAGGCTCTGCTATGACCTAAGCAGGATCTGCTAGCCATATACTGACAGATATTATGCAAATGCTGCATGTGCTCTCATTTGGTGACTTGGATGCCTTCAGCTGTGTTTAAGATTTATCTAAAGCTCAAAGTAGAGAGCTAATTTGTCTTCTGCTGGCAGGAGTGCTGCACTCGCTTTTGAAACAACATTAATCCTGAGCAGAGACTACCCAACTGAGAACATTTATGAAATTCTTTTTTCAAATACATGCCTTTAGTTAAGAGAGATGTTGAAGACTGAGACCTACTGAATCTTTGCTATGCAAAGCCTTGAGATAAGAGCAGGTGGGATGATGTGCAAGAGTTTGAACGTTAAAAGAGGAAGACCTAAACCTTGACTGAGTCAAGATATCTAGACAGAATTGAAAGATTGGTTGTCAAACTGAAAATGAAATAAATCTGGTTGTTTCACTCACTGTGTATGCTTCCCCCATGTTAAGCACTCAAAATTTTGCATTTCAAAGTTAGAATATGAATTTTCTTGAACTACTGTCCTACAGCTTTTCTAAACACTGTAGATGTTATACACAATAAGCAGAAGGGACAGGAGGTGATCAGTCTGACAGGGTGCAAGACAGCTCGTGCAAGTGGGATCCTCACCACAGGCCAAATGAGGTGCTTTGGGTGGGAAAACTTAACTTGAGCTCTGAGCTGCATAATGAATTTATAAATGGTATCCAGATTAAGCAGCTTAAAATTAGTTTGCACATCTCATTATACTTTTGTAACTCATCTTATATGCAGTATGAGCATATTCATAGTAGCTGTCTGAAGACATTCATTAAGAAATGCAGATTTTTTTCAATATTCAAAGTATTATTTTTTGTTTACAGTCTCGCAGCTTTTGTATTTGCAACTCTCAAAGTTAGCTTTATACCTTTAGGCCTTGAGACATTTTTTCACCATCTTGATTACGGAATCAGTCAGTTTATCATTTGACTGGAAAGACAAGAATGAAAACACAATTTAAGCTTTCCTTAACAAATGATTCAAGGATGAAACACACTTCAACACAACAGCTAAGAGGAAATGAAATCAGATTTGAAGAACATTGGCACTTTTTCCCAAAAGTTTTGGGGGCATAGGGTACAACTAAAATTTGAAGGTAAGCCTAATATTCAGAGACAAGGAGATGCCCAGAAGGTTATGAGAATAACTCCCTGTATACATTATGAAAGTCATTAGCAATATTAAAATTTCTTAGTCTAACTCAGTAGAATCAAATTTTACATGGACTTTGCCTGATTTGCCCCAAAATATTTGGGGAAAATTTGTCTGTTTACATGAATTCACATTTAGCTGTTTAGACAAAATCACCTATCATCCTAGGTGATACTCCTTTCTAATCTTGACTACAAAGAAAATTATGCATCTATCAGCTATGGTAATGAATTTGGAGTCCTATAACTGTGTGCTATTATTCTTCATGTGGACACAGTTAAGAATGCCAGTTATGCTTTAGCTTTTGTTATCTAGCATATGCAAATTCTCAGTTAAACTGGAGAAAATGACTTTTATTGCAGGAAGTTATGCCAATGTAAATGATAAAGCTTCCCATTTAGAAACAAGTTTATATAGAAAAGGCTTCATAGTTTGATGAAATTTGCAAAGCATATAAACAACTAATAATTATTATTTGCAAAGCATATAAACAACTAATATCAACACATTATTAACAACATTCTGCACTTTATGTGTGAACTGAGACATTCCCTTTAAAATTGTTGTGGCAGCTTCAAATTTCACTAGAGTAGTTATAGAAAGATCTGGATCGTAACTTCTCTTGATACTATATAACTATGCATGAAAACTATCTCCCATAAATATGATTGAACTTGAAAATATAAGTACTTAATTGTGAATGCAGCTTTCAGTTCTGCTTTTATATTTTTAAAAAGTTTTTGGTTATCTTCAGTTAGTCTGCTTTGAAATTACAGTTGACAGGAAACAAGGAGCAAAGATCAGCTACGGAGAGCAAGGTGATTTTGTATCTTTGAACACTTGGGACAAGTCAAAGAAAGTGGAGCCGGTGCAACTTACTTGGAAGTGAAAAGAGTAAGTTTATTAGGAAAGGTTGTTTGCTCCAACTCTGACTGTGTAACCCTGAAAAGATTTAGCTGTGTGCTTGCCTTGGTATACATATCATTCAACCTTCCATAGTCTAATATTGATTAAGAAGTGAAATGTTTTCTGAGAGCTGTTGCTGTTGTTGTTGTTTTGTTGTTTGTTGTTTGGGTTTTTTTTAAATAAATTACAGTGGGCAGCTAATGGCAGCTGTGAACTCCCCACACAGGCATGAGGTAGTTCTCCGCAGTGGAACAGCATGTATCTGACATACATTACTCCTCATGCTTTCCATTGGCCCATTGACTGCTACATGTTTGTTTAAAAATATCATATTTTAGAATAGCTTCACAGAAATTGGGACTAGTACAATTAGTCAGTAACCTCAGAAAAAAAGAGGGTAAAAGTATGCAAAGCTGACACTTCTTTACAGTGTATTGTAAATACTGGAAATAGCCATCTGCTGCTAAAGTCCTACAGTGGCAGAGAAAAACAGTTTGAAAGGTATCAGAATGCAGCCATGAGCTGTGAAAAAAGCTAATCTGAAATGAAATAATCCTGTTCTGATCTCTGTTTACTACAGTGATGTTGATGAACAGCACCAGTGAATCATGAATTGTAACCTACCACTGAATTCATCAGCCCTGCTAGGAAATGGAAATCTCCAAAGTCAGGTAGGAGATAACAAACACTGCTCTCCACCGCTGCCTCTCCTTGATAACAAGTTAACTTCATTAGCAGAACTCGGAAGCTGTTTGCCTATGTATGTGTGTTTTATGTCTGCTTACATGATCTGTCACAAGCTTTTTCTCTGGTTGGGGCATAAGTTTTCTTTCCTGGAAATACTCTGGATTTTAAGGAAGCATGTATACTCAAGCCTTTCTCTCAGTGGGATATGTAATGTGATTATATAAAGATCTCTTTCCTCTTCCCATCTGTTTAGTGTCACAAAACTTGTGGGAACATTATATCTCTGAGGCCATATCCCTCTGTCAAATTATGTTAAAATTGAGCAATGTGTTCCAAAGCTTGGAGGAGATAAACAGTGTGAGGTTATAATTCACATTTCCTTGGGATCATGCAAAAAAAAAAAAAAAAAAAAAAAAAATCATCGATGTTCCATATCTCTATGACAGAAAAACAATATAACATCATTACAAAATTTAACTTATAGGTTTGTAATATCTATTAATTACGTTAATGCTGGTTTTGTGTTACTGGACTTATATTTAAATGGAATAATGTAATTGTTACTTGGGCTTCATGAGCTATGTTTTTGACACAAGGTGAGTAATGTACTATACACCTCTAGTCACATCGTTGGAATTAGGGAGAAAAAGGAAAATCTGCAAACAAGACATTGATTAATACTGAACACTAGTCTTTTTTACTTACGTCCACTTTTCTAGTGTCTGATGGTAAAACTGGAGATGCTACCTTATGGTTTATACACTTACTGAGGAAAAAATACTGCTTACTCGGTTTTTCTTTTCCAGGTAGAATATTACATCTGACAATGCAGTCAGTGAGGGGAATCACTCAATCAGAACAGATGCAAAATATGAAGTTTCTCAATTAATTTGTTTTGTCTCCCTGTTCAGTAATCATAGATTTTGATTTCAAACCCAAAGTTTTAAAAATATTGTCTGTTAAGAAATTTTCACACCATGAGAATGGGTTAGCTACTGGGGTAAATGAATAAATGAAGCTGAAGAATTGCCATCAACATCCCATCGGGCACAATTTCCAGGTTTCAAAAGTTTTGGTTTAACTTACTGTAGCTTGGTGGTGCTATGTCTCAGTTTTACTAATTTGGTGGTGATAATATATGTTCTCCATCAAATTACTGCCTTTTAGAATCACAGAATCATTTAGGTTAGGACTTTTGAGGTCATCAAGGCTGTCTGTTAACCCAGGACTGCCAAGTCCACCACTAAACCATGTCCCTAAGCACTGCATCTATGTGTTTTTTAAACACCCCCAGGGATGGTGATTCCACAACATCCTCAGGCAGCCTGTTCCAATGCTTGACCAACCTTTCAGTGAAGAAATTTTTCCTAATACCCAATCTGAACCTCCTTTGGCACAACTTGAGGCCATTTCCTCTTGTTCTGTCACTTGTTATCTGGAAGAAGAGATACTCCTTCAAGGTAGTTGTAGGGAGCAATAAGGTCAATAAGGTCCCCCCTGAGTCTCCTCCTCTCCAGACTAAACTCCAGTTCCCTTAGCTGCTTCTCATAAGACTTTTGCTCCAGACCCCTCACCAGCTTTACTGCCCTTCTCTGGACACACTCCAGGACCTCAGTGTCCCCCTTGAAGAGAGGGGCCCAAAACTGAACACAGGATTTGAGGTGCGGCTTCACCAGTGCCGAGTACAGAGGACAATCACTACCCTTGTCCTGCTGGCCACGCTGTTTCGTATACAAGCCAGGATGCTGTTGGCCTTCTTGGCCGCCTGGGCACACTGCTGGCTCATGTTCAGCCAGCTGTTGACCAGCACCCCCAGGTCCTTTTCTACCTGGCAGCTTTCCAGCCGCTCTGCCCCCAGCCTGTAGTGCTATGTGGGGCTGCTGTGACCCAAGTGAAAGACCTGTTCAGCCAGGGCCCTCAGGTTCCAGAGCAACATACCTTTTGTATAAGGGTACCTGGGAAGGCAAAATAGGCTGGGAGGTGATTCACCTGTTGCCCCAAGAAGCGACATGTTTCCATTCCTCCCCATCACTTAGGCCCCCTCCATCTGCCTGGTGGTGAGTAGGTAGGGGAGCCTTTGCTTCTTGATATGTCCATGTGATGCGTTTGTCTCAGTGACATTTTCTTTCTTACTATCTCTGCAATTCAGCATTTGAGTTACTTTCCTTTTCTGTCCTTGTTCAAGATACCAAGTCCTTCACAGAACTAAATTAGGTAATTGATAAAGTCATGTGTTGGATTATGTTACTCATTAAATTGCATGCAGTACAGGTTCCCTTTTGACCATGAACTCAAAGTGATGATGTATAGCTGCATTGCCTATGTTAATGGAATAGCTAACTTTGTTTTACGTTGGAAATGATCCATTGCTCTGTTGCGGGGGTGGAAATGTTTTGCCAGATAGTTTTCCTATTCTTACTAAGGAAACAACAATTGCTTTTTAACAATGCAAATGAAGAGCATCAGCATGACAGTTCTCTCAATATTTGGCGAATTACATATGTTTGACTTTTTACAATCAAAATGAAACTATTAATAGAGCTTAATAACACTAAACAGTTCTTTCTATATTTCCATCCAAAAAAATTTCCATCCCACTTTCTCTACCTTCTCCCCCCACAGCAGCACAGGGGGGTGGGGAATGGGGTTTGGTGTCAGTCCATCACACATTGTCTCTGCCACTCCTTCCTCCTCACACTCTGCCCTGCTCCAGTGTGGGGTCCCACCCGCAGGACACAGTCCTCCACAAACTTCTCCAGCATGAGTCCTTCCCATGGACTACAGCTCTTCACACCCTGCCCCAGCGTGGGTCCCTCCCAGGGGGTGCCGGCCTCCAGGCACAGCCTGCCCCAGCCTGGGTCCCTCGCAGGGTCACACGTCCTGCCAGCAAACCTGCTCCAGCCTGGGCTCCTCTCCCCATGGGGCCACAGGTCCTGCCTGGAGCTGCTCCAGCACAGGCTGCCCACGGGGTCACAGCCTCCTTTGGGCACCCACCTGCTCCAGCGGGGGGTCTCCATGAGCTGCAGGTGGGGATCTGCCCCACATTAACCTCCGTGGGCTGAGGGCACAGCCTGCCTCACCATGGGCTTCACCACGGGCTGTCGGGGAATCTCTGCTCCGGTGCCTGGAGCCCCTCCTGCCCCTCCTTCCGCACTGACCTGGGGGGCTGCAGGGTTGTTGCTCTCACATATTCTCACTTCTCTTTCTGGCTACAGTTGCTCTTGAGCAGCATTTCCCCCAAACCCCCACCTTCTTAAATACGTTATCCCAGAGGCACTACCATTGTTGCTGATGGGCTCAGCCTTGGCCAGTGTTAGGTTCGTCTTAGAACCAGCTGGCACTGGCTCCATTGGATATGGGGGAAGCTTCTAGCAGCTTCTCACAGAAGCCACCCCATAGCCCCCCCACTATCAAAACCTTGCCATGTAAACCCAATACGGATTTCCAGAATAGGATTCTTGACTTTTAGAAGCTCTTGCTCAAAAAACTTTCAGTTTTTGTTACAAAAGAAATAAAAAAACCTCTAAGAGATCACACATTTTGGTTTAGATTGATTTTTTTGGTACTTGGCTGTTCTCTGGAATACACTCTCAAACTCTGCCTTTATTTTTTCCGTTCTCTGCCCTTAGTGAAACCTCATGATGAACTCATGCATTTGTCACATTTTCAACCTGATGTTATCAGGCTTTTCCCTCACACTGATAAATTGTGTTGGCTCCAGTGAATTCACCTCGTTATAGTATTTGCATATTTTCTAGTAAGGATAATTTTCCTCTGCATGTCTTTTCTCTTTCTCATCTACAGTCTGTGACTTTTCTAATCGCTAATCAGAATTGACACAAGTTTGGCAATGTGTAGGCTTTTATACAACTGTTAAAGATGCAAGAGCATTCAGTTGCTGCAGTCAGTGATTTATCTCAGCGGGCGGTGCCAATTTCTCTTTTGTTTGTACTTGCAAACAACTGAAAATCAATCGCATTCCTCAAACCTTTTGGTGGATAACACTGGTTGTCTTGTTGTAATGGTTGCTCCCTGTGCTGCTTTTGTTTGACTTTGCCTTGGAACTATTCTGTCTCAGATGTTTGGGTTGTTTTCTTTTGTTAGGCAAAGAAATGTAATATCATTACTTTTACTCATTACCATTCCATCCTACTTAAAGAGTAGCCAAAAAAGCTAACCTAAAACATCTTTTCTTCTGCTCTTTGATAGGGAACTCTTTTGCACTAAAACTGTAAGACTGACTGACTGTTTAATCTGAGATTAGTTACAAAATTCTATTGAATGTTGACTTTGCTTTATGTTTTATTGGAAAACACTTTTCTCATGTCTTATGTTATTGTCAAGGCCAGTAGTCCTCAGATTTCTGCAGCACAGTCTTAGTTAATTCATGCTGTGGGAAATGGCTAAGAAAATGCTTCAACCTGACAGCTGCTTCTGAATCAGCAATTGTCAGAAACTGGGTACCAACAAAAAGGTAACCTCTCTCTGCAGCTATACAGAGAAACCATCCTGAAATCTCCTGCAGTTGTTTTCCATCTACACGCTAAGTTTAGCTCTGCTGGAACCTTTGACTTGTCCATTCTTCACCTCAGAATTGTCTTACCTTTTTTTTAATAAAAAGACCCCAACTAGTGGCATGATGGAGACATACTCCATTTAAACTGCTTAGATTTGATTTTGTTCTGTCTCTGGTTCCATCGAGCTGTTCATAATAGAAGATTTCACAGCCTTATTCCTGCTACATGAAAATCAATTAAAGACAAACGGGGTAAAAAGGGATGTAAGTGTGTGTGTGTGTGACGTACGGAATTAGACTCTATGACTCAAAAGTTATAAAGTAGGTATGTTTATTGCGCGCAGATGCACGGGGGGATCGCTCCTCCACAAGCGTGCATGCCCGAAGTGACGAACCATCTCACATTTATACAATAAAACAAATGAATATTCAATTAATGCCTATACATATTCATTACCTAAACCCACTTACTCTCGCCTCATATGTTAATTAGCTTATCAGTCCTTTGCCTGCAATGTGGTGGTCTTGCAGGTTTGTAGGTGTTTCATGTTCTTGTGACCATCCGATCTTCTCCAGCAAGGAGACTTAGCACTCCCTCCCTCTAGATAGCATTGGAATATCTCTTATCCTTTTCTCATTCTTTTTTACATAGCCCCTTTGTTAGAGGAAGAGGGGCAGGCGTCTCCTCAAAACTGTAGGTGTCTCCTCAAAGCTGTGTGCCTATGTGACCAGACACCGCACCCATGACTAGTCACCATACCCACATTCCTGGGCAGACATATACAACCACAATCGATGTCCATTGTCCCCATTTCACACTATTTCTCCATATCATGTGTGTGTCAGTAAATGTAAATTTGTGGTGGAGGGTGGGGAAGAAAAAAGTTATAAATGAAAAAGATGTTTGTAATTTTAATGCTTATTTTAGATAAGTAGTGTTAACAAAGCTTAGTGTAGTCCAGGTTTCCTAAATAGTTTTTCATAATACTGAAATGTCCTGGATGATGATGGATTGATCAGAATATGCTCTATCACTGCAAAAGCTAGCAAATTGTTTCTAGTATGTTTGCTGCTAAGACACAAGACTTTTGCTGCTTGTTTTAGATGGAAAAACAAACCAGTGGACAGCTTCTCTATTGTACATGGTCGGCATTTAGGGAAGGATGTAACTTTAGAAATGTACTGATGGCTATGATTGCATTCTCGAGAGGAAGATGGAGTGTGTTTAGCTTGCTGTTTAACAGGAACATGAAAACTTGTCTGGGTGAAAGATGTTGATGGTTTTATCGATAGGGCTCAGTAAACTGTAAAGTATATGCTGTCATCCATTATATACACTATAAATTCATGTGTTACCTTAATTAGTTTAAAGCTGTGCTACACTGACTTGTATTTCATTTTCCCAAGCTTGTTTCAGCTAGTTTTCGTTTTTCAGTTTCTTCCCTCAGATGTTTGTGGCTGTTGAAAGAATTTTAAAATTATTCATTATTTTCATTTTGGTGAGTAGGTTAACTATTGATTTTAGTATTAAAAAACAGAACCGAAATGGCTGAAGGAATATTAGATAAAGACGCTCTTTCAAAGCCATTTATCTTACATGCAGAGTTTGTGTTGCGAGAGCATGGCCAGTGAAACAAAAAGGCGCCAGCAAAATCCCCGGCAGTGAATGTAATTACATTGTAATTGTTGCCTTTGCAACATGGCACTGTAGAGATCAAAAGTATCAATGGGTTCAAGAAGGGATTAAGTAAATTAATTAGGGATGGGATTCCTGAAGTGTCTCCTGAGCTCTGGGAAATGGATTTTGTTTCCAATTCTGCCTGTGAATGGTTCTGCAGCCAGAGAAAATACACACACCCTCTTGGATGTTGCTGAAAATTGGTAAGATTGGTTTGGACCTGCAGAAATGTAGATAACTGATGTTGTCAGCAACTGCACTCTCACTTTACTGAAATGGTTTTGTGTCTGACACGTCTGACCTTTATTTGTCAGAATATTGACTTGGGTGCAAAAGTTTTTCAAGCTCTGGTCCAAAGCTCAATGTGATTTTATCTCATTTTAGAAAAACACAGTATCTTACCTTGTCTAACTTAAATCATCAAGGGTTTTGAAGAAAAAGAGACTTACTATTTTGGCAAAAAAGATAGGATTTTAATTAGAAAGATAAATAAACAATAATTAAAATGAGGACAAACTAAGCCATCTATTTTAAAGTATTATGGATTACTGTAATAGTAAAAGGAAAGAGTAGATAAATAGGTAAAATGAAAACTTCAATCACTGTTTTTTTTAGGTTTTTCATAATTTCAAACAGCTTACATATAGAAATTCAGATTTACTATTAAAAAAGGCTTATCACAATTTGTATAAGAAAGAAAGAATACAATGGACATTTAAACCAAAATCTGTAATCAGCATTGCAATTGTTATTGTTATCATAAACTATTATATTAAATGTCATTTCAGGGTTAGGTTTACCATGCTTCCTCACTGAAGAAAATTCCTTCAGCTGCCGGATTTGGCTGAATAGGTCTAGTGCTTTTCTAGAATCATTTACCTCAGATTGTCTCTGGGAAGTGCTTTAACCCATTTGGCAGGAGATGTCTCTCTCTTATTGCAGCTGTTCAATTTTGTAGAAATAATTAAATATTCATTTGAAAAGGTATTGGCACTCAGGTGTTGCCCCTGCCAGCTGAGTGCCCTAACCCCAAAGCTATAGACTCATTTTCAAGGCTCTCTATTTGTTCCAATGAATATTTCAGTGTGTCATGTAAAATTGAACAACTTGAAAAGGACTGACTTCGAGAGATCTGTTGCAGCATGGTAAAAACATTCCTCCTGTCATGTATAAGAGGCAGAATGAAGTTCATAGTGGAGACATTAGATATGAGGTGTATTTGAACAAGAGTCATCTCACACCCCATATAAGACTCATAAGTGCTATAAACTCAGGTATAAGGGAAAGGATCATTGGTTTCATACTGCTTTTTACTGTTGGGGTTTTTTTTGCAAACTCCCCCTGTGATTACTTTTTTTTAAAAAAAATCAAAATAGAATACTTATTGATTTGTCAAAAACTTGAAAACATTTTAGTGCTTATGCAAAAAGAAAGATTTCTTGTTTTATTCAGAGACTATAATTCCTACATTATGGATTGATGTGCTGTTGCATTCTAACCTGCTATTGAAAGCTGTCCCCAGCCAAGCATCAAGAGCAGGAGATGGGAGTTTATCTGTTCATCTCTCCAGTGTATGAATTCAAAACTACAGGAGGGCTATTCAAGTGCCAAGTAATATCTTCCATGTGTGAAATTAAAAAGGGAAATTAAGTAAGAAACAAGAAAATACTGTTGAAAGTTCCAAGTGCAATCACAAAAGCATAAAATGAAACATTCAGGTGTTTTTCAGTAACTTTTTATTTCCCCATTGCTAATGTTCTGCAAAAGCTGTCCATAGCATTTGGTTCTTGCCCTGTGATGCAATAAAAAAATAGAAGCAAGAGGGTTAATAGCTGAAAAAATAAATCACATTAGCTGAGTATTAAAAAAATTAATATTTGGGAAAATTGGGTGGAAGATGTTATTCAAATTTTGAATTTAAAATCCTATTAAAATCTTTATGTCATCTGTAGTTTAACAGATATTTGTGTGAACATGCCTATATATATATATACAGGGATAAGTATACAGATATAAACAAACCTCTGGGTTTTTCATCCTGTTAGTGTCTTGCATTTTGGAAAATCAGTACTTTTCTGTTTTCTAAGCTTTCACAGAATCTTACAATGGTCAGGGTTGGAAAGGACCTCTGGGGATCATCTAGTCCTGGTAAAGCAGTTTCACCTGGAACAGATTGCACAGGATCATGTCCGGGTGGGTTTTGAATGTCTCCAGAGAAGGAGACTTCACAATCTCTTGGGGCGGCCTGTGCCAGGGCTCTGTCACCCTCAAAATAAAGAGGTTTTTCCTCATGTTCAGATGAAACCTTCTGTGTTGTGGTTTGTGCCCGTTGCCCCTTGTCCTGTCATTGGGCATTGCTGAGAAGAGCCTGGCCCCATCCTCTTGGCATTCACCCTTAAGATATTTGGAGACACTGATAAGATCCCCTGTAGAGGAATTATAGAGGACTGTATGAAAAAAATATTTGTAAAAAGGTTGTAATGATTGTTAAAAACATAAGGTATGAAATGTTAGTCAAAAAAAAAAAGAAAGAAAGAAAGAAGGGGGAATTGTAGAGGAATGAAGCTGGATTAATTAACATTGATAATATACAGCTGTGGGCTGAAGGGGGGAGATTGGATGATGTAGATAAATTGCAGCTGTGGTTGCTTCTGGTGAGGGGCTGGGCAGTTAATGAAGAGGGAGTTGCTAAGGAAGAGAGAGGAGGAAGAAGAAGGTGAGTGAGTGTGTGCATGCATGCATGCATGTGCGTGTGCCCTGGGCGAGGATAGACTAGGAGAAGGCAGCAGAGGGACTGGCATAAAGAGTGTGATGGTAAAAGACCTTGTTGCAGCTTGATAGTTTGGAGAGTGCTGTGACAATTCCTCGTCAGCCTTCTCTTCTCTAGGCTAAACAGTTGCAGCTCTCTCAGCCTTTCCTCATAAGAGAGATGCTCCAGTGCCTTAATCCTCTCTGCAGCCCTGTGCTGGCCCCTCTCCAGCGGTTCCCCGTCTCTCCTGAACTGGGGAGCCCAGCACTGGACACAGCACTCCAGGTGCGGTCTCACCAGGGCAGAGCAGAGGGGCAGGATCACCCCCCTCGACCTGCTGGCCACGCGCCTCCTCGTGCACCCCGGGGTCCCGCTGGTCCTCCTGGCCACGAGGGCACGCCGCTGGCTCGGGGCAACTTGCTGCCCACCGGGACTGCCGGGGCCTTCTCGGCAGAGCTGCCTCCCATACTGGTGCTCGGGGTTGTTCCTCCCTTGGTGTAGGACCTTACTCTTGCCTTTGCTGAACCTCATCAGGTTCCTCTCCTACTTTCAAGTTAGTCAAGTGCATGCTGAGAATAAAGGCAAACTTTTAATAAATCCTATTCATACAAGATTATACTTGGCAGTGTATTTTGGATGGGGACTTCAACAAGATAATTTGCTTCATAAGTGTATGTTCCCTGTCTTGGAGTACGCTAACTTTTTTTTTTTTGTCCTTGTGCACAATTTCTCAGATAATTTTCAGGAGATAAGTACTCTGGGTTTTAGTTTAAAATGTCTCCTGCTGCCTGTTTTATGGACTTCTGAGGTCAGTGAGACAGTCTCTCCAATACCTTAGAACCTTGCAAAGTGTGAATAAAACAGCTTGGCTACTTCCGAAGACTGTTTTGATCTAACTTTTCAACATATGTTTTTCAAAGTTGTAAATGATAAATGATTTAAGGTAATGGAAAATCAGACTCAGTGACTGTAACTATTTACATCTGTGCTTGTTTGCCTTTTCTCAGGCGTTTTCAGCTGATGGCATCAAATCTATTAGATGCTTAACCTTGATGGTATGTAATTTTTTCAGAAATAGTAGGATTAATGAAGACCCAGTATAGGTGGGAGTGGTACACTAAACTGAGCAGCCCTAATGAGGAGTTACAGTTGTCATCCTCTAGTAAATCTATATTGGTGGGCTGGCTGTTCTATACCCAAATGCTGTAGTGTTTTTTCCCTTAAAGAAGACAACTGGTAACCACAGTTTCTGGGATCTGATCTAGATTTTGCTGTTGGTGGGCTTTAGTTTACATATTTGCTAATAATTTATACTAATAATACTGTAAAAAGATTTGATGAAGCTTAACCTCAACACTTTGAAATTAGCAGAGACAAAGATGTATATTAGTGTACTGCATTAGTATTGCAAGATAAAGATATCTAGATTTAAAAATAATCAACATGTATCTGTGTCTCCAGATCCTGTCTGCAGTTCAGTATGAAAGCTTGCTGATTGTGGTCCTGCAGGCAAGCAAAACCTCCCTGTTATTTTCCACAGTGAACTAATAAATACTTGTCTTTCTCATTTCTGTCCAGCTAAATTTATCTCACTACTTTCCCATCTTCCCTGGAGAAATCTGAGGAAGAAAAGTATATTGTTTCTCTGAAACGCTCATCCCAACCCTGGTTAACTGGAGGTGAGAAAGTCTGAAGTGTTGAGCCTGGTGAAGTTACCATATAGTGGTTTACTTTTGCTGAGAGATACTGTGTTTAAAATGGGCTTGCCAGTTCTTTATGTTCAACAAGTGCATACAAAACTCAGAGATGGATTTTTTTCTATTCCTTTGGATTCCTCCTAGTCCTTTCTGCCTGGGCAAATGGATATAAAAACCTAATGTCACTTTACACACCATGCATGGGATGGATAACGCTTTTTAAAGCACTTAAAACACTATTTGGTGTAATTTTGTCTCTTGAATGTAATGAAGTGAAGAGGCACAATGACAAATTTCTAAGATGCATATCAGGAAGATTTAGTTAATTGCCTGATGATGGCTTCTTAAAAGCAGTTAGGCCACAATTAAAATGTTGCACTGACCTCCATATGCAAGCTTAAGATCCATAAATGTATCAGTTAATTATTTTTCCACTAATCAACAAAAAGTATTATTGATAAGACTTCAATTTAGAAACATTCATTAAAAAACCTGATCTAAGCCAATAAGACTAGTTTCCTTAGGGTAATTCTGTGGTTTGTTGCTGTGCTCTTTAATTCAGAATGGTCATAGGAGAGTAAATTCCAGACTTCTTTACTTCTCATATAGCAAATCTCTGCCTCTCCTTTTAAAAATTTCTACTGAAAAAAGTAGTGTCTAAGAATACTAGAGAGTGAGGAGGGGTAACTGAAAAGGAAGTTTGCTCTTTTAAGAATTGTAATGTTTGTGAAAGTTAAGGGAGCAAAATTGTCTTTTTTGTCTGTATGATGCTGGAATGTTGTTTCTTAGTGTTAGTATCTGTATGGCACTATCCAATCATCTGTATTTAAGTATTAGTTATGAAAGGACTTGTCTATTTGCATTTACAAACTGTAGGCAAGTTAATTCTTTAAACTAGAAATGCTTTGCTCTGCGGCGAATGAAGAGACGGGACGCAGCTTGATGCAAGCAAATGTCAATTTATTGTACAGAAGCACGAGTTTTTATACTCTTTCAGAAGGTGCGCGTTTTAAACAGATTGGTTCTTGAAGCTAAGCATTGCATACTAGGCAATCCCTGATTGGTGGTTAACTGCCAGCAATTAACAGCAAGGTGTTATCTTTCCTTGGTGCCATCCTTGGCGCCACCCGTCTCCCACTCCCCTGTGCTCTGCAAACATGCCTCATCATGTTAATTGTTGTCTAGACAAGCTCGAGCACATTCCCCTCAGCTAACTGATTGCCATGCATGGTCCTAGTTTGCAGACCGCTCCTGCATTGCCCTAGTTGGAAAAATGGTTTTGGAGGAAGAGTGAGGCATGGGAACCCTGTTCAGCATAGGTGAAATGTTTTCTGTTCAACAGATTTTTCTGCCCATTAACAGCCAATTTAGTTGAATCCGCTGTGTGCTACTCAAGTGCTAGCTACCAGAAACACACAGCGTATGTATTTCAGAGAACAGAAAGAAACTCTTTTAAAGTCTCTTTTCATCTTCTGTGAACATTTCTCCCATGGGCTTAGGTTTGGAATGAAGTGGGCATAGCTTTCCCTCAGTATAGTCTTAGATGGTTTATTTTAAAATATGACAACTACACCTAGATCAACTAGAATTACTATTTCATACCCCTTAGGAACCTGTCCTAATTCAGCTCTGTTTCACTGGTGCAAGTTCCTGTTAATCTCATTCTCAAAATTGGAAGTAGAATTTGGTCCTTCTGTCTGCTATCAGATGGGATATAGTCAGTGGTGATACCTACAAAAGAAATCTCTGCTATTTCAAAATTACTGGTTTACTACTTTAGGTATTTGTTAATAATCGATAAATCTAATAGTTTAATGTGGTAAATGTCAAGATCTGAATGGTTGAATGCTACAGAGCCATGGAAAGGCTTGTGCCTAAAATAAACCACCTAGAGGTGAGGAACAGGATGTGTAATATCTAATTACCAGTCGCTCTCCACATTTCTGCAAGATTTTGCCAATGCAGCTGCTTTAAAACTACTCAGTGATACAGTATGCCTCAAGATGCCTACATTATTCCTGCATTTAACCACACCTACAGCAAGTCCATCACTTTTCATGATGGATACTGTACGGGTTAATGACAGCATTGACCTCTTAAGGGGGATACAAACTGAAGTAAACATCCATCTACTTATCACTTACTAAAGTGTTGAAATACCCACATTACATTCTTGCCGTGTGTATTCTGAAGACGACAGTCAAGTCTGGTAGACCCTAGACTAAGGAACTTTTTTCCCTCTGTTATATTTTTCTACTGTGTCAAACCATGTAAATTTTGACTAGATTAATTACCAAGAGTTCAACATTCAAGAGCAGTCTTAAAACAGAAAAACACTTGGTGTGCAAAAGAAAAATGAGACCATGAATTAAAAGCTAAAGTACTGTAAATTAAGATGTGAAATTAAATAATTGTTTTTCCTTTGTATGCAAGAAATGTAAAATAAAGAAGAATCACACTGGGCTTGTTAACTAGTATATTGTAAGATGCTATGATTCTTGATCAGCTGTATCAGGCTCTGAATCATACAGCACAGTCAATATTAATCTTGCAAATAATAGGAGCAATTAGAGACTTTTATAAACACAGCAAAGTAGGGAAGCAACATGACTGTGGCTTGGATACCCACTTCACTTTTCTACAAAGAGAAAGACAGGGAGGAAATTATCTCATAATCAAAAATTGCTGCTTTGCCTCCTCTCTTATTGACCAAGGCACTCTATCTAGTTCTGCTTTTTGTCTTTTCTGGGATAGGCGCAGTGTGATTATGCCTTGTTTTCTCACTGGTTCTTATTTTTGAGCTGGGAAAATTCAGTTTTGCTTACATTACTGAAAACCATTGAACTGGCTCTGAAAATAACATTTGATTCCTGTAAGGTTATTTCTCAAGTTGGGTAAAATCTTTATGATGTTTTTCCGTTAAATATTTTTGTATATTAATTTTAAGAATGTTATTGCTATCAGTTTGAGGCTTAACACTTATTTGAATGTATCTTTCCTTCTTTTTCAAGATATTTAAATAATGTCATGACATCTATATGCAAAAAGATAAGATACTGTTCTGGTTTTTATTCTGAATTTCACATTTTAATACAATAGGTTAAACTGTGTTAAGCCTCTGTTCTCTATGGGCTATGTAAGTCAATATAGGTAATAGTCTGATTAACATGTTTATCTAGAGATTCTTGTTAGGACCAGTTACGTATTAAGTTCAAAACAAAAAATCTGGCTCAAAAATCTCTGCAGTTATTTAAACAAAGATAGGTGATTAATACCACTTCTTTTTCCTTCAGTGCTCAGCTTTGCAAAGATTATTTGTGGGATTAATTAAATCAGCAATGTAGTATTTGCCATATCTCTACCGAAAAAATAAACTCCTTAAAAGCTCCAAAGATCTCAAAAAGAACACAGAACACCTGTGGAGAAACCTCAGTCTGAACATACAGCCTGATCTTATTTTCAAGTGAACTTTCCAGCCTTCTAAAAAAGAACGTGCATGTCCATTGTACAGCAAGTTCTGTCCTAGTTTCTATGGTTTGAAAAGGAATCAACACACAGTTCAGGGTGTTAAATGAGTATAAATTAAATCGAGTTGTTCAAAGGTTTTCATTGAGAAGAAAATTAGTTTCAAATTAAAGTATATCAACTAACTGAACTCTTCATTTTTCCTGGACAGTACTTCAGATATCTTCAAGCTCTTTGCTTGATAGCATGCTGCAGTGCACTCAGTTGAAATGAAAAACATTTGTAATTAGTATGGTTATTTTATTATGCAAAATATTCCTGAGTACTGGAGAAGCTTTAGTATTGATATTTTTTCTTTGTACTTCACAGGTTTTAATCTGATGGCAACACATCAATGGAAGCAAGATTTAAGGGTTTGTTAGAGAATCAGGTGTGTTTTTTATGAACTATACAATAAATCTGGGCATGCACTACATTTTTGTTAAAGCATTCCATAAACAAAGACATCTTTGGTCTGTATAAAATTATTTTGAAATTTAATTTTCAAGACCTTTTTGATAAAAAACATTAAGATTGTACAATTTTTATGAGTAGCAATTGACAGTGACATTCTGGTCTGTCAGAGAGGACAGAAACCTGTCACAATCCAGTCATACATTGAGATTGTGCTTTTATTCTAAAATGGCTTAAATTCTTATACAGAATTGTGACTGTCAAAATGAATTTATTTCCTCACATCCATTAAGGCTCCTGCAAGGTCTTAGCAGAATAGCTTGGGCTTAGGATACTGATTGTTCAAGTCTTTATTTCCTCCTTCTTTCATCTTCATGTAATGAGACTCACCATTATTCCTACAGTTTTACCAGACTTTTGGGTGTCTGGTAATTTGTTCTGGTATTATTTGTTCTGTTAGCTTTCTCTGATGTAGCCGGGAAAAGGCTTTGTGTGTTCAGCAGAGTAATAAATACATTCTGTGAAAAGAATGAAGCAGAAGAGCAAAGAACATAATAGATAAGTAGGACAGTGCATGGAATTGTCAGCTGTTAATTCCCCTCATGTGGAGACTGTGCTATATGATACTAAAGGTAAAAATCAATTAAATGCTTAGTCTGATAAAATTTCCATTAGCAGAATCTCAAAACTATGATTCAACAGGGGTGCCATGGCTTGAAGATAGGGAAAGATAAAGAAAGAAAAGAGGGAAATTCCTTTGGAAAGACAGTAGTTCCTTGGAGTATCCTGGTTATCAGTCTATACCAATGTATTTCTATTTCTTCCTCTTCCTATTAATCCCTATAAAATCACGGAGGACTTTCATGGGAATTTCTGATGAGTACAAAATTTTGTTGTACTTCTCCATTCTCTGGTTTAAGTAGTTGCATTCCACAAGAACAAACTTTGGTCAGGAACTTGTTCTTGTTTTTACTTTAGCAATGATACATGAAGAAATAAAAGCTGATTGACAAAACCCATGTGCTTTATATTGTCCCACAAGTAACTGGTAACAGGCAAAAAAATTACTTCCAAGGGCTCTGACACATGAATAAAACATTGATTTTTGCCTTTCTGCATCTCTCTAGTGCTTGATGTTTCTGCTAGAAACTGGTTTTCTGGTTTTGCCTCTGTGGAGCCATGCCCTTCCCAGAATGCTACTGACCAGAAAATGGATTTGCAGCTATATTTCAAAAGTGTGCTGTCACCCTAACTAAGCATTGCAGGGAGTAACCAGTTCCTAAATTGCTCCTGCTGATGGGATTTAAAGGAGAGAAAAAGGGGGAGGTGGGGGAACTGACGGGCAGAACTACTGAGCAACTGCACCTTCCTCCATATATTCAAGGAGGAAAAATTAATTAATGTGAAAAAGAGCTGTTGGTGCCAGTGGCTTTTGTATGGAAAACTGAGCACCAGGGACATGTGAAATAAATCCAAGTACATGACACGAGCTTCAGGAGATAGTCTTAAGTCCAGGACAAAGCTCTAATCAGCTATTAACACTATACGTAACTATTCTCCCAACTTCCATGCTTCTAATATGGGAAATAAAAGTCTTATTACCATCAAAGCCAATGAAATGATGTGTATTTAGTATGCAAATATGCCTGTGGTTCCTGTCACTATGACTTTCTATTTTTTTAGGAATGTGCATGTGCAAGCAACATAGGTCATAGCTTAAGTGGAAGTAAAAATTGCTCTTTTTCCTGTAATATTCATTACCGCAAAGGCAGATTAATAAAACTGATTTAGATAATAGTAATTTAAGTAACCCCTCTTTTAAGAGGAAAATTGTTGGATTAAAACAGTATTTTTCTTCCCTCTGTTATCTTCCCTCAAGTACCATAGCAGATGTCAGGATATGTTGTATTATATGAGTTTTCCTTTAATATTTCAGACTGATTCTCAGGATAGACATTTGAAGAAGCAATCCTCCTTGTTTGAAATGGGGAGAAAGATGATTTTTTAAAATCTTTGCCAGCACCTGACCTTAAAAGGAAGGCAACTGAATCAAGGTGGTGCCATCTTTGGAGGGAAGCTATTGTGGTTTGCCAGATGGCAAAGGTGTTAATAATTTTGTGGGGTTTTTTTTGGAGGGGGTGGTATATGGGTATTTTAGGGTTTTTTTATTCTTACACACACCCCACCCCACCCCCCACCCCAGTTTGGTATTACCTGTCCTTTTCTTTCTCTCCCTCCTAAAAAAGTATCTCTGAACTCTTGGTTATTCCCTTGCTATAGATGGGTTTGCTATCAACAGTCCGTTGGTAGGGAGCTGTACAAGTGCGGGGAACATCTTGGGCCAAAATAAATACAGATTGTAACATTAGTATAAAGATATTCTGGCAGGGTTAAAGACTTCAGTGGAACTGCTGTGAGTTTCCACCAATAAAAGCGAGATCAAAATCTTGACCTGAAACTGCTAGGAGGTTCTTTTTCTTAACGTGATGAAAGCTGTCAAGTGCAGAGGAAGGAGATTCTGTCAATTCATAATGTGACTTCAGTGCTGGCTATACAGTATCAAAACTTGTTTTCCTCAGTTATGAAAATATTTTCTCATTTTCTGATCTTCAGTCAGTAAAATAAATCTTGTCGTCTTCAAAAACAAGAAAAAAATCTATCACAAATACTGGTAATGCTTTTATAGATTGTTCTTCAGTGTTTGTGCCAAATAAAAGCTTTAAAAACATGAAAGAAAAAAATAGCAATTGTGTAGCTCTGAACTCTTAGGAATTTGGAACTTCCAGAGTTAACAGTGTTAAAAAAGCTAATTTATTATTTTATAGAGCCTTTTTTCTTTTCTAAATAAAGAAATGAAGCTGTCATTAGAGAGTGTGTTTCAAGTAGTTACAATTTTCTGTGAACCTTTTTTCCTATCACCTTATGTAGCGTGTGATGGGGTTTGGTTTCTATGTTTTGTGTATTCCAGGCTCCTTAACATTTTAAACAATAGAAATTAGATGGATACAAAACAAGTTATTGTCTCATGAGAGGTTTTGTCTACTAAATATGTCGGTAAACAAAACTAAAGCTCACTAAAATATAAAATTTCAAAAGATGGATGAAAAATGAGTTAGAAAATATTTTTAATGATTTAGATATGATTTACTTAATTATACTCCTTCAATCACTAGTTGAAAGCAAATAATTAACTTCCTTTACAAGTAGTTCACTGATGTCTCATAACAAAGAGAAATTACTTCTATGTGAAGTACGTTAATTTCATTTTTGTTCCATGACACAGCTTTATGAAGTATATATTTTCTAAAAATTGTGCTAATGGGCAAGTTCATTAGCCAAAGAGTTATTGATTAAATTAATTTTTAGCTCTCCAAATGCACTTTTGTGTAGGTGCCTGAAGCACACCTTAAAGACAACATAGCATGGTGTAGCTTGTCATGCCATTCTGTCTTGTCTGTTCTGTCGGTACTGGTGATATATACCGAGACTTTCAGAGGCGTCTTCCCTGCTGTTATTCACCTATGATGTGAATTTTCCCATGCTTGACTGCTGTTTTCTAGCATAATAATGCGGTTTCATAAAAGCCAGCAATCTTTCACATATATTCCTCAATTTTTACAGTATTGTATATAAGTACTTTTTGCATCTGATTTGTATACGAGGCAAAAGTTTAGAAGGCCTTTTTACTTGTCATTTCAGCTGATCCTTAACTCATTTTATAAAGTTGTGTTCAGGTAAAGCTTTAGTATTTGCTTTCCTTTTAAGAAATTTTCATTATTGTATTGTTCCCTACTTCTTAAAATATTCTTGTCTCTTCCACAGCTTTGTTGAAGTAGTTTAGCCGCTTGTTGGTTTCTCTAAATACATACCCTTGCCTGGTATTTTTCTGGTAAATACTTACATAAAGGTTTAGCACAATCTCTTATCAATAGGCTGAATTTCAGTTTATGAACCAGTAATCTCTTTACTGCTGTTCAGAGACAAAATGAATCACTATTTTCTCCTATTAGTTGTAATATGTTCTCCTATTAGCTTGTATTATCAAGCAAAAAGGATTTATTATTATATATATTTAAAATATGCACATCATCTCTAAATAAGAATGCATAATAAGAACTCCTAGCCCTTGACTTATTGATTAGACCTTAGCTCATAAAAAAGAATTACAATGGTTCAAGTATTTTGAAATATTATGTGCTGCTTGTAGTTAATTGCTAGGGTTAAGATGTAATCTCTTTTGTGATGCTGATATGTTGATTCCTCACACACACACCACCCCCCCCCAAGAGAACTGAAATCTTCCTCCTGTTCTTCCAAAACCCTGCAGAAAATAGAGGCAAAACAGCCTCTCCCTATTTTGAATCAGCTGAATAAGAAAGTAAAACCAGAAGAGTGAGTTTTATTTGTCTGACCACTTGGATCCCTCTCTCTGGGAAAGAGAAAGGAGACAGGAATTTATACTTTGTTCTGATATGTTTCCTAACCAGAAAAGATTATGTGTCTTAAGGGTTTAAAGTATGAGAACAATTAAAAGGAATCAAATGACAGAACAAAGAATAAAAATGTGCAGAGTATATGACATGCATCTATTTTAAATGACAAATATGTGAAACCCAAGTTGCTCATATTTATAGGATAATAAACACCAGGTCCTGTTGGATTTTGTCACTAGCTTTTACTTCCTACAAGATATTTTTCAAGATTATTAAACCAAAAGAACAACAACAAAAAACAGTAAGTGTTCAAGTAATTTCTAGCATCTCAAATACTAAGCTTACATTTTAACATTGTCATAGTGATTCTTGTAGTGCACATGGTGTAGCACTATGTGGAGAAGATCTTTAAAAAAATACTAGCTAGTGTTCAGAAAACTGCAGTCAAATTGCAGCAGGAATAGTTGCCATCTTATTTAAGGCTGTGGGGTTTTCATTACTTGCTCTATGCCCCTCTCAAATGATAGAAAATCCACCTGAAAGTAACTTTGAATCTGCATAGTCTTAGAAAATAAAATGAAGTAAGAACTGCTGTTGCCTGGGGAATGCAAAGTAGTTAGCATGTCTTCACTGCTCTGTAAAAGAGAGAAATAACAGGCTGTGGCACTGAGAAATTAATGGAGATATATTTTCAATCATTACTTTCCTACTTTTTTTGTGATAAGTTGTTCTGTATCAAGAACTTGGCACTGTACTCCATGTTAATAGTGGGATACAGAATACATGAAGTCCTTGAAGCTGTCTTGTCCAAGCCAAAGTTACCTGGAACAAAATAAATTAAAACCAACCTATTGCTGACCTGAAGTTTTATTAGGCAGTTAGTTCTTGACTCCAGAAGGGGGAGGGAAACAAAAAAACAAAGGAGGAAAAGAAAGAAAACCAACCAAACATGTGAACACTTGCTTTAGGTACATGAACAGTCAGCACATGATTAATGTTTTATTGAACTGGGTCCTTGTTTCAAGGGTATGAATGAACTGTTTTTGTGATCAGATACTGCATGGTTGCTGTATAGCACAATGTCACATTTAGTAGTAGTTGTGGTGTTCAGGTGTTGTTGAAGTTTAAATCCATGTTGAGTGCATTGTTCTCGTATTTTAAGCCAGTGGGGTAATGACTTTGTAAAACAAAATCTGTCTCTAAGAGTCTGCAGTCTTCAGGACTGGTTGAATTTACAGCTTTCCAACTGAGTTTCTGACTTTTCTCTGAACTCCACAGATTTTGGTGTTGCCTCCAGATATGTTGTCATTAGTTCAGTGCATACATATGAGCTTCAAAATGCACCATTTGAAAATATACATGGTTCTTTAATTTCACACCAATTATGGCTCTATTTATTGTGTAATTTTGTAAACTAGCATGTTTTAATGGTTCTGTAAAGATATGGGATAACTTCAGTTTGAGGACATATGATTGTCATCTGTTATATCTGCTTGTTTCTAAAGCATTGCTTTTTCAGTTAAAGGATATTCAGGCATGTGTTGTGTAGACATGAACATAATTATTTCATCATCATATAACATGTTTGCTAGAACATGTAGTATTGCCTTGTGTTACTCATTGTTAGACACATGGCAGAAATTTTTCTTTTTTTTCCCCTCGGCTTATGTCAGATATTTAAAAATAAATATGTGTTTTAATATCTCCATATGCTCAACATTTCATTTCCTGAAGTTAACGCTAAATTAAGTAACCAGTAGTAGCTGGTTTCTCTGCTTTTCTTTTGGGTGAACAGTGCAGTCGTGGCATCCTGACATATTCAACAGAAAATGCTGACTATCCTCAGTGAATGAATAGGCTGTGGAGACATGAAATGACATGTGTTAGTTGCCCAGGGAATTATGTCAGAATATGAAGTAGATCTCTTTATATCCTTTGAAGTTTTTTAGGTGTCTGATTTTTTATTTATTTATTTATTTATTTTGTAGCTAGTGATGTGCTTTGATTATGTTATGTGAAGTAACTTAAAAGAATATCCTTTGAAATAAAAAAGTTGATGACAAAAAAAAAAAAAAGAAAAAAAGATGACAAAAACCAAAGGAAGGAAATCTTCTCTGGAGAGATTTCCAGCCTACTCTGAATGAGAATTTGTTGTTTTAAGCTGATGGATTAGTACCTATGCTGTGTAAGGGGTCAGACTATGGATTTGTAATGATGCATTCCCAGCTTCAAAATTTAAGACTACTACATGTAGCCATGTTTCTGTTCACTCCTATAATTTCGGTTTCTGTATGGTCATATGGTAATAAGATTATGTTAATTCTGAGAGGTTCTTCAACCAAAAGTGAAATTTTCCTTTTGGTCACTGTGAAGATTCAGTATAAGTTGGGAAGGGGAAAGTAAGTTGAGAAATGAGTATTGGCACTTAATGAAGATGTACTTGAAAGACTAGAAATTTTGAGGTACTAGTTCTGTCATGTGTCTGTGTACTGAGTGTATAAAAATGTTTAGACTGGAGACGTATGGATGCATGGAAACCCCCCAAAAATCCTTAGACTAAGAACCAGAAAACTTTTTCCATGGTTCTGCCAGACCAAACTGAACTGACCTGTGTAAACTAAATGGTCAAAGGGAATTCCTGAGACAGTATTTCTCCCAAAGTCTTATTTTAAATAAGTTTTATAAATCATACAACATGAACCCCATTCCTGATCTGAATTACAATAAAGAAGAGTCCTGCTAGTGCTACCTTTATTCAAATATTTGCGAATCATGTTTTATGTTAGTTGGCATCTGGCATGCTTACTTACTGGCACTGCAAGGCAGCACGATTGCTTTCTGCACTGGTATCGGTTATGTTGAGGCACTTCCACAAATAAAACACACAAGCAAAGCTTTACCAGTGACTGAAATAGCATGCAGCGTGCTAAGCAAACATTGTAAGTTATAAATTAATTTTAGCTTCAGAAAAAGGAGACTTTTTTTTTTTGAAAATGGAAAACATCTATAATAGTTGAGAACACCACAAATTCATCAATACCAAAGTTATATGCACAGTTAGTGTACTGAAAAAATTACTTGCTACCACATTCAAGTGAACAGGCATTCTGATTGGAATGAGGCATTAATATTTGTTAATGTCACTTTCCAGGGAATGTTATTAAATGCCACCTTGTTCAAAAACAGAGATGCGTTAATAAATCAGAAAACAAGCTATAAAAGTATGCTGTTCTGACTCCTATAACGCTCTCACAAGGTAATCAGCATCTTCTAATACTTCATAAAATACAATCACCAATCTTGATGTAGACGAAAATTAATTTTATATGTTTTATATATATGTTGGATATTCAGATGTCATGTTAAGCAGGTATGAACTAGGGTAAGGGTGGGGGGAAGTATGTTCAACAGTTTTAGTACTTTGAGATCTGAAATCAAGAAGTTCTGATTAAATGATCTCTAAGATTAATAAAATCTAGTAAGAGATTATATATTTCACCGTTTGGGGGAACTTTGCAGCAGGCATATAATACAATACATTTATTAAAAATGTTTATCAGAATTAGGATTTTACCTAAGAAATGTCCCTTAAAATATAACAAAAGAGAATTGCATGTGTTACAACTATGTTTTTAATCTCTCTTATTCCCAATTTCCTGAAACTTTCTCTGAGATCTAGTGAAACTGCTGTTTCTTGGGATATGTGTAATGGTCTACTTATCAAGTGGTATAAAGTTTTCTGTAAACTCTCCTAACTATGGAAATAACAAAGTACTACTAGAGTTGAGGGGAAGAAAATAAAATATTTGCATCTTTATTAAGATGAAATAGCAATCTTTATGCTTTACCAAAAGCATGAATCTTTTCTAGTATACTCAAGAGGCATCAGGCTCTGAAAAGTTGTTTTTATTTTAAAGCTGACTGACAGTACTTTGTAGTAATTCAACCATTCATTCGAATCACTATGCATTTATTTTATACTGAAGAATATTGTAGAATTCAAAGTGTAAAGTACTAGCTCTAGTAAAACTAAAAATCAGCTAGTTTTTCCTTTTTACAAGCCAAAATAGAGTTAAAAGTAGAGTTTTACTACTTTGGGAAACATTCTTCAATTTGGGAGACTTATTGGACTTTTGGAAAGACACAAATGTCTGTTTATGGCAATGTATAACTCACATTATTTGCAAATGAGTGGTCGTTTGCCAGGATAACCCAGCCAAGCACAGGGAAATTGGAAGCTGGAAATAATGAGGATTATGATGAATCCATCTGAGAAGGCAGCTCACCACGTAATCTAGGAGACAACTCAGACTTTAAAGCTGTGTTCACCACAGGGATACTTTAATTGGCTTTGCCTGACAGATATAAAAACATATTGGAGGTCTTTTTCCTTATTTTAAAATTATTTCAAAACTAGTTTCATATCCTTTTTTAGTTTTTATTTGAGTTTTACAGCATAAAAATAATGTGAACACTGTGGAAAACATAACTGGAGTTCAGTCTGAAATAAGACAAGCTGATTTTGAAAGTATTATGTCAAACATGGACAGCGTTAGATCAGTTTCACTGCTTCTGTGCCAGGTCATTTTCATTTGCCAAGCAACTTTGAGGGTTTTTTGGTTTGTTTTTTGGGTTTGTTTTTTTTTTTTTAATTTATTTTATTTTTTAATTAAATAGCTGGTGTGATTTGGGGCACGGAAAGATGGAAATAAAGCCCTACCTAGCTGAGCATATAGTACTATCCTATATCTGTTATCATATGAGACAGGTGCTACATGTTTTTATAGCTACACAAATTATACTATGATGATGCCAAATTAGAAACGTGTAGCCTATGTTCTTTGAATTACTATCTGTTCTTCAAATATGCTATGAAAGTTAAGCATATAGGCATCAGGCAAATCTGTATGTGCAATGTGAATATCATAGAATAACAGAATTGTTTAGGCTGGAAATAACCTTTGAGATCATTGAGTCCAACTGTAAAAAATGCTGCCAAGTCCATCGCCAAACCCTGTCCCTAAGTGCTACATCTACACATCTTTTAAATACCTCCAGGGGCGATCTCTCAGCTACTTCCCTGGACAGCTTGTTCCAATGCTTGACCATGCTTTTAGTAAAGAAATTATTCTTGATATCCAAAATAAACTTCTCCTGATGCAACTTGAGGTAGTTTCCTCTTGTCCTATTGTTTGTTATTTGAGAGAAGAGACTGACTCCCACCTCGGTACAACCTCCTTTTAGGTAGTTGTAGAGAGTGAATAAGGTCTGCCCTCAGCCTCCTTTTCTCCAGGCTAAACAACCCCAGTTCTCTCAGCTACTCCTCACAGGACTTGTTCTCTGGGCTCTTCCAGCTTCATTGCCCCTCTTTGGACATGCTCCAGCATAAATACATCAAAAAATCAGGTTTAGAGTTCAAGTAATCTCAATTCTTGCAGAAGACTTAATTTGGCCATTGAAGATAGATTTGAACTTAGTTTTTAACTGAATTGTTTGGTTTTGATAGGCTGGTATGTCTAAGTGCAATGTGTACATGGCTCTGGCATTATTGATGGACGATTACAGGAATACAGTATGGTACCCTGTTGGTATTGTAACTACCAATCATCATCGATGATACTATTTTTAAGCTACTTTAAGCAGTGGCACATTCCAAATGTGAATCAAGAACGGGTAAGCAAGGCTTATCCGGATGGTCCTAAATATTTGGCTACTAAGCAATGTATTTGCAAGAGCTTTATGGCCAGTGAAGAGAATAATTTTATTTAGAAGAGTTGTCACCAATACAGATTGAATCTGCTTCTTGTAGTGTCTTTTCTGGTGACAAAGATGTTAGTTTGAAAAAGCTGTAGTGATTATAATTATTAGATTAAACTAAATAAGTGAAGCTCTTTTGAATCTTTCTATTGGCATCTTTAATGCGATACCCTTTATTCTGGGGAAGAGTTGCTGCTTTGTTTTTAATACAGAAGGGTGTATCTTATGTTCTATATGACCAGACACTGTATAAAAAAGGTAGAAATGAGATAACATTCTATTAGCACATAAAAAATGAAACAAACAAACAAAAAATTATGCCAAGGGCTGATGCTCTGCTTTAATCATCTTTCAGGGGAAAAAAAAAAAAACATAGAGAAGTGGGGGACAATGAAGTCTTGGAAAAGCACATCTTCAGATAGACTTGCAGCTAAAGAGTTGCCCAAAGAATTGAAAGACAAAAATACAGGTTCCCATATGGTTTAGGACAGCTTTTCCTGCTGATATAAAATGTTCTGTACATCATTAAAACAAATTACTTTGCAACTATTTTGAACCTTACAGTTTGATTTAGCAAGCTCAGTCTGAAAAAATACCTCTGATGTACGTAAGCAGAGGTAATTTACTGAGTGAAAAGATATTTTTTTTTTCATAAGAAAAATTCTACCCTCCCTGTAGAATGCATGGATTGTTGGAAGGCAGCTCTTTGAGCTGGCATCCAAAATGTTCTAACTTTGATTTGTGAGGTACAACATGAGTAAATTTGGGGATTTTCAAATTGCTTTTCAAAAAAAGAAAAAAATATTGCATAGTTTTTCTTCACACCCTCCCATGTCAAGTGCTCTGCAATAGCTTTTCTTTGCTAGTTCTTGTTTGTGTAGCATTATCATCAAGTAATAGATCTTTCTTTGCTATGTAAGAAACAATAGAAATCTTCTCTTCTCATAGCTCTCCCAGAAAGAGGAACCCATCTGAATTGATCAGACCTAAGCAGTGGTCTGTATGAGAAAAGAAATAAATGAGTTTTCCTTTATTAAAAAGCTATATCATATTAATAATAGTTTATTTTAATTAGGAAAAATACACTCATGTTAATATTCCTTATGTATTTAATAGTCTTGACAGTCTTGGTTGTCTTGAATCTTTCCCTGGCTTTCCATCACATACTGCAATATTACAGAGTAACTCTGTTGGAAATAATGTAGGTTAGCTTGTGACTAGCATCACAAAAGATCCACTCTACAGCATCGTCAATAAATTATCTCACTCATCTCAGTACACTTTCTACTTTGCATCTTTCATACAACTTGTTTCTAAAAACAGCATCCAAAGCTCTTACTTATTTACAAGACCATCTGGATTGTAGATATGTAAAAGAACTCTTACATTTGTAAGCATGAATTAATTAAGAAGTTCTTTATTTGGTACATAATGTTTCTTGCTTTTCCTTAAATCATGCTTTACAGGAATCATAGATAATACAGTTAATTACATACGTAAATGTGAGTTTTGTTATTTTTTGATGGTGTTGGTTTTTTTTTTTTTAAAGAGCTTTAAATTATGGTAAATAGGCAACAAAACCTAAATATTAATTAGAGAGAAAATATTTCGAAATGCTGATCCCTTGTGTGTTTCCACAGCTCATTCCATGCTGTTGCTGTCTCATTTCCACATTAGAGGTAATTTTGTGCTTTAAAGATGCAAAATTCTTATCATTGATAGGAATTCTAAAAAAATTTGATAGACTGGGAGAAGCAGAGGGAGTAGAAACATGAAACTGGAATAAATAAGGGCTATATATCCTGGGTGATTTCAGTAGGAGAGTACTAAAGAATGGGACTAGTAGTGAGCAGGTAACTAAAGTACTAAATGTCCTGGAGAGATCAGATTACTAGTGTTTGGATAAGGAAAGTGGAATTGGAATGAAAAGAATGAGAGCTGTAGACTAAGAAAATAAGATTAGGAAAAAGAACAAAAGAAGAAAAAGAATTAGAGCTGTATTAAGGGCACGTTGGCCACAAAGACAGAGAAATGATTGTGCTGGTGTGAAAACCTGTACATATTAAATAAAATCTGTTTGAGAGCTGGAATGAACCTAAGATTCCTGTATCTTGCCTTTCCATTCTTGTCAGGAAATACCTGTGACACTTTCCAGCTAGAATATGCCATTCTTGGCAGGGTTATTCCATGAGAAAGATGACAACCTACTGCTTTTATTGCATGAGATAAAAGTACATCTTTAATGTAACTGGTGGAATGTTGTCTGGAGCAGCCTTGTTGATCTATGTGCATATAGATATGACATGATATAATTAAACTCCTGTTATTCATAGGCTTTAAAACACAGAAAATTATGCACAGGCTTCTCCTTCCCTGTTGTTTGTTCAATGTCAAATTAACTCCCTTGTCCATATGCATATGCGTTACGATACTGTTTGTAATTAAATAAGAATGTACTGTGGTTTCTACCGAATTGCTGTCTGCTACGGTGCTTTGCAGATAAATCAGGGCTGGGAAAATGCCTTGGATTTAAATGAAGAATGGTGAAGAAAACTGCCATCTGAGGGACAATAAAATTAATGAAGAAGTTGGAAATACAGTAAATGAAGCAAGGATTTCAAGATTAAATGTGGCCTTGTGGTAAAATATGGTGAGCTGGATGTTGCCCAGTGATTGCTAAGGCTGGTTTATGACAGGATGCCTAGCTTAGCCTTTTATGTTAAATGGAGGTACTGAGACTTTCAAAGCCAGACTGCCTAAGAAATTGCATTCCAAGTGAGAATTCTAAATTACTTCAAATTTCTTCTTCACCTTTATTGCTATGTGGTACCAAAACCACGGTTTTCACAGTTAGCCACTAATTGTGTGCTCTTTTCTCCATGTTTACTTGGTGAACCTCCAGATCCATTCTGGACTCACAGCTGTAGTTACAATAAAAGAACAGATGTATTTCAAACACACATTTAGGTCTTAATAAAATTGGGTCTTATTGTAATGGGATTTAGATATTTCAAATTATTGATAGTTTTTATGTCAATCTTTCTGTGCATCCATCTGTCAAATGCAGGAAACTAATAACTTGAAATGGTTAATACAGTAATGTTGAAGCAAGGATATCAATTTAAAACCCTTAAGGAAATAAATTATTCTTTCTTCAGTGCCATGTTTGTATGATGTAAAGTCAAAAATGTGTGAGGTCACAAACGAGGCTAAAATCAGAAAATACCAAACCCAGAATCATCATTCATTTAATAAAGTAATAGGATAATTCAGGTTGAAGGGTCCACTTCCTTACTGGTAAAACTCTGAAGTGTTCCCTTATAGCCAGTCTGTATGTCTTTTGTACTACTGTGAAGAGGCTGGGCTAATGCTTTGTTGATTTTTTTTTTTTTTTTTCCCTCTATCCACTGAGCTTCATGAAGAGGTAGAACAGTAGACCCAACTTCTAGGCACAGAACTATGTAAAGCCAATATTGCCAGGGCTTTGCTGCTCTAAGAGTCATGGGGAGAGCCTAGAGCAGAATCTTGCAATCTTTTTAATTGTACTCATAGTAGTCTCAATTTGAGCAAAGAGGAGTAACTGCATTTTACGTTAATGTGTTCTTAAAGGGATGAAAAGGAACCCTAACTCTTGAGTACAGGAACAAGTGTGAATCCTAAACCTTAAATAAGAGCAACAGATGTTCTTTTCTTATCACCTTGTGACCTGCCTCCCCATGCATTCCCATGCATGTTGCCCTAGTTCTTGTATTGTTAATTTTAGCGCTTAAGTGGTTGGTTGTCTGGCTGCATTATGCAGAAGAACAAGGAGGGTTTTTCTATTTGCAGGTGAATTATTATAAGAGCTTGAACAACTTGATTATTTAAAAAACAAACAAACCAAACATATTCTGCTAAGGCCCCTCTTGCCCAGAACTTTATTGGCTAAATTTCTGAAATAGATGAAGTTGATGAAATGCAGCAATTGTTGGAATACCACATTAAACAGCGAAGACCAATAGCTGTTTCTCTTGAAAAAAGTTAAGGGGGATGTCTGTTCATTGTATAGATTCAATAGCTTTGAAATCTTACACTGTAGGTGTTCATAATGAGAAGTCATTTTTAGTAAAACAATAAAGTTGTTTGCTCATTTGATGAGCAAGGAGACTCACCCCTCTTGCCTCAGCCTAGGATTTTACCTTTTCAGTCAGATTAATTTGTTAACATAGATTTTCAATAATGCAGAAGTGCTTTTGCAGAATTAGTGTTGTCTGCAGAGATTTTTCTCATTGTGCCTTGCATGATGTGTGTGGGTTTGGGTTATTTTGTTGTTGTTGTTGTTGTTTTTTAATATCTGGGGGGAACAGACATTTTTCCCTTTTGTTCTTCTGCTTGCTTTGCTTCCCTACTGTTTCCTGTGGTTGCTTGAGGTTTTCTGAGGATAGAGGATCTCATTCAGAGTCCTTTGAGGTCAGGAAAAGAGCCCTTTCATTTGAAGATGTATTGCATCTGGCCCCAGAATCTTACTTTATATTGACATATTAAAAAAAAAAAATATCTGGAATTTTAAGAGCTAGTTACTGGCTTGAAGACTTTATAATGCAAATTTCCAACAAAAAAGAAAGGGGAAGAAAGTATTATATTCTCTACAATTTGTAGATTGAGACCCAGGAGAAAACTATTCTCTTTAAAATAAGATAGTCTATATACAGTCTAGTTTTGGAAGACTTGGCTGTATTTGGGCTTAAATTTGCTTAACCAAGTGACATAAGCCTGTGGTTTCTGTGTTGCTCTTACGTAGTCTCTCACTCAAATGAACAGCATCTATGTGTCACTTCAAGAGGAGCAAAGCTGGGTTTATACACCCTGCTGTCCTTGACAATGGGTTCACGTACCATTTACAGCACCCTTTCCCACTGCATTCAGCTGCACAAAGTTACAGCACTCTTGTGCCCCCAAGGAATCTGCCACTCAATGTCCGCCTTGTACTCAGTGTGTGTGTGCTTGCCAAGTCAGGGTCAGGTACATGAGTTACTTCTGGGTTTTTTTCTATATCTGTGTTGATTTTGAATAAGTCTAAGGTTTTTTTAGCTTCGTTGTATCCTTAGCACCTCCAGGGTACTGGACTGTCACCTGGCTTTTCTTCTTTTTTATCTACCTGGACAATACAGGACAGAGTATCTTGCTGTGAACTGTGTGAGTATGACTTGGCCATAAACCCAGATTAAGCTATATATTAATCCAGACACAATCGTGGGGAGGAGGTTGTTGGTATTTTCTGCAGGTCTACCTTTCAAGCTAGTCTTACAAATGACTACATGTACCTCCCGAAGCAGGAAAAAGGAGTCATTTGGGTCTGCATCAAATAGTATAGTTGTCTTTGGTTACTCCATGTTTCTGAGAGGCTCTCTCCCAGGTCTTACAATAAGATTACTTAAATCTTCTGGGGGAAACATGGGTCTTCCAATATGAGACTAGCATATTAAACAAATAATGCAAAATAATTTTTAGGATGTACTTGAAACAAAGACAAAAGATGAACAGGATAACTCAATGTTTGGATATGTCCTGAACTTTATCAGAAAAAAAATTAAGGCATTAGTTTTCTGTTTGGTGACTCTACTCCATTTTCCTCTTAAATTTTAAACCTGTAACTGTTGGAATGGCTGAAATTTCCTTTCTGTTTCTTCCTTTGCTCTAATAACGATCCATAACCTGAGGAAAAATCAGTGGAAATTACCTTTTTGCCCAAGCTTCTGCCCATGGCTAAAGACAGGAAGGGGCACAGCAGGTGATGGCACAGAATAGGAAGCTCACAGTGCTTAATTTTTTTTTTCTGGCGAAAAGTAGCTGAAGGATTTTATGGAAGTGGAATAAACCAGTTTTCTCTGACTTCTAATTAATGCTGGAATTGCACAGTAGAGGATCAAGTGGCCAAAATTTGATTTCTGCTCTGTCTAATCAGAATTTGATCACAAATAATAATGTAGCTTTAGGCTTGATTCTCACAAACACCAACCACCCACAAAGGCCTGTTCTGGAAGGAATTTGTTTTTCTTTGTTTTCAAAGTTTCAACTGCTTTCCAATCAAGTGATATGCTATTGCATGTATTTTCATTCTTTCTTGTCATATAACTTAAAAACTGAGCTTCAGCTCAGAATGTGTGTTAATCCAATGAGCTAGAAAAGCTTGTCTGATGGAACAGATGATTTATTCCTGCTTGTACTTTCTGTATAGACGTCTAGTTGGCTCCACGGCAGTTTTCGTTTCTAAGTGAGCTGGTACTAAAGGAACAGAAGCATGCAGGGTTTACTTTTTCCATCTTTAAATTGGTAGGCTGTGTCAATACTGAAAATAATAAGGGGCCATATTAAACCACAAACAATTAAAAAGTTAGTATAATAATAAATAGGGAGGAATTGTACTCTTGTGACTATTTTTAGGGTGCAGGAATTGGAACTGAATGGAGAATGTTCCAGTGTAAGGAATGGAACAGGAAAACTAGCTTGTTTTCCCTCAGCTTTGTTGGCTCCACATCGAGAAGAATAAACTACCTGTGTTGTAAATATGTGCAGGATGCAAAATAGTTCATGTACAAAGCTGTGGTTTTTTCAGAGCATAACTCTGTCTGTAAATGGCCTTTTCCATTCTAAAGGAGGACGTAGCATGAACTTCTGCTTCTGAAAGTAGATTGCACTATGACATTATAAAATGATTGCAAAAGACCTGGAAATTACCCTTGATTTGGGTAATCTGAAGATACTAGGTGCCTGAAGTGATAGTTCTCATGCCTGTTCCTGAAGGTCCTTGATGTAATAACATCAAAGGAGTGGAGGTTATGACATATGCAGTAACTTTTGATGGATTCATTTACTTCTTTAGCACTATTTGGAGGGTAAGGAAGGACTCATGCTCTAGTGCCCAGTCTTGAACATAGGCATTCTTAAAATTGTTAGCCAGTGTTAGGATTATCAGGCATTCTATATATATAAAACATTCCCATATTATGCAATCAAATCCAAGGCCCCACTTGAAAGGAAAATGAAATGTGACTTTTCTTTTTCTAACTAGCTCCTCTCCCAGATCAGTTTGCTGGAAAACTGCTGCTAAAACACATACCGATAAATGGTGTTTGGTCAGAGGGTCGACTGCACTCTCGCCACGTGGTGAGCTGCATGTGCTTGAATGATGCTCTCCCTCCGCTTGTCACGTTGGGATGCCCCCTGCAAGTGTTTATCTTTCTGGGCTGATGGGAGCTCCTAATAAGCAGTGTGTGCAGGTTCTCTTAAACCCTGAGGGCAGTCCCTTAAGCAGACAGTTTGAGTCCTCACTTGTGTGCCAATCTTTTCTGTCCCTGTGCCAAGCCTGCTTAGCTCAGCATGGCTGTGTATGTTTTAAAGAACTGAGTAAAACTAATAACTGATTTGAAGTTGCTGGGGTGGAAAAGCACATGGCAAAACTACCTTTTTAAATCTGGAATGATACATGATTGGCATTCTTCTTAGGTGAAAAGTACAGATATACATGAGAAAATGTGCACTAAACTGTCAGTATGTGTGTTCTCCCATTCTGTCACCCTCTTCTTTTAACTGAGCATCTTGGTAGATTAAGTTTAGATAGAACTATCCAGGTTTCATGCCCTTCAAGTTCCTTGTGCAGCATTTGAAAAAACATTTAGGAAAGACTTTATTCCCAATTTTTCTGAGAATTGTTATGTATTTTCTTTCTTTTTATCTGAAGGTATCAATAAGATTCCAAAACTGTAAGTGTTGCTTTTATTTGAACACAAAAAGTTAACCAGTCTCATGACAATCCTCCTTGTGAACAAAGCATTGACTTCTCTAGCTTTGGTTGTGGTTGGTTTCTTTTGTTTAGTGGGGTTTTTTTGGTTTTTTTTTTTAGGAAAATATTTTCATGGTTCTCTATTTAAGAGAAATTTTAAACTGGAAACATTTTAACAATTGCATTTTTATTTCTGGCCACTCCTCAATGCTAATGTCCTTCCTATGGTCCAGGTGTATTTGATGTTCCATGAATATCCTGTAAGAAATGAAACCTTTCATGTAATGGCACTTATCGTTCTTTGTCTTGTATCCATGCCATGCTGGATGGAGTTTTTGTAAAGAACTAGAGAACATTTTTTAAATGTATCTGAGGCCCTGAGACCAGAAACTGTCCAGCTGGCGCTGTGAGTCATATAGCTTGGACAGCTGTACCTGGGATTTTGATTCCTGTAGTTTCAGAAGGAGCTTCCTGAGAAATCTAGTCATAAATCTCACAGCTGGACAATCTAATAATGCAGTTAGAAATCAGGAAGTGAAGATCTTTGGGTTTTCTTAGTGTTTCACTTAAATTTACCTGTGCCCACCTCCTTTTGTAAACCAAAGATATCTGATGTTTAATGCCAATATTGAAGTCTTTGGTGGTGTGTGGGATTTTTTTGTGGGTTTTTTTTGTTTGTTTTCTTCTTTTGGGGGAGGTAGATGTCTCATACAGCTGGAGAAAAACATTGGTTCACAATTTCATATGAAGGTTTGTCAAGTGTTTCTATACTGTTTTGGTTTAATGTGATGGATCAGTTACTAAGAAAATAATTCTCTTTGTAAGTTTACATTTATGCAATTTCCTCTATATATACTTAAACGCTTTTAGTTCATAGTCTTCTTATTAAAAACATGTTCAGACCAAAATTATATGACATGAAAAGTAGGTGAATATTTTTACAATACTACATAATATAACCATGACTGCTTTGTGCTCATTCTGAGATAAAGGATCGAGACTGTAAGAGAATGATCTCATCTCCCCGGAAAATGGTGGTGATTGCAGATAGTTTCGTATGAATAGTCAAAGCAGGTAGGTTATTACTTTGAGGTGGCTTTGTGCAGAGTGGTGTGTGGAGATACTAACAGGAAATGGAAAATTTTTCAAAAGAATTTTTCACAGGAATTAGAAACTTCTACAAGAATACTCCTGTTACCTTTAGGTTAGGTTAAGAAGTACAACATTGCTTACAAACTGAAGTGTCACTACATATTTGGCCAGGAATGTTCTCTGCATAAATTTCCTTTAAGGTCAAGCACACTGCACGATTGCCCCCTATTAGTGTAATTCCAAAACAATATTTTTTTTGTATGTTATATAAGCTCAAATATCAATCACCTGGATTGATTTAAAAAAAAAAAATGTTGTACGAGGATAATTTTCAGAAATTTTTTATAGAGATCACAAATCAACTAGGCATCATATAATTTTGAGACAGACAAATTTTTAACCTTGTATTTTATTGCTAAAGTGTTAGCTATTCAGGTAAATTATTTTTATTTTCTTGCAGAAAGCTACAATAATCTAGAAGGATCAGATGGTTTTTTCTAAGAAGATGTTTTCCAAGCATTCTGTTCTTTATTTTATTGTAGTACAACTGAAGCCAAGTTTATATGGCAGATGCACTGTTGCAACTAGGTGCATACTCTGCAGTTATGTGTGTAATTTTTAGCCTTGTGAAACAAAAACCACCTGTGCAGATACTGTTCACTGTTTTTACTTTCTTCTGGTATGACTGAACCAAGCTAAGAAGCTTTTCCCTTCTTTTTGCTGTTTATTGATAAGGATATATATTGATAATATATTTTTTTATTATATGGCTTGCAGTGAGCTAAATAGTGTAACACACAAAGTACAAATTTATTCTGGAAAGCAGACCGTGAGCATTCTTCATTATATAGATATAATGATTGGTGGCTGCAAGTTGTCTCTTAGATTTTTGGGTGTTTTGTGTTGTGGGTTTTTTTCCTTTTCTGTGTCCTATTTCTTTTTCTGACCTCTAAACCAAAATCATTGATTTAAGAACAATTGTCAGTACATTTATACCAGGACACACTTAAAAAAGATTTAAACACTGTGTTTGCAAGATTTTTGTTCCATGAAGACTTATTTTTAATTAAAGTATTAAGAAAATGTATTGTCTATTCCTGTGAAACTGGAGTCATATTTAGGGTGATGACAAGGGAATAGGATGCTGGAACTGGAAGATTTCTCAGTGTCTTCTGGAAAAATTGCACCTAACATGTCTCATTCCACTATTTTTGTGATGTTCTTCCATAATTAACTCTGTCCATCTGTTTCTTTCATTGCACTACAGCTTGTGGCAGGAATTACTAAATTCAGATATAGCAAAATCATTAACTCCCAATATTTTGATGAACATGTAATTGCCCTTTCCTGTAATGTATGTCACATTTTGGGATAAAGAAGATAAATTAATGGATGCACCTGGGTATCTCCAGTAGACTATATTCAGTATTTTAAACTGAAGATGACCTTCGACTGTTCCTGTGTGGTGGAGTTATGTCATGTATGTGCAGGCTCAGGTTTTAGTGTTCCCTTCTTGACTGGAACTGCTGGCAAAACATACTTACAGGCTCTTTAGCAACCATTTAAAGGCAGAAAGGACTCTAAGGCTGATAAAATGTAGCCCGATTCAAATTCTTCCTCCTCTATGTTTGGCAGGAATGAGTCTTACCTAACTTGGTAGTTGCTATGTCAGATAGTATGAGTTAGAGATTACCTCTTACCATTCTAGTCATCCATTGAAAGCTTGCAAAGGGACATTAGCAGCATGATTTTCTTTCTTGTTTATTGCTGAAAATGTCTGAAATGGATCACCACAAGGTCACCTAGTATATTAAGGGAGGGACAGTTGCAAACAGTGTCATGAAGTGCTGATTCTGGAGTTCCATAGCTTGTTTCTTAAGAAAAGATGTTTGTGATCCCAATTCCAACATTATTTTGAAAGGAGGTGGGGGAGATAAATTCCTGTAGATGTCTGTCATTTACTACTGGAGTCTGTGGAAAAATATTTTTTTAAAAAATATTATGATTTGATTTTTTTTAATAAAAATATTATATTATTTAAAACAGAGTACTTCCCTAATACTTCAGTCATCTACAACCCTGAGTGTCAAGTATAATGCTTAGTTCTAGGATGTGGGTTCAAAATGTTGAATGAAACAACTTTATTCAGGATGCTTCTGTCTGAAGTATGCTTTTCTTAAACATTAGTTTACAACAACCGTACCTTAGTCTACAGGTACATTTCTTCCATCAGGGTGTGAAGTGAGCAGTAGTTTTGCTTTGGAGCATTTTTCTGCTGTGAGATTTTATTCGGAAGCAGAGTACTTGGCTTCTTTTGAGCACTGACAAAGTATGGATTGTTATCCTAATGAAGTAATGGTTTCCTTGAGTTTTATGCATAACTGAGACTGGCTTTATCAGGCATTTATATTGTGTCCCCACAGTCCTGAGAACCTTCAAACATGAAAGCATCTGAAGGACCCTTATCTTATGGCTGCTGATAGTATGTTAGCTTGGGAAATCCTGAGCAGAGGCCAGTGAAATGTGACGGCACCTCTTCCCTTATTCCTTCTGGTTTGTACACAAGCCAGGAGCAGTACTGTAATGGTTCTTCGTCTGGTTTTGTATACAAGGCATTTGTTGGAGCCAAGTGCTGTTAGAAAGCTAAATTGCTTTGGCTAAAGTAAACTTTTACATCCTTGTGCAAAACAGCCTATTGAAGAACATCTCCCCACTTCTCTCTGATAGTAAGTGGCCAAAGCCCACACCTGTGTTTAGGAAAATCAGTAAGTTTTATCTTGCAGCCTTAATAAACAAATATTTATGTTTTTAAGAAACTGTTTTCCTTTGTGTTGAAGGGGAAAGAAACCAATGGTTTGTACAAAGAGTGGAGCTCTTGTTTAGAAAGAGTCCAGAACCCTCTTACTCTGGTGTTTCAATTCAGAAAAGTTTACTTCAGCGTTTCCATGGAAGTGATAGTATTCATCTAAGCCTTTCACACAAATAATACCAGTTTTACTGAAACTGTAGATGGTGATACTCTCTGAAAGTCTTCCTCTCACTGGACACAACCCTGCCAGATGCTCAGCAACACTCGAAAGAATCTGGGCTGCTACTGACCTTAGAGTTGGAGATGCACAGTATGTTACAGGGCAGGATCTGCAGTCACCGTCGTTGCAAATTCAGCCCCTGTTGCTCCGCTAAAATGCATATACCAGTGAGGCTTCCATGGGGGTGGGGGGGAAGGGGGTGGGGGAGGGTGGTGTGTGTGCTGTGCATTGCCCTTCTGAATGGAGGGTTAGCTGTGTTCCTAGGAAACTTGTCTGTCTGCTTTTAATAACTATTGCCACTATGGAAATAAATCTTTAGGATGCCTTTTCTATCAAGAATCACTGATGTTAAAAAATGTGTGTTTTTTACCGAGAATAGAGCTTCTGTATGCAGGTAAAGATTGATAATATACTTTATGATTGTCAGCTGTGGCAGCTTTATAGATCATCTACACTGAGAAGAATGTTTAACTGCATGCAGATTTCTGATCAAGTTCTTAGGAAAAATAATGCTTACATGGGGGGTTTGTTTTTTTTTTTTGGTTTTGTTTTGGTTTTGTGGCTTTTTTTTTAAGACCAATCTGCAGGCATAGCCTACCGGCTGCCTTGACACAGGAGCTGAAAACTAGGAAGCCTGAATTCAGATCCCACTTTCATGGTGATTCCAGCTGTGGCCTTGGCAAGTCACTTCAATTCATGTTTGTAAAATATGTCTGTTTTCCTAACAGTAATATTGTGTGGTGTAGTTTTTTTCAAATTAGAAAAAGATTAAATTTCTCTTTCTTTTTTGGAAAAAAAAGTCTTCCTTGCAACTCAGCATTTTGAACCCAAAGATAATGCTGTAATTGCTAATCACTGATGTATGTTAGTCGTGCTAATGAACATGCTTCTTAAGCCTATTACTGCTACTCAGAAGAGCTTCAGGCTAGTAATAATATATCTAAGAATTTAAGTAGACTCCTTATGTGTTTATACAGCAAAGGTACTTTTGAAATCTAACAGCAATGTACTATTGTTTCGCATTATACACAGCAGCATAGGAAATTTAATCAAAACAGCAAAATGTCAACAGAACAGCTTACAAGCTTTAAGGTATTCATCAATTTCAGGCATGAAGAGTTCTCAACAGTAGTAGTCTGCCACACAAAGATTTATTCCCTCTGAAGACTTTTTCATGGCTCATAAAGAGTGATGGATGAACTTAATTTTTAGTTTAATCTCTTTCTTTTCAGTTCAGTAATTTCTTTGATACTACAAAAAATTAGTGAGAATATGGAACCACTCACCAATCATTAGCAATTGTGTATGTTACAGACTGTGCATAGACCACAACAGGTTGCCTGACTTTGGTGAGTGGGAAGGAAGTCCTTTCAAGAATATTGGTTTTTAAGCAGTATTTTAATATTTATTGCATACAATGTCTGACTATAATTTTACGTTCCTCCAAATAAACCTGTTTCAAGGATAAATTTAAACTTTTTTCTAGCTCCTATAATCAGTTTACTGTTCCAGGATCTCATGCTAATATACAAAAGATTTCTTCTCTGACTTCATTGAGAGTTTGTGTGTATAAGGACAGCAGAACGGGACCCTACTGCAGTCTTGCATGATATCTGATTCCTTATTCTATAAGCTGAATGCTATGAAGGGAATTGTAAAGATGCCATGCTATTGTCTGTGATTAAATGTATTGATAAAATAATTGCATGTGCCAACATGTAAAGCATTTAAAAAAAAAAAGACAAGAAAGAGTAAGAAAGAAATTAAATACCAGAAAGAGAACTGAATTGTGTGGAAAAATTTTGTTGACTTTTTTATATTCTAAGAACTGTATGTTATTGCATCTTTGCTTGGCACATTGCTCTTTCATTGTCTACCATACTTAAGTTTTTGGAACTGCAGAAACTTTGCTCAAGACATGTTTTTGTATAACGCAGTGAACAATGTTGTTTAGACTCAGGGCCATGCTAGATGTTGCATTTGGCATTTTCCATCCTGCATCTGTCTGCTTTATACTGGCTCAAGATCTAAAATCAACCATCATGCTCCTTCAATACATTTGATACCAAGGCTTGCGGTCGGTGGAGTTCATTGTATTTAGAACTTTCCAGTCCTTTCTTTTGAAAGAATTGGATATTTTAATTAGTTTTCTTATCACAACAGAGAAAAACAATGTAGAAAAAGAGAGAATACATATATGTGTATGAGATTTTTGCTCTTTTGAAGAGCCACATTGAAAAATTTCCCCTCAAAAAGGCAAATTGAATAAAACAAAGCAGGAAATTACTTTTGGGCAAAGCTAGTGAAATGGCAGAGTTAACTTTGATTGTGGAACAGATACACTGCTTCCTTCAGACCATGCTTAAGGAGACTATGCTAAAGTCACCTACTAGACCTTGCCAAAACTTGAGTAGGTCTTTCCTACAGCTCATGAGCTCACATATGCCATGACAGTAGATGTTTCTCTCCAGTGTATGTCCCTAAACACTTATCTTTAGGATAGGTTTCTGGCAAGGGAGAAAAATGTATAACACCTGGGGAGGAAAATAACCCCGTGCAGGCCCTGGATTGTCTCATTCAGTCTGTGAGATGAGATGAATTCCCTCGGCAGTTGTATCCAATTGTGGACAACATTGCTGCTATATAAAAGTTAGAAGGAATATAAAAATGTTTTCCAAAGATGACGATGATGTAGTTACTGGGTTATGCTTGCACATCATGAAGGAACCCAAAAGAACAGCTCTTAATTTCCTCTAGGTTTGTGTTACACTTAAGTATAAGTTTCCTGTATCTTTCCTTAAGTCCAAGAGGAGCACTGAGCTAGAGCTATGCAAATAAAATCTGTAGAAATGTTATAAATAACATGCATTTATAACAGCAGAAATACAAAAGGCCTTTAAAGTCTGACAAAAGAGTTATGATACAGCTGCTGCAACACCTGTGGTGGTGAAGCTTCATGAATTTATTTCTTAATGTATGAAATTATTCTTTTCCCCGATCTTACTGCAATTCTGTTTATTTCTTCTAACAATGGCCAGAAGTATCAGTTTTAATGTATATCTTAAAAGAGTACTTTTTCTTTCTTACCTCTCAGTTTTGTCGTTACTGTTGATTTTTTAATTACATTTTCTCTCTTTCCAATGCAGTTCTTTGCAGTGAGAATCTGCCATGTATGCTAAAATCACAGTCCAGGGCCCCACACTAAAATAAAACTAAATGTGATTTGATTATTTTTCCCCCCTATTTCTTTTTCTAACTAGCTCCTCTCCCAGATCAGTTTGCTGGAAAACTGCTGCTAAAACACATACAGATAAATGGTGTTTGGTCAGAGGGTCGACTGCACTCTCGCCACGTGGTGAGCTGCATGTGCTTGAATGATGCTCTCCCTCCGCTTGTCACGTTGGGATGCCCCCTGCAAGTGTTTATCTTTCTGGGCTGATGGGGGCTCCTAATAAGCAGTGTGTGCAGGTTCTCTTAAACCCTGAGGGCAGTCCCTTAAGCAGACAGTTTGAGTCCTCACTTGTGTGCCAATCTTTTCTGTCCCTGTGCCAAGCCTGCTTAGCTCAGCATGGCTGTGTATGTTTTAAAGAACTGAGTAAAACTAAATAGCGGATTTGAAATTGCTGGGGTGGAAAAGCACATGGCAAAGCTGCGTTGTAGCATAGTCCCTATGCTGATAGATACCTGTTTGATGAGAAAAGTCTGAATTTGAGATTTGCAGACTGGAGCCCAGACACCAATTGCTTGAGTAGGCTTTTTTCTTCTTTTTGTGTCCGGAAGACAATGCTCTCCGAAAAGGTGCAAGTAATGAGTGAATGATAGGACTACAAACTTTTGATAATCCAAAAATCAGCTAAGTGTTTTGGAATCTTTGTACTAATTTGATAGGTGCCCAAACTGTGACAAGGAGTTAATGTATAATATGTGAAGTATGCTAAATTAAAAATCAGTTCAAAATAATGAAAGAACTTGTGCTCTGAAATGGTTATAGCTGGTGTCAAATGATTTAATTATTGCTGGATGATTTCTGGTCTTACTGGAAGGAATGACAGTGAGTTACATGCAGGGAGACTTCAGTGAAATCACACAGATATCAACAGGTGGTTTTGCTGTGTTTTTTGGAACACAACCAGAATTTTTAGGCCAGCTTTAAAGGCTTAAGTGGAGTCTGCTAGTAAAGATAAACTTTTGTTAGTAAGTCACATAGTGGGGTCCATGTCTGAATTAAAGTCGGGTCTTTTCTTACTTACTATTTTCCAAGGTAAATCTACTTCTGTGCTTAGAGTTCAGATAGAAATGTAGAAAAAAAGAGGTACAATTCCTCATCCTCTGCTTAGGGGGTACACAAAGAATAGACAGCACTTATCAATCGTTGCTGTGCCAAGCACGTGAAATATGTAATACAGAGATAACCTGAAAAGCCCATGCAGCCATTAGGTTTAACACAGAAAACTACAACCAGTTTAAAGTACTCTACAGGTAAATTTTTACATTCTTAAAACTACACCACCCCCACCCACCCCCTGGCCTCTGTTTGCTGTCTTATTTCTGATTTCTCTCACTTGTACTAAACAGCACAGGCTGTTTAGACAGAGAGGCAGTTTGGACAAATGTGTAGAATCTTCTCTAATCTGTCAGTGAAAATGTTGGATGACATTTGTCTCATTGTGTTATATAATTTGTTTAGCTGAATCCAGGGGGCTAAACTGTGATGCTTCTGACTCTCAGAAAACTCCCTGCCTCTAGAGGATCCTGATTTGTCTCAGAATATCCTTAAGAGGTCCCTTAAATTACGTATTATTCAGAAATTGTCTGCTTTGCCGGTTTGGAGCTCTTATTTACCAGAGTCATGTCAGAAGGTTGAAGTAATGTGCACTCATAGATATGACCATGCACAGCTGCAGATACTGAAAATAAAAGTTACTCTAGTTTTCTAATTATTCTCACTGTTGAATTATTCTTCATTATTATATTTATTGAATTATTCCAACTACTGAATTCCAATTAGTGAATTATTCATGCTATTCTAACTATAACTATTCTAGTTATTCTAATAAAATCAGTTACATGAAATCAGAGGTCTTTCCTAGGTATAATAAAATATTATTTTTTACTGGTTTCTTAGATCATAGCTCAAAATGAACATAATACATTGGAGAAATAGGTTGATTAAGAAATTAAGATGAAATTCTGAAAAGACTGCTGCAAAATACTGCACTGAGGAAACCAAATAGACAGTGAGAACTGGCTAGAAACTAATTTAGAGGTAACACTAGATCATAATTAGATTACCCTAGATTACTCACCAATGTATGAGTTGAGGATATACTATAATTGCTATGAAAGGTAGTTAGCATTCTGATATGTGGTCACAGAAGTTCCAGAAGGAAAGTAATTTTTCCTCTTAGGCTATATGCCAGTTGGACCTTATTTGCACAGTGGCATTCACTTCTGAACACCTTACACTAAGAAAGGTGTAAACCTGTAAAAAGATTTTAGAGTGTAATAGGAATTCTGAGACCTTTAGGAGGCCTGATCTTGGAAGAAAGATTTTAAAAAAAAAAAAAAAAAAAAAGGTATGAAAAGTGATAACACATTTCCGCTGCTTGTCCTAAGTTCCCTGAGCATTCAAGGAGATGGAAATAAGTTAGAAGTTTATGCTAGGTATCTTTACAGGTGTGAGGTGATAGCAGGAGATGAGCTGTATAGTAGTTCTTTTCTTACTCTGTGTTGAATTTAGTTGTGTACTGCCTGGAGCCAAATTTTGGTGTCTCTTTCTTAACACACTGAGCAATATATAGAAACTCATTTGTTTTCTGTCTGAGCCTCATCAAAGAGCAAAGCCTTGTTTCTGCACTCAGATTTTTTCTATCTGGCAGTACTCTATCGGGGAAGATGGTGGTACACATCCTCTCCTACTGTCTTTGCATATTATTTTTTTTTTTGCCCTGGAATGCTAGTCCTCTGTCAAAGTTGTGAAAGGTGGGAGGAACTTTTTCCCTGTCAGTTTGTCTTTCTATGAATGTATTATATGGGTTAGGGATATCAAAGAAAAAAGCATCTTCATAACCTATAATGAAAATGATCACCTGAGATAATTTAACTTACTTTCATATCTGATCATCCTTAAAACATTGCCATTGAATCTTTAAATCGTTTTCCCAACTTCTCATAGGATTTATTAAAAACTCAGGAGATAGTCTAATGATCATTGACACCAGCCCTTTCAGATGTTATTTTTATCCACAAGAGCATTTAATTTTTTTAAAATCTTATGATCTGATACATTATAAAAAGGGATAATACTTCTTTGACCATAGTATTCAAGGACAAGAAATGGTTCAGGTTGCATTTCCCAGAGCAGGTAGACTGTTGAACCAGAAATGTTCCAGTATTTGCAAAAATTTTACTTAAGAGCTATGATGCTGACTTTGTCAGATGTGTGGATCAAAGAGCTAACATAAGCTCTCTGCATTTGTGTGGATCTGAGAGCTTTATTATCATCAGGAGTTCACTCAGCATGCACGCTGGGGGGGAGGTATTTCTCACAGAGCCTTCTGCTAGAGTATTCTGGCTTGGCCCAACTCAGTGAGCTCTCAGTGTGGGGATTTGTTCTTCTCTCTTTCTTTCTCTCATTTTTTCTCTTTTTTAGTTCCTTCCTTTCCTCCCCTCCTTCCTTTTATCCCCCGCCTTCCCCTTCTCTTTTTCTGTTTCCTGATATTCTAGGTTGAACTTCTAACTAGAATAAAAGGTAATGAGCTGAAACTGACTTTTGATCCTTCCCTCTCAGAACACATGACAGTGGTCTGGAAAGAGCAAATTCATTTCTCATCATGATGAATTTTGTAATTAGCAAACAGCCCCTGGAATTTGAAAAGGCAAGAAAGGGTCTCATTCAGCAAACAGATTATTGCTCTTGAGAAAAGGAAACAAATCAGAGAATTGAAACTAAAATTAGTGGTATCTTAGGAAGCAGGACATTTTCCAAGGCCTTAGCATTTGATAATTACACTGACATTATGATTTTTCCTTTTTAAGGGATCAATAAGAAGGCTGATGTAAGAGAACTAATAGAGGGTAAAGAAGTAGAAACCCGTTAGCAATTGCTTTATATGGATTTATGTAACAAATCTCATTTCAGATTAAGTAATTGTTTCTCAGCTCATAGTTTTCAACTACACTAGTTATAAGGATTTTTTTTCCAGCTTCATTAAAACCATATGTCTGCCAAATTAACAATTACAATGCTATTTAGCTGACAATATCTTGCATTTAAAATTACACTCCTTTTACAAGGTCTTGTGTATGAGATATGTATTTTGTAATGTAACAGGCTACCACTAGTGACTGGTCCTTTTCATCTGTCTCAGTTCATCCTCTGTACTTGCCACCAAAGCAGATAGCCTGAGGAAATGAGAGCAAAATATATTTACATATATAACCTAGGTTAACTCTAATATGAATAAAGAAGGACATTTGCTCGTGTGAGGTGGCACATAAAAACAGCTGCATAGTTTTGTAGTACCATATTGATGGTACTGCATTTAATGCTGTCTGTCAACTCTTTGACACTCTCCCTATAGATCTCACCTGGAAATGATCGTGGGACTTCTTCCTAATACAACGAAAGGAAAAATCCCTCAATAAATCTGTGCTGTTAATGAAGGCATGTAACAGGTGACTTTAAATGAGGTGGACTGGTTAGTGTTTACAACATGCCTTACACTGGCAGAACTTTCTACCTGGTAATTGTTACTTGGAGTTTGAAAGCTAACGTTTAGTTATGTTACCCCAAACATTCTTAATTTCATCTTCAGCTTGCACGTTTGAAAGACCTGCTAACTAATCTGAAAAACGAACGCCTAATTTAGTATCACTGCAAGAACAGTCTTGGTTCAGTGGTATGAAAATAATAAATTACTATGTATTTTAATAGGATGTGATTTGCTACTTCAAGTATAAGCTGAAAAAGTCATTAGTCAAGATAGTATGCAAGTGGTAAATGCTTTCTGGAAATTGCCGCAACTTTTAGATGCATCCACAGTTTGAATTCTTTTTTTCATGTTTACTTTTCTAGCTGGTATTACTGTGTTTTGGTGGGTATTTATGTTACAAAAATACCTAGTAACTGTAGTGGAGAAGATATTTCTGTTTTCAGGCACTTAAACTTATTCATTTTCTCTGTCTTTTTATTGTGCTTCTTTCTGATCCGCATGTGATCAGAACAGCACTGTCTTACAAAAATGTATGACACACAAGGTGTGTCTGGTAAACAGGGGCTAACGATAGGTGCTAATAAGATATATATCTTAAGAATTTATTTTTAGCTAAGCAGTCTTTGTTTCCCCACCCCCAAAAATAGGTTTATACAAGTCAGTTTAGCTAACTAGAGTAGGAAGTTAGGCGTAGGCAGACTTTGAGTAAATGCAGAATAAAATGACAAACTAGAAATTAATTATGTAGTTTTGTGTTGTTGGATTCAAGATCAGTAGCTTTTATAGGTTTGTGGATGTCAGTGTAGATTTACAGCCTGGAAAAGATGATAACAGGGTCCAGAAATCTGATTTTCTGTTGAGGCTTCAATATCTTAGAGGGATTACCTATGAGTTCTGATTTGAACTAATGGAATAAGTTAGATATGGAATTTCTGCTTATCATTCTGGGTTATTTTATGAAGTGCTACTTGTAAAAAAGATATCTTAACTGGATAAAATATGTTGCACACTTCATCTATCCAGTGCTGACGTGTGTGTGTGTATATATATATTTATATATATAGTATTTGTACAGTATCTGACACAGAACAGGACCCAAACTGACTGCCCTGATAATAGTAATCATAAAGCCTACTCTTTTATTACTGTCATCTTCTTTGAGATGATCCTTAGGTTTGTGATATGTTTGTATAGGAAGCTGTTTTTTTTATTTATGGAGAGTGAAGCACAGTCCAGTTGCATTGCTTCCACGTCTTCCCAAAGTGCAAAATATCTTTATTATTTTTAATGAAATGAGAAGAGAAGATTGTATAATAACGCTCAATCCCATGATAGCAGATGCTATCATTTCTTAGTTAATGATTTCCTATTGATTTCCTAGGATGACAGGTTTCTTAAAAGGCTGTTCCTAATCTCATTTCTGTCTGTCATCCTTCATGACTTGTGTTGACAGTTCCTTTTAAAGAATAAAACAGATTCTTTTTGAAATCTGTTCTTTTATACTGAACTCCTCTGCCAGAGGCCTGTCATTCTCCCACTGAGGTAGCTGTTGACATTTACCAAAGCACAACAATGTTTAATTTAATATTTTTGTGTTTTAATGTCATATTCCCAAGACAACGGTTTGTCATTTCTCTCTCCTGATATAGCTAATGACAGCTAACCTCAGAAACTCCCTTCAGTCTTTAGCATTGGGGCTTAATTAATGTTGGGCTATTTTAGTACCTGATTTCTAGACATTTATTTATGAAGTATTACACTATAAGCATACCTATTGAAGTGAGTAAGTCTAGGTACACCATGAGAGATGATATTTGACATATGAGGAAGAGCTGCAGAGCTGGGCATTTAGGTTACGAGAGTAACAAAACAGTATAGGATCACTGTGGTTTTGTTAGTGCTATAACAGCAAGCACGTCTATGTATTTGTGTACTTGTATATACATGTTTATGTATGCTTTTACATGTATGTGTGTATACACAAGCACACATTTTGAGACTTAAAACAAGTTTGTGTGCTTGCTTTTTTAGTTCTAGCTCCAGAAGTTATGAAAATAAGGTAGCTCAAGTCTAATAAATAAAATGATTTTGTAAGGTTTTGCCCATCTTGAATTTGTCTTTAATAAGAAGTTGATTGAACTAGGAGGCCAACAACATCAGCATCTAAGAGCTGTAGCTGTGCAACTGTCTCCCCTTGGGAAAGCAAAAGCACAAGATTCATGGCCTTGCAGTGTTGTTACAGAAAGACGTTTCAAAGCAAGCTTGGTTTGTGTTACAGCATCCATTTGGTCAGCGACATTTTTGGTAGGTGCCATCCTGTGTTTGTTAAAACCCTGCAGAAAAGTGAGTAGCTGTTCTCTGAGAAAACTGGTTGTGGGATGAAGGCTGAGCAGTGTTGGAGGATGATGATAACAAGGGGCGGCCATGGAAATTGCAGGATTTGATCAGTGAAGTCTGTAACTCCCCTCTACTGCAAAGGGATTTGTTTTATACCTAACTTTCAGGTCTTCCTGTGGATGAAGCCAGCTCTGGAGTGGGTGCAGTTGGGAAGTAGAGGAGGATGTTCTTGAGCAGGGAGTTTAGTTCAGGACAGAGTGCAAAGTGCTTGCAAGGTTTCGTTTACAAACCTCAAATGGAAAGGGAATCGCGGTTCAATGGGGGAAGAATGAAAAATGGAACAATTTATTGAAGGTCCTCTCTAACTTGCAGGAAGTAGATGGAGACACTGAGAGAAACTTTTATTACTTCCTTCTGATATTCATTCTTCTTTGTTCATCCTGTAGAGAATGTAAAGAAAACCTTGGGAATGAATTTATACATCAGCTGAATAATTTAGGATCAGCTGATAGCAAAAAAGACAGGATTTGAACAACTAACAGAAATGCAAAGAGATGTAGTGACAAAAGTATAAGTTTGAAAACAACAGATCACATGCATCTACTAGATGAAACAAGGAATGAGCTGACATTAAGCTCCTCGAAACTCAAAAAGTGAAAAAAGTGAAGACAACCACAGTGAATGAAGAGAAGCAACTTTTTTGGAAGGAAAGACTAAAAGTGGGGAGAAGGGAGGGACAGTTATGGAAGAAACACTACAGATGATTTGGAGACTCAGTCACTATGATGATAGTTTCCAAATAGGAATGCCTAACATGCGATCAAGAAACAAAGAAAAAGAAAGGCAAAACCAAGCTTGGTGGTATGCATGAAAGATGTAATGGAACTGCTTCTGAGTGTTTTGTTGTTGTGTCATCCATCTCCCCCTGATTAATGATACTAGTAATAAAGTAATTACTGTAGTAATACTATACTATTTGGAAGTAATAAAGTGGAAATTTAAACAACTTCTAATGAAAGAAGGCAATAATTACTGAAAATCCTAATAGACCTCCCAGTTGGTAGGAAATGTTGTTTCTTTGTGGTGATGCTTCAAGGATCCTGACTGTAGCAGCTTCTAATGTAAACAGGATAGAAACATGTGCTCTAACGTCATATTCCCAAGACAACAAATGTTTCTCTCCTGATATCACTAAGCCTTAGAATAACATGTGTGCTCAGTTCCCTATTTCTGTACTTAGACTAGTTGCACCTAGAGTCTTGTGATATTAGAGACTTCTGTAATGTGAGTTGAGTGAATTAATGGCCCTGTTGAGCAATTTAGGTATTTACATCCATGTACCTTAAACTGCACAAACACACCTTGATTACGTGGTACCTTTATCATGTAAAACCCATTTGTGCATTGCAGATGTTCCCTCATTGTCCTTTTTCTGGTGAATATACCTGTTCTAGTATACGTATATGTGGTGTATGCATACCATGTATATTCATTTAAAGAATTTGGGTTAGTAGAGCAGTACTAAAAAAGAAAAAAAAAAAAGGTGGAGGAAGTAAAATGATCAGACCACCACCATTTAAATACCATTTAATAATTAAAATGGGAGCCAATAGTAAAGAAAACAGCAGTAAAGTAGGATCAGATAGAAAATGTTTTCTTAGCATAAAACTGTGGGGCTCTTTTGTAAGAAATAGCTGTGTCTGTCTTTAAAAGGAAAAAAAAATTAACTGCTTGGTAATGCCCATCTCAACTCCTTAATTGGAATTTAGCAATTAAAAATGCAACGTTTCAAAATCCTCCACCCATAAGAAACTTTTAAAGCTTTTTTTACTTTGGATTAAAGGAATTAACTTTGTTACCTTGAGAGATCAAATTATCCTGGGTGCTTCTGGGAGGGAAAGATGATTTAAGATTGTTAGAGACATGCAGTAGGGAGCCACGTTCTGACTCAGTGAGCCACCACAAGTTAATCAGTACTTTTCACTCTGCATTGTTTTCTCTTGCCTTTGCAAATCTCATGCTGTTCTTGAAATGCTAGGGAATTGAAAGAACCATTTGGCTGTCAGTACTTGGAAAAAAAAGCTGGTACTTCACAGTGAGATAAATGTATATATCCTTCTTTTAAAACTTTTTAGATTCTTCTTTTTAGACTATTTATTTATTTATTTATTTAGCTGTTGGGACCCCCAAGAAAGAAAAATGCTCCTTGTGGAAACCAATGTCTTCCCAGCCCCTGCAGAGAAAATTATTAAGAACAAATTTACCCATAAAGTAATAAACCAATTTTCTTTTGCCATGAGCAAAAAGCACTATTAATTTTTACTAGTTTCTGGCACAAAGCTTAAATACAGCATTCTTAATGCTTAAGAATGGCTTAAGACATCAGATTTTCTGCCTGTTTCAAAGGATCAGAAAATACAGGAACAGTTACAACTCTGGATATGTATTCTAGACACATCCAGCTATTTGGGGTGCCTATCATTAGGAGTTTTGGTTCATTATTTTCTCTGTTCCACCTAGCTTTCCACACTAGCCTTCCCTGCCCCACCACTCCAGGCTCATGCTGATACAAAAAAGAGAGTGAGTTCTCACAGTACTTCTAGACATATTTAGAATAAAAAAGAAAAGGAGGGGGGAGGGAAATTCAGAGAGGCTTATTTTGCATGGCATCTAGTCACACTTTGTAAATGTGATAAGAGCTGTGAAGTACCTGAACCCATATCCAAGCTCCCATGTGTAATCCACTAAACCATTATCTAAAGAATTTAAGTGTTTTATTTAAGTTGGGGGAGAGAAGAATTGATTTTGGATATATCCATGTATTTTCCGGCAAAATATAGCTATACAGTGAAAATGGTTCTTATTTGTATTTCAGTAGGAGCACGTGCAATGACAGAGCAGCAAGGCTGGAACTACGGTATTGTTTTTGGGAGACTGATGCTGGCTGAACAAATATAAAATAGCATTCAGATGGTTGACTTCGGGATGCACTGAAAAGATTGAACAAAGTGAGCCATTATGTTAATCCCCCGGGGGCAGGAGTACAAGCAGCTCAATTCCTGAAACCTAACTGACTCAAGTGTAAATAAATCAAAACAATCAAACAATTCTTTGATTCCAGACCATGTGCTCAGGGAACTATCTACTGGTGGTAGAAAGTCTTGTGGTTTACTTAAAGGGAATCAGATACGCCTGATTCTTGGCTAATCAGGGAATATAAGAATAAAAAGCACTACCTGAAATTCAGGAGGTAGTGATGGTTAAGGCATAGGTCTAGTATCAAGCAAAATTTTTAGGGGCTTGCCGTAGAATTGTGTAGCCTGTCATTAAGTTGATGAGGTGCTGTAAGCTTTTGTTAAAATTTGCACCTTAATATGTGATATAGTTTTTTCAGTCATTTCCTAGATCAATAACTGTTGTTACAGTAACTGTAATCCATGTAACTGTTTCAGCAGACTGTCAGCTGAAGTGCCTAAGGAATAAAGAGGGACTTGTCAAAAACAGAAACAAACCCCACCCACCAAAAAATAATCCTGTGAGATTTCTGACATCATAAGTTTATTTTTGTTTCATTTGGTACCATCACTTTGATTTGGGAATTAATCTGTTAATGCCTTCATAGGTCTTTTCCTGATTCTTTTTTAATTGTTGCTGATTGTTCAATTTTTCTGTAACGTTTCTGTTTCTGAAAAGGATGTTAACACACAATGCATGGAAGAATTTGGAAACCTGGAGCCTCAACGTGCCTCTCAACTGGGGCTCTCAGTGCAGTAGTATCATGTCATGAATGATCTCTTAAAGCCATAAAACTAATGTTCCAGACTGGATTTCTTGGTGGTGGTGTGTGTGAGTGTTGGTTTTGTAGGTTTCTTTTGTTTTGTCAGTGCAGAGGGAGAGTTTTGCTGTCTGTATGCAACCTGGAACAACTGCTGGTAGGAGCAATGTGACTGATTTCCCCAGCAGCTCTGCCGCAGATGTGCTCCCAGGGATCTGAAGGCAGCTGCATAACCAGTTAGAGGAGACCTCAGTGCCACAACCCAGTGGCAGCTTGGAGCCAGCATTCGAGTTCACATTTTTAATGATGCGTCTGTCACTACCTCCTCAGAGCTGCTTTTGTACTATTAACGTAGTAGGAATTATGCTAAAATGTATGACCACTGCTGCTGAATAGAATGAAAATATACAATTGTGTTTGGAAGCAGAAGTTATATACACCCGTGTGTGTGTGTGTGTGTGTGTATATAATAAAACCGTACTAGGCTCTAATCTTTTTTCTCCTTTGAAAACCTGCACTATTTTCATTGATGTCACTCTTCCTTCCAGAGCTTTCCTGAAACAACAATTTTGAACCTCCAAAGGCTTGCTTTGCACTTAGTACCATACTGACTGTTAACAGGAATTTAATCAGGAAAAGAACGTCTCTGAAATACAGGGATTTTAATCTGCTACTACCTCTTCTGAAATGCAGAATAAATGTATTTATGTAGATATATATTAAGGTTGTATACAGACCACACAGAGATGTGTTCTCTCCCTAAAGATCTTGAAGCCCAAAGAATTTGTTATGCTGATGAAAACCAGAGACATACATAGTTTTAGCTGATGCTCAGCAAATAAACTTTAAAGTAACATTTAAAGAAGGAAGGCTGCAGGAATTAAAATGCAGGCATCTCAGCTGCATTCAAGATATGGTATAGGGTTTTTTTGTTGTTGTTAGAAAGTCCAAAATATCAGAAATCTTTTGTCTGGCTACATATCTGTTTGTTACCATCAAAGTGTATATTAATTTTTGTATTGACAAAAATAAAAATTATTTTTGTAGACTCCCCCTGCAAGACAGGTTATTAGAGGACTTCTGGCTATGCCAGTGTGGGAAAGGTAAAAATGCAGTAACTTCTCCTCGTACTCTGTGTTTGCAAAAGAAAAGTACAGCTTTAAGCATTTAAAAAAATATATCATTATTCTATACACATTCTCTTTCCCAGAAAATGTAGTTAACTGTTTTCTAGAAACAAAGAAGTATGTCTAGTGATGTGCCCTTATTGAGCAGTCAAAACTTTTTTTTCCTTAGGAGATCAGGCTCAATTTGTGATTATTCAGCTCTTTGCAACTAAAATGCACAGTGTATCGATATTTTAAGTACAGAGTGTAGCTATTGCCAATTTTTAATCCAAGATGAATATCATAGACTCCATGCTGTATAGGTGCCAGAAAACATCTGAGTGGAGAGTTTTGCACATCTTATGTTTCTCCTATGGACCTAAAGATGTTTGAAGTCCCAGGCTCAACTTGACTCCTTTGTTCCCAGCTCTTCTGCTTCCTCCTTGCCCAACACCAAGCAGTGCATGGGGATGGGGAATGGAGGTTGCAGGCCATTCATAACACTTCATCTCTGCTTCTCTTTTGTCATGCTTTCCCTCTCCTCCAATGTGGGTTCTTCCCATGTTTTTCAGGATCCCTCACAGGCTGCAGTTCCTGTCAGAAAACCTGCTCCTGTGTGGATTTTACCAGCCACAGTTTCTGCCAAAAACCTGCTCCTGTGTGGGCTCTCCACAGTCTACATCTTCCTTGGAAGCATATCTGCCCCTGGCATGGTGTCCTCCATGGGCTACAGGTGGATATCTGCTCCACTGTGGTCCTCCATGAGCTGCAGGGTGACAACCTGCTTCACCATGGTCTTCTCCATGGGCTGCAGGGGAACTGCTCTGGTGCCTGGAGTGCTCCCCCTCCTTTTGCTGACCTTGGCATCTGCAGTGTTGTTTCTCTCACTTTTCTCATTCCTCTATCATACAACTCCTGCACAGCACTTTTTACCCTTTCTGTATGTTGTCACAGAGGTGTTACCAACATCACTCGGCTCCGGTCAGCTGTCCTTTTCGGAATCAGTGGGAATTGGCCCTGTTCAAGATGAAGGCAGCTCCTGGGTTCTTCTCACGGAAGCCACCCCTGCAGCCCCCACTATCAAAGCCTTTTTCACATAAATGCAATACACCAATTTTCTTTGAAAATAGCACAGTTAGTTATATTTCTGTAGACAGAACTTGTCCCTTCCCATCAGCATCAAACTGTTTCGCTTTGTCATTGCTATGACAAGACAGGATGAGTTTAGGTCTCTACAGAGTTGTAAGAAGACAGGCTGTTGCCAGAAACAGTTTCTTCCTTTGAGTAGGACAAAGTTTCAAATCGAGCAGAAAAAACAAGGGAATAACAAGCAGATAACAAAGTGGATAGAGAGATTTTAAGGAAGCATTTTTCCTTGTCTCTTTCAGACTGAGGTAAAGAGCTTTCTGTTGAAAAGAAATTTCTTGGGGAATGAAAGACCCCCAGAACTAATGCTGGGTTTGTTTGTTGCCTTCCCCTTTGTTTTCTTGGATTCCAGAGGCAGGTTGTTTCTTATTGGCAAGACATTTTCTGTGCTGTTGAATTGTTGATAAGGAAGAATGAGATTGTTTATTCATTAGAGTGCCCAAAACTTTTCTTGCACTGTTTTGTTGAGGCTTTGCAGGTAGGAATGACATATAATTACTTCAACACAGTTGCTGTCTTTAGTGGGACGCTCACTGAGTGCTTCCTTCCTGCTGCAATTCTTTGTGAAGAGGCCCACATTCTGCTGGAAAAACAAACTGTCCATTCTCTTGAGCCTGCAAAAAAACAGTGAAATGAACTGGGTTTATTCCAGTGGTTGTACATCCTTTGAATAACATTTATTTTCAAACTGTAATTCATACCAGAAGAAAATGTATTGTATCAAATTTTTCTCATACGAAAGCTTAGATTTTCATTTCTAGAGTTTAAATAAATAATGCTACAGCTTTTAGGCCTCTACATGTCTGCAAGTTATAATGTCAGAAGATTCGTAAATGCCAGAGAAGATTCTGATGCTCTTTCTCCATGAGCTTTTAAATCACAGTACTGCTTAAATACAGCCCTTGAATTTTTAGTTTGATTGAACCCAAACTGATTCCTAAAATGATTTGATTTGCAGCCACTTGAGAACAAGGTTTAAAAAAAAAATCATGTTTAGGCAGAGAATGTTTTAGTTCAATTATAAGGGAATTATAAGTGACAAGGATTATATTCATAGTTTGGTAGCAGCAGTACATGTAATGGCACGATCTTGTGGGATGGAAGCATTGTAAGTAATTGATCTGCAAAGTCACACTTTTTTAATAAGCTGTAATGTAATTTAGATTAAGAATGTAGGCAGGATTGTATTGTTTGATTTTAATAGAAGTCTTCTCTAGAAGGTTTCTTCTTGCATGCTATGTCTTGCTAGACATTTTTAGAAACTGATCTGGCAGGAATCAACTTTGTATTGTTCTAATCAACCATTACTAAATATGATTCAGAAAAACACTGTGAATGATCTTGAAGAAATCCTAGCTGAGTAACAAGAATAACAACACTCTTGAGCTGTACTATGAAATATGTTCACTAGTTGTCGTTATCAGCTGTTGAAAAAGTCTGAGAATAAACGGCGATAAGAATTCAAATAAGGAAGATGAAGGAACAGACAGTCCTCTTTCTACAAGTTAATGGCAGATGTGTCAACATTTCTCAGTTTGTATATTCTGAATAGCCACTATTCATGAAAAATGTAAATAGATTCCATGCCTCTTTCCAAAATAATAATAAAAAAAAAATGCCAAAATTGTTCACACAAATGGTTATGCTGAGTGAATAAATAAGGTATGTATCTGGTTTCATCAGAAACATACTTGGGAATGAGCTGAAAAGTTATTTCTGTAATGGAAAATGGTAGGGGTTTCATATATTGTTTTTACCTAATCTGGTATGCATATGTATGCACTTATATATAGTATATAATATGTAGAAATATTATGGTGTTTAACCCAGCAAATAAGTATGAGAAAAAAATTGCCCAGTAAAACAATTCTGGTGGCCAAGTGGAGGTTACAGGAGCAGGAATAGAAACTGTGAAGGAGTGGAAGATGGAGCTAACAGAGGCACAGTTGCGTAACTCACTTCTGTAAATCCTATGATATGTTATATTAACTGAGGGTCTTGAAGCACTTTTATAATCCTGAATTTTTAATTTTTCCTTTCTGTCCAAGTTTGTATTATTTCCATTTCTGTAAATTTCCTTCCAAAGAGTTCTTTCCTTTACAGTTTTTCACTTGTTTTTGTTTGTCCTCTTTGCAGCATATCCTGGCTTCATTCTCCCTCTGTATTTTGCTGATCTGAGACATGTAGTGCCTGAATAAGACTGTGCTGCTAGCCCACAACTCCACATGCTAACGGTCACGTTCAGAGAAACATACTTCTCCAAGGTTTCAGGTCAAACTTTCTCACAGCAGGAACCTTTACTTACAGCTATTTATCTACATCAAAGATAGGAGGTGGGTGAATCAAGCCAGGGGAATAGTAACTGGCATATTTATTCTAATCTTAAAACATGACTCCAGTTTCTCCATGATTTACTCTGACCTTGCTGAAGAAATTATGAAACTGCAAAAGACCATAAGTTTCTAACTCAGGAGTGAGTCCTACTCAATATCATTTCAGAGCAGGAGTTTGCTTTGAAGTTCTCCTTCTGATCTGACAAATGTTAATGTTCTAAACAAGGCAGGTGACATAGGTGAAACAGCCAGAGTGCTGCTCTGTCTATGCATACTGAAAGCCAGGATACAAGCACCACTTCACTAGCTTATCAGTTCTGCACTTGGTCTTTCTGCACCTGTGAATTTTAATGCTGATTCCTGGCTCAGGGCTAATCAGAGCAACTGTTAAAATCCCACAGATGAGAATACCAATGGCAAGAGATGACAGCAGTTCCATCTGATTCTGTTACAAACTTGGTCACCTTGCTTGCAGTTTGAGCTCTTTGCTATTCTGGACAGCTTGAGGGAATCCAGGGCTTTCTGTAGGTGACATTTTAGCTGAACAGGTTTGTTACAACATTTGTCATCAATTTGAAAAGATTACTATCTCCTATGTATTGGATGAGTCTTTCTGATGCAAGCAAGACTTTGTTTTATTTAATCTGGTAAAAACCTGCAAAACCTGCCTTGCCCTGTTACTCCTCTCAGGTATCTGCCCAGGGAAGAGCTGCCACTATCCCTTTTTCTTCTTTGTGTGTCCAGGCATAGTGGATCATGGTTTATGCCAAGGGAAGTCCCCTGCTTTGTTGGTGTTAACATTGGTGCAGCATTCTGTGTCCTCAGTCTCCCTTTCTCTGTCTTTTAACTGGGATAGAGGATAAGTAGGTTGGTAAAAATTCACTAAATCACATTTTCATCCTGACCTTGTATTAAACTCAAAGTACTTTGTAGCTTTTGGCAGAAAGTTATGTGGAGCTTGATTTTTTTTTTTTTTTTTTTTTTTTTAAGCAAGTAGTCACTGAGTTCTTTGGGATCCCTTCAGACCTGGAACTCAGAGGTTTGAACTACAGCAGTCCTAAGTTTGAGAAGTGTTGAATCTCTGCACGGTTACTGCATTTTACGCAGCTCCAAGTTTCAGCAGTTCCATTCAGTTTTGTATGTCACCAAAGAAAGGGTTAGCCAAATTTACAGCAAATGCCAGAAGTTTATACTGATTTATTCTAACTTAATAACAGGACCCGGTGTTGTTTATGGGGTATCAATGGACATAAAAAACTTTATAAAAACGTTTTTCAAGTTATTAGAATATTAGGTGTGGTTATAAACAGAGGCTCTTCACTGAGGTCTTTTGCAAGATGTTCTATTTCTAAACAGAAAATGTATGAGAATGGCAGGGGCGGGAGGTAAATCTAGAAACATGAGGGAAAAAAATACTGTAAGAATGAAGTCTGTTGCCTACAACAATTTATCCCAGCGTAGAAAGCTCAATACTCAAGTAGTATTTAAACTCCAACTATCTGACGTCTCATAAGGAAACTAAGAATGCCTCTATGCTGAATCTCTGCCTTGTTGTTAATACCTTCTATCAGAGATGAGAAGTGGTTTAGGTTATTAATAATCTTAACCACATTAATCATATTAATAAATATACAAGACCAGACAATTTAAAAAGTAATATTGAAAACTGGTTTTAAAAAAATGTAATAAAACCTCATTTATAAAAGGAGGAGGATTAAAAAAAGATAGCTGGATATTTTTTTAAAAAATAGTTTATTGTGCTTTGTGGTCTGGTCTTGAAGTATAAATTGGAATTCTATTAGCAGCAGTGTAGTAGGTACCTGAAGATTTTCCTTGAAGGAAAATCTGTATTGGAGACTTCAATGAATAGATGCTTGAAATGAGGCAAGTTGCTTATTTGTAAAACAGGGCATAGTCCTGTTATTAGAAGCGCAGGCTGCAGTGCTGCCCTTTGTATCCACGTGGACTAGTGGTCTCAGAAAGGAACACTGGCCTTCTATCTCTGCAGCATGTGGGAGAGGATAGAATATACACCACTGCTTTGGTTGACTGTGCGAAGCAGTCCCTTTTTGTTTCCTCTTAAAGGACTGTTGTTATTTTCAGCTTGAATAAAATTATACATATTTCCAGTTTACTTTCATATAAATCAAAAAGGGTTGGAGTAAGTCTGATATGAACCAGGAATGCTGGAAGCAGGCAGGACATCTTTCTCCTTAAAAATCTTGTAACTTCAAAAGAAACCCTATGTTTATATGCAGGCGTCTGGAAGGAACAGTTGGGACTGTTTTCTGCCACACATGCCCAATATACAAACCAATTAGACACAGTGAATATTCTGGATGGACAAACAAACATACATGTTGATTGGCCTTAAATTTTATGATAAGATAAAAAAAAGTTCCCATTTTTCAGTTCCTAAAACTTTAACAGCAGTTTATCTAGTCTTTAATAATTCTTCATCTTTAAAAAATAAAAAAAAAAATCTTAAAAACAACTCTTTATTAAAATTGGGCATTAATCCTTTACCTTACCTGTTAAAGGTGTAGTCTTTGTCCGTTGTAGAGTCTGAGGACTCCTTAGAGTGCTGTTTAATTTCTTTAGTAAATATGAATGAAAGCATACAATTTAATATGGATTTTTTTTCCTGCATGCTTTGCTGTAAATCTCAGTTTAAATTCAAGTGATAAAGTATAAAAGGTAAAGGTAGAAGATTCATTCTGGTAGTTCATTTAATTCAAGTAGAGTCTTTGCTTGATATATTTTTATGCTAGATTTTTATTTCTATGGTGGTATAGTGTGATTTTTTTAACAATTTGTAAATGGACAAAAATTAGACATATTATAGATACAAAAAATCAGCAAGTAACCTTGTTTTATGGATGACATATAATTCAGTTTAACAGAAGACAGTAGTTCAGATATCACAGATCTCTGGGGACAAAGGATAAAACTACCTTACCATCATCTTTGCTAGCAGATCAGATGGATGTGTAGGTCCACTGACCTACCGGCTACTAGAGAACTGCATACAGCAGTCAGCTCATTGGCACCCTGAAGTCATCTGCTCACCTTTTTTCCAAGTTGCTTTGCATCCGTGAAAATGGACCATATGATAATTGATGTATTTATGCCAAATGAGAATTCTTCTAATCTTGCGAGGGGTGTATAAATTTGCCTTAAGCTGATTTACACTGGCAATATGCTAAAAACAGATGGAGTGCATCAATGCCTTGATATAAAGTCTCTTAATGAACATTGCCAAGCAAAGAACCCCCTGACACAACGTGCTGTAGATACTGTAGTTACACAAAACAGAACATTAAGTGGATCACATCTGTATCGTAAAACAGATTTTTATCTCCGTTATTCTCTTTCCAACTGTTGCAATAACTGGGTATAAGGTTCATTTTTCCTATGTGTATTATTGCAGAAACAGTGATCCTGCAAGGGTATTGTCATTGTTTTACCTAACTTGGAGGGTTCTGAGAGAGACTGTCACTTCGGATTGTTCTAGATTAAGCAGATTGGCTTGTCTGCAAGCACGAGATAAGATCAGTTGCAGAGCTGATTCCTTTTTTTTTTCCCCCTTAATATGGTTACTGCAGTGCGCATATGTATAACCTATCAGACATGCATTCCATTACATATGCAGGCAACTAATAATTTCAGACACTTACATTTTATGTTTAATTTCAGAAGCAAACTGCTTTATTTCCCATGGTAAGACAAGAGGGACATATTGGTTAATGTGATATTTTTGAAGTCGTTTTCTTATCAAGATGCAGGTAAAATAATATTAAAAATGCTAGGTTTATAATACAACATGATTAGTTATCCTGACATTAGCATAGCATTAAGTGTCCTCTAAAAAAAAGAGTCAGTTTAGTGTCTAAACATGCTTCAGCAGATGTATTATAGTTGGGATAATGTTCTTATTATGCTATTTCATCTTAAGCTATTTGTGTGCAGTCTTTAAACTTCCAAAACAATATTGCAAATCAATTATCATTTATGATGTTGATCATTAGCTCCAAATTATTAGATTTTAAATGTGGGAGGGGAAGAAATTGGAGGACAGTATTGTTTTTAGATGTTTTTTCTGTGCTACTCTTGCACAGGCTGTTCCATTGCATTGTTCTGTTCCTAGCTATTCTTGTTTCATCTTCGCAATTTTTAGATGATTATATGCATATATTAGTAAGTTTGTATGTTGCAAGGACATGTCTTTTAGTCTCCTGGAATCTAGAAGCAAAAGCCTAAGTTGGTACAGTAAATTTATTTTTTTTAAAAATAAAACAATTACAGCATTGATCTTCAGGGGAGGTTTTGGTGGGTTTTTTGAGGGGGTTGGATAAGTTGTGGGTTTGGTTTTTTTTTTTTTGGGGGGGGGTGGTTACCCCCCACCGTCAGGAGGATTAGTATAAGATCTTGAGGACATCGCTTTTTTCTGTAATACAATAGCCTGTTGTTCGCATGTAGAAGAGATGCCCATTACTGACAAGTGGTATATTTGTTTTCCCACCAAGGCTGACACACAGTTTCAAAGGTCAAGCACTGTCTGATACTGCATTTACTGGTTTAAACTTCTCTTTTCCCACAGTGGATGAATTGGTATGAGAGCTGCCCCAGCTGCATTTCCATTTGCTGGAATGTGTCTCTAGCAGTTATCCAGCTTCTTTGCTTCACTCAAAGCTGGAGACAGCACAAGTTAGAAGCTAATTAGTCTGTCCTGATAAATAAAGCAGTGCTTTATGGGAGAGTGGGGCAGACCTAGGTAAGCATAAGCAAAAGCCTCGGGTTACAAGTTGATTTTTCAAAGGGCTCAGTTGAGTGTTTTGATCCTCACTCTGATTAACAGGTGAAAATGCAAAATAAGAACAAGCTGGGGAGTTGAGGTGACAATTTTTTCCGCCATATTACATTGTGTTAAGTATTTCCACAATCCATAAATGTTTCCAGTACATGCGTCAATTTGAGAACTGTGAGGGGAAAAAACCATCACATGGGAGTGGCTGAGGGATGCTTACTTACACCGAGAACCAAACTTTGTGCTGTCTTTTGGAGTCGTTGCCTCCATGGCATGCACTGGTTGCTGAAAGGAGATTTCTGTTCCCTTCCCTTTTCCCCTCATTAAGCAGGAGGCACCGGTTCTGGCTAAGCCCTTTGTACGTCAGTCACACAGGGCCTTTTTCCTCAGCTGTGGCAGGCAGTAAGATAATGTCCTCTTGTATTCAGGCAAGACCGGACTTGGTGAGGCATAAAATCAGTTATTTCCAAGCAGCTTACTTTTGATTGAAGGAGCAGCTTCCAGTCTCACAGCAAGAGGACTAACTTGTCACTCACTGAAGCAATTTACCTGTTCCAAAAGGAACAGCAATTGTTTCAAAGAATGAAATCAGTCACTGTTAAAACCAAAAGACACCAAAACTGTGCAGGATTACCTTAAATTAAGATTGCTCAGGAACAGATTAGCCTTACTATTTGTTTTGAAGCTAGCATTGTTTAAAGTATTTCAGAAATTGTTGAATTAACAACATAGAGGGGAAAATGAGGTATTTAATTTTTTTTAAAAAAGAAAGATGCTTAATCATTTGTTTTAACTGTATTCCAGAAATACTTCAGGGTAAGAATTCAAGCAGTTAATGTCATGTCAGTGTGTTCCTTTTTGATTTTGAACAGTTCTTCAGTCAGAGAGGTGAAATTATAGCACATTTAAGAAAATTAATTATTTTTTAGTTTACTTTCTTACTGCACATCTTTTCTCCCACAAAGTGGCGTGTCACTGGCCCCCTTTTATAATATTGTTCCTGGTGTTAGCTCAAGTGCAATAATTGCTTTTTGTTGCAGGCTGAGTGAGGCATCGGCCTGTGAATTATGAGTTAAAGTTCGAATTATGCAGCCTTTGTTCTTTGCTTTAGACTACCTGCTCTGAATATATAATAGAACCAGTAAGACATCAAATAAGATATCTTAAAAATGTATTTTTCAATTCTGAAGGCAGATCAGTATCTGGGCAGGAGACAAGTGCAGTCTGTTTTTCTTTAAATAAACAGAAGAACTTTACAATATTTGTTAGTACCGTATCCTGTTTTATAGTCTATTCCTTCCCTTCTGTTTCTTAACAGATTAGCCTCAGTGCTAAACTGTACCACGTTCAGTTAGAGGTTTTTGTTATAAAAATTATTGTAGCAAAAACCCCTTCAAAGCGTCACTTGATTTATCTGTATACACTATATGGAAGTTCTTTATGGTCAATAGGTCAAGATATTACATAAGATGTAAGACTGTGACATATATAAGAATTAACCACCACATGAAAAGGTCAGCACTCTCTCTAGTATTTTTGCTACTCTTCCATCTTTATGAGTTATATGCTTGTTGTTATATAGGTCAAGCTACAGAACTTTAACAAATGTATAGCTGAGGTTGAATGTTAGAAAAGGGCTATAAAGAGGAAAAATACTTTTTGTATTTTGGCAATTCATCGCAGCTCCTATCAGCACTTTATTAGTGTAGGTAGCCTGTCATGTCTTTCCTTCTCCCACTTCCAGTACATCAGCCAGGCTACTTATTAGAGTATTGGAAGAGTAGGGTTCTATTTAAAATACCATAAAATAATCAGATTCAATTCACCAGCATCTTGATTTCCCTAGACAGCAAAACATTGCCATCTATGCCGTATTGATGCAACCCACATGTAATCAGATTTGTAGAGTAACATCCTATTCCTCAGAGGCTGAAACTGGATGCTCTGAAGGCGAGATGGCTGCAACCACTTATGCTCTTGTTAATATGCAAATCCTGTCCATATGGAGTTGTTATTCTGGTCCATTCTTAGCTCCAAGCTTTCCCTGTGTGACTGAGTGAAGATACTATTTCCATACTGTCCAAAAGCCTGTCTATCTGAGTATTCATCTGTGTCTAGGTAGAAATCTCCAATGCTGTTGAGGATCCTGGGAAATAGAAGGCAAGGCTAAAGCCCTTTAAAGAAAATTAAGTGACCAAGCAGTGCAATACAGCCCTGTCTCTGTGAGATTGCCAACTTGTGCCAGCTTTGGTCAACATTATTCTTTGCTCAGAGGTTCTGCAATTAGATCAGATTTTCTAAAACACTTTCGTCTTGTGCATATATAAGAAAGAAAGGAGAGAAAACATTTTTAGGTGGTGCTGGTGTGTTGTTATAGTAACTTCAAAAGTCTAGGAATCTGAGGCAAAACACTTTAAACAGTTGGCCTCTTGCAATTTCCCAATAGCCAAATATTCCCATTGTGTTATTTCTACACCACTATCTCCTTTGTTAGTGACTTAGTGGTCTCTGTTAGCAAATTCTCTGTACTTCTTATGCATATGAACTGAAGGTAAATTATAAATGGCTGTACTGGTCAGGCCAAAGATCCTTCTCCCCGTTGTCTTTTCTCCAGCAACATCCAAACGGGGGAGGCTGGGGAAGAATGTAAATACTGATGATGCTTCACCTAAGTCTTCTTGTCTCCCAAACACTTGCATCTCAGAGCTTTCCTCATCCAGAAATTATTTCTATGTATTAATTCATCTTCATTAGATTCTGTTCCAGGAACTTGGTCATTACTTTCTGAGTCTGTTAACTTTTAATATCTAATAATAGATGACTAACAGTTAAATCAGAGTAGAGGTTAGAACTGGGGATACTGGGTGAAGTAATGTATTTCTGTTCTTATTTCAACCATTATCTCACTATGAGACTTAGGGAAATAATGTAATCTCTCTAAAGATTTAAAATCCTTTCTTGTAAAATGTCAATAGTACTTAGAAATCTTGAAAGCTTTTTCTCCTTCTGTACCACAAGCAAATAAAACACTATCATTTACCATCCTCATCAATGTCTTCTATGTCAAAGCTCCTCTGTGAGAGAAGCATAAACATAAATGGAGAAAAGGTATTCCATTTAGAGAAAATGCTGAGAAACTTGAAGCAGGGAAGACTCTTCTGATATGGTATGCTTTCTCTTGAACTCCACATTTTAAATACCTAAATGTGTGGGTAGAAGCATTATTTTTACATCAGGAGTAGCATAAAACAAAATTATCATTTTTGTACCCTTGTCGTAAAGAATGTGTTAATCTGTGAAACTGGTTCCCACCAATTCTGGAAAACTTAATCCATCTTGGAGCATAGATTTTAAACTATGAACAAAAGATACTTAAAGGCTGTTTTATGCTTGTCGCGTTATGGGTATGAGTCGGACACTTGGCCAGAGCGGGGAAATCCCTCCCGTTGAATCATGAGTTTCAGAAAGGATCCCTTGCTTTCTAAACTTCTCAGAGAGGTGTCTAGGTGAAGCTAGATCCAATCCTAGTCTCAGACTTGGTCAACAGTTTAGGTCTAAAGGATTATATGTACAGCCACTCATCAGAGTCAACATTTGTCTGTCTGAGCCCTTGCAGGCACCTTCACTGAAGCGGTGTCACAAAGTTGGAAAAAAAAAAAAGATGACTTATTAAGGCAACAGATATAACAAATTCAGAATTGCCAATGATAAATGCTTTTAGTGCAAAAATTGAGCTTGAGTTAAGAGTTCAGCAGTTTTGTTAAGAATACTTTCCTGGGTAACATCTGACATAGTTGAAGGCACAAGTCTTACCAAAGAGGAGTTCCTGCTTGGGAAGGAGAGAGGTCCAGTCCCATCAACCTGTCTGGTAGTTGGAGTTTCTTGTCCTCAAGTTAGAGGATTCTAAATGCCAACTTTATACTCACATCGAGGTGGGACTAAGTGAATTATTGTGTGCTGATTGCTCCTTCGCAAGGATTATTAATTCTGGAAGGTCAGTGGGGCCCGATGGTTCAGCACAGGGTGGGGGACTTAGTACAGATGTAGCGGGGTCTTTCTGGCTTTTACTGAAGCAACACCAGGCTGGGAGGCCCCTGCCTCACCCCGGGTGTCACTCAGTTGGTTTGAGCATCAGACCACATCAGTCACATCTGATTTTTGAGATAAACATGTTGCTCAAGACAAACCCTACTATTCCTTGCTGACTTATGGTAGCTGCTGTAATCAGCACCAACAGCTCCAGTGTCCCACAATGATAATGACAATATTCCATAGAATAATGCAAAAACCCCCACCAGAAGCCTTTTGAGAAAGCTGAATTTAGTCCTATACTATAGAATGCCTACTCTGCAAAAACTCTACAGCAATCGTGGCTATTATTGAGGAATCTATAGGAAGTAGTCAGAATACAACCCACAGTGACTGACACGGAAGGCAGGCAGAAGAGATAAATACTGAAAATGCTGCTTAGCGTGATCCAAAGGCAACTATCTAAAGGAAGCAGAATTTTTTACATATGCTTCTCAGGCATGTCTCTGTAAATGGTCTCTTAAACTAATGGCTCTGAACAGCCTTGTTCTTGATTCATGCCTCTGCCATGACTCTGAAAACCCGGCATTTTTTGTTTATCTATCTTGAATAACTTCATTAATCTTACGACCTTTTAGACTAGTACTTATATGGCATACAGTGGTAGTTATCGCTTTCTCTTAAAAGTACTTGCTGCAATGGTGACAATGTATGCTTTTCGCTGTCCCTCCTTTCTATTTGAGTACAGACATTGGCCATAAGGATATCACTTTTTGTCAGTGAGTATAGTAAAGAAGCGAAACAGGCTTTGCAGGGAGGTTGTGATCTCCATCCCTGGAGCTTTTTGAGTTCCAGTTGGATAAAGTCCTGAGCAGCCTGATCTGATCTTATACTGTGAGACCTCCTGAGGTCCTTTCTAACCTGACTTATCTTGCAATCCTATTCCATTGGACAACAGAGCAAACCAGATGCATACCTTGCACATCTTGAATAGTGCTTTGTAGAGGAATTGCAGAGGAATGAAGGCAGGTTAATTAGCATTGATAATATACAGCTGTGGGCTGGCTTCAGGGGTGGTGGGTTGGCTGACGTGGATAATGTGCAGCTGTGGCTGGTTCCTGCTAGTAGTTAAATAGCTCTAAGGGAGATGGAAGAGGAGTACTGGATAAAGAGAGACCTGGAAGAAGTAGAGGGAGGAGAGAGAGTGCCCTGGATGTGGGAGAGACAAGGAGAGGCCCTGGGAGAAGCAGAGAGAAGGGGGCTGGATGAGGAGAGGCTGGCTGGAAGAGGAGCCTGAAGAAGGAAGAATCCAGACACAGCAGTGGCAAGAATCAGGGTGGACTGGCCTGAAGAGGATGAAGCAACAGCATGGACAGTAGATGAACTTCTGAAACCTTGTGGAGGATTGGTGGCTGTGCCGGGGCAAGGTGTGGGAACTACTTATTGAAGTTAACCTGGTATGGGGTGGTAAAAGCCTTATTGCAGCTGGCTAGTTTTGCTAATGCTGCAACAGTGCTCTGCTCTTCAAACTACTGCATTTAAAACAGAGAGTCAACAGATTTTTCTCTGGCAATGTTCTTAGTAAAAGTGACCCTTCTTTCACTTGGTGAAAAGAAGGTCTAAGGTGACCAGACTTAGGAAGGATTTCTAGGATGTAATCCCAGAGTGACAGAGAGGCCTCTACACTAAGTAAGGTGTCTGAAGAGAGTCAGGATTCCAGAAACACTCTTTTTCTTCTGAGTAAGACTGCACACCTCCTTGCTCAACATGCTCGTGTTAGGAAAATTTCCATTCAGCATGTTAGTTTTTGTGGATCCATTTCTGAAGGCTTATAGGAATTTTTTTTTTTAGTATAGTTGGAACAAGCTTTCATTTCTGCTACTGAGCTGGATGCTGCTCTCTGGGCAGCCCAATTACTGTTACTAGATCATTTAAATGTTTCTAATCTGTTTTGAGTCAAAAACAAAACAGATGATCATGGCATGCCTTAAGTGGTAGTTTCAAATAACCTGGCTGTCTTCAATGTAACCTCTTGTGGTAGTTTAACTGCTGGGAGGCTGGCGGGGACTAACATCTTAATTTGTTCTGACTGCCTCCAAAATACCTGTTCAGCTGTTATGTGATGAGAGGACTAGGATTCACACTTCCACCTTAGAGGTTAAATATTGACAGTACTGCAGTCCTCACAGCTGCCATGGCTGAGTTCCTTCACATACTTTTTCATAATTCCTGGTTACCTTCTTCCTTATTTTTGTCTATGAAAATGTGACTACTTCTGTCTCTGTTCATCACCAGGCATTTGTGAAGGAGCTCATAACCAGGATTGCTCCAGCCATTACTGTAGTTTTCTCTCTTAATTTCTCTAACGGCATTAAGACAGCGTTGGCACTGAAGTTGAGAAATATTGACAGTAAACTGAGATTTCGACTTGCAGTTCCATATATTTGAAGAAACTCTTATGAGGGTTTGGAAACAACAGCTGAGCATATTTGCATAGATGAAAAAGAGTTGGTTTACATGTCTGCAGCTAGTTGGTTTATTATCTGTGAAGACTTAGCCCTCTTCTTCCTAATAAGAATTGAAAACCCCGGGACGTTATTTCCGTGTATTCATTCTTAAATATATTACAAAGCAGTGTAAAAATAGCAAATGTGGTGTACAGGCCTAAAAGACAGGTTGCTCTATAAAACTTTCCTAAAAGGCAGTGGGGATATCTTTCAGATTGTACCTTTTTCCATAATGGTGTTCTTTGTCTGGGGTGTACATTTAAGGAATGTACGTTAACATCTTTCTGCAAGGAAAAGTATCCTATCAGCATGCTAACGAACAAGTTGCTAAATGTGACTTAGCAGCTACTGTAACAGGGAAACAAGTCAGGTTTGAGATGGTTTTGTGTGTGTTGGTGTAACACACTGCAAATGCCATTTAAAAATCATAATCAACTTTCCCTGACACAAGGACATTACCTGATGGTTAATATGTTTTCTAATACAATGTGTTTTCCTGGAGGCAAGACTAGCTAACCCAAAATCTCATGATTCTTATACTGATTTTTCTAGAGAACTAATTCAACAAAATGTTTCTGACTGAAAGAAAAAGAAACCAGAATGATCTGTCTTCTAGAGTAATCCTGGAATAATAATCTGAAATATTAGTCAAATGTAGAATGTGTACATCCAAATAAGTAAAAAAAACCTCTCTGATCATGATACTTGCCATATCTGAAAAAATCTGGGGGAAAATGTCTGAAATGAAATGTTACAGGAATGTCTGAGAAGCTAAGATTGATATTTACCAAGTTCTCGTGTTCTTGGGTGGGATTCTTTACCACTTTAAAAGTTGAGTTTTCAAAACACTTATATGCAAGAGTATTTACTACTGTATTTAACATCTGTAGTTGTAAACATGGAATTCTTCAGCTTTTGCAGATGGTTTAAAAAAAAGGCTTTTGTGACTTCTTGAAGGGGTTGGTTTTGTTTTGTGTTTTCAAGGAATTTGTTTAAATTTCACTGTGTTCTGAATGCCAGTTTATGTTCAGAATTTCTTCTAGGATGTGAAAAAAATCCACATTTATAGACTATATTAGAGGTAAGTGAACTCTTTTAAGATACGGGGTTTCAAGTGTGGAACAAAAAAAAAATCAAAACTTCTCAGAAAGCAACCTGCTGCTTTTGAATTTAAAGTAGTGTTCATGTTCTAATCACTTTGGCAGTGCTAAGAAAGATAGTTTGATAACTAAAACCTGCTGGATGCATAAGGGAATAACAGTACCATTAGAATCTCAAAAACTTTTGGTTCAAAAGTGCCATTACATGATTTTGCAACTTTTACTTATTTCAAAAAAACTCCCTTACAGCATTGGCTGTTCGTGATTCTGAATCTAAGTTGACATTTATTTCATATAGACAAACCAGGCAATTTACCCTCTTTTCTCTCATTTTGTTTGAATAGGTCACAATGTCCTAATTTTAAAATGGAAAAACGCTGTGGGGTTGTTTAGGGGTTTTTTTCCCTCCTTGACATCCTACGGAGAATGACTTGCAATTCAGTTATGTTGAACAGCATTTGTATATACTTCTTCTCACGTTTTCATCTAGAGGATCCCAGCCAAGGAGGAAGGTTCTCTTGTAGTAGGAACTCTGCTTACAATGAAGAGAGTCTGTTTCCCAGGGCATTTTCACACAGTATCTGTCTCTGAATGTCTGTCCTCCTCCTTTGTGTTCTTTCTTTTCACAGATGCATATTAGCAAAGAGGAGAAGTTGACTGCAAATTCATTGCTTTGCCTTTTCTTACTGTTTTACCCCCACCTAAAAACTTGTAAAGTGGCCCAAACAGCTAGTGAGTTTTGTGTATCTCCAGTGGAATAGATCCTCAGCTCCTTAATCAAAACATCTTCACTGCCATTATGATCAACCTTTAAAAATGACATTTCTGGCATCAATTTGAGTTATTTGACAAAAAAAAAGAAAAATTTAAAAAATCAGTCTCGGTTCACAGCTTTTCAGCCCTAGCCCACTCTATACAGCTGTATTCTTTTGCAAATTAGAAAAATATAAAGAGACAATGTTTTCCTTCAAAAATGCATTGTTATTTTCCTGACATCTTCATGCTAACAGCATGCTGATGCATGCTAACATGCTAAAATTTACAAATTTTGCTTCATTACGAATTTAGCTATTATATTAATTGCGTAACAATACTTCAGAGTGAACATTTAAAGTGAAAACTAAAATGCAACTTAATAGGCAGAAAGTTTGGATTTTTTTTGTCAGCACAGAAGGCTGACTTTTTTTTCCAGAGTAAGCCTAGTTAGAATGGTGACTTGTCAACAGATCAAGTACATAGTTGAAAGAAGTGCTCCTTGTGTTAAAATGTCTGATCTGGATTAATTATCCACTAAAATACAAAATCAATTACAAAAGCTCCTGTTATTTTGCCAGTCTGTGAAGAATGTAACAAGACTTTTGCCCAGAAGCAGCATAAGCTCAAGCTGAAATATGTGAGCCAAAGAACTGACAATGTGCTTTATTTCTTCAGTTTGCATTTTCTAGCTAGGGAATAAACTCCTGAGGATTGTGTTACCTCTAAGAGAAATATTCCAAGCTTTGAGCATGACCCTGAAGCTTGAAATTTCCATTGCTGTGTGATACTTTTGTGATCAAAAAATGCATGAGAAGAATATATTTTAGGCATACTGTCATCCTATAGAACTATAATGTAGTCAATTAATTAATTGAAATTAAGTTTGTGAAAGCATGACTTTAAAAGAGTTTGCTCTCTAATGTGGCTGACGCATATCATCCTGCATTGTTCAAAAAAAAAACCCAAAAAACACCCCCCCATCCCTCCCTGTCCCCCCCAACGCTGCAGTTATAATGAGTGAGAAAGCATATGTACTGCTAGTCAGTCACCCAGTAAATGAGAAGCAAGCCTTTCGGTTATTCCATCAGACAGTAGCTTAACAGATACTTTAGTAGTGGGAGGTAAAGGTTACATGGGCAGCTGAATTCCAATTTGCATTTTTAATAAAGGGCTATGCTTATGAAGGCTGCTGGAGTATTTTTTTGTGCTAAGAGCAATTGGCTTTTTTGTCTGAATTATGCATAGCAAGGAACAAAGAAAAAATACTTGTATCTTTTGGGGTGCATCCAAGTCTTCAAAGACTTGTACATGTGTCTAGATTTTAGGTACAATTTAATGTTAATAACATTACTTTAAAATGCAATAAAATAAAATTAATCATGGGCCTAACCTTCAGGATCAGTGGCTTTTGCTTCAAATTGTTCTTAATGGGTTTTGGTGCACGTTAAAATTGTCCCCAAACTGGCAGCTCTGCCGACTGCCCCCCTCTCAGTGTGTTTGTCATCAGTACAGCTGGGTGAGGCATTCCTGCCTTCTGTGCCAGCTTGTTGCTGCATTTTAAAGGTGAGTGATTCTTCAGTGGTCATTCTCACTAGAAGTAAATCAAGGCTAACAGAGTTATCCATTTAGCATGTAGAATGGATATTTCTTTTGCCAGTTTTAATTGCTGTACGCAGTGATAAAAAGTTAACTTCTGGATAAGTAAGAATAGACATTTTAAACGTCAGCTAGCCCAGTTCTATCTATGCTGATATTGATATCAATGGGTGTTTTATCAATGAATTTTAAAGCAAGACAAATGTTAAGAGCTTTGAAATTCATATTAAAGAGTGGTTATGTACATGACAATTATAATCTTACATGAAAAATTGTTTAAACGGCCTTAGGGAAGCAAACCCACCAAAAGGAGATACTGAGACTGCACTCTTAACATAGCTCCATGTAGCTGTTGCATAAAAAGATTACGAAGTTAAAAAACCAAAACAGAATAAATACAATGTAAAACATTGCTTTTAACTAGAGCTCCCACAGATTCACAGCACATTATTCCGAGTGTTGATTAAATTTCCATTTTTAAGACATAGTATGCATGTTAAAATGAAGTTTGTTCATGAGGAAGATTTTGTACTTTATTCCTAGATGACAGGACTTTATAGCCTTCCTGTCAAATCTGAATGTACTCTTTTGTAAAAGAAACAAGGCTTTTTTGAAGTACTATTGCTGGAGCAGCAGCAACATTTTCAAGCAATACATGAGATGTCCATCTAAATTAGTCATGCCTCAGAGTAGTAGGCTGGTAAGGTTATTTTAGGTCACACATCTGTGCAGGTAGGAAGCTCTCTCCCTGTTTTTAGCATTTAAGCTCTCTTTTGCGAACTTTTTGCTTTTCGTTTTCTATGGATCTAAGGTTCTTTTTTATGTGAATTCACAAGAGCAATCTGTCTGTGGTGGCTGGGCCTTGGCTGGCTGCCAGGCACCCGCCCAGCTGCTCTCTCACCCTCCTCCTCAACAGAACAGGGGAAGAAAATAAGATGAAAAAGCTTGTGGGTCAAAATAAGGACAGGGAGATGATTTACCGATTACTGTCATGAGAAAAACAGACTCAACTTGGGGAAATTATTTCCAATGGTAATAGATTTATACGGTGAGAAACAAAGGCAGATTAAAACAATAGCTTCCCCCCGAGCAGCACAGGAGGCTGGGGAATGGGCTCAGGCCACAGCCGTTCATCGCTGCTGCTCTTCCTTCTGCACGTGTGTCCCCTGCTGCAATGTGTGTCCCCTGCGGCAGCGTGGGCTCCTGCCGGAGCCAGGGACCCCCCGCTCAGCTGCCTGGAGCACCTCCTCCCCTCCTTGAACCTCCATGTCACAGTGCCTTTTCTCAGGCTTTTTCCTTCACCCCTCGCTGCCGGTTGTCCAACGTTTCCCCTGAGGCGCCAGTGCCTGTGGCTGGGGGGCTGGCTGGAGCCAGCTGGAACCAGCCAGAACCGGCTGTGTCCGGTCTGCAGTGGCCGCAGCCTCTCCTCACAGAAGCCACCCCCGGCCCCTGCCAGCACCTGGGCACTTGTGCCGCACACCTTGACCTATTGCATGGGCTGACTGAAAAAATACTGTTGCAAATTCATCTAACTACTAATAAGTTTTCAGAGAAATGTGTGGTATCTTGCAAAAGGGTGTACCTGGCATTCCTGGTCCTCTCCCATATTTAGAGGTATGTACTGAAAATAATTCCATTGTTTGAGTTCTGCTCCAGAGGTTAAAAAAAAATAAATATCTTTTTGTTCCACATTTCTATAAATTTCTGGATTTTCACATTTTAGGCCTTGTCTTAAAACTGCTAAAATGTATTTCTTTTTCTATGAAACAGAGCAATCACTCGTACGCTCAGTTTTCTGTCACCGGTGGTGCTGTTTGAAATAAGCAGTCGTAGAGTTGTGAGCTTGTGAACTTCGGAATTGCCATATTTTGTACTGACCTGGCAATGCCCCAGCGAGCCTCGAGCCTCGCCTATCCTCCCTCTGATGGAAACTCCCTGAGGAGATCTGCATAAGCCTTGAACCACCAGGGCCCATGTCCTTGTTGAGGGCAGGGGGAATGGCTCTTTCCTCATCTTAAGCAAGCAAACAGAGAAAACCAAAGGAAAAAAAAAAAACAAACAAGCAAAGAAAACCCTGAAACCAAAAGCCTATTTAAATTTCCCTACCCCCCACCCCCCCAAATTTTGGGAAGTTTTAGCCTTCATATTCCATGGCAAAAATATTCATTGTCCGTCTTCACTGTCTATGAAAATGCATTTATTTTATTCAGTTTGAATTTTTTAGTTCCATGTTTCAATTAGAGGCAATTGCAGGAAAAAACATTCTGTCTGTTTTTCCAAAGCAACATTTGTTACTAAGTCATTTACTTTATCAAAAAGTTTTTTCTTCTTAGACTCATAGAAAATTCTGTAAACAAGGGAATGTTGTTATGTGGAGCAGCATTCATCCACAAATTGCACTTATATCAACAAAATCCATACTTGTTCAAAATGTCTTACAGGTAGCTGCAGCAGTGTCAGTCATTTGAAAGTAGGTATCTTTTTATAGAATACTTCTCAGGATGTCTTCTTGAACTTTCCTTTGACTTTTACATAAAATAAATTAGTTCTTCCATCAGCCAGTAAATTAGAAGATTGAAGTGAGTAGCTGTTCAAATCAACATGTTGTTATCATTAGGTACCACAGATACATATTAACATAAGGATGTATTAGCTGTCTTTCCTCATCATTCCCTTATACCTAATCATAAGGCTGTCTTAGACGCATAATTTGCAGCTCAGCTGTGACAATGGCATCGGTCTCTTCAGAGTGCTCAGAAGGCACAGCTTCAGTTAGTTACTCTGGCAATGATGTGATTGAACTAGAGAAGGAAAAAGTGCTTAATGAAGTAATGTTCTGGTCAGACAAAAGCAGCTCAGGGAAAAGGTGTTTCCTTTTGTTCCGTACATTGTTTAATCTTCTGCCGCTTAGCTTACATATAGCTTTGTACAGTTAGCTTTGATCAGCTTCAAATGTGAAAGAAAATCTGTGTGTTGGTTTCATGTCTCTCTGAGTGCTTTCCTGGTGTGCTTGAACTGAAGTGTTCGTAACTTAATTTGAATGTGTTTTCCTTGTGTCTGAAAACCACTCATTCTTAACTTTTTTTTTTCTTTGATGCATTTGTGTCTGCAGCATGAAGAACCCCTTCTTTAGAGGTATTGCTAAGAGATTTTGAGACATATTTAAGGCAAAGCAATGCTTCTTACCTACTTTGAACATACAACAATTGACTTTTATGTTTTTGTGTCAGCTGTGATGATTGTTAATGTGCCCTGGTTTTGGTTAAAAAGTCACTGTCAATGGGTGTTTGTTCTTAACAAGTCCATCACATATATAGATCCTCTCTTGTCTTCATAAATATAATATTACAAATGTATGCAATGTCTTGTATCCTTGAACCTCAATAGGAAAAATACCAGACAGGTAAAAATACTTGAGTCTTCCATTTGCCACTTGCTCATAGAAAATCTGCTCTTGTGCTTCCCTGTCCCACATAGACTTTCTAAAAGCTCAGGGGCAAATAATCTCTTCCTGCTACTATGTATTCCGAAAATTTCCAGGAACACTTAAGTGTTAACAGGAATGTCAGAATCACAAGCACAAGTACAGCTGAAATATGCTCTTGAGAAATATTGCTTTGTAAGTGCTTTAGGAGCTGTCATGCAAATACTCCTGCAAGCCTGTCTGGGTAGCAGTGAATAGAGTAATAGATATTGTTATGCCAGGAGAGGCTAGAAAAATGATTTTATTCAGGTGAGGTTTATTTTGCTTGGAGGGAGCAGTTCAGGACAAATACTGAATCAGGGACTTTATCGAGTTCCAAAGTTGGGAGTTAGATTTAATAAGTTCTGTTTTTTCAACTAAAAATTCAAAGGGAATACATGCATTAGAATATATGCATTGCCAAAAGGAATCATTAATACCTTGAACAGCAGAGGTTTAGCAAAAGATTTTTTAACACCTGCAATTCATGGGGAGTAGAAGAAAGGTGGCTTACAGGTATTCAGAAAAGAATCAGAGTCAAGATTTTAGATTCTGCATATAATCAAGTTAACCATTAACAAAACATTGATTTAATGTGTTTTGTACAGTACAGCTGTTTCATAGGTAAGGTATTGGTAGATTACTTATTAAAAAAAGAACCTGTTTTTATGTCAGTAAGAGACTCTTCTTCCAGTGTTATTAGCTGCTCGATATTTTAGACTGACTCCCCTGACTGTAATAAGGGACGAGCTTGATAAGGACTTCAGAGTGAAGGGTCTATATGGGATCAGAGAAGTGAGATCGCTTTTCCCAGAAATGTAGGTACAGTTAGTCTCCTTTCTTGAATTTGTGGAATTGTTATTCTTAAATACAAAGGGTCTTGCTTTCTAGGTTTATATTAAGCCTTATGCAATATGCAAGTTTCATGACTAAATATCTGCATAAACTTTGTGCAAGAGAAGCCACGGTCCTCCTTAATAGTAGTACAAGTGCTGGTACAATTTTAAGTGGGGAAATAAAAGATAATGGAGTAGATAATTGTTAATATATAAGCATAATGAAACAGCTGTTAATAAAAACTCCTTAATAAACAGGGTAGAGCAGACATGAAGAAAATTGTGTTTTGTCACTAGAGTTGGATGAGATGTACAGATATTTTAAACTATTGTCATCAAGGTTGAAATAAATTTATTTGGAAACTGAACTGATGATGTAAAAAAATGCACTGAAATCAATGTGCTTCTGAAGAAGTTAAAACCACTGATAATGATTCCAAAAAAGCCATCTTCATTGAAAAATGCATAATTTTAGTAGCCAAGATCGATTTTTCAAGTATTGATAAAAAAGATTGTATGAAAATGTTCCTCATTGTTTTTCATGCTTCCATGGTTGGTACAACTGCATGAATGAATGCTACCTCAAGCCACGTCAGCCATGTAAAGGAAAATTCCGAGAAGGCAGCAAGTACATCTTTAAGTGATGTAAGTGCTATGCCACTCTGAAAGCTATCTGCGAGGATGTATGTTAGGATGTACACTGGTGAGATTACTTTTCTGTCTCTGTGCTTGCATCCCAGACTATATTCAGAGCCTTTTGGCCACAGTTTAGGATTTAGCCTCCCAGGTACCTATGGAATGACTGACTAAAACCAGCTGAAGCCACAGAAAACATTCTTGCTTAAAACTGCACTCAAGTGAGCCAGGACTGTAGTCTTGAGGACACTTAAGACCTTAGAAATATAAAGTAGTTTACAGAAAACATAGCAGACTTGCTTGATATTTAGAATTGTAATCTAGCCACTAATACCTTTTTATTTTTTCTGTTTTTCTTTTTCAAGGGCTCTTCATTCAGGAATGTGTTCCAGAGAGTGATTTTAATATGTTCAGGTAAGAGAAACAATGTATTGTATCTCTACAAGGTGATGATTACAAAAGAAAAAAAAAGAAAAGTTATACCAGCTGTAATCATAATCTCAACAGGAAAAATACCTAATAGTAATCACATTCATCCAGAACTTGGAACGATTTTAAGGGGTGAAAATGATTGTCCTAAGAACTGCTTATTCTTAGTAGAAAATGAGGAATCTATCTAGTCTTTAGGTTTGCTTGTGTGTTACTTTTTAATAGAGTACTGTGTACAACCTCTCAGTTTTTTATAACTCAGTTCCATTGTTCTGGGAACAACTCAGGAAAGAAGTAACATACGTGTTCCTCCTACAGCTTTACAAATGTATGCCTTTCAGGAACACTAGCAACACCTCTGGCTCTAGGACCCAGACATGTGTGTGTGTAATTTAACTACAAACGATGCACAACCATGAGGCCCAAGTACACCAGATGAGTAATATACATGCATTTGGGATGGTGGTGGGTAATGCTGGTTGCAGTTCTCCACTTTCATAAACAGCTGAGTGGGATTATACGCTTTGCTGCCGCTGCTGCTCATCACGTGTTATTTATAATGTTTGCATGTAAACCCTTATGACCTGTCTTAGACTAAGATGATTCCTGTAGAAGGAAAGTATGATAATATTTTCCGGAAGAGCAAATTTTAGTAAGTTTTCCTCAGCTATTGATAGCCCTGACTGAGAATTTGCTTTTATTTAACCTATATGAACCTAGGATTCCAGGAAGTAACATTTCTCTAAAGCTATTTGGTTAAAGAGATTTTGACTCTAGGGTACAAAATGTAACAGGAAAGTCCTGTTTGTTTACGATGGTAACACTAGGAATTAAAATCTTGGTTAAACTTGTGTTCTTTAACAGTTGGTTGAAAGAATACATTAAGATAGGTCCAAATCAGGAATTGGAGTATTGTGCTATTCTAGGGTAACAGAGGTGACTAGGGGATTGTGTATGTCTCTCTATATATGGATTGTATCTAGGTGACTGTATAGGGCAGCATAAAAAAATCTCTTGCCAAACTTAACTGTTTTCAAAATGCTGTACATTATCAGTGTTGGTCAGCTCATGGTGGCTGTGTATGGATGTGCAGTCAATGGCTTTGCACCAAACTCAGCTCTGACTGAGGCAATAATTGATTAGGGATTCACACTGCTCTGCTATTTGTAATTTTAAAGTGTAATATATATTGGTCTATGAACCTATAAAATGCTGTAAACCAAGGAAATTAGTAGATTGCAATGACAAGTTAGAAGATGTATTCTGCAAGGGATAGCCATTATAAATAATTTAATATTGTAAAAGCATAGTAAATGTTATCTAAGCTCTTTTCCATTAAAATTAATGGAAATTCTGTGATCAAATTCAATGAGGAACCTGGGTAAACACTCCTGGAAGCCCTGTCCCTTTAGTCCGGTTCCTTATGTGTTTTGTATTGTTTAAATCTGTAGGTGCAGTTATGAACTGCCTCAGTAGCTGGGTTTTCTATTTTAGTTTAATACACAATTGGACTGAGGCTTTCAAAGTAGTTCATTGATTAAAATTGATGGAAAAAGAGTAGCTAAATTCTCTGCACGTTTTGAAAATTTTAGCCTTTGGGTGTTAACTTGTGGAATTTAATCAGTCCTTAATCAAGCAGAATTCTCACTGGGACTTTTGCTTGAATAAAAACTACACAATTTGATCTTTTGGTGAGAAGGTTTTACAGAAAACTTGTTTCTGCAAGCATAAGAAAATTTATGCAAGAAAGGTTCTAAAGTACATGAGAACAAGCGTCTCTTCCCAATTATAAATAGCTAAGTGCTTTTTATTGATTGTGGTGGTGGGATTTTGGTGAGCATGAATATGGCTTAAACCAAAGTCCAACTCTGCTGTTAAGAAAATCCACTTTACAGGCTTGAGATCAGGTAACATTTTGGTATTTTCTTTTTGGCAGTTCAAACGATCACTTATTCGGAAGCGAGGCATAGCTACTATTCAGACTTTTGTTCTTTAAAGCGATGAGCAAATTATATTAAAGAAGCAGGATGGTCTGCTGAGATTCAAATTGTGCAAGACAAGAACTTCCAAGTTTATTTTTTTTTTCCAGAGGACTAGTGGTGATAAAGGGCAAACGCCCACTTTTGAAATACAAAGTGTATAGGGACACTGTCTTACAAAGTACAGTGCTGTACTTAAAACTGGTCTAAAAGTTTTGTCATTTAAAGCACAGAGAAATTGCAATCCTGTAAATTCCAGCACTACAAATCCCAGAGGTGCACTGATTTTCTTATGGCTCCTGTGCACTGATTCTTTTGCATTAATGCTTCTGGGGTCAGGCTTTGATTTTGTAAATGCTTTAAACCATTGTTAACCTCACCTTTGTTTAGAAATGATTCTCAGTTGAAGGTAGTTCTGAGAAGCATCCACTGCCCTTTTGGATTCATTTAGGACATTAAATGAAGAAAATCTCATAGAAAAAGAAAAAAAAAGAAAGAAAAAAAGTAGAGCAGGAAAAATCTGATTAAACAATGAAGGCTGTGCTTTCCTAGCCTTCTTACAAAACTCTTCTTTCTAACACCAGTAAATCTTTTATTTGTGTAAGAGTTCCTCATATGCACAAATTATAGTGTATGATGAGAATGTTTTCTGGAGATGATATGGAATAGAGGCCTTATTGGGGGCCATTGACAGAACCACCAGATTTGTTTTTATGCAATTAAAATGAACTTTAGGTTTTAGTAATATGTGGTGAAGAGAAGAGCAAATCAAATATTCAAAAAATAAATAAACAGAACTGGGAAAATGGAAAAATGTCTGAAATCTTTTCTCTGAAGCTAGAACTACATGCACTGTGGAAAGCCTTGTGCAAAACTGTATGGTGACAGATCCATAATCACGGCATTTTAAATGGGGAGCTCCTTTTTATAAAGCAAACCAGAAGTTCAAATTCTCCCCAATTTTAAAGGTGTCAATACCATTTGTGGGGAAAAAAAAAAATATTGTCCTCTGAAACTGAATAAACCCAAGATGCTAGCCCTCAAATATAAATGACCTTGAGTTCATGAGGATTATATATTATGCTGTATCCACAGTTGTTGATGTAAGAAATACTTGTGATGTTCTCAAGTTTAGAATTGAGACAGTATTAGTGGAAAAGCATTTACTCTCTCCTGTATTCTCCTGCTCTGCCTTTATGGGGACTGCAAGAGCTCCTTGTAAAATGCAGCTGCTGCCCTTTGGCTCATACCTGCTTGGAGCAAAGATCTCTGGACTGTCAGGGCCCTGGGTACCCTGGTGTTGTCAGAAGCCTGTGCCCACCCTTTCACCTTGTTGATCCTCACCTTGCCTGATCTCTCAGCTTGACCTCGGATGCTGCAGACGTAGCAGCCCTGTCCTGCTGTCCACTGGCAAAATGCATGTAGCAGAGAGGACCGGGGCTGAACTGAATTAACACCTTGGGGCCCAGGGGAACATGTAGCACTTTCTAGAGTAGTCCTCTGACATGATCTACATGTAGTATTTTCAGAGAAATTTTGAAAGACAGAATAATTGAAAACCTTCATAAAGGAAAAGGGATTGGAAAGCAGCATACATTTATTAAAATGTAGTTTGTGTAAGACTGACCTGGTGTCTTTCTCTCCTAAAAAACATCCTGAACAAAGGAAATGTGGTGAATTTAGTCAGTTTTTTGTAAAATATTTATTGTTAAATTGAAATATCTTAGTCAAAATGTTAGTGATTCAGGGAACTAAACAAAGAATTCTGTGTTGAATAAAGGAAGAACCAGATGACATTTTTCATAAGATAGTTTTATTTTTTTCCTGCTGAAAACAGTAGCAAAAGGGTATCAGACTTAAAATTTCCAGGGTTCTCCTGACCTGAGCTCTATGACCCTGAAATACTTCTTGTTATGCCTTACATGGTAAATAGATGAGGATCAAGGCTAGGTTTAGCAGAATTAATCTCCGTCTTTATCAAGCACTGAAGTTGAGTCTTGATCAAGAGCTGCTGAGGAAAGTCAACATTATTTATGTCTGTGTGTATAGAGAATGATTTTCACAATATATTTGTGTAGGGGAACCAAAATGAATAATGGAACAGAGCAGTCACCTTACATGGAAGAGACAAGGCTGAAAAAAAAGGCAGCTGGGAGATAATAAGGTTTAGAGTTGATATGATCAATGTTCACAAGATTCTGAAGGTCATGGGTAAAATGAACACAGAGCTATTATTTCCCAAACCCTACAATGTTTAATCTACAATGTATTGATGAAACTATTAGGAGTTTGGTTTAAAGCATAGAAGAAAGCACTTCTCAAACTTCTGAAATGTATTGTCAAAGGAGGATGTGGAGGTGGATTCAAATTCATGGACAACATGTCCATAGAGATACTAAATGAACAGGCAGGGATGTACTTTCAAGTATCATTCATCCAATAAGATGCCAGGGAAGTGTGGAAGAGGCAGAATAAAAAGACTGGGCTTGCATAATTTCCCCTAGGTAGCATTGCCTGTGCCACTTATGGAGACAGGGTGATGGCCAAGGAGGGACACTGCTCCAACCAAACAGGGATATCCTCATGTTCCTCTATTTTCAAGTTCAGTATATTAAAAATTGTGTACCGGTATATGAACCCTAGGATTTGGAAGGAGATTTTTATTTCAACTGGATTAATGCTTTATCTTTTGATAAGTAAAATAATAGGATAGACTTTCAGGAAGGATGGTTTCAACCTGGTATGTGCAGCAGAAATCCACCATTCAGTAATTCTTCAGATTATATGTGGATCAACAAAAGAATGGTAAGAAATTCTTAGGTAAATTGTATTAATTTAAATATGAAAGTATGTTGGCAAATCAACAGATATTCTATTCCCACAGACAGTAATCCTACATACAGGCTTGCTGCTTTACTCTTACTGTTCAAAGTACTCCAGAGCAGGACACTTGAGGTACAAGGTACATTACAGTTAAGGTAGACAGGATGTTTTGGTAGCTAGTAATATGAAGTATTGTTTGGAAAAGACATTTTCTACTAATCAGAAAATATCCTCTGTATATTTGGCATGCAACAGAACAATAGTGGAGGAGGAATCTCAGTCTCAAAGTGAGTTTTTAACAAATGCCTGCCTCTGTAGGACCATATGCTGTTGTCTAATGAGTAACTGGAGAATTTCAGCATTCTCATATGGCAAATACCACACAACATAAAGTATTAGAATCTAACAGTTGTCTAATAACAGACATCTGTCTCTGGATCCACTGAAATGGTGACACCTCTGAAACAAGTGTTCTGAGGGGGTTCTCAAGCTATTATTCTCAAGCTAAATTAGATTTTCAAAAGTCCCACATGTTTCAATGCTAAAAGGTCATTTCTGATTTTGTTAACTTTCTATACAATGCACCCTTATAGTTTGACATATTGTCTCCAAGTTTCTATGTCTTTTTTCTCTAACCTTGACCTAAGGTCTATAAAAATGGGGGCCTGCCCAGTCTTAGAAAACTGTAAGCAAACCTGTTCACCTGATCATACTTACCTGCCTGCCTTTGCTGCTTTTATTTGCTGTGCTACAGTTTTATCTGTCCCTAAGGCATACTAATTTACCACTCCTTTTTCCTAGACCAATAGAGAGATTTTGTGCTATGGCTTTGGGTTATTATCTGATGCTCTGAAATTCTGGGTCAGATAGAACAGCACTGCATCAACTGGAAATTGAATTGCAGCATCATTTTTTATTGTGGGTTTGTTTTGGTTTTGTTTAGGTTTTGGTTGTTGTTTTTTTTTTTTAATTCAAGATCTGTCTGATAAACTGAGAAGTTGTTCCTTGTGAACTTGCCACATGGAAAAGTGTGTCTGTTGCAGATAGGGTGGAAATTCCAGCTTTTTTTTGGGGGGGGTGTGTGTGTGTGTTTTCCCCCATTTTTTAACAAAAGAGATGGGTGTCTGTCATTAAAAAGTGTGTTAAGATCAAAAATTCATAATGAAAGAAAAAGCTGGTTAAGATGCAGTTGCAAATACATTTAAATAAGTAGATTGTTCGACTTCAGTTAATGTGAATTACAGAGGTGATTCTCTGTGGTGGGAGTTTAAGACTTTAATGAATTTTATTTATGGAATAACTAAGCAGCCTGAGGTTTTGTTTCCTTTATTGACCGTTTTCCCAAAGGGTGTAAGATTCCTGTTTTTACAGTGGTGTTCACATTTGCCCAGAATATTTTTCAGCTGTTTCACAGCTTTGATAGAAAGATTCCTGATTTTGAATTGATGATTCTCGCTCTGAGTGAAATCTGAAAGAATTGCTGGGACCAAAGAACAATTGACACCCGATAACACGTAACTGAGTCTGCTGAATGTCAAATCTCTTGCAGTTAAGATCTCAGGCTGCAAAAAGCAGACAGTCCAGCAGAAGTCTCCTATTTTTTTCCTGGCAAAGGAGCTCTGAGAAAATAGTGGGAAGGTTTTCAGAAAATATGCTAAAAGGAACTAAATTCTGTAATAGGCAATTAACAGGGTAATAAGGGGCTAAATCCTTGGGGTACTTGGTGTTCTATAGGAAAAAATGTTCCAATTTCTAACAAAGAATTGTAGAAAAGGTCAGAAATGTGCGAGATTTCATGAACTGTATCACAGAGCAGAGAAAGGGCATAAAATGCTTTCCCGGACACTGGCAAAGGCTCCGTAAGACGTCTATAGGTTTTCTTAGAAACATCCAAGAATTTAAGACTGTGAGAAGAGATGTGTAAGGCAAGCAAACCCACAATAGTGTCTGAAGATCTGGTCTGAGACAACTAGTATTCTTAGACACTTTTGTGACAAGGTATGGGGGTGTAATTTCTCTGATTCTTCTGTAACATATCTGTTTATAGCATTTTATAATTTTCTCTTATTACTCTGTAATTTTTCCTCATCTGATACATGATCTAGTTAAACAGCTATGAAAAGATGAGTCATTATAAGGGAGAAGTAGTTAACAAATGGAAAGCTTGCTGATCTGCAGAAAGGTGGTAGCACAGGCACCAGACAGTAGTGGATCCAGGCATCTAGAAGCCATCCCTGAGCAGCAAAGACTGCTTGTTTGATTTAAAAAAAACTTGTTGTACATGTCACTCAGTTCTTCAAGGAAAAAAACAAAAAGCCAACAAAAACCAACCAAACCCAAACCAAAAAAAACAGTGGTTTGAGTACTGACAGCTTGGATCCTTGTATGTTACACCTATTTCCCATTAAGAAATGAAGTTTCAAATAACCTGCTACTTCAGGCTAGAGTGCCTTCTAAAAGCAGAATTATTTCCCGCAGCTGCATTATGGATGTTGAAAATTGTGTGGTTCTGTGACTGCCAGTCCCATTAGAGGCTCTGTAGAGATCAATGATTGCTATGACAAATTATGTTTTCATGCTGGAAAACAGATGTTTTGTAGGCAATTAAAAATAATAAAAAAAGCTTTTTTAGCAATCAGGAAAGATTTATAATCTAAAATATATTTTTTTTTTTACATTTTGATTAAATAATTCATTTAACTCCATTAAAATCCAAGTTGTAATCTCTTACCTGTGCTCTTTAGTCAATATTCTTCTTTTGTTCTTTCTACCTTTCATATTATTGGATTGAAGCACTTTTCTGAACAGTGTCCTGCCAGCAAGGCTTTGTATCAAACTTCCATTTCTGATTTAAGGTAATCATTATGTGGGAGGGATTTGTGACTGAAGGAAATTAATTTCAGGAGTCAGTAGACTTCCTCTTGTGTTACATTCTGCTCTGAATAAAATAACACTTACCAGTGCGAAGGGATTGGATTAGGTATGGTTCCAGAGAGTGGTGTCTTGGCCGTCGATTCCAGGAGTTAGGTTGGGTTTCCAGTTCTTGCTCCAATGTATCTTGCGTTTTATTAAGTTGTGGTGTAATACAAATGGCTCACAGTCATTGGAACTAGCAGGACAGCTGGGTCTGTGCTCTCATGTGGGTGCTTTGCTTAGCCCTTACACTAGAGCCCAGTAAATGTTTAGTGATTACATGTATGTCAGAGCTATTTCCAAGAGGATTAGGAGCCACCTCTGTGGTTTGAAGGGGAAAAATGTGGGTCTGAATCTCCCACAGACTTACCCAAAGGAGGGCATAGGACCTTCTTCCTTGAGACACTCAAAATTTAACAGGACAAGGCCCTAGGCAGGCTGATTTAGCAGTTAGCCCTGCTCTGAGGAGGAGGTTGGGTTAAGCAAAAGCATAAACTATGCTATGGTTTTCAAATTTTGTAATAATTTCGTAACTTTCAAACATCTATGAGGCTTCTGTTTGCTGCTTTTCAGGAAATCCCCTCCATAGGAACTGAAATCCTCCCAGCCTTTTTGTCTGCAGTCTACTAATCCAAGTATGGATGCTATTCTCTTATTCCTGGGGCCAAGTACAAAAGTTCCTTTGTGTATCCCAAATGCTTGTATATGTGACTTTTAGACAAGAAAACAATACTTATGTCCTTTCCCACTATTTCAGGGGAATAGCTTTTATGATTAGAAGGAAATGCTGTAACAAATGGGCCTATTTTCAAAATTAAACAGATTTATGAAAAAAAGGAGTTAGGAAACCCAGAGAAAATAAAGCCCTAAGGCAAAGCAATCCATTACAAAATCCTTCAGTAAAAGTATTCCTTTGATGTTAATTTTTATGGAAATGTTGGTTAAGGTTTCATGTTCTGTAGAGGTAGGATATGATTTTATGTTAGTTACTAAACAGGTCATTAATATTCAGTGCCAAAGTCATTACTTTTACAGAAAGTAATGTAATTACATTCTGTCCAGATAGGAAAAGTATGTGGTGCACATGCTGAGATGCTCATGTTTATCAAGATATCAGGTGTTCCTCAGCACTGAGAATCTGTCATCCTGAGAATGTTCTATTCTAGTGCATTTTAATGAGCACGGCTGAAGCTGTGAATGGTCTGTCAGCACTTTTATTAGGCATCTTATTATTAGGGAGTTTATAGTTTGGCTGTAAAACCTTGCTGTAGGCTAAAACTAGTTAAATAATACTTTCAGAGTAATGTTTTGTGCCAAATTTAATTCAGATGGCTTCAGACATTTTTTCACGTTCATATCAGAAGGCAATATTCAAGTTCTGATTGAAATCTTTTGAAGTAGGGCAAGGCAAAATACAAATGGCCTAAACCTGCAGCTTTACTCATACTAGACAGTAAGACAGTCTAGTACTGTAGAATGGATGTTTCATGTAATAATGATATACAGTGGCTGTAGCGGTGGGACTCTGTTTCAGGGTGGAAGATAAAGTCCTTGTTGAAACAGAATCCTGTTTTGCCTGAGTAGGGTCTTCAGAACTGTAGCTACCCTGAGGCTGGCTGTGAAAACCGTAAATGACTAACTCTGACAGAAATAGATGATGTTATTTAAAATGAAAACTATTAATTTAAAATGTTGCTGAAAAGTCATGTTACTTTTTCTGTGTTGTACCCGGTGAATAGCTTGGCAGAGCAGGGAACTTGCAGGGCTCTCTGTTTTCTCTTTGTTCATGGAGCAAACGCTCTCATTTCATACATCAGCAATCACAGTTTGCTACAGCTGTTCTACCAAGTCAAAGCATATACTTTTCAGGAGTAGGTGACAAAAAGTAGTACATCTTTTTATTGTCACTTCAATACTTTGGACACGGAAGTGTATTACGCTTTAACTTTGTGCAGATTGTTGACAGGAAAGTTGCATAAACCTATAGCTATAAATCTAAGCTTATGAAAAAGTTAAATTTTAAATGAAAAAGTATAATACATTCTGTGGAAACATACTGAGTTCTTGGTTTATTTCAGTACAACACGAAAGGGGCAGATTGCCACACAGAATATGTGTTGCTTTGGTAATTCTCACAAAGTCTTTCATCAGCTGCCAGTCACAGGCAAGTTCCTGAGGGTGAAAAATTTTACTGTGTTCTTGTCAGTAGTGCTATGTCTGGATAAACTTTTCTGAACTGATTGGCAATGCTTACCTGAACAAGTGTGCTGAGGAAATCTCTGTTTGGATAAAAAAGCTTTGTCATGTAGCACTGTCACTCTGACCACAAGTCCCATTTTATACTCTATGGGATGTTAATGGACACAGCTGTGTAGTAAGCTGAAGCTAAAAGTGGACAGATTTTATGAACTCAGTGTTTTTTTTTTTTCATAAGATTTGGTCCCTTAATGCTTGGAATTCAAGGAAAGAATGTCAGAGCCAGAGAAGTTCCTCCTTTGTGTACCTGTCTTTCATTTGTTGTCTTTGTTGCTTCAGCTAAGGCAGCTGATATGTGCCAATTCCAATGAAAACCAGACATGAGTCACCTTGCAAACAGTTTCAGGCAGCTTCTGTGGAACACAAATTATATAAAAATGCAACTAACGCAGTTTTCTACCAAAAGCTAATCTGTAAGTTTTTACAGGGTAGATAACTGTTTTTTAAATGAGCAATGAGTGACTATTTAAGGTAGAACCCAAGCACTCCTGACCTCAGTCAAGAGTTTAATTCTGAAAATATGGATGTTATTAACTCCATCAAGCTATTAGTATTTTATTAAGTATTACAGCTGTGTTAAATGTTGGACAATGTACAAGTATCTTCAGTTCTTCCACTCCATTACAGTGGAGAGTCCTCACTGTGGTGGTTTTCAGTTTGAGCCAAGGGTTATTCCTGTTGTTGAGTTTTCAGTAGATTAATGGCGAAAGTGAAATAGGTAAAAGTGTTTTGAAAGATTGTTTGGTTGTCTGTCTGCTCTGCAAAAACTACAAAGATGATGCCCAAATTTTGAGAACCCCTATAAAGTAAAGCAACTGTCACTTAAAACCTAAACCATACTTTTCCTCCTGTCCTGCTAAAAAAAATTGTTTATCAAACACCCAAGGCAGCTGTGCTTGCCTTCAAGTGCCTGCTTCAAGGTATTCATGCAGTGAAAAGCTAATGTGTGGTAGCTGAATTGCATGGTTTGCAGGAGTTCCATCTAAGAGATGATGAGTTTTTATGTTATATTGATATGTGGAAACAGGGATGAATTTTCGTCCTGCGGAATTTACATTTTTTTTTCCAGTACATTTTTTTTGTGTGTAGGGTTATTTCTAGAGAAGAGACAGTTCTAAAATTGTTGTTGGCTGTCTTTACAGAAGTGCTGTGCACAAAATGAGTTGCTTCTTTTTTCTCTACCTAGCTACATTTTCAGTTAAATACCTGACAAAACAAATATGAAGATAACAGAGACAAAGATAGACTCACCTCACAAACTTTCAGGTACTGACAACAAGATAAAAGATATTTGCATCTCATGATGTAGTTTAGTCTACAGCATTATTATATATCTACATGAAGCTTTTATAAAGTTCAAACCCTGACTCAACATTGGGTTTCTCAATAACAGCTGAAGATCTAAAATGTTTTGGCCTGGACTTTTTAACTGAAAGTGATTTCTGTAGTGTTTATAAGTAGACAAGATTGTGCCTGAGCTGCTGAGCTAGGTGATGCTGATCTAATGAGTGTGTCTTTGTAAATGGGAGCACTGGGTACCCCTGCACCTTCCAAGAAACCGTGCATGTGGCAGTGTGTGCTGCAGCTTTGTGGAAGCTGGTTGTCTCCTCAGCTACTGATAAAACAAAATATATGAAGTCCAGGTTTCTCCCAGAAAAAAAGCAATAATTTCTCTCTTCTGTTCCTTGAAAAGTTTGTCAAACTTAAGGAAATAGTTATTTTTGAACCTTTTAACACTTTTCTGTCTTTGAAGGAAACTGGTCAACAGTTTTGAAAGTGTAGGGGCTGGAAGAGAGGGGCTGGAAGAGGGAGGCTGGCAGAGAGGGTGATCACATTATCTTTGCTTCCTTAGGCAATCAAGCTAAAAATGGGCAGGGAGATCTGTACTAACACTGGGTTTGATTATATATTTCAAAGCCCAACTTTATGTGGAAGTGCTTTGATGAATTTTTAAACAGTCCCACAGAAATTCAGGAGAAGCATTTGTACTGTCAGTTACTTCAAAAAAGTAGATCTTAATTAGTGCCTTATAGTTTCTCTTCAATTAATTGTTCTTACTGGTTGTACTGAATATCCAAATACTAACTTTTCATCATTACATACTTGTTTCTTGATTATTGACTATAAGAAAATGAAAGTAGATGCTTAAAGAATATGTATATTTGTAGAATATGTATATAGCTAGTTAAATGCTTTTGTCTTGGTGTTAAAGTCACAGAGATAAAATAAGTTTTGCTGTTGTTTTAAATAAATTATTGACGAATAGGCTGAATGCTTTATCTACATCACTGCAGATCCTTACCCTGTCTGTCTCATTTTTACGGATGTGCAGAAACAAATCTGTGCCTGAAAAATTCTTCAGGTGGGGTGATGTGAGCAGGAAGGTAAAAATGACATTCTGTTCAATATATACCCCAGTGGCTGCTAAGTACAGTTAATCAAAGGAAATCTGAAAGAAAATTGATGAGAATACTAAAACAAAAAAAAAGGTGCCAAAAAGTTGTTTTAAGTGCTGATTAGACTGTGAGAAAGGGGAAACAAGAGACAGCGGTCGATGAGCAAAACACAAGTTTTCCTTATTTAAGATTATGACAGTTCTGCTAGTATCTATGCTGCCTGTTTCAAAGTGTATAGGATTCATTTGTAGTTCTAAACTTGTAGTATTACTTATTGTTAGCTTATGTTTTAATTTTAACTTTTAATACCTGTAGTTACACTTTGCTAGTAGTCTGAAATATGTGCTACTGAAGTATTGTTAAGTAAGCCCTGTAAACAGTGATGATTAGACTATTCCTGTTTATAGTTCAAAAGTAGAAAGAACCATTAGGTTTATCCCGTGTGTCTTTTTACATGTCACAGTCCATTACCTTTCATCCAGATACGTTACAGATGCAGATTTCAGTAAACAAGTAAATTAAGCCAATTAATCTGGGACATTTTACTTTGTACAATGCATTGAATAGCAGGGATCAAGATGCTTTTACTGTCAAGGATCTGTAGCAGCCAAAAAATGGAGTGAGATATGACTAGGTGATATCAGCCACCTTTTGATGTATATTTCTGTTATATTCCAATTTCCCCTTAATCTAGGCTCTTTATTAAAAGAGTGTATGTGACAGCTGGAAACATTCTTGTATTTTCATTAGGAGTAAGGATGTCTTGAAACAATAATGGAAATCTCCGAAGGGAAGAATGATGATTCTTTGACTCTTTTTATTTGTCTTACGACTTGGAGTTTGTGCTTGTCCTTCCATTTTTTTGATCAAAAATCTTCAAATTTATTTTAATTAGTTCTATAATACTTTCTTGTAACTCCCTTCTTCCTTAGGTTTTTAACATAATTGCAGCTGGCATTTTCTCCTTGGTCTTGGCTTTTACTTGTGTTTACTTTGAGTGAGATGGCATTGTTGTACTTAGCTGCATTCTCTTTGCCTCAAATTCCTCTCGTTCTTCCAGTTTCCCTGACAACTTTCAAATAAATATCTGTGGTAAAGGGTTTTCTAAGCTTAGTTATGAAGTATTGCTTTTACAGGAAAAAAGCAAACTTTCCAAAAAAAGAAAATAAAAATGCTAAAAATGAATGCAAAACACATTGTAAACTTTTCCTGAATGATTACAGGGGCTGTCTGTGGTAGTGGCAATGCCACTGTAATCATAAGGCAGATTATCATTAGAAGAAAAAAAAGATGGCCTCAAGGTACAGGTTTACATTCAAATACTACATTTGAGATTTGTTGACAATAAGAAGGCCTTGGCTTCAATCCTGGTTTTAAAACTTCAGATTTCATAAGTTAATTTTCCTAACAGTTAAATAGAAATTACAACATGCTGATATCTGTTGTTCCTGAGTAGAAGGACTATCTATTTCAGCAGAGGCAAGCTAGCTGAGAGAAAACAGTAAATGTCAAATAATTGAATTTATGAAAGAGTTAACTTGTCCATTTCTGCTGCTTTGTGAATGCCTGTAGCTTGAGATGGTCTAATTCACTTGTTACACCAACCCTCCATCTCCCTGAGCTACTCTTGGTTTTAGGGAGAAATGGGAATGGTGTGATAATAAAATCCATCTCTATACATCATAAGCTTTATATTTCAGGGACTAAGTAATACGAAGGGTACTAACCGTAGTAAATAGCAGGTATTGAGAAATGTCCCTGCACAATAAGAGACAATTATTTATTTTGACGGTCTTTTTTCTACTGAATATACTGCTGCTAGAATATTTTCAATTTGGTGCATAATGGATGAAGTTCAGGAACGTAAAAATCTCTCAAACTACCTTACGTTCATGACTTTAAATACTTTTAATTTTTAAAGACTTTAAAGTACTTTTGACAACTGACAGATAGCTTTACAATTTACAAGAAGAAAACTTCACACTATGAAGAAACATTAAAGGGCTTATTTTTAATGTTAAAAATAAGTCCAATTATCATTCTTTTGAATTATAGCAGGCATTTTGCAGAAAACTAATTTGCAAAAATAGAGAAAAAATACACGTCAAGGGATATATTTTAAATATCAGTATAGCAAGTAGATGTGTATAACATCACTGCATCTATTCTCTTTAGCTGTATGTTTTTATGTCCCCATTCTGTCAGTCTGCAGTTTTAAACAGTTCCAAATGTCACTGATATTTTTGCTTAAAAGACAGGATCTGTAACCCTTCAGAGATTATATTAATAGCTGCAGCAGTTTGCTATACACAATATTTCAGTGTTTTCCATCTACATGCATTCTAGCAGCACTAAATCTGCAATCTTTAACCTTTCTTTTCTTACTAAAAGGCATTGTTAAATTACATGATGCATAATTAATTAGCATTGTTTAAAATGGAACCTAGCAAAGATAATGCTATATATAATCTATTGCAAAGAATAAGCTACACTTAATTTCTCTGTCCACTTGTTCTGGTACTATAGTAGTTTCTTGTTTATTTTTCATGATTGATTACTTTTGCTTGATTTTTGACTGTTTTCTTATTCCTTTGCCTATGTATGCATATGCAATTATGCATTTTATGCTGTTACACTCAAAAGGTAGTATAAGGCACTCAGCTTTATTTCCCACTACCATTCTAAATACCTGCCTACCTAGGTTTCTTAGTTTCCCTTGGCTTGGGGTAAAAAGGAGAGAAGTCTTGCATGAGATAAAAGTGGGCTATGGTAAAGTGAGCTGTTGGTTGTGCTGCTTTATTGAAACATCAACTCATGAAATGTGCAAGGTTGTGTATCAACACCTTCGAACAGCAGCATTATGCCTGAGGTCACGTTTTCCTCTGATTTCAGTAGAGGGGTACATAGAAATTCTTTTTCTTCTTCCTTTTTTTTTCCTTTTTTTTTTTTTTTTTCCTCTCCATTGAGCAAATTCATTGGTTTGCGTGTGCAGGTTCTGTGATCTTACTGACTTTATTACTGTTCCCAAGCGAAGGAGTTGGCTATAATGGCTGGATGAGATCCTTGGCTGTATTTTTAAGTTAGACTCTCCCAATACCTGTGATGAAAAACTTCAACTATAAGTTAAGTAAATGCAGTTTGAAGTATCAGAGACCAAACAAAAGAGCTCAGCGTTTATTTTTGCAAGTTTAACTTTTTATTTCATAAAGAAAACCAGTAGGTATTTGCAGTTTTCAATACATACATTAAAGCATAACAATCCAGAAAGGTTATAGTATCCAAAGACACTTTTCCAGTCCCCTATATTATGGAGGGGTTATTTTGAGGAAGGAATGCTATGTAAACTTTCCCTGTTCTTTAGTATCGTCTGGGTCTTTTTGAGCCACTGCTGGAGCTTTGTGGTACCAAGCCAGAGGGATCTTTGGCCACTTTATGTCATAGTGTAGAAGTTTGGACACAAGTGCTTTATCATCATACCAGAACTTTAATACGACAGTCCTTAGAGAAGTCATATGTGTAAATCTAAGATGTTATGAGTTTTGCACCAACTTTTTTCTTTTTGTGTTATCAAAACATTGGCATGCATGATTTTTTATTTTATTTTTTTGTTAGCTTAGTTTCTTTCAAAAGAGGAATACTGGCTATCTATAGAGATTTATAACCGAAGGAGAGATACTTGGAACAACACCAATTTATGCAGCCTCATGGAAATTTATATTCAGCTTTACCGATAGTTTCAGTCATCTGTAAAAAAATTGGTTTCATATGACAGTAGTGCGTGCAGTAAGGTAGTAAGTATCTTCTGCTGATATATTCGGCATACACATCCATACGTTGAATACTTCTGTGTATTTTGTAGACCAATCCGGGCAAATAAAGAAGCTGAACACTGCAAATGTCTTCTCAATTACACAGCTCCCAAGAGCTATCAGTTTTGTACCCGAGATGGGTAAGTGTTCTAAGTTTTGAAAAGTCTGCTTGCCTGGACATTAACCTATGCATTCAGAGCTCATTTTCCAGAATATGGCTTGCATCTTTTGGACTCAGTCAATGACCATTTCATATAAACAGGAGATCCAAGATGTTGTAAAATATTCAGTTTATCTTGTAAATGAGGCACACTGATGCCTTCATGGAGATGCAGAGGAAAAGCATTTCTAAAAAAATCGTAAAAAGAAAAAAGAAAAAATGAAAACATTATTTATAAGGCTTTTTCTCTTTTTTTGAACGAACACAACATATGCTTGGACGGCTATCTGAAAGCTGTTCACATGCATGACTGCTTTGAAATGGTACCAAAGGAAACGTTACATAGCTGAAACATGATAAAAAGGTAATTTTTTTAAAATATTTAAACATTCAGTGGAAATCTAAGATGTATTGCTATACTCCTTGACTCTTTCCTCTAACATATAGTTCTGAATCTACACTGTACAGATTATCTTTCAGAAACATTGTTAAATAGATCAGTGCTTAGTGGTAAAAACTGATAATGTGGTGATTCTGTCTGATCTTTAGAGCTGTGGCTGGAGGTAATTGATAATATGAGTGTGTGAGTACAGCTAACAGTGCCAGTATTTAAAGCAGAAGATGGGGTGAGTCTGTCAGTCACATCATGTGGTGCCTGGCTGCTGGTGCTCCAGGGAAGGGGAGCGTGGGTACGTGCCTTGTCTGCTGTGCTCCAGCCGGAAAAAACTGGAGTAGATTTGCTGGCGAGAATGTCATAATTGGCTTAATACTGGGGAATATTTGAAGGCACTCTGAATCAATGGCTATATTCCAGGCACTAGGTTAGTTGATTGTCTAGTGATGAGTCTGATTTGAAGGCATTGCATCTCAGAACAGGTTACTAAACTCCATTTGTGGGGAAGCTGTTAGGAATCTGTCTCTATACTAACATTTATATTTTAAATTAGCTAACTTGTGTTCAGGCTGATATATTTCTGCCTCCTGATTTCTAAAGAAGTCTTTTTACATGCTTGTGTAATGTTTAGTAATAGTAGCACATACTATCTGTCAGTAAATACAGAGGAATGGACTAGTGCATATGTATCAGGCTTTAGTTTGGAAATTTTTCTTCTCACTGTCTGGCTTGACTGGAAAATGTTGATTCGTTTCAAATAAACAAGTCTGGTATAACTGCAGCCATTCATTCCTGTAAGGCAGAATTTTAGATCAAATTAGATCAATATAAGAGAAGGTATCATACTACATTCCCTCACCCCACAAAACTCACAGTAGGCTAGGGGCTAATGTGGTTCACTGAGATTTGGATAGTCCAGTAAAAAAGCCTGCGGCTTCCCATTCTAAGCATGAACTTAAGCTTTTAAACCTCAGGTTCCTGAGTACTCTAAACAAAATTATGTCAACTTTGGGAATGCGAGGTAGTAATTCTCTTAACAGCTTTTGGCTAAAACCCTTAAAATTATAAATCTGGCTTTAATGTAACATCTCAAATGTTTGCATAAGGCAGGAGAACTATTTCCCTCTTCATGTCATCCTGAGTGTTTCTCTCTTATGTCTAGCAGTTTTGCTGTTGATGTCCAGCTATATAAATGTGTTATTTGAAAGAAAAAAATTTGTATTCAACAATTTGGTATCGAGTTTTTGAAAAATGACGTGATCATTGTAGCTCTAATCTCTTCTATCTCTGTCAATCAATTCCCTTAATTAAATGACAGATTACTTTCTTTTGTACTGAGCCATACTTAGTACTTTCACGTTGTACTCGCATAATTTCTTTTGGAATTTCGTTGCAATGATTAGACGTGTGGGTTTTTTGTTTTTTCTTATTTCCATCTTTGAGTTTTATTCCTGTATGGATTTTTGATCAAGTGTATGCCTTTGAAATTCCCTTTTGCCCCCACTCTACTGAGCTTTTGTTCATAATATGAAGCAGCCTTAGAGTGCTTGACCTGGATTACTTTTGGATGAAATTGAACTGGATAATACATTATAAGAACAAGTCTAACACACTCCAACCAGTTGCTGGGGTGTTCAGCCTCCAGGACCAGACTGCAGCTTGTCCAAAGTAAAAGTCTCAAAAGGCGTAAAGTGGAAATTGGGTCCTCCACACTAATTATTTTTGCTCTATGTTCTGCTCTAGTTTTATTTTACTACTTGCCAGTTAAGGTGTAGCTGTAGACAGACGACGGATATGTTGCACCCTCTTATGTTTTCTCACATTCTGGAAGCCAATGTGTCCTTTAATGACCTTTTTCCTCTTTTCAGTAGCTGTGCTGTGCAGACAATAGTTCATTTACAGTACAGTACCATCTGTGAATGATTAATACACAGCTAGAATAATAGTGGATTTTACATTCATTTTTCCATAGATGGTATAAAATTCATAAGCAATTAAAATAAATATTGAGAGGAAATGCCATTTAAAATTCCATACAAAAACTTGGAAACCATAGACTCCAGCACTTTTTTTTACTTTGAGATGATGCTGAGATATCAGGTTCCTGAGAATGTTCTCCACTTCACTAATTGTCTTGATACTTTCAGTGTATTGCTTGTCACTTCTAAATTCTGACATGGGTTTATATTATTTATGTCTTTAAAATCTTTATCCCCAATTCTTCCCCTCAGGGAGATCTATTATAAGCATACTCAAAAGAATAGTGAGTGCCACACACCCAAGCACAATCCAAAGCCCACTAAAGTCAGAGCGGGAATTTACTTTCAATTTTAAGGACCATTGGAAAATATTGCATTTATTTATCACATTTTACATTTATAGTTCACAGTTATTGTTTATGTTACAATCCTCAGGTATCCATGCTTATGCCCAGAAGCCTATGACATATTACATTGCAGTTATTCCATGGACATATGTTTTACAGTGAGGTGGTGAATTTCCTGTTTTCAGTTTCAAAGCACTGGACTATTTTGTGAAAATTATTTTTGCCTTAAACCTTGTATTACAAATCAGACTGTAATCATTAACAAAATCTGGTGGAAAAAGTGATAACATAGCATGACTATTTTTTAATGTAGTTTGAAATGTATATATTATGTGAATTTTGGTTTCCTTGTTGGCTATAATTAATTATCTTGGTTTATTTCAGTTTAAAATTTCAGTTGATATTACAAACTCACTTTCTTAGGTTTGATATCTGCACACACAGAGGGATACCCTCCCATCACATCTGCATAGATAAAATTGGCAAAAAGAGAGAAAAATATTACATCTGTCTTTCTGATATGAAATAAAGTACAAAGCTTACATTCTTAATCCAAAGGTACACAGAAAGCATTGTGGGAAAGAGTACATTACATTATTGAACCTGTGTGTTCAGTTCAGACCCATGAAAAGATGATATTTCTATGGGTGCCTAAATCTCCTTGGTGATGATTATTCCATGGTTCTGGTGATCTTGATACATTACTCGTTGCTTACACAGATTTGTCATCAAATATGTTGTTTCTGTTCTTGAAATACAAATTCTGTGAAGTGTATTGCCTAGGAAATTGAAAGAAGTTAAAACTTGGAAATAATACCAGTTAGCATTTTTTTAAAACAGATATATAACCTATGTTCTGCCTATGAAGTGTTTGTTAGCATCCCATAAGGTACCATCCAAACACTGAAAATTCAAAGCATATGCTCTGTTTTCAGCTATCCATTAATATATCCAAGAAATGAAATTCTTTCTTAGCTGAAAATGGTAAGAAAATCTATTGACACCAATGACGAAAGTATTTCCTGTGATTTCTTCTCTAAATTCTATGGTTTTGAGATTTAATGTCCAGTTTAGGAACGATTTATCCTACTCATTGAAGTCCAGCCATCAGCAATAAACAAATTTAAGCCTGGTTCTCAGTTTATCTACTCTATCTTTTTTTATCAGTATTGAATAACAGTGTAAGGCTTCATTCTAAACAAACAGTTCCTCTCTGCCTTCCTTATTGCTAATGCAAACCTATTGCTATATTGTTATTTCCCTGCTTTCAAGTACAAATGTCTATGCTTCTTCCGAACCATTGTCTTTAAGTTTCTGTAAACTGAAAACATACAATATTTACTTACGGCCATGCAAATGTCAAGGATGACATAAGTTAGCTTATTTATTAGGATATCAAAACCACTGACCTTTAAACATATAAAATGCTGTCCTAGTTGTTCTAAATAAGTGGCCAATTTTCCAATTTAAAAAGCCATATTCAAATTGGAGTCTACTTTCCCTGTCATTGATTTGTTGGTGTTCAGAATCACTTGTAAACTAATGCCTTTGTTTCTCAAACATTTGTTTTTATCAATAGTTCATCTGCATCTGAGAAGACTTTCTTGGATCTCTTTCATGTCTATTTGGTTTTATAAGCATTCCTCACGAGATCTCATGAAATCTTCTTCGATGTTTTCTTATGCGTTTGCAGGTGTCTGTTTTATAACTAATTCCTTCAAGCTTTCCTACTAACAAAATAACACCCCCCCCAAAAAAAAAAAAATTAAAAAATCATATGGGGAATATATGAAGTACGCAAGTGATACATCAAATCAAAATCCTAAATTACTTTTATTCTAAGATAAGAAAGATCTAATGATGCTAAAGGTACTTTTTTGAGGGTGAAGAAGGGCAGGGCATGTTTTCCTCTCTACATGACTGAAAAGGCTAGAAAGTTAAGTGGACTCATTCCAGAAGAATAAATCCCTGCCCATGGGGTAGGTGCTGACTTTGCAATGAGATTTCAGAAGCATTCAGAACCCTTCTTCTGCTTCCTGAAACAATATTTTTGTGTGACGTGTTTTCACTTTAGTGTATAAGTAATTATGTACCAAAGGAGAGGAAACAGCTTCTTGCTTACTATGCAACATTTTCAGGAGGCCTGAAGTGTTAGGAAAGCTTTAGAGCTCACTTTTGTCATCATTTTTCTTTTACACCAGGGTAAAGTTCAAGTAGCTAAGGCAATACTATCCAAATTAGTAGAGACACAAGCATTTGGAAAGTAAAAAAAAAATTACTGTTTGAAATCCTTGAACACAGTACCTAATTGTTTTTGAAACCTATGATTTTTCAGATGGATTATATTTTCTCAAGCTCTAGTATCTCATTTCTTCATTTAGTATATAACAATGCACAATTGATAACTTCCAATAAGACATGGAAACAAAGCAGAGAAACTATAATAATCATATGTGAAAACACTGCCTGTACAATGGTACAGGGGAAACAGTGCATTCTTTTCCAGTCATGTTGTTCAGAAGTTGGCTTATATGATTTATCTGGACTGAGTTCAAACTGGAATCTTTTGAGAGGTGTGTTTTAGCATTGATTCCTAGTGGCTTTTTAATATTTTTCTGCATTTGAAATTGGATTAGAATAGCAACTAGAAGGAAATTGCCTGTGTTGTCCAGTCTTTTCTCAAGTCTTGGTTTGTAATGATTGCTGTAGATTTCAAGAGTGTATAGTCAGAACTTTTATTAATCAGTGGTCTTTACAGGTCTTATAGTCAGAGATCAATTACTCAGAAGTGCAAAAGCTATGCAGTGCCCTAATGACTTTTCCTGACTGATATTTGACTGTTATGAATAATCTAATTAAATTAAAGGCTCTTTGTGTTGCATTAAAAGAATTCACTTGGTTGGGTTGGTTGGTTGGTTGATTTTTTTTTTATAGGGTTTTTTCTTGTTTGTTTCTCAGATTCAAATAAAACTATACAGACACATGGCACTTCATTTTTAACAAGTTACATCTCATGAAACATAGAAGTTGTGGAAGAAAAATCTTAGCAAAAAGTTCTGCAGGATGACAGTTGAGTAAGGTAGACACATAAAATTTAGAAATGCAAAAATACAAATTTGCTAATGTAGGAAACCCTCTAATTGATATTTCTAGCAGCTTCTCTGGAAATGAGATCTAGCTTGATTTATTTTTTCAAAGGGACTTCTGTCAAAATTTCAATTTTATGTAGAAAATTTGTGCTTTTTCTGGTGCTTTTTTGGGGAAAAATTCTTACTTCATTTATTTCAAAATATTATTTATCACTGATGTCTTCTTTTGCTGGATACTAAAATGTAGCATGGAAAGCAAACATGCATTTTTAAGGGACTAATTAATCATACAAATAATATCAGAACCTCTCACTTTTGTTCTCTTACCTTCTCTGTTCAAATAGCTGTATGCTCCCTAACCTCCACCTTGGCTGACTGAAAAACTGTCCTGTTCAACTGTCATCAGTGAGCTCTCCATCACTAGACATCATCCGTATATCTTTTTTTTTTTAACACTTCTTTTTTTCTTGTGTTTCTCCTTGGTGATTGCTTTTATGAGTAAGTGACTTGTTTACATTTATTCTTCGTGACTGTTAAAAATTGCTGTCATCAGGCAACATCAGACTTTAAATATTTAAAAGGAATACATTGTTGGTGCAATTGTTGTGAAATATCAATTAAATCTATAGGTTGCCCATATTACACTCAATGAATGAAAAAGTTGCTCATTCCTTATGTGAGGAACACCCAGATAAACTCAGTATATTACCCTCTTCAAAGACAAATAATAGGAAATAATAATTATTTAGCTCTGTTAAAATCCACCAAAAATATGTGTGAAGCTGTGTACCAGGTTAATCTGTGTCAAGGGATGACAATTGAAAGACATCATCTTGCAGGAGGTCTTCCACATCTTCTCTTTGAAATTTATAGATCCTATGGAGGTATTTTTGAGGTTGGAATGAAGGAAGAAGCAGACATAAAAATAAAACATTTTTAGCAGTTCCTAGTATATTGCTATAGTCACTATTTGCTTTATTTATGAGCCTATCAGACCCAAATGCATACTCACTCTTACCTGTGACAAACTGGCAAGTGGGATATAAAAATGAAAGATTTTTTCCCTTAGCTGGTGGCAAAGGAATCATTGATCTTCCCTAAACTGACATTAATCTTAAAAAGGCAGTGAGAGGTTTGTAGGTCTTCCATGGAGGCTGAAGGCGGTAAATTGGAAAACAAACAAAAACAAAGATCCTTTTGTCCATATTCCTTATTGTTTGGAGTATTTTATAACACTGTGGTCACCAGTTGATTATAACTTCTATTTCATTAAAGTTTCATGCTTGGAGTATGCCTATGCACTGTTTAAAATAGTTTAATCAGTAGCCTACAACACAAGTGATTAGAAAACTAGACTTCTTTTGCTCCTTGCATCGCTCATAGAAACACTCTGATGATGAAGTTTTAGAAAATCCTCTGAAATATTCAATACAACAATCTCTAGTGAGAAATTCCAAAATAGTGACAGATATTATCTTATTTTATTAGCAGATCAGGTAATTGAAAAGAGCATGAAAGTGCATGGAGGTAATTGGTTTTTTAGCTTTCTGAAATCAAAGTAGCAGGGCTTGGGAGCATGATATAGAGATATTTTGGGGAGTAGGTTGGATGCTTTGATTGGCATATCATCTAAATTCCTCCTCCTGCATTTCCCAATGTTTAGTTCTGCATGAAAATTTCATATAACCTGTGATGGCTGCTTTCTTGGTGTGAAGAAGCATCTGGATTGGTAAAACTGGATTTGGATTCCAGTTAGGACATAGTCTTTGTATGTAGGCCATTTTTCTAAAAGAGACGTTCAGAAATGTTAATGTTTTAAAATTTTGCAAATTAGTTTCTACATGGTTGATACTTCCATATGAAACAGTAAATGCACAGACCTTGCTTTTAGCACAAAAAAAAAAAAAGAAAAAAAGAAAAAAAAAAGGGAAAAAACTAGAATTTGGCAGGAGCAAATGTAATCATTCTATATGCTCTTGCCTCTTACAGTAAAAACAAGCCCCCCTCTGCCAGCTCCCCAGATCTGCCACATGGACATAAACACAATTTTCAGTGTTGCAGCTTTCTTTCTCTCTGATTAGTTAAATGTGTAGGGAGAAACCTCTTGTTATTGTGTAACTTGAGAGCAATCTCTAAACCTCATGTTTTTCTCTGGTGTAGACCAGTGTAATGTTTTACTGCTATTTATCTGTTGTTATGTGTCCTCTAGTACTCCGGATAACTCATGCTGGTGCATGTAAAAGTGGCTATATAATATATAGCTGTGCTTTTTTCATCATTCTGGAAGCATTCATCAGCCATCTCGCAGGCTGTTGTCATTGTTAGAAAAGGTAAAGTGTTCCTGAGTAAACTCTGGACACGCTAGCTTTGTGTCAAAAAGAGTGGAAAACAGCTGAGTTTAAAAAAAATGTCTTTCATTCCTTCCACTGTTCATCTTTGGCCCTGCTTTTCAGCAGTATGTCCATTTGATTGTAGATTTACCTACATTGCTAAAGTCTTGCTGATCTTTTATAAATGCATACTTTTAGTTTTTGAAGTGTTTGAATCTGTAGTTGCTGTGAAATAAAAACTATCACCAGCTGTGAAGATTTAGCTATCTTTGTATTTTTGAGTGTCGCTTAAGAATAGGATTTAGTTTCCTTTGTATGGCAGGTCCTGAAACAGAGGGAGACGGTATCTCAACTTGAAGCTGAACTACTTCGAGGTTCTATGATGGTTGATTAAAGGGAGCCAAAAGCCGAATCGTTCCTGCATTCAGTTTTGCAAACAGAATCAAGTAGTTTTCAGAAAAGTTAAAGTTCACCAATTTACTCTCTTTTAAAGAGAGAGAAAGCAGACATAGAGCCCCATCTTTGAATGACATATAAAATTTAACTTCAGGGTTGATAAACGTTGAATGTTACTGGCTTTGTCTTAATCCAGTACCTCAGGAAGAATATCTATGAATAAATAGATTTGTAATTTTTTTTCACATTTGAATTTTCCATTTTCCTCATCTCTCAGACTAATCTAGTGATTAAAGTGTATGCTACAATGGGTTTAAATTATGAGCTGAAATTGAAATAATAAACTGCATGATTATACAGTAAATTATATTTGAAACTATGTAATGTACGTTGTAAGGTATCAAGTCATGTAATCCCAATTATGAATGTAATATATCTAGCCATATAGTAACAACAGGACTAGATAAAGAAAAAATCTTAATTATAGCATGCTTATTCAATGATGTACAGAGGCTCCATTAACTCTGGAAGTGTACATATTAATAGTTTCCATTGTTCATACATTAACTAAATATTTTGATGCCGGAGGAATTAAATTCTTCTGACTTACTAAATTGGAGACAATTTTTAGTAGTGTTTTCTTTCAATTATGAAGCACATATAATGTTCCAAATTTGATCTGCAACTTCTGTAGAGAAAGGAAGATGTGAAGATCAGTCCTGTATAGCTGAAAATATACTTGATACTAGAATTTAATGGATGAAGACATATATAACAGTGTATTTTCACATCTTTTATTTATATAGTTTTATGAAGGTATTCCCATCTGCCTGCTATGTTTGTTTCCCATATATTTACATACACTCTTTCTCAAATAATGTAAAACTGCATGGAAAAAAATCGCTAAATTATTTTTGAGAGACAGAAATTGAAAGAGAGAGAAAAGGGTGATGGAAGTTATGCTTTTGTCTAAAGTATTAAATTATAACCAAAGAAATTAAAAAGTGCTTAGTGTTCCCCTTAGATGGATTGTATATATTTTACAGAGCTGCGTGGTTCAAGGCCATATCAATGGAGAAGGCCATAGTGCCTTTCCACAGAGAAGGAAAATGTCTATGTGAGATGCTAGCTTGCTGCTTATTCTTATTAAAAATATCCATGTGGCTTACAAATCAAGGAAGCCTCTGTCCTGATATTTTTCAAGTCTTCCAGTTTTGACTCGAAACGTCTTGTCAACTCAGTTTCATTTCTGTCCTGTACTCTGAAAATGCCTCTGTGCTCTCCTAGTTTAGCATACATGTCTTCCCAGTGAATTTGTAATTTGTCTTCCCTGTTATTACTGTAAACTGAAATTGTTGGTGGGTGTTGGGTTTTTTCCCCCACTTGGCTATTCTTTTAGACATCACCAGGAGTCCTCTGTTTTAGTCATTTATCTTCCACTGCCTTTATTTTAGGTGACAGAGATCATAAATAGTTCCGAAAAACAGATTTCTATTTGCAAGTGGTTAACTTTTATCTTTATCATGGTGATTGTGATCTCACAGTATTTTGGTGACAGTTCATCTTTCTGCCACAATGCAGTCTTATCACCTTCATGAAAAACCCATATTAGCTTTTTCTACACTGCATGAGCTACAGTAGCATAGGAATCCATGAAAGTTATTCTATTTCCTATTTCTTCTTTTAATATGTAGCAGTGTCCTGACTTGGACTGCTTGTTTTAGTGAGCGCTATTTGGTTGTTGGTTTTGGTTTTGGTTTTTGTTGGTTTGTTTGTTTGTTTTTCTTTTTTTTCCCCTGGACTTCCCTCTGAATTCCCCATGTCTTTTTGTTTCATGTCACTTTTCTTATAGCAACTTTAATTCCCAGTTGCATTAAAAATGGAACCTTATTCCATATACATCATTGTGGACACACAGATTGCTAGTTCTCCTACATATTTGCATATTTTGTGCTGCTGGGACTATCTGTTAATTAATAGACCATGCAACAAGAGCAAAACAGCACCTCATGGAAATACAGCAGTCAAAGAAAAATAATCAATTACATATTCTGTACTGTGAAAGGCTGCTCATGACACACTTTTGAAAGGGAAGAGAGGCAAAGTTAATTTACTGAATAATATATTGCAAGTATGAGAGAACAGAACCAATCATTAAAATGAATTGCATCCATATAGTCATTTTAAGTGTGTGAGATACAGTGTCAGGCAAAGCTTTACAAGCAGTTATTTGTCATTGTGCAGAGACACAAACATACATGTCAAAGATCAGGCAATAACAGTGAGCGATCTTTGCCTTGAGGCAAAGGCCACCTGCATGTCCATCGACTGTTGGCTTCTCCCAGGATAATACAATGGCAGGTGCTCAGGAAGAGCCCCGGGAATGTTTTTCTTCTCAGAAATAAAATGCTTCTCAGTTCTGTAGTCTGCAGTGAACATCCTGAAAGTACTGCCTTGAAGAAGAGGGAGGTGTGCAATTCTGAGAAGCTAATTAGGTTTTGGGCCAGGGTTAGTTTGAGTATATAAAAGACGGATAAAAGAATTAATAAAGAGGTGGTGGAAAGGAAGTTTAGCATACTAAATGATAATAGAATTTAGCAAATTTCTGTATTCATAAAACAAGTGTGTTCTGTGGGAGAAGGTGTTTTATCAATGTTTTTATACCCTGGGGGAGGGGGTGGAGAAGGGGGCGGGCAATAGGTGCTTATAGTAAAATAGATCTGCAATCCTCTAATAAAATAATTATGTTCTCTGCTCATACTGGACAGCGTTTTCATGCCTTATCAGACAGACAGAGTCTGGAGAAAAAGGGGAAACAACTCAATATGCATCTGTGAAAAAAACCTGTGTCAGAGGTACTTCCCAAGGACAGTCACGACTTGAACATGTATAATACAACGATCCTTCCTTAGCTAGCTTTTGGTTTCAGTACTTCTGCACTGCCTTCCTTTTTTTTTTTTTAGGCATTAAAAAAGTCTGATTATTATTAAGCAGAAAATATTATATTAGAATTAAAGAATGCTTAGTGTTTGGCAATGTGAATACTCTGAAACTGTTCTGTTAGATAAGTCATTTATGTGAATCACATAACATAGAGTGAATTTCCATGCCATGAATCAGTTTCATTCTCTTTTTCTGGACTGTAGCTGGAACTCTAGATAGGTATAACTGGTTATTTTGAAACAGTAATTATTTTGTCTATTTTGGAATATTGCAAACCAAGATTTTCAAGGGAAAAAAAATCTTTTTAATTGATGAGTTGCAAAAGTTGTCCAGACTTGCCTGTGTGTCTTGGATGTTTCTGAAAAAAAAATATAATAATGAGAGGACTATTTGAGGTACTGTATGTTGGAAATTACTAGTTTTATAGCAATGAGACCCAGAAAAGACAGAACAGACATCTAGGGTGACTTAGGGTAAGTTTGGCAGACAAAACAGTTCTGGGTGCCTTGCTGTGTGATACCTCTGTTCTTGTCATAGATGAGTTGCTACAGCAACCTTGACCTTCCTGATAATCTTTAAATGGTCCAGGTCATTAGAGCTCAGCCAGTAGTCCCACTGTCTTTTAAGTCAAGTGCATTTGATTGCTTTTTCAAATAGAAAGTGTTTTTAAGGTACTTTTAAAGGTATTTATTGGTGGCACATTTTTTAATTATGGTAATTTTCCACAGATATTGCTCACATTGATACAAAGATACATCAGGTTTTGGCTTAAAACATGACAGTTTCTTTTACCAAGACCTTAAAAAGAATGAAGTATTCAAAAATCACAGAAATATATTCCTTTATTTGATGTAGTCTTCTGAAAGAAAATGAGAGACTGTTATTGATTATTGCTTTGTAGCTTTCTGTGGGATTTCTAATTGCAAAAGCTTATGTTAAACATTTCCAAGAAATTCATATAACAAACAGCCCTAGTTTATATTGGCTTTCTGTAATATTTTTTTAGAGGATTTAGACAGTAATAAAATTCAGGTCTTCTTTGTTTCAGAGAAAATAAAGATTTCTCTTCTAAATAAAGCTAATAGTTTTGAGATATTATTTTCATAGGTGTAATGACATCTAATCATCGGCTAGGCATCATGTTATGTGCTATACGGACAGAACCAAGTCTTTATTCCTAAAGACAGAGAAACTGAGAGCATGTGGAAGAGAAATCCATATAAGTAGGGCTGATATCACAGGGAAAGTGCAAGGATTAGAGGAGGAGAGCAGATGAGAAATCTTATCTGTGTGTTATATGGCTTAAGAAAAAAATACAGTAGAAGAAAAGGGACAGAAGCTGAGTGGAAGTGAAGGAAAATGTTAATACATGTAATTAATTCATGTCTGGAAGAAACATGCAAAATCCATTGCAGGGTGACAAGTGGAGGGTGCACTTGAAGAGGTGGTTTTCGAAGAGAGCTTATGGCTATGGAGAATCACTTTAAATTGGGTAACATATTGCTCAGCCAGAAATAAAACAGAAACAAAGAAAGCAAATGTCTAAAGGGTGAAGCCAGCTGAACAGCAGGAATTGGGACAAAGATGTCTTGTAGCATAACAGCAAAAGCAGGAGATATTGTCGGGGAGAGACATTCAGTGGTTGATAAATAAGATACTGGTGGCAAAAGAGTTAAAAAAAAAAGGGGGGGGACGACGACCACATGAACTATGGAATGACAAGCTCATCAGGGGAGTGGAGCAGGTAGAAGGTGGCTGAGAGATACAGCGAACCACCTCTGATGAGCAAAAGTCATGGAAAGTGACTGAGACGTGTGACAGTGAGATGGAAGGAACAGATAGGTCACACTGAAATAGGTGAGGAGCAAAAAGCAGAGTAGAAGCTAAATTAATTAAAAGTGAATTCAGAAAAGCAGTATGGTGAGATGCTCCGGTGGGATGACCACATGGTTGACATTTGGCAGAGGTGGAGATGCCAAACCTTGATAAGTATGGGGTATGATAACTGGGCCTCAGGACTTGCTTTGTCCAGAGTCTCCTGGCTTCCTGCTGGCTTGAAGTACAAGTTCTATGAGCCACCACAGCCTGCCCACCCCATGGAAACCCCAATAGAGTAAGGATGATGGAAAAAGATGAGTATGTAGTAGTTGACAGCAGTATACAGGAAGAAGAAGAAGAAAGGAGAGTTAAAGAACTTAAAAAAAAAAAAAACATAAAAATGAGAAAAGGAACACAAAGTAAAAACTGAAAATGACACCAGCTTGTCTAGAGAACTACAGTCTGACCCCTAGGTCAGCAAGAGAAGATGACAATAAATTATTAATTAAATGAGATAATAATGCATATCAATTAATGAATTTCATAATGGGGACTGCAATTATTTAAGAAATTGTTTTTAACATAGGTGATCTGCTCTGACATGAACAGATCAGTTTATTCAGTCATTTTGAACAGCTATAATGTAGGAAGCACAGGTGTGAATTCCTTTTCTAGCTCTTTTTCTTCTTTTTAGTTACAGAGCTGATTGCAATAGCTTTTGAAAACTTGGCTTCCTCAACAAAGTATTTCAAGTTCTCTGTAATCATGTTGAACACAAGATTAATCATTTTCCTATAGTAAGATGTTACATTGAATATAATTTAATTCTGGTTGTTTGCTGCATAGTTTGCTTTTGAATGTTTGCATGTAAGCAATTTCTCCTTCTAAAGTTCATATGTAATAAAGTAGTTCTGATTTCTTTGAGCTTCGAAAGGTGGAAGTCAGCCTGATTGAATGAATTGGGATTCAGATGCTCTGCAGCCCAACAGCAAACCCAGCAGTTATTGTGGGGAAAAGACATTCAGTGGATGAATGGTTGAATTCAGCTGTGCAAAAGAACATACACTGGGGTATTTTAAGAGTTTTAACTTCTATCTTGCCATATGCCAACCTCTTAATCCTATTGGTATATCACATGAGCTATGCTGCTGCTACTAATCCTTTCAGTAAGAAAATTGAGCTACTCTTGTAAAGTCTGAGAAAACTAGTAGTTTTCACCATCATATGGATTTTCTGGAAGCACCATAACTGCATCCAAATGTTGAAACAAATTCCAAACAAGAAAATCAAATCCAAGTGCTTTCAATTCACTCTCTTAAAGCATTTAAGGCTATATAATGTATGCACGTGTATAAGTAGATATTTTAGTTTCAGTTTGGAATGATTAAATAGTCTCAAAGAGAAGACTAGAGCATAAATAAATCACTGAAGCATATGCTTAACATAAGCATGCATATTGTCCTTAAGGAAGTGGCATTTGGGAATGCAAGTACGTATTAAATCCTACTCCTGTATCTTCCTTTTTATTCTCTCTCTCTCTCAATCTGACACTGGGTTAATAATCGGTTCTTACTAACCAAGGTTAGGACTCAATTGTATGTATCTATATTCCTGCTTCTCAGATGAAGAGGTGAATGAAAGGGAAATAAAATTACTTTCCCACTTTAATACAGGATACGTATGGACTGCAGTGTAAATTGAACACAAACTGGATGAAAACACATCTGCAGGAAGATGGCAGTGAAAATCACGACCAAATTCTCTTTTTGTGTTTTATTCTTTCTTCAATTACATATAAATAACATGGGGAAGAGTCTTGGGGTAGTCAACAGAACTGTAACAAAATGTTGTCCAAGTCCCAAATGTCCCAGATGGTTTCATTTACCATTCTAAATAAAAATGAAAGCAGTTGTTAGCCCAGAATTTTCAACTCAGAAAGCTCATCTAAAAAGGAAAGTGAGAAGTGAAAAGATGGGAATTGAAGTTCAATTTCTTTGCAGATTTAGCCCAGAAAGAATAATTCTGTTTAAGAATAGCTTAGTGACACTCCAAATTTATGTCTTAATAGAATACATGCAGCTATGAAAAGGACAAAGAAAGGGATTATTTTTCCCACTGAAAATTTGATTTTATTTTTTAGTGGGAATAGGAATAAAGACATATGCATTGTATCTCCAGGTAATTTCTTTAGGTTTGCACTTATTAAATGCAAATAATTATACTGTAATGACTAAAAGTTCCTGAAATAATCTTAGAAGCTGTCATCTTTAGACTGGATTCTTTTGATTGGCAGTATAGTTCTGGAAATAATATTAAGTTTACATATCTATTTTGGGAGATATGTTGTTTAAGCTGTTTGACAGGATTGTTTGGAGTATGTGTAAATCATGGTACTTGCTTTTACTTGTTGAATGATACTTTTAGTGCGAACTGATTTGAAAAGATATTTCCTATTGCTGAACATGGTTTTTAGTATTAGAATGTTGTGTTCATAGTGGTTTAAGGATGTTGGGTAAGGTTGAGTGCACAGAGGCAACATCTTTTGTAAGACTGCTGTTGGAAGAAGTGGGTGAGGAAGAAGTGGGTAAGCTTTTCCATCCAACAACATGAACCGGCTTATTCAGCTTGTGTTCTGACTTCCTACAGACCTTGTTTATGAAAATATTAATCTGATGTTTCCTACAGGAATCTTCTAGATACAGGTGGTTCTTTTTGTGGTACAAATAAACCAGACTCTTCATATTTGCTCCCCTTTGTCTGGCTTTGTCACAGGTGTGAGTACCTTGGTGGCACTTCATGAGTATCAGAATTACACCAGCAGTAGCATGCCATGGGGCAGCTCCGGATCAGGAACATGCAAAAGCATGGGTAAAGGGTGGTTGCAGCTAGCTTGATGTGTCTTGCATTGTGTTGCACTGTTTGCCAAAAGTATGTGCTATTTACTGGTTTTTCTTCTGTGGCTTGTGTTGAATGAAGTATTGGGGATTCCTTGCCATCAGAGATTTAGGTCCCATCATTTCCATGACCACTATGGGGCTTATGTGTGTGAAGCATATACTGAATCTGACTCACATTCACAATTAATTCAAAGTGGATGGCTGCCACACATTTACCTGAAGCATAATAAGAATTTTTTTTCAGAATAGGTTTTAGATTTCGTTGTATTTTGTGTAAAGTGTTAAGTACTTGATTGCAAGTTGTGTTCAAGTGTCTGGAATGGATATTTTCTCTTTCAGAAGGTGTTGCTCTGTGGAATAAAACCATGTAATGAATTCTGCTCATTTACTGGGAAGTCATTATTCGCATCAAAGAAAGTAAACTTTAAATCTGTTACCAATGCCATAGGTTCTAGAGGGGTGATGAACTGTGACACAAGGCTCTGAATAACTTTAAGCTTAACAGCTGTGAAATTGCCTGAAAACACATTTATTTGCATATAAAAAAATAGAAGCCTTTGGATATGAATGAGATACTTCTACTATGAAAAGAAATTTCTACAGAAAGCATTAAAAAGAAAAGACACTCTGCAGAGACATTTATGAAGACATTGGAAGTGTTATCATACTCATTGGGCTGGATTGTCTCACTTACTGATTACTTGATTTACCTGGTAAGGATAATTGCTGGATTTTATGTAGGAAAACCATTGAGGTTCAATAACAGAGTGTCATTTCACTGGCTTTCAAAACAACATTATGTAAATACACAGTAATGAGTTCACACCAGGAGATTCAATGATGTTTTTTTCCTTGATCGTGTGCCTTGTCTAAATTTGAACTCCAGATTTGTTGTTGGCTTGACATGTTCTTGATAAACAAGTATTGGGACTTAATGAGCAAGTATGAAGGGTGTAATATCATAGGAGAAACAACATAAGAATATCAAAATGATTCTAATGGACAGTGAAGTCTTTGCAGCATAAATTTAACATCTTGCACAAAGAGTCTCTGTAGGTAGAATGATAATGCTCTTTGATGGTCTAACAGTTTCTCCTCCTCAGGGATACCTAGTAAAAGAATCTCTGAAATGTTTTGTATCAACCTTTTTTCATACCTCTTGTCAGTTTTAGATGGTTCTTTTCTGTTTAGTTAAATGAATTTCACTTTTGACATATACTCTAAAGTGTAGTTCTACTCCATAAAAATGACACTATTGGGTCCTATATTTATTTTACTTCAGCAACTAAATGTCAAGTATATTTACTGTTGAAAGCCTTACTTGATAAATCCCATATCTGAAAACTCAGGCTAGATTGTAATAGCTGCATGAGTTTTGTTCTTTTTTTGTCCATTTTCACTGATGCAGGGAAAGTTCTGCAAGAGAAATTATGCTGCTGGGCTTGCAGAAGTATAGCTGACCAGAAGTCATTGGACAGCTGTTTTGGTGATGCCCAAAAATGAAAATAAGTCAGTTTTCTTTCCCTTATCTGGGACAACTATATATGGGGGTTTGTCATTTAAGCTGAGATATGGCTGATTGTCTGCAAGGATCGAAACTGTCCTGTCATTTGTTATAGTCTGTTAGAAGCCTTGTGGACAAGTATTCCTTCAGCTGCAGAACTGTGTCCAGACTCTGGATGTTACTTGCTGCTGAGGCCAATTTGTTGTAGACAGAAATCAACTATATCTCAAGCTTTGCGCTCTGCGGTATAATGCTAAGGTGTGTTTTCTAACTAGTTTTGCTAAAAAAAAAAAAAAAAGATCTGGGCCTTCTAGATCATCACTAGCTTGTGGACCCTGAAACTCAGCACACACAGACTTTATAAACATTTTATAAAGCAGTCACATTTTAATTGTTGTTAAAGAGCAAAAAATGCACAGAAAAGAAAGGGAAGAACAATCAACACATACTGACACGCAAAACTGTCCCTCCCATGTCATTCAGAGAAGCCTTGGGTTTTGGCCATTCCATTTGTGGGACTATTCCTTTCATGCTTTCTTTACCTTCCCAGTCTTGTTTTCAGGCTCTCGTCTGTTCTAAAAACACCAGCCTCTCATAAAAAGCTGTACATATTAGGTGGTCTTCGTGTTTGGCTTCAAATCTACAGTGTATGATTTGCTACTTGTATCACCAGCCCAGATTGGGAACATTGGTTCCTGATGGTCCTGGACTGAAACAAACACACTTTCTTTCTGGTCGTTCCATTTGGAGAGATGGCTACTAGAATTAGTGATTCTGGGTCATTGCATTCGTTTACCAACCCAGAATACCCCAGCCTATTATGGAGATCAAAAGGCAGAAGTGTAGCCAAAGTAAAAATTAAAACAAATATTCAGAAAGCAAAATGTGGATGCATTTTAAGTCCACTTTAAGTTAAAGCAGCTCAGATTTCTGTTCAGGCTGAATTCTGTGACTTTTGCATGTAGTTGTACAGTATATGCTGAAGCTGTGTGGTCACAAATTTGCTGCTGTTGGTGCTTTTGCTGCCTTGGTTAAAGAATGAAACTAGCCACAATAATTTAGTCACTTATGCAGAAATTATATATTCAAAGAAATATTTATAAGCATGCTACATCTTCTAGTAATAAAAAAAAAAGTATAGCATGTTTTCCTTAACAATTATAATGTATTGTAATAAGAACAGATGTTTTTTAATGAACATACCATGTTTTAATGTGTTTGAAAAAGCCATGCAACATCTACTTTTACTTGAATGTTTTTTTAAGGAGCTATGTTCATTGGGGTTTTATAGCATACTTCCTACTTTTGTTTGAGTGACATGTACATTTTGGGGTTTCCCACATTTTACTTTATTTCTCAGTAGCAAAGCCTGATTTTTTAAAAGTCTGCAATCAAAACGTTCTTGATCTTTTATCTTCCTGTGTTTTAAAAGTGTGTGTCAACATACAGCAGCTGCTGCCACATAAATTTCACTCTGAATAGTACATAATTGCAAATGAAATTAAAAGCAACAGGTCATATAAAAGTTTAGATTGCAACCCTTTTGAGAGGGTGTGACATTTTCATGCCCTTGTCTTCATCAGACAGATTAATTTGGTGATTTGTAAGACTAAATATTCCTTCAAATTAATTCACTTTGTTAGGGACAATCTGTCTTTAAAACAGTTGGATTAAAAAAACCCAAAAGAATTCTGACCTAAAATTTAGATTAAAAAATAACCAGGTTGGCAGAGGAAAAGGTCACTGTGTTGAGTAAGAAATGTAACAAGAAAATGTAACAAGAAAAGAACATCAGTTTTTTCTTATCTAGGAGTAGCAAACTAAACCCAAAAAACCTCAAACAAACAATAAAACCCACCAAAACCCCCAAAAATAGAAAAGAAACCCAATAAACTGAAGTGTTCCAGCATATCTGAAACCTGGAAGAGTTTGACTGAAAGCAGGAAAACAAAGCTGCATGTTGAAGTTTTAAGTTAGCATCCTATTCTAAGATGATTCCTGCTACTTCTCTGACAAAAGCTGTATCCTGAGGTCACTGACTGGTCCCTATGACCCCTCCTGATGACCTGACTGGCCCTGGGCTTTGCACTGCCATTGCTGTGTCTCCTAGGGATCATTAAGGGATCATTACGTGCAGCTGGGAGCCTTATCCAGCCTGCCCAGCCTCTGCGGGCACTTCAGGGTGCCCTGAACATCCCCTGTCCTCCCCAGGACCTTCATGGGCAGCTTGAACCCCCTCCCACCCTCATGTTTCCCATGCCATGTCCTATTTCCAGTTTTGGTGCCTCTATGTCTGCTGGAATCCCCCCTGTAACACCTCGTCCTGAGCAAGCTGGGGGCTGTGAAACACAGGAGGACACACCTGGCTGGGTGGGACGGCCAGGTGGCATTAATAAGCCTTAATAGGGAAGACCAGGTGGCACAAATAAGCCTTAACGGTCCTGATGAGTCTTACCTGGGTCCTCCCCATCCCCATGGACTCAGGAGCCTATTTAGCTCAGCTGTGAGGGGGGCCCCCAACCCCTGTCTGTTACACTGTGCTGAGCTGGCTCTTGCTACATCTTGAGAAAAGGGGTTTCAGTTGTGGATAGTAAATACAGAGAAGTGGTAAGTCCTGGCATTTATTCTATCTGATATACTTTCTGATTTTAGTGCTTTTCAAGTTAGGTTGACTGCACTGATCTTGGTAACTTCCATCAACTTCTGTATTTTGGGAGAGTTTCTATCGACTTCTGGAAGGTTCACTGAAAAAGAGGTTAAGCTTTTCAGAAGATGAACCTTAAAGAGCAAAATCAGGCTGCTTAGGTGAAAATATTTTGATGAAATATCCAGAACTATGGGAATGTATCTGAGTTTTTTTTATTTGTATTGGTTATTCAAGTAAAAAATGATAAATATGCACTGGTTTCTGTGAGATCCCTCATACAACTGATTATTTGATATTTTCTATATTTGTCCTTGCTTGGGGTGGAGGTGAGAGGTGGAAAGCTTGTTCAGCAACTTGCGAAGCTCAATGTATTTTCTGATCTCATATCCCCTTAGCAAATATCCTGTGAGAGCAATTTGTTGTTGGGCCAGGTAATATAACAAGCTATTAAACCAGGCTATTAGCTATAGAATATTTACAGATTGGTAGCATTGCCAGGGGCACACAGAATTCGTATTTTCACGTTCAGAAAGGCAACAAAATTTGTGGTTATTAATAAAAAAGTTAGTTAATGTCCACCAAAAAACTAGCAAGTAATTCTCTACCAGTATCTGTACAGTTCTTTTCTTACGTCTCCTTTGCTTGGGTTTTCTAGTCTTCTCTTTCCAATATGAAGTCCTTTGTGTACTTGCCAAAATTGTATTAAAAATGTATGTTAAATTTGATAGCAAATATACTTTAGAGAACAATTGCCAGCGAAGCTGCCATGTTATAAAAATTCTTGTGACCTTACTGCTTTGTGAAAAAGGTAGTTGGTAAGAATTGGTTAGTGATGTCACTGATCATTTAATATCTACACATGATACCGCTGGAATTAGCTGGAGGTCTTAGATTGTTTCCCCCAAACACCTAGGCCTATCAGAGGGTAGCAATTCCAAATATGATCATCTTAGAGGAGATTTTACCATCTCAGTGAAAAGTTCACCTATAAATGGTGCTGTATCATTATGTAGATCTCTTTAAGACTATATAGAGTAATGTAAGACTAGATGTTGTAAAGGAAGACACCTACAGTATTTGGCAGTGTATTACCTAATATCTGGCTCCATGCTCATTTGAAAGGAATCCAGAAATCAGCATGCTTTTTTGTGCAGCATGAGGAAGGGGCGGGGGGTGGGGAATGCTGGTTAATGACAGAAGAAATACCTAGAAATTGCCAGAAATCCACTATATACTTTATTTCTGTCTTAGAAATTATTCCGTGGCTAAATAAGAATTATATAAACTACAGAGAATAAACCTTTGTGTTAGAAATGGATAAATAAATGCCTCAGAAGAGGTCCTATGTGCATAGCACGTCTTCCTTTAACACTTCAGCATCATTAACTGCTTCTTTATTTGAAATTCTTTGACTACATTTTGGGTTTGAACTTGACTCTGTAATGTTCAAATATTCTAGTGTACATGGAGATTTTCCACAATGGTAAAGTTTTCCCTCCATTTAGTACTTGGAAATCTTAGAGATTTTTCCTTTAAAACTGAGTTTACCGCACAGTTTGTGACTACAACTACAGGAAGCTATTCTCCAGTTGCTATATAGTTGTTGCTATACATATCTTGTTGGAAGGAGCCCTTGGTAAAGCATACCCTACTCAAGCATCTTACATGTTAAACAGTCACTATGTGTATAGTAAGCATCTGAGTTTTGGATTCTGTGGTTCCTTTTGAATGGTCCATCCATGCAAAACTTTTTATCAATCTGCTGTGCATAAACATTCTGTTTCCTCTATGAATTATTTGGAATATTTTCAAATGTCCCTTGGAACACTTATTTCCCCTCGTCATCATTACATATAAACATTAAGGCTTTCTCTGTGATTTCTGGCTGAGGGGATATGTGGATGCATGGCTTTCTTCCAAAATGAATGTATGTTTGTTTAAACCCAAACAGGATCAGATTTAGAAGCCAGAGATTGGAATAATGAAGTTGCCCTATAATTGAAGGATGTAAAAGTAATTAATTTCTCATATTTTCTTTTCTTTCATGGCATTTTCTATATCTAATATATTGTCAAAGTTGCTGAAATAGAGATTAAACTATATATCCTATGTGAGGGATCATCTGAGTTTTATACAGAAATATTTTTAGCTAATTGTTGGTCTGTTACGTGAAGGCTCCTCCGAAAACTGGCAAGCAGCAGTAAACCTGTCTCTTGTTCTTCAAATTAAACCAGCTTTAAGCAGAGACCTAAGTTTTTCTTTTCATATCAGTTAACTGTGATTTATAGCTAAGGTGTGGCTTTGCCAAAGCAACAATATTTATTCATCACCTGGATGAATAGAAAGGTAAAATTTCTGCCAGTCAAGGCAATCTCCTCTGAGTGCTTCTTTCCAGGCATGTTTCAGTAGAGACAAGGCAGGCAAGACAACTTTCTTCCCCTTCTCTCCCCTATGCTTCTTAAAAGCATTTTTTTAATGAGCTTCATTAGGTTTTTGTGGGGTTTTTTTGGTTTGTTTTTTTTTTTAAGTAGCAGGAGTTGCTAAATTTTAATCTTTGTTACGAGGATGTTCAGTGCTGTCTCTTAAATGTACTTCAATTCATGGAATTCTCCTGTTCAGTCCTGGTAGTTTGTTCACCCTTAGGTGGCACAAGGAAGTGCAAATGTGTCATGTTTCTTTGCCATCTATTAAGAGTAATAGCATTTGCCTCTTTACAGTGAAGAGAAACGTGGGACACGTGTAGTAGTCGTAAACTTGTTTCAAGGTATTTCCACAATGAATACATGAAAAGTGTGCCCCTAGCTGCAATGTTGCTTTTTGTGCACTTACAAAATTGCTTATTCAGTGTTAAGAAGGCAAATCTTGCTGTAATATTGTAGGTTGTCATGCGAAAATAATGATCATCAGTGTAAAACTTTAATTCCTTCATATTGCAGCTCCTTCCCAGGAAACTTTATTATATGTGAATTGAGTTATAGTATGATGTTAAACTATAGTTTATACACAGTAAAGTGATACAGAGAACAGGCATTATACCACCCATGCTTTTAATGCCATATAATGAATGACATATTTCTCATGGGGGTGAGGAGGAGGGAGGCCAGTTGTTTTAAAGCACTGAATCCTGATCCCATTAAAAACACTGGGAGTCTTGCCATTGACTTTGTTCATTCCAAGATCTGGATTATGAACAGTGGTAATTATTCAACTATTGAACAATAGCAAAATTATTTTCAGAATAAATAAAAAAACCCACACCAAAACCATCACCCAACAAAGCAACAATAAGAAAAAGCCCCAAACAGACAAAAAGATCACCCCAAAATACCCTTCAGTAATATTCTTCTATATGTATTCTGTTTCTTAACAATATAAATATTTATCACTCCCCACCCGCCCCCAGATTTGGACCTGAAAATATATGTATTCAAAGGCTATCCTAACAGATCTACGCATTTGTAATTACAGTTGGGCAGAAAACAGAACCACCCATCTCATTCTGTAAGCAAGGTGTAGATATCTTTCTTTATACAGGTAAAATACCGTCTCATCTCCTAAGTCAATGAAAAGATGGTATAAAGATTCTTTATGGCCTATGCCCGTGAATATCTAAGACCCTACTTAACAAGGGGGCTTGAGTTTTAAAGAAACATGAATTTAAACAAATGAGTATCTCCGTAGGTAAAAAATGAGACCGAATGCTTGCTTGTGGTAACCAGCATGATTACACATATGTTGTTGTGGTGAATTGCTGATCCTAATGAAAATGTCTCTTGCAAAAATCAGTTGAAATCTCATTTCCCCTTCTGATTTTATGCCTTTGTTAGTATTTTTCTCTTACCAGGTTGTGGTAGATCTAGCTGAGCTCTGCTACTTTAGAAGTAGATGTAGGTTAGAGGTATCAGTTGAAAGACTTTAGAAAGAACAAGCTGCTGAATTAATGCAATTCTGTATGTCCCCTGTATGCTTTGGGAAAACAATTGTATTAAAGGTTGTAAGAAAGAAAAGGGGGGGGGGGAGGGGGAAATCCATGAAGAATTTGAAGGTTAGTAGAATGCTTCCATTCTTCATTATGATGAAAAATTTTGGAGGTCTTTGGGTTTTTTTAATGTAGAAATGCAGTGACTATGATTATAAAATTTTCTTCTAATTCAATATTGATATGCAGGATGCAGCTTCAGGTTGTGTTAAAAATTTACCAAACACAAAATAGTTTTTGTGAGTAAAAATGTTTCAAGAAACTTTGTTTTTCTTATTGTACAACTGTTAGGCTGGGAGAGCTCTTTTGAAATGTTTCTGTGTTTCCCAAGGTTTCTAAGACTGCTAGTTTCTTAGGAAATCTGAGTCTTGGAAACTTCCAAATGTGAACTTCTAGTTTCTTTCATCTTTCCAGTTTTTCTAAATAATTTGGTTGGTTACTTCAAAGTAAGCTTTCCTTTTTCTTTATATATCTTCCACACACCCCCACCCCCATAACTTTCTGCTTTGTTATATTTTTTTTTTCCTCCAGAATAGTAGTGTTTTGGAGAATAAAAATGATAACTTTCCAGGCACACAGATACAGTGCCTCTGGTGTAATGTTATGTGTTTTCTAATAATTATAAACAGTTATAAAGAAGTTCCAAGGTTATCAAACTTGTTACTTACAGTTATGTCCTGTGTAGTGTTGTGAGGTGAAGACGGTAGTTACTGCTATTGTTATATTATTGCAAAGGCTTTCTCTCTTAAGACTGAAGATTTCATAAAGAGGCATGCTGGTTTGTGTAAAGTAAAAAATAAATGGAATCTTTCAATGAAAACTGAACTCCAGCCCATTAAAAGAATGAGATTCTATTTTATGCAATTCAAAGAGATGGATGATGAAATTGTTAGGGAGGGGGGAAAAAAACATTGATGTTGAAGCCTGTATTAATTAATTTGGAATAATTCAGCATTGGTTGTAGAGTTTGTGTAAACAGAATTTTGCTGCAGATTACATGTAAAAATCTGACTTGATTATAGACAGTTTGATTTTCAGAAAGTTTGGTGAAGTTTATTTTCTAGTATCAAACTTATTGCAATTGGCAGGCTTGAAAACTTTTGATAGCTTTTTTTACAGGCACAAGTATGCAGTTATTCCTTATACGTGGAAAACACATGATATTTATCCCTTTTAAACAATATAGTGGTTTTGTTTCACATAAAATTCAGAGTTGGTAATGAGTGCCAACATGACTATTTATGCTCTGTTTGAAGTAGGATTTAATTTAGGGGTGTTTATCATTCTGTTGTTTTATTGGGTTTGGGGGGTTGGGTTTTTTTTTTTAAATCTTTGCTGCTTATTCTTTTTGTACAAAGATTAACCAAATTGGAAACTTCAATTTAAGAGAAGTACGAGATTTTGGGACATTGTATGCATACTGGTTATAAAAATTATTCCAGAGAACTAAGGCGAGATGAACAAAATATGCTTGCTTTATTTGAAATCTCAGGGCAGGTTAGTCAACAGATCAATTCTAACATAAAATTACAGTGACTTTATGAGTTAAATAATTCAGAAGCAAATATGGAAGGTTCTAATTTTGGCTGAAAAAAATGTGTTGACTGTCATTTAAGTTTTAAAAACTTTTCTATTTAGATGAGTAAAAAGGGGAAAAAAATATTTTTGCTGTCTGCTATAATTTTTGCTTCATATGAATAGTTGAATAACTGGATTAGAGCTCAAATGCTTAAGAAAAATAATGCAAAAGGTAATTGTAATCTCAGAAAAATGAAAATTGTGCTTTGAATGGCTTTGTGTGCATATTGGTTTATCTTTTCATTCTGGGACAGTCTAGCAGTGCATCTAGATTATCTATGCATCCCTCCTGTGATATGATTAAATAATGTTTCTCTGTAGCTGTGTGTTCCTTACCTTCTGTTGACTTTTTTTGCTTTACAGTTTAACTGCCATAATTTTCTGATTGTCAGCTTCCTTTGTGCAGACTTTCAATTTTCAAAATATGGTTCAGTAACTTTGTACTTTATGTTTGGGCTAATTTTTCTTTCTGTCATAAGTTTTACGCATGAATTTCAGCAAACTGTTCTTTCATAGTGTGCTTTTTCTGCAACTTATTTTCATAGTATTAACAGGATTTGTGTGATCTCTTTTTTTATGTTACAGTAAGTTATTCTGTGCTCAGTTCTGTGGTTCTCATTACCGTTCCTTCATTTAACCAGTTAGTCTCTGACATGGTCTCAACTGTTATAACAGCCTTTTCTTCTGTGTACCTTTAACCTGTTTGAGCATCGCTTACGTTATTTAAAATGCAAAGAAATAGGTTTTAGACATAATGCCTGGACACTGTATTTTTTCAGTTTGAATCATCACACTAACCACCACTATATTGAAATAGCCCAACTTCTTTCACTAGTCAATATGCAACAACCTTCTCCTGGTCAGGTAGTCAGTAATACCCTGACTTCCACATTTTCATTCTTATAGCTCTGGGATTTGCAGTTTATGATCTAGAATAGCTTTCTTCCCATTAGCAAGCCGTAACAGTAGATGTGTATTTAAGAACTGCAATTGATTTCCATTTTTTTCCCCTCAGACTCTTAATTATTTGCATTGCTGAACTACATAATGAAAATCAGAACATTAATGTATTTTCTGTATGTGAACACTGCTTTTCATTAAGTTTTATGGAAATTTAATGCAACTTATGGACTTTCACATCCAAATTTTAATGTTGACATTTTTCACTTTCATTTTGCATACTGTACTTCAAGTACCCAGAAAATATAAAAGGCTAGAGATGAATTTCAAAAGGAAACTGAAAAAGTTTGTGGACCTATAAATGTTCATGTGCCACCAGCAGTTCCTTTACAGTCAGCAGTATTCATTCCTTTTTGGAATGATGGCATCATTACCTTTGTTGAAGACACTTTTTGGCAATAAGAAATCCAAGCTGTTTAGAAATGTAACAGAATAATAATTTGAAGACATGGAAGATACCTACATGTGCATCTCTTGTTCATAGTAGAATTTTTTTCTACTGAAGTACTGTATCAACAGTATACAATATACGTTCACAGCTTACGTAAAGCCCTCTGAGATCTACAATTGCAAATAATTTGCTTCTAAGACACAATATTATTTCATCATTGTTACCTGTTATTTTTTTCTATTCAAGGTGGGAAACTCTGCAGGACTTAGCAAAAATCTAATACAATTTGTGATCATTTTTTCCCATTTCACTTAAAAAACCCCAAAACAACAACAAAACAAACACAAAACATTTGAACCCCCCCCCCGAAAGATAAAATTTGGTTCCAAAGATCTTGCCATACTTCCTTGTGCAGTGTTAAACCAGTGAAATTTACTTCATGGAATGTAGTGGCTGTTAAATTTTATGGGAGTTCAAGATGTGAATAGGCCAATCCATGAGGAAAAACTGGAAGGAGATTCTGAGCCAGAATTTGTTTGGAGAACGTAGTGCTAGAGTAGTACTAATATATCCGTTCCTTCTTGTTCTGCTTGTTGAGGTATCCACTGTTCAATAGTCTCTGGCCTCACAGAGTAGGGCTTTCCTATGTTATATTATTCATTCGTCCTACAGCCTTTTCGTGTCCGTGCATGTAGAGAGGTGCGGTGGACCTCCAGCACTGCCTTGCTGCTCCCACTGACCTATTCTCTGCAAACACGTATACTTTAATCATTTCCTAAATAATGGTCATTGAATCATAGAATGGCTTGATCAGAAGGGACCTTCAAAGACCTAGTCCAACCCCCTGCCATGGTCAGGCATGTCTTTCACTAGACCAGGTTGCTCAAAGCCCTGTCCTTCAGTTCTGTTAATTGTTTAAACTTCTTTCTGTGTTGCAATTTTTTGTCTCCTTGAGAAGATACTATGTACAAATTCAAAAGGAAAGGGAAGAACTGTAATCTTCTTGCTCTGTAATATTTTTATGCATCATCTTGTTTACTGCTAGCAACAGCCTTTCCAAAAAGGTAAATAAGAATCCCCCTAAGTGGAGGCTGTAATTAGTTTAAGCAAATGTCAGCAGATCTTACGAACTCTTAGTTCATAATTGGTTGATTCACCTTCTGAACCATTTCGCAGCCTTTTGAGGCTTTTATCAAGCCGCTGTCATATTTGGCTGAAAATTGAGAAAAGTAGAAGGTCTTCTAAAAGATGCAGGGCTTGAAAGAAGGAAAACCTTTTAAGTTTAATGTAATTTCACTGAGCTCTGTGCAGTTAAAACCATAGCCACATTTGGATGTTAGTATAGCAATTCTTAAAAAGAGATTCATAATATTGTTCTCAATGTTATACTATCTTTGCTGTATTATTTTCAGACAATGCAGGACCCACCCTTTGAACACACCTGCAGCATAAACAGGCAGATTAACAAAGTGATGTGGGACACGGGAAAAGTAATTTGAATCTTTAAACTCAAACTAGTAAGGATGACTTCATTTGGGGGGTTTGGTTTTGTGAGGTTTTTTTGGCTGTGTGGGAAAAAAATGTAGAATGCGAGGGTTTATAGACTGTGTGTCTTCACAGGTATTTCTGTTTTTATCTTTATGTATATTTAGACATTGTCACTTCTGGCACTTCCTATAGGTCTGTACCAATATTTGAAGAAAGCAATGAACTGCAAGGGGAGGTGTTGCATACATAGTGATGAAAGGTGGGGGACTGATCTCATGTTGCTTCAGCAGTAAAGCAATCACATTGAGAACTGTGCTGTCTTGCTGGAGTATTATGGTAACAAGGATATATATAAGCATTTTTAGAACAGCCTTGAATAGAAACTTTAAAGTAAAGGGCATTGAAATGCGATCAAAGCTGACAATCACTTTTTACAAGCACTGTCTTCTTCAGTACTTAACCACTGGAATAGAATAATAACCAGAGGCTTCCGTCCAGTTCAATAGGTGCTTGCTTTTGTGAAAAATACCTTTTTCTGTCCTTTTAAAACATTTCTGTATTTTCCCACACAAGCAAATACTGTAAAATACAGACTTTCTCCTAGAAGACCACCTTTCAAATGGCTCAAGGTCATTATTAGGGGAATGCTAATGCTTACTGTCTGGTTTTTGCCAGATGTTTTTCTTCCAGGCACAGATATTACTTTGTGAAGAATATACTTGAAAATTCTGACATTTTTTGGTGGTTATATATATATTTTTTTTCAGAAAGGAAAACTATGCTTTTCATTTATGCTGGTTGATGGGCTGTTCTTGGAATAAAACTCTATAATGACCTTTCTTTTGCAACTTCCTTTTCCAGGCTGCAGAACTTCTTGACCCTTTGTGTTTACACACCAGATTCATGTAGAAACAGTTGTTTAATGTACTGTCTAGAATTAATGCTTCCTCCTGATGGAATATGTGAAATAAAGTAATCAGGGGTCACTGGCATCATTTGTATGATTATGTTTTAGTGCAAGCTAAAGATATAAGCTATACTGGCCAACTGCAATTTTGGGGTTTTTTTTATGGCCAGGTTGGGGTTGTTTTTTATTATTGCTATTAATGCAATAAAACTGTGAGCAAAGCTTTGCTCCTTTAAATCTGATTTTTAAAATATTTTTGCTGTGTCACAGGAAACATGTATTGCTTAGAGTAAATTATTTGGATGAACACATTTGGACAAAATGAAAATCAAATCGCTCATTTTCTAGGCATCTATTGGCAATAAACTGATTTTAGAGGTTCTAGACCATTTAGAATTTTTTTCATTACTTTTTATTTTTTGGTACACTTCTACTTTCATATTTCAGTTATAGCTGTCACGATCAAAACAAAACAAGAGGCTTATTTTTAAGATTATTATCCCACCTTCTCCCCGCTCTTTAAATCAGAAAGACCAAGAAATCTCTTGGGTCCTATTCTTGTCAGGATCCAAGGCCTTTTATATAGAAAATTGGAAGTAAGGATCTGAAGTGTTGTATGCTGTTTATGTGACTAGAACATCCAGACTAAATTCACCAACGAATCAAATAGTCATAAGGAACATGAAACAGGTATAGCTTGAATTTCTTCTGTGTGGCTCAAGTCCAGCAAACCAGTCCTACCACTTAATTGTAAAACTTGAAAGATTTTTCATACCAGATCATTCTTGTGGTGTGTTACGTCTGCAGATCAGAAATGTAGTAATGTATCAAAAGAACAAATAGTATGCTAAGTTTTTTTCAAGGTCATTTTTATGTTGCCTTTAGCAATGAAAAGTCTTCTGATAACAGTCAAGCTATGCAAGCCAAGCATGGATTTGGACAGTACATGAGACTATACTTGGATTTGCTAGAATTCATAAAATCCTATAAATGGATTAAGTAACTGACTACTGCATTCCAGTAAGAGTTTAATTATGGTACATCCTTTTATATATACATTTATATAGGTGAATATTTTTGTTAATTTTGCTCATACTACTTGAATTGCATCTGAAGTCTAAGTGTTTCTTTGAGGTGAAAACGTGGAATCTCTTAGCAACATAGAGCAACAGAAGTAGTGTTGAGTGTAGAAAATGAAAGGCTGTATTTGAAAGTGTGCTGGAATAGGAGTAGTCAGGAAGCTGCTGACCTGCGCTAGATTGGGCCAGTGTCAGCAGCAGTTTAGGGCCTCTGCTTTTAGCAGTCAAGCAAAAGATAGTGCCTTCAGCATGCTCTTACCCGCTGATGATGCAGTGACATACTGGTTTGGTTCAGGGAGAAAGTAATTATCTGCAGCATTTTCTCATGCATTTCCATCTGAATAATTGATGAAATCCAAGGACAAGTGGTAGGAGGCTTTGAGGACTGCAAACCACGTGCGTAAACAGAGGAGTGACTCTTCTGTCTTTGCAATTTAGTTAATTAGTTTTTTCTATATGTAGTTTGGCGATAGGAAAAATGACATCTATTAGGTATTTAAGTCTTACATTTCCAGAGGCAGAAAAGCAGTCTGTGTGTCTTGCCCACTCTCTCTTTTATTCCCTAATAAATAGGATTTACAAAAAGGTTTACATTAGTCGTGCTGATATAGAAAGTCAGGTTGTCTCTTTGTTGCTAATTTGGAGTAGGGAGACACAAGTAATACAGACACCGTATTTCCCCAAATGTATGAACATACAAGACGATGTACCTGATCACATACTCCTAGATTGATGGAGAGGGCTAGAAAGAAGCAGCACCATCTACTGACTAAACCACATCACTACCGATCCGAATCGGACCTACACACTACAACACAATCCGGGTGTTCTAACCATGTGAACGTAATTACCAGACCTCCCTGGTTTATTGGTTAACTACATAACAATAAAAATAGCTTTGGTTATGGGTTCTTAGTATATCTTCCTTTATAATCTTTTTCTCCTTTTTTTTTTTTTTTTTTTTTTTTTTTTTTTAAAGTGACCCTCTTTTAATTTCATACGGATTTAAAAGCTGGTCTTGTCAGCTCCCTGCCAATTCAGTTGATGATGAGGACTTCTAAATAGCTACTTGTTAATGTTATGTGTAGATTCTGGGTTAGTGGCATTGCTTGAGGAACAGAAAACTGCTGTAGTGCTTCACATAAATAAGTGTTAGGATGACAGGTCAGGTAGAAAACGGAAGTTTCAGATCCTCAAAGGTATTTATGCACCTAATGAATATGTTGGAAACGGGAGTTAGGTGACTTTGGGGAAATGGCCTCGCATAGGGCAAGTTCTCTTTGGCTTTGGAGCGCTTCAGCGGTAAGAACAGATTTGGCCTGCTGAGATTAGCCAGTAAAGCTGAATTGTGTGATCTGTGTGATCAGTAAAAGATGAATTGTGGAAAGCTTTATTCTTTTGTGTGTGGATGAACGCACATTGATTCTTGTCGAAATTTTTTTAAGGATGTTTCTCTTTAACGTGTTTTACAGTTGTATTTACTTCTATAGCCCATTACTACAAGGGGTTTACTGCAAGACAGAGTCCTGTTGTGGTAGTTTGGAATTTCCACTCAAGCTGCTAAAAATATTCAGATCCGGGAAGGTAATAAGGATAAGACTATTTTATTCCCTCCCACCCCCACCCTGATAAACATCCCATCTAAAATAGAGGCACAATATGCTTTAATCCAGGAGGTGCCTGAAAAATATTTGGCAACAATAGTTTTAAGTCTTTCCTACAAAGTATTTTGAACTTTATAATCTGCCACAGGTGGTCTGCTCTTCTTTTTGAAGGTCTTGTGTAAAAGACACAAAACACTATCTTCTGCTTGATGCTCAATTTACAGTTTAGCAAGATACAGGAATTGTGATGATGCTTGATGTGGGCATAGAAATTTTTGGCGAGTCTTCCCAAATTAATAACATTTAGTCATAAACTGTAGTTCTGGATTTTTTTTTAATCCAAATTGTTTTATCTGCCCCTTTAAAAGTGTACCATAACTAAATTGATATTTTAAAAATAGCTCCAGATCTGGAGGAAAAGGAAACAAGATGAGTTATAACTGGGAATTTGAAATTGTGAGAATATGAATGTCTTGCAGTGTTAATATTGAATATTAGTAGCTAGACTTTTTAAATATTCAGTTTCCAAATACTGTACCTGAATTGTGGTTCAGCTTTAAATATTTTATGGGCAGATTTGTTGAAATGATTTCTGCTGAGTTGCTTAGTTACCTGATTTCATGGGTGGAATGTGTTAAGAAATCAAAGTGGGAAAAACTCCAAGTGCAAGTAATTGATTCCTGGTTGTTACATCACTAAAATATTTTTATGTACAGTGGATCGCTTTCCCTTTTGCGTGATTGATAACTGTTTATCTCTGTTAAACAGAAAGTTTGAGCCACTGGAGACTGTCTTCCGGCACACAATTCTCTAGCCTGAAATAAAGACTTGCTTTGGAAGCACTGAATCCCTCAAGGAGTAGCATTAGTGGGCTTCATCTCTTTCAGTAGATTTGAGGCTGTCCTCAATTCACAATACAGCTAACATCTTAAAATTTGAGAATTCTTTTTGTATACTGTCATGTCCTAACTGATTAACCTGGTGGACCTCTAAAGAGGTAATATTTCTCTTTTTTGGCCCATTCTAAATTTTAAAAAAGAAAAAAATATTAAAAATGAAGTCTGAAATTGGATTAAGTCTGTTAGGTCAAATAATGGCAGATACAGCTATGGGGCTGAGAAAAAATAAGTGGTGACTAGTTGGTATCTGTGATATGCCTAAATATCTTTGTGCTGTGATCGAAATAGAAACATGCAAATATTCTGTCAGAAGTTTCTGTGTGCGTGTGACTTGCTGGTACTTGCTTAAATGTTGTTATTTTCAGACTTTAATAATATCTTCCCATCCCGGTTCCTGAATTCACAATGACAGTTTTTCTAAGTTAGTCTCAAGGGAGTATTAAATTTATTCCTGTCCCGAATATCTGAATTGGAATTACTGGACTTTCAGTACTCCCTGGAGAAGCTTTAATTATCCTTGAAGAAACATTAATGATGAAGATCATCTCTTCACCCTGGGACAGGGGGAAAGAACCGTTTTGGTGCTTCATAAACCTTTTAGAATCCACTGGCACTAGCACTAATTGTTCATAAAATACCTTCTGTGACATTGGCCAAAAAACACAGATGATGACTACCCGCTCATCATACCCCACAGGTTATTTGCTAAGATTACATTGCTTTAAGCTTCTGTATTTATTGAGCTCTAGTTGCAAAACTTTCATTCAGAGTAATTTTTTCATTAAAAGTTGTTTGGAGGGGGTGGGGGTGGGCTGTATTGTGGTTTTGTTTATTTGTTTTTTACATGCAATTAAAATTAGCATATATCTCAAAAGCTGTAAAGTTACTTCAGGGGATTAAATTTTCAAGCAATTGGAAATTCTCTGTGTTCAATATTTGCAAGTTTAAATTTGAGCTTGGCTTTTAATCTCAGAAGTCTAAACAAAACCCAGTATTTGAACACTTTAGGAACATTTGTACTTGGTCTCTAGAACAAGTTATTTGCAAACCCAAATACTGGAAGTTGAAATCCAAACATTTTCCTTGGTTTCTTTGCTCCTTATGCTTTCCTCTTAAAGTGCTAAATAGATTCAGACATTCCTCAAGCTGCAGCCTGGGCTTTGCTGAAAGCATTGGGAGATTTAACAAACTTTCAACAGATCACTCTCCAGCTTTTGGTATGTAAATAAGATGCTGCTTAGTTCTTGTGGTTTACTGTTTTGATATAATAATTCAGGAAAAATTACTTGATCGCCTCTCGAATTAAATGCTCTTACTAGAAATTGCGAAAGCCTGAGAAGTTCTAAACTAGTAGGCAGTTTATGTTAAACACCAAATCATAAAATCACTACAGGAGTTTAGGTTCTTCCTTGTTCACTAATTGAAAGAATACTTAGAAGTTATATGTAATTAGCTTGTGTCCCTTGTTATTTCAGTATTATGTGGACAATCGAAACAGAAGTAATATGTTTGATGATGTAAAGAAAGCTTGAACTCTCCGAGTATAACAACTTCCCAGTAATATTTTCTCTGAGAACTTTCTCAAAAAGTGGCGTATCATTTCAGTAACCAATCCAGTATTGAAGTGGATGTATTATAACTCATTTATATACCTGGCACCTATATACTTCATTGAAATGTGCATGGGAAATACTGCTGACTTAGGAAGAGGTGACTGTGGTTTAGATTGAGCTAGACTATTTGTTCTTCTATTTTCTGATTGATGGACTGTAAAACACAAATTCACAATAACTAGAAGTGATTATCAGGTAGAAGATTTTACACAATTAGGGAAGAAATTACATTATTCATATAATAACATTAATCGTTACTAGATATTATGCCAAAACAGCAGTGACGATCATTTACTCTGAAGATGATATTAACACTTCAGTGAGTAAAAACTTGTAGAGTTGTGTGAGTCTTCTGATAGCAGACACAGTTCCTTACTTTAAAGTGAAATGTGCCACATTGTTGAAAATATATATTGTAACTTTCAAATTCCACTGTGTTTATACCTTTATTCATTTCCTGACAGTTGGTCAAGTTCTGAGGTTCAGTCTGGCAAGAGATTTGTCTGAAAAAATAGCTACAGTATTTAGTCTTCTCCCTGTACCAGTGCAGGATCTCATTTCTCCAGCTTAAGTTATGTGATCTTTGGCTCTGTGAACTAAGCTCTACTTTCCTTCGGATCGGTGAAGGAATCCTGTTCCATTATGTCAAATGTTGTGGACAAGGACAACTCTTGGCATGGAGTCAGATTGCATTTTTATCTGAATATTTCAGGCAAATGCATGACCAGGAAAAAAAAGAATTGAAGATGATAAACGGTGTTTTGAGAGAATATCACTTAGTAAGACAAACTCTGATAAAATGTTGCCTTAGTATATTTTATAGATAAAATGATTCAGTTGATCTTTACAGAACAGGCAAATATATATAACATTATTAGTTTTATTTCAAACACACAAGATACTTCAGTTAGTCTATCTGTCTTCCACTTCTTAAAGTGCTTTTTTACGTGATACTTGATAGCTATTTTGAGTCTTTGAGTCCATGATCCCAGTTTCTACTTAATGTATCTATGCATAAAGCAGGGACAGGACGTACTATGAACAAAAAATGGAAATCGATAGAGTCTAGCATTATTCAACATTACAGCATGTATTAATCTACCCGTCTGAGTTTTAGTTGAACCCAGATAGCTGCTAATACCATTATTCATTCAGATTTTTAACAGTGTTCTGTCTCTGGTTTGCAGGAGTAGTTTCTTTTAAACATTAATCTCATTACTAAAAATTGCTGTGAAATGCCAGATTTGAATAACTGACACAGAATAGATATTGCCATTACTTTCCTTGTCACCCAAAGCACAAAAAATTTGAATGAACAGTGTAGAACTGTGCACCATTTTGAGTATCACTGAGTGGTGCTCTTTTGCATTAAGGCAACTTTGGAGGGAGAACAATGATAAGGTTTAACCATAAATAAATAAATTCTTATTTCATTAGTGCCTCTGGAGCAACTTTCATTGACTCCAGTAGGAGTAAGAGTAGGCTTCAAAACTGGAGTGAGCTTGTCTAAAGACTGACCTGTATTCTGAAAATTGAATAACTGCTGGTTTTTCCTGATTGTTCCTGCCTTGCCTACCTGTGATGGAAAGTAGAAATGCTAGAATGCTCTGCTGTGAAAGGAGTTAATCTCGTAGGTATTATGGTCCTGAACAAAAGCTAGAATTACTTAAAAGCATATTTGCACAAATGGTGTGGTTAATTTTACAGATTGCAGGGTCAGATGAGTAAGGGAAGTGTTCTTTATTGCATCTCACTCTCTCTCTTTCTTGGCATCTTTCCATAATGTTATCTATATATTAATAAGTTTTATACTTGTAGTCTGAATAAGCCAAGTAATGCTGTTCTCCACCATCTCACTCCTGGGTGCAGATATCCTTAAACACCACGCTGCTACTACCATTTCATTGAACAGATTTCTGTGCAAGATGAATCAAAGCGATTCCTAGTTCTCCATTTCATGCCAAACAGAATCAGACCAAAGTAAAAATACTATAGTCATAATTTGACAATTGAGTATTTTTGCCTTTGATTTAAATGTTCATGCATATAGTTAATATTCATTGTTGAAGTAGGTTATGATTGTCAAAGTATATTTGGTGACCAGGAAAAAATAAATTGTTGCTCTTGTAACATCATAAAACTGCAAATTCTGACATTGAGAAAAAATGCAATTAAAATTGCAACACCACCACCCCCCAAGTATTGCCATTATAACACCTCATTTATTTGAAATTATGTCCACAGTCTTTTGCAGAAATACTTCTGAGACAAATATATAATAAAAGTGTCATAAAATATTTCTAAGCTACTGTATACAAACTAGGTACTTAATATTATCCCATCGTACTGTTGAAAGAACTGGGGCACAAAGAAGTCCAAGTGACTTGTCCGTGCTGTTACCTTGGAAAAGATTAATAATAGGTTCTGAGTAGGGGCTTAAAATGCTGTTACATAGCCTAAGTAAACGCACAGGCAGGATGGGCAGTTACTTGGTGCAATTAATAAATTTACATAATATTGAACACCTTCATATGGTCATACTGAAGATTAGATCAAAAGTTAATTCTGGTGCCTTGAGATTAATGTACTGCCTCAAACAAATCTTTTGTTTCTTGTACTAAGTGCAAGGCTCCAGCAGAATGAGAGAAAATCCATCAAGAAAGCCTATAACTTAATTTACCTGAGTACTCTGAGTTGCAGAACTAAAATTTTATTTTCTGCCCAAAAAGAGATCATGCACCTAAGCCTGCTCTATTTTATTAGAATATTCTCTGAAATGAAGTGAATTCTGGAGCAGAAACGCAATTTTTAAATGATGTTTTATGAAACCTGTTTTTTCTTGAGGCTAGATGGGAAATGAAACGGATGGTTACTTTTTCCTAAAGTGACTGACTGAGGCACTTTGGGGGTCCAAAACTTGATGAAGGCGAGGGTAGTCAGCATCAAGATTTCATTGCTGCTCTGAAAAGTGTTACTTTTGGGATCTTCCAATTTTGCCTGGAAATACAGTGCTGTAGGAGGATTTCTGAAAAAGTGGAAGGAACACAAAGCAAATTACACAGTTTTTTTCTGTAGCAACACAAAGCAAAATACACAGTCTTTTCTGTAAGTGTTTTTGTATGGAGTACATCCTTTTAATCAATATAAAAGTATAAATACTTTCTTCCATTTTAAAAACAGTTTGCATTATGGGTAAACATCTTGGTGGAGACAATTTTTAACCACGTTCATGCGCTTTTGTAAAATCAATGTGTAATAAAGATTCACAGAAGTACAAAAATAACATATTGTGCTGCATTACTCAACTGATGATACTTGTAGTCCCCCCTCCCCAGACTAGACTGCTTTACCTATGGTATGTAAGCACCATTCAGTTAGGAGGCTGTTGGCATATGCACTTAAAAATGTTAAACAGAAATATATTTTGATAAAACTGAGTATTTAATAATTCTGCAAGACTTGGGGCACACATGTTCTGGGTTGCTTGAAAGGGAGACAAGCGCCAACCCTTTTGATTAGGAGCTTTCCTGCATTAACTCCTGTAATTGTACTGTTTTAAGAATCTGTTGTGATATTAAGATTGTTTATTATTCTGTGTTGTTGCTTAAATGTAGACATCTTGAATAAACTAGACATCTTTAAGCATCTGATGGGTGGGTGGCATTGACTGAGGATTTTAAAATTCTGTGTATTTTTGGCACCAAAGTTACCTTGTAGATTTAACACTGGTTTTGTACAGGAGCCTGAAGTGACAAAGCCTATGAATAATTTACAAAGCTGTACAGTACAACAGAAGGATAAAAAGTTATGCCTCCAGTCAGTATACATCATTCCTCTGTTTATCTAATGAGACAGAGCTATCTAAAAATGTGCAATCATGAAATTATTCTCTCACAAATGCATATGCATTATTCCTACTTAGCTATCACCTGATGTACACCTTCCAAAGGATATACTTAGATACTTTTTTCAAAGTCTGATGATAGAGAGTAGACTTTCTTTGGATGAATAGATAAGACTTCTCTTAATCTTAGATAAGATGAATAGATAAGACGTTATTATTTCCCCTTGGACTAGAGATGTTTGGGTCAAGTTCAGCTTTCTCTGGTTAGTCAGACGCTGCTTACTGTTGAAGAGCTTATCAAGGCAGATCTTCTTAAATGGTCTGACAGCTTTCTCTTCCAGGTGCCATGCTCATCATAACTCTCTAACCTTTGACTAATGCCCTGTAACACTTTACTATACTCTTCAAGTATGTCTTATGAGAGTAACTACATTGAACAGACCAGTCACTGCTCTCTCGTTAAGTGACAGACCTGGAAACTCCTGCATTCAGCTAACTGTGATGCTGTGCAACAGGACAGTTAATGTGCTGTTTTGGTTTTGGATGGATGTCTGCATATTTAGCTGTGTTTCAGTCCGTCATGAAGATGGGCACAGAGACCTATTACTTCTGCAAACCAGAAAGGAGATGCCTTTGGCTGAAGCAATGGACAGCTCAGAGCCCCTGTGTTAGTTTTCCAAGTTACCTTAGCTAGGTGCATAGAAGACCTAAAATGCTGAGGAAATCCCTTCTTAGCCTACCTATGTACACTGTTTCTAGTCTGTAGTTTAGTGTAAATATTTTTATTAGTCTCTTGCACATACTTTTTGGAACAAAAATATCTCATCCTTTCCAAAATCCTCTTGACTTACTGTTTCTGCAACATTCAATATTGAATATTTCACAGTCAGTATACATTAAACATTCAGTGTGCACTTCAAGTTCTCTTTGCAATAAGACTAGTCATTTTAAGAACTAATTTATGTAATGTAGCACTTGCCTACCATTATAATCCAAAATAAAGCTTCATCCACATTTGGCAGAACATGTTTTTTGTGGGAGGGACAATGGCAAAGACCTAAAGAAATCTAAACATTGAAACAAGAGGTAAAACAAAGAAATGCAATTCGTTAATAAGAAACCACATGGGGCATCAGTTAGTCTAATTCCCTTCTGCTTTAGACAGTTGTAATCCCAGAGGAAGCTTTCCCTGGCTGCATTTTAGCGGAAGGCTCTTGTTTTCACTATGAGGAAGTGGTCTTTAAAAATATCCTTAATTAGGTCAGGACTGACTGAGGTTTCTTTAACACAGACTACAAACGTCTGTGTTTTTTTTATACTTTTTTATTATTGTCAATCTGTTTATTGAAATCAGTTACATAAAACCTGGTGATTTGGAGATTGGTCTCTTACTCTACCAACTCTACTAAGTCATAGTTGTTTTGTCCCCTTTAGCTTTCACCTTTTCTGAAAGAAATTTTCCTTAGCTTTGGGAATTGTCAGTATATCAGTGACAATCAGCAGCATAAGGTATCTTTTGTAGCTCAGAAATATGCAATTCTGCAGCAGCCAAAACATCGTGATCTTTTTAAAAGTGAAGATGGCATTTCTACTGGAGTTACTTTGATTCCCAGGACTTTTGTTTGCAGACTACTTACTTAGATTCAAGTACAATTCTGTGTTCGCAAATACAAATGCTTATAATTTTGCAAGTAAAAGGTTTTAAGTCTTCTTCCAGAAAGTAAGGAGTAAACAACAACCAGGAAATTTTTGAGCAAAAAAGGGGGAGTGGTAGTGTGTAAATTCTCTTGCAAATCATTCCTTAGCTTCCACTTCTCCACAAACCCAAGCTCCTAAATACAGTTCCTTAAAATGTCCCCAAGTACATTTTGCTTGATGCAGATTTGATGCCTTTTGTGGACATGAGGTAAACTGACAACAGGGGTGTCATACTGTGTTTCCATTGCTAGACGAGCTTCCTGGTCAAACGAAACACGAAAAGGCTTTAAAATCAGTCTTTAAGTTACAAGAATGGAATGAGTTATCCTGTATTCGTATGAAGACAGTTCGGCCATAATCTTTGGAATAATTTTTGACTGCTTCACTTCCCACCTTGGGACATATCACAGCTGGAGTTCTGGCACTCCTAAAGGTACTCTTTCTCCATGCTTTTCAGACTATTTAATGCTTCTATTCTTTCTCTGCGAAGTGTAGCAGTTCTGATACCACGATGACCTAAAGGTTATCATAAAGTAACTCCGATACCAGTGACAGCTCTGGCACACACTTTCCTGAGAGACTTTTATATCCATACCTCTGATAGCTAGATCTTGTATTTCTTTTGACTCTGGAGCAAGCTGGATTTTTGTTATGATAATGTCTTCCTTTATTTTGTATCTGAACAAAAAAAACTATCAGAAACACACAGATACTGCAAATGAGTCCTAGAAGTCAGGGCTACAATACTTTTTTGTGGTTGGTTTACCTTGTCATTGGCTCCTCTTCTGTTCAATCTGCACTTCATTTGGCTTTGGCAAAGACTTCATAAATCAGTTATAAATATGTTGCATCAAGCTCGACCTCTGTTTACCAGGTTTCTTCAGAAGTTGTATGAGACTTAAATAGAGAAACCATAGTGACAAGTCACTGCTTAGCGAACATATTTGCCCAACTCCTAAGGGTTTCTAGTTTTTTCTAGGGTATTTCCTGGTTGGTTTTTTTTTTTTATTTTAAACTGTTTAATTTGCAGTGGCAGTAGTACCACCCTTTGTTAATTAACATGTTGTTTGTTGGTAAAATTATACAGTATGTGACATTTATTTCTGCCTCTAGGAAAAAACTGAAATGACAAAACAAGCATTCAGATTACTTCTAAATGCTAAATTGAGTCATTGGTAATTAAATGAATGCTTAGACATTAGCGATCAGCTAATCTGATGTCCTGCATTTGCTGTAGTAAATGCTGATGTCTTTCCAAAGGGAATGTAAAAATCTGCTGTGTACCTTCACAAAAGTGCTAAGATTTTGTGGGTATAAGAGTACATAATTTAGGATTTGTATCAAACTGCACAAAGAAAATGCTGAAGAATGGGATCAGGAAAAAACAAAAACAACCAAATGCCAAACTCACAGCTAGGTTCTTAATTCTTTCAGGAGATCCTACTGATGTATTTGCAGCTTTAGGCACGCAAGTCTTACCCTGTTACCTTTCACAACTATGCTACTGTGGACAGTTTGTGTAAGAATCTGGTTTTCCATTAACTTTTTGGGTTTTTTTAGGTTCTACCTCCTTAAGTATCATCTGTAATTGAGCTTGGAAAAGCTGTAACTCTTTTAAAATGGAATGTTAAAGTTATTTTTGAACCCTAGTTCACTTATGGCCACAAACTCCCGATAGACAGATGTGAGTTAGTTATTCTTAGTTTTCAGTTACTTCTTTTTGATTGGCTGTTCCTCTAGAAACTGAAGTTCTGATTTTCTCTGATTCTGGAAAAATCTACTTGTATTTGACTTTTCCTCAGTTATGTTTCAATAGTTGTAATTCATCAGCCAATTTTCTAAGTGTTTCCTATGTGCCCTCATACGTTGCATAAATTACCTAAATTGCAAGGACTTGTATGTGATCATAAATTCCTGCAATCAGTACAGCAAAGGAATATTTTAAGGAACTTCCACTCCAGGCTATAATTTTATGTCTGAATTTCTTACAGAAAAACATTTATAGCTGACCCGTTTTGTCTCCAGCTGTTGCCCATAATACAAGATACCTAGATTTACAAAATGCCTTGTAGATGATGTCTTTGAAAGGTTTTTTAAATTATCCACAATCATTTTTCAAAAATGTCATCCCTCATCAAATATTACTCATTTCCCCTGTGCACAATATATTTCTGCTTCAATAACATGTCACCTTTTTAAAGACAGCTTTCCTGTTAGTGGGAGAATACACAAGATGCAGGAGTGTCGTCATACTTTCATTTAGGATAGAACAGGCCCAATCAATCAGATCACAAGGTCTTTTTATCAGTCTTTTTGCTTCCCAGTACGGATGAAGAAGCTCAAATTGAATTTGCATAGTACATGTGGCTCTGACCCCTCATCTGAAATATGAGGAACGTAGAACTGAGTGCTTGGAAAGCTAAGTCAGAAAGCATTTTGTCTCCCAGAAGGCTCTCCCATAGGACAGCCTTTGCAGCATGTAGTTTTTGCTTTGGAGTTTTTTCCAACTCTGAGTCTTTTTACTTTGCTGGGGGTTGGTTTTGGATAGACTCCATGTATGGTAACATTTGCTCTTTGATGAAATGTCCAGGTACTAAAAAAAATAATAAATCTTCAAGCTAACAAGACAGTTTATTTCATTAGAGGATTATTTTTCCCTTAATTTCAATGAGATCAGGTTATGGCCTTTTTAAAAAGCATGCCATTTCCATAGTTGCAAGTTTAAATCACATTTGATGCCATTACCTTTGTGTATGCATCTACAAAAATATCTTGGTTTTTTTTTTTTTTAGACAGTTTCAAATAGTATCCGAGGGCAAGCTAAAAATATTTTATTTTCCAAATGCTGTAGTTCTCAAAAGCTGTCTTTCTTCGCTTGACTGTCTGTCTAGAATTTATATTCTTGAACCAGACTATTTTTTTTTTTCCCTTATCAAAGAGCAGAAGGCAATAATCTAGCACTAAACTGGTTGGGATTTAGTTAGTGACAAACCAACAGAGGTACTTCTGTCCTTGTCATTATATACCTGAACACTTTGGGGGGGAAAAAAACGTTGAAAGTTTTATGGGCTGCATAGTGCATTCTTTGCTATAAAGTTTCATAGGATTGTTGCAGTGATTAAATCACAGTCATAAAAAGCACGTTTGTCAATAGTTGTATTGTGACTAATTTTTCATAAATGGGGTCCACTGTGGAACTGTGAGCAGTAACATGCTGTATTTCACTAAGTGAAAGAACATAAAGACTTCCTTGTTACAAAATACTAAAAGCTTCGCTTTACAACTACCAGATTAAAGTTGCAAGTCATTCATAGTGTACGTAAGAAGCAGAGGATAATTAAGAGGTTTTTAATGGTGGATCTAACAAATTTAAGCAGACATGCAAATAGGCGGACATGTGTTTATGTACCTCTAAGTACTGTTAAAAGATAACAAACTAAACTCTTCAGTATTAATTTCTTCCCACACATTTTACTAATAAAATCTTTTACCTGTAGACTTACTCCCTACAATAATATTGTAGTTTGCTGAACCTTCAGGTTAAAAAAGTCCGTTCAGGATTTTTCAAGGCCTTTATTCAAATAATTTGGACAAATGTTATTTTATTAAGTATATGTTAGTACAAATTTACTTGATTTGTAAGTTTGGATCAGATTCTTAACCATTTTAGACTATGAAGTGCAGTCTCTATAATTACTGTTTTGGGCCTGTTTCCATTAAGTTTCTTCTGATTAAAATTCTAAAATGAGTAAATTGATCAGAACCTGTTATTTTTAGTCTTACTGCAGTCGTGCTGAAAACACTCACGAGGATCTGTTTCTTGGTGGACAGAAGTCTGTTTTATAATGACATTTTTGAAAATATTGCAATGCACTAATAATGTCAAACCATTTCTTAATAAAAAAGTCTGTTCTGCAGGTCTCTACTAAAGTGAATAAGGTATAAATTAATAATTAGTATTTTCCACTGATGGTGCTTTTCAGAAGTTATTCCACAGTCCTCTTACAAAGAACACTTTCTTCATAATTGCCAAGTAGAGTTTTCAAGAAATAGTATTGTTTTGGTTTTGATCAACAGTGGTCCAAGAATAATGTATTCAATTGAAATGTTTGGCCTATTTGAATTGCTTTGAAAGTGATAGCACTAAACGAAAGACAAGTTGTAGGTGAGGGTGGATTTAAAACTGAATAGGAATTGAGACTCCTGTACAGGAAAACACAGTTCCAGTCTGATATGAATTTTATATGGAGATAAGTATGTCTCTGTGCATACATGCACAATTAGGTTTATATTATTTTCTGTTATTTATAGATAAAATATACAGAATGTAATTACAATAGACCAAGTTTATGTAAATATTATGTACTCTATTAGTATGATAACGCATGATCGATCTTTGGTTATTTTTTTATTTTCATGCATAATGCTATTTCCATATATTACAAGTTTTTCACAGCCAGAATAGGATATTTGTCTTTTTCTTTTTTTAAGTTTGTGTTGAGTCAACTGAAATAGAAGTATTTTGGACTGCTGAGCTTGTTCTGATAAGCTTAGTTCCATGATTTAATTACCTAATAGGCATGAGAGTAATTGACTACTTATTTCTCATAGACCCTTTCATCATAACCTTCTCGTGGAATTCTTTTACTGTAAGAAACCCTTGACTTTAAAAAAAAAAAATAAATAAAAAAAAATCTCATTTGTTCATAAGGAAGAATAAAATGCTTATGAGGTATATCCATTGACAACATGTATCAACAGTCCTGGCTAACCAGGGAGGTCCCAGCTGTCTGGAAGTCAGCAAATGTGACACCCATCTACAAGAAGGGCAGGAAGGAGGATGCAGGAAACTACAGGCCTGTCAGCCTGACTTTGGTGTTGGGGAAGGTTATGGATCACCCTGACTGCCATCATATGGCACATGCAGGACAACCAGGGAATCAGGCCATATCAGCATGGGTTTAGGAAAGTCAAGTCCTACTTGATGAACCTGATCTTCTATGACAAGATGACCTGCCTTGCAGAAAGAGGGCAAAAAAGAGGGAAAGGCTTGTGGGTCTTGTCTACCTGGACCTTAGTGAGGTCTTTTGACACCATCTCCCATAGCATCCTCCCAGAGAAACTGGCTGCTCATGGCTGGGACAGGTGTAGTCTACTCTGGGTTAAAAGCTGGCTGGACTGTCGAGCCAAAGAGTGGTGGTGGATGGAGTCACATCCGGCTGGTGACTGGTCAGTGGTGTTCCCCAGGGACCAGGCCTGGCGCCGCTTCTGTTCAATATCTTCATCGGTAATCTTGACGGGGGGATTGAGTGCAGCCTCGGTTTGCAGATGACACCCAGCTGGGAGGGAGTGTTGATGTGCTTGAGGGTAGGAAGGGCCCATAGAGGGTTCTGGATATGCTGGACTGATGGGCTGAGGCCAGTTGTACGTTTTCTTTAGGAAAGTTGTGTTGATGTGTGACAAAGCCAATACTGGGTAGAAACTCAAATGTCTCATGTTAAACTCCCAGGCTTGGTATAGAAATATAGTATGTCAGGAGAGCTAAATGCCTCAAAATAAATTTTGAACAAGATAACAGAAAACAAAATAAATGCCCTTTAATAAAATATGAATACAATCATAGAAGTACAGAAAAGAACCCAGGTTCTCAGCTAGGCTTATTGATCCCAGGATTTAGTTATTTCCAGACGAGAAGCAGGGTGGTGAGAGGAAGCGTGTTGAAGTCACCGTCTGTGAGGGCTCGATAGAAGAAGGCAGTAATTTTGCCAGCCATCCCAATGTAAACTGGTCTGCTGTTCAGGCCTAAATTCATTCTCTCTGTCAATGTTCATTCTGTTGCAGTTTGGGTGGTTCAGCTATTTTATGACACTTCTATAGCAGTTCAAGCAATCTGATTAATCTCCTTGTGCTTCTTATACATACAGCTTTCATAATAATATGCAGTACTTTATAAACTGAACTTTTTGGACTCAAGTTTTTGGAAGATGTAAATGAAATTTTGGTTTAAAGGTTTTTTTAGTGCATTTTGCCTACTTGGTCAATATATTAAACTCTTTAATACAAACTTACTCATTTTGGCCATTGATGTTTTTGACACAGACAATTTAGATTTTTATTTACTGTGAGGTTTTCTTTTATTTCTAGTCATCATGATTCCATGGTTCCTTAAAGACTCTGAAAGGACTGAACGTGTTCTGAGTGACTAGCTGCAGCAGTACTAGCTGCAGGTACTACAATGAGGTCATATGTTTATTTTTAATGTTAATATAAAGTCTGTTACCTCAGAAATTCTGTGTATGAACTTCTGTACTTTCTTTTCTTGTGTTATGGAGACATAAGATAACCTTGGCACAAACGTTTCTCAATTTTACAGTCCTTTACTCTGTTGTGGTTTTTATATTCCATTGCTTTCTATCCCAGTACAAGACTATCGACTGGAGTTCTTTTGAGTCAGCATTACGGTCTTCAAGAATAGCCATTAATTGCTTTTACAATAACATCTAAAATGACAATCTTACACTTTTTAGAGATAAGTGTAAGAGAAGTGCAAAGTAAAACGTGTATCTATAAATTTATATTATTCAAATAAATTGGAGGAATAATATGAAGTAAGTAGAATGTAAGACTGAATGGAGCATGCAACAGATGGGAAGAATCAACTGTATGAGTACAAGATGGGAAATGACTAGCAAGGCTGCGGTACTGTTGAAGGAGGATAAAATGGGTACAATGAACATAAATACGAACATAAGCCAAAAATTTAACTATTTCCAAAATAGCAGACACTCTCCTGTATATAAGGATATGAATTGGTCAGGAATAGTTTTGAAAATTATGATCCTGCTTTGGTACACCTCAATGATCCGTTCAGGTTTATTTTCCATTTTTCAAAAGTTTTATTTTAAAAATGTCACAAAGCAACACAAACTCTTCTTTGCACTACAAACACACTTTCATAAAGTACCCGTTGCGTGAGTGCTACAGGTCAGCAAACCAAACTGTTCCTTCTTACCCCATAGCCTTGCTATTTGTGCTACAGTGATTTCAAATGGCATGTTCATCTTAAACTAAAGCTTCTCAAATTTATTATGTTTGTCCCTGTTATGAATTAAATTGATGAAAAATTTTTGATCAGGAAGAAATATGCTCCAGGTCAGATCAACAGGAACTGTAGGGTACAATACTTTTAAGGTTTCTCTAAAAATATTGGAGAATGTTGGTTTGGTGGTTGGTTTTTTTTTTTACTTCTGATGTTACAGAATGTCTTTAGCTGTTTGGGACTAAAAGCATCTATTGCCTCTTTGCCTAAAACTAGAGGGGACTGAACTTAATGATCAAGTAATTCTCCTCTCTAGTTATATGTCCTTCTTCTGGCACAGCTCATCAAGTTTATGGCTTTGCATTATTCACAGTCTGTGGCATTAATTATTTTTTGTCAAAGAAATGAAGACTGATTTCCTCAAGTATTACTGAAGTTCTTGAGCGCATAGGCAATTTAAAAGCTTAATCAGTCATGTTTTGAGTTTTTTGTGGGAACTGGAACTTTTCCAAGAATACGCTACTGTCTCCAGATACCTTTGTGTTCCCATGGTTTCTCCAGTTTATGCATTGCAGTCATCAAGGCTGCTGCTTCTGCGTTTTTTCTATTCTGGATTTATGAAAATGATCACTAAACTCTTTCTATAGTATTAGTCTTTTGAGATCACTATGGCATATATAGCACATTCTGCTGTTCTTACTTGCAGCACCTAGAACTATCCTTTCTGGAGTTCTTTCTTCAAGTCTTTCTCTGCTTAATCTCATAGTCATATTCACATTCACCTGCATCTTCGTTATAGCCATATTTTGGTTCCTTTCTTATGATGGTAGTTTCTAGTTATACAATTTTCAAGTTTTCTAGTGCTCTAAAAATACCTTAAAAGACAACTATCATCCCAAATGCATTGGGGAATATTGAGAACACGTGTGTGAATGCCTTCTAGCTTAGATCCCAAAGGCAACTAGGCTGAAGAAATATCTCATTTCCACTAGCTGTGCTCAGGTCTAGGTGCAGAGCCCCATGATCTTTGTGAGGATCTGTTCAGCCTTGGCAAAACTGATGCAGTATCTGAATCTGTCACGGGACTCAATTAAAGAACCTGTACAGGAAGCTTTAAAAAGCCCAGCCAAGCAGGCTATCTAGGAAGACAATTGTGACTGTGGAAATATAAGCTTCCCAGAAGTTCTGTCAGAGATGAGTAAGACTTTAATTAAACTACACTACTATGAACATGCCTGTATCACTGATTTCATTATGATTACAAGAAATTCCCAGAATATCAGAACCATGTTTAGGAATTGTTAGGGGTGGATTTACATGACAGTCACATTAAAAAACAAATCAAACAAAAAAAAAAATTAAAAACCACCAACAACCAAACCCAACAAATCTACAAACCTCTGTACAGTGTTATCTTCCTGTCATGCTAAAATATGAGATATGTATCTTTCACGGTTTCTTACAAATGCTCTATAATATATAGTTATTCTGGACTGAAAGAAATATATTCATGTTAGGAGGGTGAAAAACAGTTTAGCTCTATGTGTTATGGGCATACAAGCAATATAAGTTGAAAAAATAATGAATTTGTCAATGTTTGCCCCCAAAGAAATGAATCGAAACCCAGGAATGTTGTTTATAGTTACATTTTTTTTTGTATTATGATTGCTAAGTATGTCTATATAAATATATATGTATATCTTTTTATCGGAGGTTTAGATTGAATATTAGGAAAAAATTCTTCACTGAAAGGGTGGTCAGGCATTGCAACAGGCTACCCAGGGAGCCGTGCTTAGTGACATGATGGACTTGGCAGTGCTGGGTTAATGGTTGGACTTAATGATCTTAAAGGTCTTTTCCAACCTAAATGATTCTACGATTCTGTGACTGTTGTTAGCATAAGAGTGGCTGATATGGTACTTAATCAGTTGTCTAAGAATTACTGGATATAAATAATTATCATATCTAAGCTCCACTCACTTAACTTCTTCACTTTTTCTGTGCCTTCATACAGCCTGGGCTGTGATATATATCAGAAAGGATGATTTAATCAGCTAAAACCCACTAGTACTGCCTGCCTTTTGTTGTATTTGTCTCAAGAATTTTGGTACTTTTCCATGAGTGACTGTGGAAATGCTACACATAATCTAAAGGTCTTTGTTAACTTGAAGTCAGTATTGCAAGTAATTTTTAGCAACACTGAATAATGTTTTGTTGTTGTTTGGTTTGTTTTTTTTTTTTAAAAAAAAGGATATTTTACTAACAGCAGAAACTTTGTTGTGTACATAGAGAAAAGGTATCAGTATAAAATCATTATTTTTGGTCAGTTGTGATCTACACTTGATTTTCATGTTGACGCATGAATGATGCAAAAATCATACTGACTTAAGGGGATTGATCAAATATGGTTATTACATGATTTTTTTGTTCTGGACAGGAGAAGGTGGGACACAGGGTAGTTCAGGAATTCCATTCCACTTCACTGCTCCTGTGATTTAATTAAAAAACACACAGGCATATATTTCATAAAGGTACTGGATTCTAGGCTTTTCGAGGGTGGGGTTAGAGTAGCGTACATATTTCTGTGTCCAGAATTTCTTTTCATAATTCTTCTGATTCATCTAGAAACATTCCAAATGAATTTCTATCAGTTTATAGAACTGAGGTTTAGAGGCTGTCAGACTTCATTGTCTGCTCAGGCAAAAAATGTGACCTGAGAAACTGGTACTAAGCCCCCTGCCCCCAACAAACTAATATGTTGGTAAATTGCCAGCCATTGTTGTGCGTGCAGTTACTAATGCATTAAATCTCAAAGGAAGTGACATTCTCTTCCAGTACACCAAGTGAACCTCTTCAGGAAGATCTATAAAGAACAAGGCACCCGCTTGCTGTTTCCAAACACTTCCCCTAAAACTGTCTCTGTCTCTAATATCTCTGTTCTTAAAATCAAGATAACCTTGCAAAATACTTTCCAAAGTTGAGTCTGCAAACTAAAATGCAAGCACAATAAGGAACACCAAAATCCAGGAGCTCAGTAGAGATGTTGGTTTATGGCACGCCCTGGTATTCCTCTCCCACACTAACTTCTGTTTATTCTGTAGGCTATAAAATAACTTTTTCACCTACTGATCACCCTCCTCCTCTCTTACTGACACCACCTTTCTTCGTTCCCTTTAACATTCTCTTTACTTCATCAGTACCAATTACCTTTCTTCACAGAGATAGTCTAATGAACATGTAGCTAACTAAACTCGGAAGAATTGTTTTGAACATAGATTTAGTTCTTTCAGATGTACAGAAGTGCTGGTGTCTTTGAAAGTTGTCCATTATTTTTTCAGCTATATCAGCTGGTCTGGAAAAAGATATTTCCTCCTCCCGCAAACACTGTTATTGCATTACCAACTTGCAATTTTAATCTCATAAGCTGATGACAATTAAAATAAGATGACATGTCCACAGAACTCACAATGAGGTACATTGTTAGCATAGTACCCTTGCCTATTTGATCTTCCATCTGTTTGCCAAGCAAGAAACACTAACTTTTAACGTGTGATTTTTTTTTTCCATGTGTTGAATATACAAATCTGAAAGTTTTTCATATATACATATTTTTTACTCATTTGCTGTCAGATAGTTTAGGTTCTTTTCTAAATTGCAGACACAGAACTTTCTTTGATATGAAAAAGAAATGGGTCTGTAAATCTTTGAAAGATTTCCCAAAGCTCCTTTGGTATTTGAACTGGAAATCTGAGATTTAAGAAACTTTGTTGGAACATTTGGGGGTTTTCCTGATATCCCCAACTGCAGAATCTGTGAATAGCAGTTATCTGTTCTTCATCTGTGCTCCTAGTGACCCACATGTGTATCTAGCAATACTTGGCATAACTGAATTGCACAAATACACTGAAATAGAACTTGATAAAAATCTTTGAGTGCCCAAGACCTGCTTTGGATCCATGTTGTAATGCTTGCAAAGCTTTAACCGTTGCATGCAGTAAGAATACATAGGTATTAGCTATTCTTAGGTTATGTTTTTTATCTGTAGATCTCAGTGCTTTACAAAGATATTCTGCTACCCTGTCTGATAAGGAACCGAGCTACAGAGAGACATCATGAGCTCAGATTCAGCCCAGCTGTGCAGTGGCAGAATGAATTCTGAAATGCAAGTCTCTTAGTCCTGTACTCTAAACTTGGCCGTGCTCTCTCCTTGGTAGTGTGTTGCCAATGTCCAATGAACACACCCCCCCCACCCCCACCCCCCCTTAGAATTCATTGTACTTCCAAATATTTAATTTGCATTGGGTTGAAGACATAAGTAGCTGATTTAGATTTCCAGAGACAATGGGTCTTGTAATGGAAGCGTCAACAGTCTGTAAACTAGAGAAGAGCTGCAGTTGATAGTCTGCCATATAATATATGTATTTTTTCATGAAATATATATCATATATGATATATGAAAATAAGATTAATAGGTCTAACATGTTATAGCAAATAGTTTTTTTTAAAGGAAGAAGGGCTACTGAATCCAACAGGAGAGCATAGACAAAAGAAATTCATAACACATAGCAGGAGGTGGTTGGAAAAAGCTTGCTTTGGGAGATGATTATATTCTGTGAACATCAGTGTGTTTGAGTTATGTGTTGGGGAGTTCACTGGTGGCATCACCTTATATTTATGTTTTCCTCTGCATTGATTTCATGGTCAGCACCAGAAATGCTAAAGAATTTTTCATCACCCACTTATCTGTTTGGTTGGGGCTTTTTGTTGTTGTTTTTGGGTTGGGGTGGTGGTGTGGGAATTCGTCTTTCAGGATGATGTAATTTCTGGCTTTGGATCTTTTGTGTCGATAGGATGTGTTACATCACAGGAGCATTTTCTTTCAATGTTTATGATTTTATTGCTACTGTTATCTGGGCAAGTATTTATGTAATTAAATCCTATTCTTACCAATGTTGATTGAAGTTTTAATTACTATATTGCTATAAAAATGCTTTTTTAAAAGAGGATGGAATGATTGAATAAATAATAGGTGTTTTTAAAGCTTGGTGAATGTTTTTATAAATGATTTGTCCAGATATAAACAATTTCTTTTACTTCAGAAGTTGCCTTTTGTGTTCTTCCTGGAAAAATGTCCAGCCTGGGAACCAGTAAAAAAAGGAGTTCTGCATGCAAAATTGATTTTGTATTAATGTTTGCCCTGAATTTTTATCCTGGCCATTCTTGAAAGCTCCTTACAACTTTCAGAGTTCAGCTACTGAAAACACAGGAGCTTTATCACATGTCTTAGAGGAATAAAAATGCAGGGTGAGCAAGTCAAAGCAACAGCCAATCTACAGGTGTTAAACAATTAAAGAACTAAGATATGCTGATAAGAAAATGCTGAATAGCTAACTCTAAATAGCAAAGATGCTGAAAAGATGAATTCAGTTTGATTATTGTTCATTAATATTTTAGCCATATTTGGTCAAGTTAGAGGCAGGTCAAGGCAGATGCAAGAGAGTCAGCAAATGTAGAATCGGTGAGAGGTGACTGAATAAATTACCAAGATGCTGAAATGTGGGTTGGGATCAAGGTTTTAAATTAAGACAAACCTTTGAAAAGAGATTGTTTTGTGAGTTTGGAAGGAGCACAGAAGAACCTGTGCAGGTTTTTTTTTGGGGGGGTGGTGTTTGTGGTTTGGGTTTTTGTTTTTGTTTCTTTGGGGGGGGGGGTGGTGTTGGGCAGTGTGTTGAGGGCATGTGGGCTTTTAGTTTTGGTTTGTTCTTGGTTTTTTTAGAGCTGAACTTTTACTTTGTGATAAAAGGTTACAGCCACGGTGACCATGGGCACAGTGGTGGTGGGACCACAGCAAGGCAAAGTGGTGGGTACTGGGGTAAGGTGCAACTAGTGGGGCTGGCACAAGCACTAGAGGGGAGCACCAGGGAACATGTCCCCTCCTCCCCTGCCATGGAAATTTGGAAGTTCTTGAAGGCAGGGGCTGGTGAGGGAGACAGTCAGGTGTAACTGGAGGAGATGTGACCTAGAAATTGCTGGTGCTCCCAGTTTGCAGCAGTGATTTTCCTTATGGGTAAATGAAGCCTCATGCTGGGCTTGATGAAACTGGTTCTGTTTAATCTACTCTTGGGAGTTTTCAGGGATTCCCAAGATAGCTCTTGAGTCATGTGGGATAAAGGGAGAGCTTTTTTAAGAACATATTTACTCTCCAGTATTGGAAGGAATCCTGAGTTTAAATATTTCAAGAAGCTTGGGTCTTTCCTTAGCAAACCTCCTCCCCAAAACAGACCGAGCGTGGAAGATGAGTTTCTGTCAACATTTGATCCTGAAAGATCCATTCAAGAGCAGCCTGAGTTTAAAACCTGTTCTGCCTGTGTTACCCAGGGTGCTGGCAATACTCTTCTAGATTATTTTTTTTTTTCTTTTTGTAGCCTCTGTGCTGTTCTACACATACATCTTGTCCCATGATTTTCCAGCTTCAGTTTTTGCCTCAGTTAAGCCCCCAAGGAACCTTAACAGAGCTTCTCTCTCTCCCTCTGTTTCTCTCAGCATTGCAGTGTTTCTTTCATAGTATGTAAGATGATAGTCTCATCATGTCAAGAACCAAATATTTCTATGGTTCTTGAAATGTATTGGAAACGAAAACTTTCTGTACTGTCAGTGTAAAAATATGCTGAAGACAAGCATGACTGAACAGGCAAATGTAATTGAGCTACTTGGAAGTTTAATATTGGAGATGCATTGTATTGACTGACAGTAGTATGAATGGTGAACAGACCTCTGCAAACATCTACTGTCATTACTCTTCACTACTTCCTAAGAGAAAGGAAGTTGAGAACAGTGCTGCAGGACCATAAAAAAATCATCTTAAAGTGTCTCGCAAGCTCTTTCCTTTGTCTAATAGGACAACAATTATCTCCAGATCTTTTTCTAAACAGGCTTCAAAGACAGCATGGACCAATCTGTGTTTGAAAAGCCTTATTCTTACTGTAGGTAGAGGGGAATTATTGTTGCAATGGAATTATTCCATTCAAATAGATAGAGAAAGTTTCTATTTTGTTTAAGAAAAACTGACTGTGACTATGGGAGGGTGGGTGGGAAAGGAGATAGATATGCAAAATTGACTAATAGCTGGATCTATAGTAAGACAAAGGTCTAAAAATGGGATAGATATATTTGAAAGTGCAACTCTCAAATTCTCTGTTTACCCTCCCAGTCACCAAAGGTTTTATTGCAGATTGTTTTGCAATGTTATTTGCTAGGCATCTGAGGCACTCTGCCTTTGCCTGAACAGCAGCGTCCTCTGTCTTGGCAGTGAAGAACAACTAAATATTTAGCTTATGAGGAAAAGATCTTTTGGGACTTTCCTAAATCTTTTAATTGGTAGTGCTATCCAGAAAGTATTTAATGCAAACTTCCAATGTTAGGTGATCACCTGAACCTTGAAGAGCTATTGATCTCAATACAATTAATGTCTTCCTCAGAAGAAAGGGCACCCTAGATCTCTGTCTCCAGCAAATGCATCGTAATTGATAGATCACCCTCCCTTCCCTTTCTCTCTGCTTATTCTTTGTGCTTCAGCTCAACTTTAGAAGCCCAGTGTTTCCAGGAGGGACTGAGGGTGCCTCCAGAAGACATAGAGCTTCCTGGTTAGAAGCTTCCTGAGAAGTGAGGGATGAGGATTTGAATACTTGCAAACCAAGCAAGGAATTGAAACCAACATCTCTCTGACATCCTAAACAAATACTTCAATTGCAAGTTCTTGTGTAAAAGGGTAGGCATCATTCTTGCCAGTCATCTTTTGAAAGAGATGTATTCCCCTGTTACTGCATTTATATAATACATTAAAAATGGATTTAAGCTTCCAGCTCCTGTGTTTGGGAAGGTGAATCCTATAGCCCAATAAAGTTATCAAGCACCTGATGACCATGAGATTCTGGGCACGTCACCTTGATGTTTCTTATTGGATAGTTTTGTTGGCCTCTGCTCTGTGAGCAGACTCTTCTAAGGGGTCTAATAATCTTGTAAATCAGATTAGACATGTACTTGAGGCACCGATTTACTATGTGGGCTGGGACCTTAAAATCAGGTGTTGCATAGGCAAACATTGCATTGCACATGTCACCTTATAGATAATTCCCAAGACTTCAAATAGCTTCATAGAAGCAGAAGGAAAGAAAAATTTAAAAATGCCACCTACAATATCTTCCAGTGAGCATGAGGATATTCTGCAGTACTTAATGCAGTCTTCTAAACTGCCATTTTAAAATGAGCTCCTTATCGGAAAAGCGAAAAGAAAGAGTCTGCAGATCTTGTGAAATTCTTTTGTTTGTTAGGAAAGCCCACTCAGGGTGGGGGGTGGAGGGGAGTGGGAGGGAAGAGATTTTTCTCCAGCCATTACAGCTCCATCAAATGCAATATTACACCAGTAATGATTGTTATGCCTAATAGTCATGGACAGCAACTTTATTCATCCCAGAAAGTACACAAAGAAACGCAGCACTGCAGTCCTTAAGATACGAAGCTTTCTCTGTTAAATTTGCCATGGATGGTTGGATTAATCAGTTTGCATGAGTCTTTGACTGATAGATCATGCTTGATGCTTTAGGCAAACACACACTAATTAGTAGAACAAATAGAAAACCCTGAGGATGCCCATGCTTAATGACATTGTCCATATTCTAAACTGTCTCTACAACAAATTATTCATTTCACGGCTGTAGGCAGTGCAAGTTAATTTATCTGTATCAGTGCTAAGTTGAAGCATTCACTTTTAACAAGGCACACTGTATTATACCTTTTTAGGAAACTTTCCAACACTTCAGCTTTTAAACAAAAAAGAAACTGGAAGTAAGAGGCCAGGCTAATTCAAGGATAAAAAAGCAAGAGGTATAGAATCTATTATAAGTTTAAAGAGTCAATAGATGCTGATGAATTGGTTAACTTTTAATTAGTTTGGTACCAACCAAAAAATTGTGAAGATGACTTAAAATTAAATCCTTGGAGGAGCATTGAGTTAGAACCCAGAACTCTGGCTCAGAACAAAGACAGGTTGTGCAGAAGTGCATGTGTGATTCCTGCTATGAATGCTGCAGTCAGATAATTGCTTTTCAATCAATCTCAGCAAAATAAATGAGGAGTCAGATCTGGAGAAAGAAGCAAATTCACAGGCACCTTATACCAGTATGGTTATAGTTGTCACTTTCAGCTGAGTATTGGTTTGCTTCACTGATATATTTGACTTCAGAACCTTGATAAAGTGAACCTTATTTTCATAAAATGAATGAGGTGAACATAGTGAGTGGTCAAATGATACCCAAGAGTCTATGATGTAGCTGAACTTAGTTTTAAGTAAGCTGAACTTGGAATTAAGTAGTCATTTAATGAACATGGGTCCTCGGAAGCATGAAAGTAAATATCCAAGCCAATTCAAAGCTTCAGTAGCAAAAGCAGACAATATTATTGCCTGCATGCTGGCAGGTTGGAGGTGAGCGATGTGGATTGAGTGGAGGCAGATGACCTGGCAGATTACGCTGGAAAGCTAAGGATTGCTCTTTCTGCCACGTTCAGCAGGAGAGGAATAAAAAAAGCAACTTGTGTTGGAAAGACTATTTATACTCGCATAGTTGAACGCTTTTCTCAGCAGTGGAAGTCTCTACAGTCAGGCAGGCTCTCCAGGTGGTCTGGCAGAAGCAGCATAGATGGTACCACGGCCACTGTTGCAGGTGCCTGAGCAGACATGTACTTAAGGATTGGATGCTACTGTTCAGCATAGTTATAAAATATTTGACTGCAACCTCTTCACAAGCATATGGATGGACACTGTCAATAACTCCATGTCTGCAAAAAACCTCATCCACCTGTTAATGCTATCTTTACTGAACGTATATTTTGAGGATGTGATGGTTTACATTCTTTACAAACATGTAACAGACTAAAATATAGACAAGTTTACAGTAGCAAAGCTCTTGGCAAGGAAGGCAAGGAACATTCCAGAAAGTAAAACGTTCAGCATCCTCACAGAGACCTTGAAGAAACACCTTTGTTTGGCACACAACACTGCTAAATGACTTCCAAAGCTAAGTTTGGAGCCCAAAAATTTGCAGATCTGATACTAGCAAATGCCTAGGTAGGTACCAGAAGAGTTTCAAGGTACTGGTTCTTTCCCATATTTACTTGGAAGCTGTGCTTAGACGCAGTTGTATTCATCAATCTACTATTCTTGCTCCAGAAAAAGTGGTTGGAAAGGATTTGTGCCGTCTTGCACATTTGGCATCTTGAAAGTGTTCAGGTCCTGATTGAGGACATACCTTTCCAACTTTTCCCTCCACTTACAAAGCAGTGGAGGGAGAGAGAGAAGAGCAGCATTTAGGGGTCAAAACTGGAGTTAGGGAGCTTGTGGGTCTGGGTTCACTTTTTTCCCCCACTGCTGTAAACTTCTTTTATGGATTTAGACAAGACATTTAGTGTTATTGTGCCTTAGCGTGCTTTATAGAACTGTGAAATAACCAGACCTGTGCTCTCCTTGCTTTCTCCTGTTTGTATCTGCTCAGAATTTTCCAAGTGTGGGAGCAGACCTCCTGTGTTCGCTCAGGTGAACTGTGCTCTCAGCTGTCGTGTGTGCAGGGTGTGCTCGCATGTGCGCGTACGTAGCCTCCATCGCTGAGACGCACAGTTGCAGGCTGATGTAGAAATGAATCTCGTGTTTCCAGCACATCCACCTCTCCGCATCTCTCTCTGTGGTACCCGAGAAGCTGCAGCCGATGCTCCTTGCTTGTCAAGTGTGTGGAGAGCAAGAGGTTGTCTTGGTCAGTTTGTGCTGATTTAGTTGATATTGTTTATTATGCGTGCTGGTTTGGAGAAAGACAGGGGGTGGGGTGGGGGTGGCGCGGCAAATTCTTTGCGCCCTGTTATCCCTACAGTAACTATAGACTTCGGCAGGAATGCGGGTGATTAATTTCAGGTCTGCGGGCTCAGCCCGAGCGGCAGCAACCCTCCCCGCCGCTGCGCTGGATGGCTGGGAGACAGCCGCGTCCCCCCCTGCTCCGCTCCGCCAAACCCTGCGAATTCAGCTCGGCTAAGTAAACACCGCCGAGCCGCTAATCACCCGCTCTGAAACAAAACAGCACTTCACTTCGGGAGCTGGGCAAGACCAGACTTCCCTCCCTCCCTCCTCCCCTCCCTCCTCTCCCGCCCCCTCCCTGCGTTTCCCCTCCCTCTCCCCGGCAGCCGCCGAGCCGGTCCCTCCGACCCGGCAGCCTCATGCTGGGGGCCGCCGCCGGCCGGGGCTGACCGAGGCCGCCCGCCCGCGCTGCCCGCCCCTGCCCGGGCCGGCCCCGCTCCGCTCCGCTCGCCGCCGGGCACCGCCGCCGGGCTCCCGGGCACCGCCGCCGCCCCGACCATAAAAAGTTGTGCGGAGCGCCGAGGATGGGAGCGCATCTGCAGCCGCTGGCCCTGCGGCTTCTGGCGTTGACTTTCCCCTTGGTGGCGAAGGGTTTTTCTGACGAAACCTTGGAGAAAGCCGCGAAATCCGAGGGATATTGCAGCCGGATCCTGCGAGCCCAAGGCACCAGGAGGGAAGGGTACAATGAATTTAGTCTCAGGGTGGAGGGCGATCCAGAATTTTACAAGCCTGGAAACAGTTACCGGGGTAAGTTGGCCATCCTAACGCATCCCATGCTAACGATAATGGTCAGGACAAGTGTCTCTGAAACTGGAACGTGTCTCTGCCTGTCATCTCCTGTATCCCTTTTGGCGTGTGTGTGTGTGTGACTGCGTGGGTTAAGGCAGGGTAATATACTCCCACGCATTACTTTATTGGGGATGCTTTCATGACAAGTGAGAGGGAGTTGGATTTCACAGTATCACTTTACTCCCAAACACTAACTCGGTATTAAGAGGAATTTCCTTTCTTTTATGATGCCTCTCTACCAGCTCAGCGCTAGCACAAGATCACAAGTTGATGTGATACAAAACACACTCTACCCCTGTTCACCTACTTCTATAGGATTTCTTCCTATCCCTTTAAATATAACAGAGTGAATAGGAGATGCTTTAACATTCAGCAGGAAGGAGAGGAAACTCGGAGCTAATTGTTCTTGCCCTGAAATATGAATGCTAATATAATGAGTTAGCATATGGGCAAACAGTGATGCAGCACGCTGCCAACTTCCCACATCTTCCACTTATGTTTATCCCACCCCCCCTATTTTTTTCTGGGGAAATGAACAGATGGTTCAAGCAGGAAAGAGGCAGAGGTGGTGCTGGTGACCACTATAAATAAGAGATGGAGGCATTTGCTCTTTGCTGAGCATTTCACATACAATCCTTGAAATTAACTTCCAAAGCTCATTTCAGTGTATTTTTCTAATTAATAGACAAAGACAGTTTTTGGTCACTTTTCCTGTCTCACCTTATAATGCCTTTGAAAATAAATCTTCTTGGAGTATATTGTTGACTTTGTATTTTAAAAGCACTTGAAAACAATTTAGACCTTTTTGGGTACTGTAACTAATGTACTTTATAGACATCACTTTGGGAAACAAATTTTGAGTTCCTTCTGAGTGTTTCTTCTGACCTTCCTTAGATTCAGTGTAAAGAGCAATGTTTTCCCATTGTATGAATATAGGAATCTTAGTATAGATAGGGAGAAAAAAGTGTTCACATAGCATAGTCATGTTCTCTTAAAAGTTGAAAAAATACATCGACAGCAGTGATTAACCAGCTTTGAGCACCAGTCTGTAACTTTGCATGATTTTTGATTATTTTTTTTCCCCAAGAATTTATTTATTTCAATGTGATATGAGGAAAATGTTTCCCACAAATTGCTTAACTGTTCCAGACATTAGGATTAGTACCTTGAGTCTGAAAGCTTTCATGTTGCATGTCAGTTTGATGCATCTACTAAGCAGGATAAAGATAAGTGCTACGATCTTTGAGAGTGACAAATGTGAGTGTTCTTAAAGTGTTGGAATTTACTTCTGTTAAAGCATTATTGGATGTTTCAGTCACCTATCAAAGAAGTTTCTCTTGCATGGAAATGTAGAGGGAAAGAAACTCCCAGATGAATTAGCAGAACTAATTTTCTGCAGATACTAGGTCTCGGCATTAGGAATTCTATTAATAAAATCAAATTAGTATATTGTAACTTCTTGGAAGTGAGAAAATTACAGCTAATAGTGAAAAGTTAAAAGGTAGACCAAAATATGTGCCCAGGTTTTTGGTACTTAAGACTGAAGTATTCAGGTGGCATATAAGCTTGTCTAGATAGTCCCTTAAGGACGCGTCCTGAATGGTTGGAAGAACATTAGCAAATGTTGCTGTAGCATATACATTATCTATGGCAATAGTTAAAAATAACAGCATTACAGAAAGTTTCAAGAGCTCATTTTCAAGGGAATTTCTGCAGTACAACTGGAACTTTATTACTGTTTTATACAAAGGCTAGAAAATCCAACTAATGATAAAAAAAATGCATGATTATGACAGGTCTGTAGGGGTTTTTGTCTGTAAGTTACTAGATGTAGAACACCACAGAAGATCTGCACAACCTTAATTGCATTGGAGCCAAATGTGCCTGTTTCCATGGCCCCTGCTTGATTTAATGCAATCTGGATCCTTGGCACATTCCCTGCTGGGCTCCTGGAATAAACTAGTATTTATGCAATGTGGATAACACAGGAATTAACTGTCCATACAAATGCTGTACTCTACCAAATCGATGGTATAGAGGCATCCGTTTATGTTTGTGACTCTTGATCATTGGTTGATGTGATGGCCACATAAGACCCTCAAGCTGCAATGCCTGGAGGAAACATTGCAGCACTCTAACCTTGTGGGAATTGGAAGACCACAGTTCACAGCTGCCCCTTGTGTTTGGGAAAATTTTTATGGCTTTCCTGAAGTTACCTTTGTATCAGACAGGGATCTGTTTGCCCTAAGGGCAAATCCTGGGTGAATTTTTGTGTATGGAAGCCTTGGTTTTCCACCTCTCTGGAGCTGTGATAGAGGAGAATGGCCCTGAGCACCAAATAATGTGTTTGAATTGACCTCCTCCAGTCTGCAAACACTGTCAGCAGTAAGGAAGGATGCATTTTCCTGTCTTAGACAATTAAAAATGAGGTAGCAGCAGGGCTGAGGAGCCATCCTCCTTTCCTCCCTCATGTCTAACAAAGCAACTATGGTTATGGGCTTTGTGGTGCCCCAGGGGCAGGTGACATGACTGATTTCTAGTATCTTATTTGTGAGCTCCGATCCTGAAGCCTGCAAGTAGCCTTTATCTGCCTGGTCGTTCAGGCTGCAGTATTGTTGCCTCTCCTGTTACGGAGCAGGCAGCCAAATGCATGTGGGGCAGCTCTTCCCGTAGCACCAGGTCTGTAGGCACACCATCCTGGGGTTGAGGTCCTCTCCTACCTGCTGGTTAACTTAGACCTTGATGTAGTTGCTCTTGCTTCCACTGAAGGTCAAAGTTCCCATTGCATTCAAAGGGCACAAATGAGTCTTATGTTTAGGTGGTGTTATGGGGTAATGATCCTTGAAAGTACTCAGCCTAGCTTTATTGATCTTTACAGTTAGATTAATGATTGCATTAACGAGGTAAGTTTCATCCTATTAAAAATATAAATGGAATTGCTTTAAAAAAGCAATAGTATGTCCATTTCACGTGCTAATGGACACAGTTGCCTCCATAACATCATGAAATTGTTATTCTCATGAAGAAAATGAAGATTTGATTAGTATAGTCCATAGATTAACCTTCTGTGTGGATGCTTTTTCCATTTTTAATGGAACTTCTACTTGTAGGTCTGTTTACATTCTCAGTTTTCAAGGAAAAGCTCATTTAATATTACACACTCCATTGCATTGGTTTGGGGACTTGTTCTCTAAGGAATGTTGAATCTTTTGCTTTCCATTTCTTTCTTTCCCCCAACATGCAAACACTCTTTTCTATACTTAAGAAACCAACCCTCATTCTGTAAGTATTTTAGTGATTCTTATGCTACACACTTTATGGAAAAAAGTAGATATTAAAAGTGTATTTGTTGGTACTTGTGCAGTGTACAACACAGGATGTGCTGTAGTGTAGGATGAGGAAAGTCAGATTTCCTGCCTGAAACCAAAGAAGCAATTGCTTTGATCGCCCCACCTTTAGCTGGGTATACTGGGGAAGGAGGAGTGCCCTGGCGGTGTGTGCCAAAGTGCGACTTGTGAGGTAATCACAGAGTTGCTGGAGGGGATGGAAACAGGCAAAAGTGACTGTTGATATGTAAACTTCCTTTTAAAGTAAAATCCCTAACTTTGAGGCTTGCACTGAGACATAAGTGATCTTTACAAGAAATTCATATTGTTCAGTGAGCGTTAATTAATGTGAAGGCATTGTGCGCAGTACTCAGCTGTTCTTTAAAAAGGCAGAGTTTTAACACAAGGAAGAGAACTCTCAACTCTTATTACGCAATGAGGAGCTGCTCTCTTGTGAAAACCAGATGTAGTCCCACAGCTTCCCAGTGCTGCCCATGCAACACTGACACACATCAGCCCAGAGCCAGTGACTGCAGAACCATTGCCATCACAGGGCTGTGCATTTAGGAGTGCTTCAAATAAAGCCTGGCACTGCAGTGTTACCGTAGCACACTGGATAGTTCAGGGAACTGACAGACAGCTTTGCGGCTCAGGTATTTGTTCTGGCCTAGCTCAGGGGTGACCAAACACGCATTCCTCTTGGTATCCTTGAGCTGAGGTTGCATGGGCACAGAAATCCCCCAAGCATGGTCTGCTCCTGTGGGTCATCACCCTCCCGGCCCCTCACTTGTATCGGGGTGTCCCCGCCACGGGCAGAAGTGCTCCTGGGGCTGCACAGTGCAGCTGCTCAGGGACTGGACCCAGCTGAACTATCCGGTTGGGATTTTTTTTGTTTGTTTTGTTTTACTTTTCAGCTGGATGTGTTCCCTTGTTCAATTGAGTGCACAGCTGTGTGGATACGGCTGCTCTAGGAGCAGTGCAGGGTGGGGGAGGCCAGGATCACTCCTGTTGGAGGAAGCATGGATTTATGCTGGGTTAAAATGACTCTGCAACCACAGCATGAGTATTGCTAACCCCAGGCATTCAAAAACTGTAAGTCAGGCTTTGGAATTACCATCCTCTTTATTTTTTCTTTTTCTCCCCCGCCCCCCCCCCCCCCCCCCCCCCCCCCCCCCCCCCGATGACTTTTTTAGCATTTCAGATGTTCCCTATTTTATAGGTAGGTGTTTGTTTATAAGTTTGAAAACTGTTTTCATCTGTAAATTTGTAGGAAAACGATGAAAACTGTTGAGTCAATTCACAGCTGGATTCTCCATTTGCTTGTATATCTGGTGTAACCTTTTGCTCAGTGATTCAGAGTTTTGAATTAAGTACAATATATGGAAAAATTTGTTGCATGCAAAAACTTTATGGCAGTTAGTTTCTAAGAATCAGCGTTCATATAATGTGTTCGCCCTGGTTGAGTCCAGCAGCATGCTGTTCTAAATTACTGCAACTGAGAGGTTGGCTATGGATTTTCATTTAGATAGAGCTGCAAGAGCTTGCAAAATTAGACTAATAATCCGAATTATTGGGCAGATAACGAGTTAATGAATGGGAACAATACTTAAAACTGTAACCAGAAATTTTAACCTTATTATGCTACTCCTCAGTTCCTGTATATAAAATGTGAACATTTTTCTCCCTCAAAATTATAAGGTTTAGCTTCACAGTAAAGTTCCATGGAATGAAGAGCATGGGAAATCTTAAAACTTGGGGGACTTGCTATTATGCCAATCCCTGTTCTAGATTTGCACCGGTGTTTGCAGGTATCTAGGTCTAAACATGGAACTTCCAATTTTTAACTTTTTGTGTATCTCTCCCATCCTCCTTTTTCACGTACAGTCATAAAAGTTATGTATTTGCACAAACACCACAGGTTTTAGACCCAAATATGGCTGCATAATGCTAGAAGTCTTCAAATTACTTATTTTGTGGTTTTCCACTACTGAATTTCTAGATAAAAGGCCTCTCCCTATGTTCCAAATTAACTCTGGGCATATTTTGAAATCCATATCTTTTAAGGGCCATCTGTAATTTTTAGTAATGTGATGCAACCCCTCACGGCCTGTATGGGTAAGATGGAGTCTCTTGTGAACACTCTCCATGAAGCAGCATTGATAGGTGCAGTTTGCTCAGGAAAACTCTGCATGGTCTTCAGTTTTTATTGTGCCCGTCAGGGTTTGAGAGTGTGACAATGGTGTATTACAAGCAGTGCTGACTGCATTATGCTTAAAGTAAAAGCTACTTAACAGTGTTATGCTTAAAGTAAAAACCCCATTATGCTTAAAGTAAAAGCTACTTAACAGATTTCTGTCTCTTTTAATTAAAGGAAAAATAATTTTTATTGAAAATTTACCTCTATTACAGAAAAGGATTCTTATAAGGTGTTGAAAAGGGTTCAGCTGTTTTAAACCTCCCTCAAAAGTCATGTCTCAAAGCTCTGCATCATTCCATCTTTCTGATAGTGTTCAAAAGAGCCATAGCTGGTGGAAATCAAGTGTTGCTGGGTGGTGCTTAGCTATGGATGATGGTAAATAGAAAAATCATACAAAAGTATTTTGCACTTGCAGAAAATGAGGGATGTGATCTTGATACTGAGCATGGTAAAATCAGGTTATTCTGCAATATGTTATTTGTTCTTTGCTGGTGGATCCAACGATGCCTTCCTGGTCAGGGCTGGTGGGTGATGAAGGGTGTTTTGCTGATGTCTAGGATGCTTTGACGATCAGAGCTGGCAGCACGATCTTTAGAGGTCACCTTTAGCCATGAATTTAACTTTGTGTCCTGTTCTGCCTGAGGTTGAGGGAGAAGAAGGATAGTTTCAGAGCGATGGTCTCCACCAGCTGGAGTACTACATTGAGTGTAGGGGAGCTGAGGCGGGCAATATGGTCATCTTGCTTTATTGTTAAAGAAACCTTCCATGTACTAAAATGCCTAGATTTCTGTCTATGCTCAGAGCAGAACAAAAGCTGAACCCAAACACGTGTCCCCAACCCCAAAGCATCATCAAAATAATCCTGCTGTGGATCTGTGCAGATTAGCAATCTCCTTTAAAAACAAACAAAAGCAACCCAAAAGATATGCCAAAAAATTGTGTGTGTGGGGGGGGGGGGAGCTGAGCTGAGCTATTTCACATCACATCATGCCAGTGTTTTCCAGTTTATGCAGAAACTTGGACTGAACAGTTCTGGTGTTCCGGCTGGCTCTGCTGTATGTTGTTAGTGCTCTGGTTTTTGTTAATACCAACTTAAAACACACACCTTTCAAGTTGAACTGTAAAATGATAAGCAAGTGGCTGATTTCACAATTAATATTATGTTTTCATTATTTCTCTTTTCATTATATCTTAGTGACGCTTTCTGCTGCCACTCCTGCTTACTTTCGAGGGTTCACATTGATCGCTCTCAAGGAAGGAAAAGAAGGTGACAAAGAAGAAGACCATGCAGGAACTTTTCAGGTGAGAGAGCCTTCCCTGACCTGTACCTCTAGGAGTCTTTCTTACTCTATGCTTGGCTCAATGGGACATTTTATATGCAGACTATGCTTAAGTGTAAGCATTGTGGATGCTGACATGAGAACAACATAGCATATTTTATATTCCCTGCAACCTCTTCGAGAGGTCGAGGCTTTTGTACCTTGACTTCAGCTTGTTTTCACGCGTTCATAAAGTTAAACATGAGCATCAATTACTTGGACTAGAGCCTAGGACACCTGAATTTGTTATTCAAAGTGAATATAAAAATAGTTTTTTGCACATTTTGCTGCTTTTATTTCTTTACCTAGATAGTTTTGTCCATTCAGATGTAGATTATGACTCTGGAAAGTGTTTGCCACAGCTGTAATGACTGTTTTATCAGTCACAAATTACGTTCTGCTGTTTTATTGATGCTTAGTAGTACTTTGCTTAACAAACACATTCAGTGGGCTGAAATGTTTATCGTTACTTAAAGGATCAGAATCCAGAATGGTGATTCACAAAATCATATTTCCAGCTATTTGAAGATCACATTGCAGAAAAGGAGTTCTGGAAGTTGAGAATACACATCAGATTTATGAAAGTAGGTAGAAATTACGTAGGTCTGTTGTTTGTTGATTCTCAAATGAGGTATTGTTTGCTCTTTGACTTTGCAAACTTAGAAATATTGTTGAATCATACTGATTATAATTTACAGGATGGGTAATAATATTGATGCTAATTTTAATAATGATTTAGAGATGATTTCACTTGCTTCAGAACAGCATTTATATTTTTTTTTCAAGGGAAATACTCAAAAGTTCTTGTTTTGGTCATCTGCAAGGAGACAGAAACAAACGTAATCCTAGCACCTTTTCCTGAAGCATCTTCTGTTCTTTGTATATAGCAAGCATGATGCACAAACTCAATACCTATTTGCCCTGTTTTCCTACGTAGTTTGCCTAGAGGCCTCTTTCTGCATTTCACACATTTTGTAAGAAAACTTTTCACGTTATTTGTAAGAATAAGTGACTTATTTGATGTTGGAGTGACTCAGTCTTCCTTAAAATGAAATGATTTTCTAGTGTTTTTTGAAAGAAATCTATTTAATATGGACAGTTGTGGTGGTGTGTTTTGTTTTTTTAAGAATAAGCTAGCATCAGCTACTGTTAAGAAGTAGAAATGATGGTGCTTCATCTATTTTAAAATAAACTTGTCAGCATTCATTTCTGTATCTCAGTAGTTAATGTCACTGTAGCTGTGGGTAATGGGAAGGGAGTCTGAGTTTTGCCGTTATGGCCAGGTATACGTCTAACTGAGAATGCAGTGAGCTCACTAAGCTTTACTGAGGTAGAGAGGAAGTTTGAAGTCAGCAGAGTGGGGTGCAAATGGAAACTATATAGATCAAAAAAACCACCCCAATGGATCTCAGTGGAAGGAAGATTGATTAATTAGCTTTATTGTATGGATTGCAGTCTGAAATCTGTACTCTAATTGTCAGATTAAAGTTTCAAATTTTATGCATAGCTAAATTTGTATTTCTGTGGCACAAACAGTACTCATTGTGCTCATCCCTCATTAGCACAATTAAAGTTCATTCAGATAGTGCTTGCCAGTTCTGCCTGTGTTGATATAGATTTAAGATTCTTATTTAAATACCCAGCAAATGCTTACAATGAGAAATACTGATGTCTCTTGTATCATGGCTAGGCGCTAGTAACTAGAGAGGGGAAAAAGATGGTTAGTTCAAGGGTTTGCACTGTTTTGTTATTATAATGTGAACATCCTAATGGTTTCTAAACAGCTGTGCAGAGAAAAAACTTGCGTGTACAACAACTTGCATGCCACTCATAGTTACGTATTGCCTGTGCTCAGATGCAGTTTGTTATTCAATGAATTACCTAGTGGAACAGAACTCGGTGACAATTCCTTAATAGTGGCAAGACACTAAAATGCTACTTCTGGACTACTAGCATAAGCCTTTGCTTCCATAAGGAGACATATATACTGTTAAATAACAGTGAAAACAAAGCACGTGGATGCACTGCATGAAGCCAAGTGCTTCATGTAATGCAAGACTTTGCAGTACAGCCAGGATAGAAAGAAAGGAAAGTTGATCAAATAAGACATATGCTTTCCCTCCATGCCTCAGAGATTGTAAAACATCATATTTTCAAGCCTGTGAGTGCCACTTTCAAATCGTGTAGTATGGGTTGCAATGTCTTTCATGGGGAAAACCTGAATCCACACTGCAATCGGGTCAAGATCCAATTGGGGCTGTGGCTTCTGTTTTTCACAGCTATCAAGCCTGATCAACAGGTGTAATGCCTCAAAGTACTGTAGAGGGGCATGTGCTAGGGCAGCAAGGTGTTAAATGAGGACTAACATCTTGGTGACTGATACGAAATAGTACACTCAGGCTGGAAAAACATAGTTTTCAGCAGGTTGAGTGCTGCAGCCCATTGCAAGGGGTGAATGTGCAGTAAGCAGCTGCCGTGAGTTTGCCCTGCAGGGGCTTTGCTCTGCCTTTTACAACCTCCTCATGGCTCATTTACTCTTGTCTGACTCTGCAAGTCAGCAGGTACGGTCAATCTTCATTAATCATTAAGTTTCAGGGTCTTGATCCTATAAATAGTACAGCTGTTAAAATTCTTGGTTGGACAGGTATTTTTTCTGTACTTTTTTTAGTTAACTTTATGCTTGCTATGGAGTAAGAGACCTTCAGAGAAGTGTCATTTGGACTCCACCATTCTAAACCATTTTTTTCAGAGGGAAACAGAGACCTTTAAATCTGATTTTACTGTTGTTTGTCTATTTAATGCAGCCAAACTTTTTTTCTTTGTCCTTGTAGCACACCCAGGGCACAATTTGGCTTTAAAATAAAGAAATCACATTGTCTCCCACAAACATGCAAGCATATGTTAAATAGCTAAATTAAATATGGTTGGGGAATTAAAGATGCCAAATTCAGTCATAGAAGTTTGGGGATATAATAATAGGTCTCTTACTTATGCCAGTGGTAATTGAACAACTCAGGGGTGCAGTGCAGCACTGAAAGCTTCAGATATCATGTCCCACTGGCCTCTTTACACAAGCCATTCCCAGCCGCTGTGCAGACTGCTGATCCTTCTCTTTTGTAACGTTTAGTAAAAGTCTGCAAATTGTTTGAAGGCAAATCATACTCAAGGGCAACAATCAAGCACTGATTGACTATAGACCAGTGTCTGTACAGGCCATTTTAATCAACATAGCTATGCAATGTAATAGACTTAGTCTGGTAAATAATGTGGAATAATAGAAATTTAGTGCTGAACCTCATCTATCTTCCTTGTTCTCTGAGGAAGAAAAAAATTTTCCAAGAAAATTTTTGGTGAATGTTTTCTGAATCTGTTCTGAAGATACATACAACAACAACAAAAAAATAATCTAAGTGGCCTGTTGAAACACTTCAATAGATTATATTTTATAGAAAAAATTAAGTAAAACTTCACAGATCTCTTTTGTCTAAACTGAGTCTTCATAAATAGTGGTTAAATTGTTCTCTTACCAGATTATATTCCAAAATTAGGAATTCTCATGATTTATTATGAGACGTTTATTCTGAAGTTTCCCTTATTCTCTTTCCAATTCCACACACTCTCTGTTCCTTATTGAAATTTTCATATTTTCATTGTAGGCTGTATTATTTCAATTTTGCATTTCTGCAGTTAAATTGACTGTAGTCTTATTTACATTCCCCAGAATTGTATACAGTAGTCAGTCAGGACCCTCAGCATAAAATCATATAGAATTTGGATACAGTAATCCTTTGGAGTATCATAATTGCTTCCCTTGTCTTCATGCAGAAATCCTCTAAGTGTATGCAGCTTTTCTTTATTGTAGAAGCATCTTGGTATTTTACAAGAACTCTACAATAAACTCCTAAATCTTTTCCTGCAAATGTTGCTGCCTACATTGTGATTTCTCATTTTCTCTCTCTGCGTTTTATTCTAAGTGTAGAGCTTTGTTCAGTTCATCAAGAAAGTTCTGAACTACAATCCTATCCTTAAAAGTGCTCAGCACTCCTCCAAAAATAAGTGTTCTTTGTGGACTTTGTAAAATACGTGCTTGACAACTAAACAGTCAATATAAAATATTGTGTGCGAATGTGACCTGCTTTTCTAATCTTATACAGCGATAAACTGAGTCATAAAGTCTCAAAATTAGACTTTCTCTGTATTGTTTTGGTGTGATCAGCTGTCAGATTATGTCTGCTATCTTTGTGATAGTTTAGTGTTAAATGCATTCATTGTAGTAGTGATCTTGGAGGTGTACTTTTGACATTCTTTGCTCTAGTATGAATCAAAAAATCCTTAGTTTAGGTCACTGAATGTAACCCACCAGTGCAAAACCAAGGTAGGAACATAAGTAGGCAAGAATGAAGGCTTCATTAAAACTATGGCATTTACAAAAGCTAGGGATGTGTGCTGAATTTAAGGAAAGTTGAAATAAGTAACTAGCTAAGTAAGGTAAGCGGTCCTTTTATTCTAAGTCCTCCTTCTCTAGGTTTACTCTGAAACAGTAGCCCCAAACACTGGCTTTGTTTTTGAAGACATGCTGACTGGTGACCAGTTCTTTTGATGTTTAGGTGACTGATGTGCTTAGCAAAGCTTTTAGATTAAAAGGTATTTTTACAAGCTCTTTGAAAAGCAGTTCCTTAGTTGCTGTATTCCAGCATTTTTTAAGAATCCTACATGTTCTTAAGCAGTTGATACACTGTATTTTGAAAGAAGCAGCCTCTAAAAGGCTATTAGCCATGTCTTGTGACTTATTAGTTCTTATATTTATAAGCGAAGTTTGTTTGTTTTTTTTAAAAATTGACTGCAATTATTTATTAAGCTTTTTATATTAAAAAATTAAGCTATGCTTATGTAATCTTGATGTTGCACTCAACTTTTATGTTTTCTTTTAACCTTGTATCCCAATATAAGCACATCAAACTACTTAGTAAACAGCTTATTCTGAGATGTATGAAATGGTGTAGTTTTAACAAGTGTTCAGAACTATCAAGTATTTTGTGCATGCTTGCATGCTTTACATTCCCTTTCCCAGCATCTTATCACTGAAACTGGGTCTGTCATCTCACTACTTATAAGCATGTGGAAATAATGCATTTTTACTCTGATTTGATGTGAAATGTTCCATTACCGATGGTCTGCGAGTCAGAGGGAATGAATGTCCAGATCATCATGAAACCACATAGTTTAGGTTTTTCAGTCAAGCTTCCTCACACTAGTGAATGAAAACAATGTTTCTATCTAATTAAACTTAAAAATTTTTAAAATTCTTCAGGGTTTTCATAAAGGAGGGCTGGGTCATTACAAAGTAGGAAACAATCTAGTGACGTATGATGTGAGGGGAAAAAAATGAAGAATGGATACTAACTACTTGTGTCTTTAAACCTAGTAATTATGTGGCTATGACATTATATACCTACTTCACATTTATCAAAATGAAAAGAATTCAAATCTGTCTATGTTGGCTTCAAAGAGAGACAGATGCTGTACCCCCCAAATTGGGGAAAATGCAGTTGCATCCAAACCCCAAAGTGAAAATTCTTTCTCTGAAGTATTGACCAGCAGTTGTATCATCAGGAGATAAATCAATGTTAAATAGCTGTACGCAGTCATTAACTTCATAATCCAAAGAAATAATTACAGAACTCTGTAAAATATGAAAGAACTGGAATATGCCAGCTATATGATTTGGAGACCAAGAGGGTAGAGATATTTCTCAGACTGTAAAATTTAAATCTTCTGGTCTCTTGCATTTGCAAGAGTATGAATGAATTTTCTTTCTGTAAGAATCATTGCATATATTATTCTAGACAGCAAAAAGTAAAATTTTGTAATGGTTAAAACAAACTCTAGTTCACCTTTCCTGTAGGGTGGAATTGGTTGTCCTTGTTGAAAATGTTCACATGTTTTTCTAGAACTCTGTGACTTCCATTATTATGATGCTCTGGGATTAAATATGAGCTTTAAAAAAAGGGAAAAGGTATCTGCCACAACCAGTTCTAGCATTGATTGCAAAATGTGACCAGATTGAACAAGATTAAATACAAAATCGCCAGTATAGTGCAGAAACCTTGACCTGAAGCACTTATTGGCAAGGTTTTGGTTAAAAATTGTCTCAGGAGGTAGTTATGTCTTGCTTCAGACAGTGAAAGATAGTAATGCAAAAGAAGAGTGATGAGCACCAGGAACTCACAGATGAGAAACAGCTCTGTTATAGTGATTATTTACTTCTGGTGAGGCTATAAAAAAGGAAACAAAACCCTGACCATATAAGGTTTTTTGCATCCTTCCTTTATGTTTATTTTGTTTGTTCTGGTTTGGACTTTTGTTATGAATGAGGCAAAAAAAAAAAAAGAGTATTTTAATATTGCCCACTTTTTGCACATACTAAATGTTGGCTTGTTATAGCTTGGGAACTCTCTCAAGCCATTGTATGCATAGTTGCTCTGTCTTTTAGAATTGATTATTGAAATCATGAAATCATAAAATCACACAGCCAAAACCAGAAAATACGGGAAATTTCTGAATATTGCTTTGTTGTGTATTTTATTAAAGGAAATAAATGTGAAATTGTACTGGCTTGCAATGTAACAGTTAACTACTGAAGGAAAATGGGTTTCAGTTTCTTAGCCTAGGCTCTTGCTGCTTTTGACAACTTGCTTATCTCAACTCTGCAAGTTTTCATGTAGCTTCCTGGTTTATTGTGTAATAGGGAGAGAGCTATGAGGCTTTCTGTGAAAGCCCTCTGAGATTTATGTGGCCCTGAATCCTCCATCATGAACACTGGGAGGATGAGACTCAACAGGTACAAGCTGAAACAGAGCAGGGTAAGACTATATATAAGGAATTTTTTTCTATGAGGACGGTCTGGCAGTAGCAGAGGTTGCCCAGAGAAGACTATGCAGTCTCCACTTTCGGAGGTTTTGAAGATGCCTGGATACAAATCTTTGTGTTTCTAGTAATGTGTTTTGATCATTAGTTATGAATAGATGCCAACACATACAATACTACCCAGTCTGTAGTACATACACGGTCCGCAACGGTTATGCTCAGTCTGTGGGGTGAGACATGTACAAACGTTCTTTTACATGGACATTTGAATCAATATGAACAAGTTTATAACCATTGATTTCATATTGATAAAACTTGCCTATATATACCTTCCTGATAAATATTCATATCCTGAGCACTCAGACCAGAGACCTCTTTCCCCCCAGCCCCCCCTTTGATAGACCATAATCACGGTTATGGAAGATGAAGATTGATTGTGCAACCCTGACTCCCTCTCAGCCAGCTTAATTTGAAATATGCCGGAGCGTCTTTTGTTAGGATTTTCTTGCTACATCACTACTATCACTTCTAAAACTTTAAATTCTTATTTTATTTTATTTATTTGTCTTTAGTTTACCTTCTGCTTTTTTTTTTCCTTTGCTTTTTTTCCTGTCTCTCTGCTTGGCTATGGGAAGGATTATCTAACCATGTTGTTTGTAGTCCTCTTTCTTTGTTTAATCTAATCTTGTTTTCTTCTGCTTGTTTTTTTTTTCTTCTTTTTTTTTTTTCCTGAGGTCTTGGGGAAATGGGCTTTCTTGAGAATTACTTCAAATGATTATTGTGTCACAGTAAGTGCTTATGCTTTCAGGAAAGGGTTAAGCCTAAACCTACATTTCATTTGTTGATGCTTCAAGTTCTTTTTTTTGTTTAAAAAAAACAAATGCAAAACAAACAAGCAAAAAACCCCCAAACAATCAATCAATCAAACAACCCCCCCTAAAAACCCCCAAACCAAAACCAGAAGGCATGCCTCTTGAGATATGTTAGCTAAAACTCCAGGCTCCTTTCCAGATCCAAGGCTTATTAGAGTCAGATTATCTCAAGTTTAACTTCTGCCCTGCCTTGCAGTCTGCCAGTGCATGCAGCCTACCTATGCAGTGCCTGACTACATCATGGTTAAGATATCAAAACTGCTTAATTAAATCTGTTAAAAAAGAATATCTACTGGTTTAGTCTGTTCCTTAGATTAGCACTAAACTGCAAGACACTCTGATTCGAAGAGGCTTCTGAAGAGACTCATCAGAATTTTTTTTCCTAGAATTTGGCACTGACACTTAACACATCAGCTTTGTTCTGTGGGAAGAAGTAGAGAAATGAAGTGACGCTGGAAGCACTGTCCTTTTTTGCCTTGGAGATTCCAGTCTGCTCTTCAGACACATCAGTGCTGGGAGTCCCCTTCTGGGCATTTTCGGACTTGGGACCATTTGACGCCTTACAGGGGTTCTCTGTTCAGGTCTTGCTTCTGGACTTGAGGCTGGATTTGCATTTGCAATTATTTCATTCAGAGCTAAAGTCAGATTCTGGATGTGCAGATCCCACAAACTCTCTTTTATCAGTCAGGCGAAGCTGCATATTCTTCCCCTGGGCAGTATTTAAGAAGACACATGTATCTCAGTGACTCCAAAGGAATATGTTTCAAATATCCCTTTACTCCAGCCCAAGTAATGTACCCAACTCATTGTTATTCCAGTGTCAGATAGTTTTTCTTCAGATGTCGACTCACCTGGGTGGTGTGAAATTTAGCAAAGACATTTAACCCTCGGGCAACAGCCAGCTGCTTTACAGTTACCATAGGGTAACTGTCATGGGTTATAACTCTAGATGTATGTAGGCCCCAGGTTCATTGAAATATCTGTTCAGCATCTCTTTCTTCATTCATAACGTTGCCATCAGCTTTCCTTTCTAGATTTCCCTTTTGGTCTCATTATTTACTAGCTTCGTCTAAGGCACAAGGCACTCAGCAATTTCTCTAGATTCTTTGTGTGTCTACTGAGAAAGATCAGCACTCTCACCTCATTAACTCCTATTATCCTTTAATACTGCAAGAATTACCTCTGATGTAACTATTTACCATTCTGCAGCATCAGAAAACCTTCAGTGTGTCGGTTCCAATCAACGGGACATTAGCAAGTGTCTGTACTTTGCACTTCCCCTTTATATCGGGTTACAAAGCTTTTACCAGCTATCACTGCCTGCGATCCTAACTACAACAGCCATGGGTCTGCACCACCACGCTACTCCCACAACAACACAGGGCTTTAAAAGGAAGGGTTGTCCTGGGGAAACAGGCTTATTCTGCCACTTCTCTCCAAATGAGCACTGCCAGCTGCTAGGCTGCAACGACTAGCCTGTAGAAGTGCAGAACTATGTTTGTACTTGAGTCTTTTCTCGTAATGTGCTTTCTTTTCCCTTCATATTATTTGGGGAGGTGTGGGTGAAGGTGAGGATGAAGTCTGAGGCTCAACTTGACAGTTTCTCCAGCCTATATGAACTTTTCTACTACTTAAGAAAATCTTGCTGTCAATCCTCTGGACTTTTGAGGAATGTACACATATGCCAGTAGAAAGTGTCCCGATTAAATTTAAATAGTAGTCTTTGGTTCTTTTTTCCTCCTCCTCCAGTATCTTCAGAGAGGTTCTGTTGATTTCAAAATGGCATGGATCTTTTAAATTCAGGAGTTTACCTACTTGACTCATTCATGAATAGCTGTTGTAGGGAAAATCCTTCATCCAGGTTTTATAGTCAAGTAAGGCAAGTCCTCATCACAACTCATTGCTGAATTAATTGCTGCCAGGTTAAATGTACTGTTTGCTGTGCCAGTTGTCTTGAGAACTACTTTCTGAATTCAGAAGGCAATTCTGCATTACCAAAGTGACAATATATTTAGTTTTCATTATTCTAGACCTCATGCATACCCTTCTCAGACCAAAATGCAGTCCACCCTGACAGTACTCCTCCTTTACAACTGTTCCCTTTCTAGTGATGGTAGAGACCTCTCAGTGTTTGTAAAGGGATACTATTTCAACTTCCATTGCTGTCCTGAACAGTTGTAATTGATTATTCTCTTTGCTGTGATAGCTCTTTCTCATGACCTAACAACCCAGGATCATTAGTCATCTGATCACAGTGTATTTATTCTACACCAGAATGATGCAAGACGTGTTCAGGAAAATGATGATCTTTTTATTCTGGTGCGTTCAACATTTGGCTTTTGGTGCTTTATCCTAATACACCTTCTTAGGTGTTCTTAGTCATTTAACTTCATGCAGTCATGAATAAAAATCCATAGTGATGTCTTCAGAATGATACATAAGGACTCATATAACTGAAAAATACACTGTCTTATCTTAAACGCATCAGATGTTTTGCTCCAATGCTAGGTAGTGTTACTTAAGAGACTTCGTAGGCATGTTTTGGATTAGGATGTTTGATTTTCTTTAGTCTGTTTTCTCTGAAAACTGCAAGATAAGGCTAGGCTGTAGCTTTAAGAACTCTTCTTTCGCTTATCTGGTTGAGACTTTTTGGAGTCCCAGGCCAAAAAGCTATGTAATGCTGCTTTTCCTCTCACACCTGCTTTTGCAGAACTCCAAGAACTTGTTTCATTCAGCACAATGCTGGATTGCTTCAGTGTAAAGTGACCTTGTCCAACCCTGGTTTGTGAAGTCTGGGGTTATAAAATCACTAGCTGAAAGTACTTGTATAGAAGAATATCTTCATACATAGGGACCAAGTTCAGTCATCAGAATTTCTCCTGGTGTGTCACCCCACATCCTGATTTTTCTCCAGTTGCTTGCTGTCCACCTTAGCCTCTACTGAACGATCACCTGAATGCTATTGATTTCCATCAACATAAAGCCCTGACAGAGACTGCTCGTCTGCTACATAACTGTAATTTTTTACTGAGGCACTGCCCCAATGAAAAGTCTCACCAGTGAGACTTGCATTCAGTCCCCTGTTCTCCTGTGACCTTCCTGTTAACCACTTACACTGATCCCAGTCTGCCCCCTGCATCTCAGGCTGTGTGGATTTCCTGGCTGTGGTCATCACTGCTATGAGTAATGCTTTTATGGATGATTTCTCATCTGAGAAATTATTCTTTGACAGAATTGCTCTGGTACATGTGCGGGACTGTCGTCTTAATTGGCAGACAAAGCCAGGAGATCAGGTTATCTCTGCCTTCCCCTTTCCCTGACTTGCTTCTTTAGTTCTGAGACCTTCCTTAAAATAAGGACAGCCCTTGCTTTCTATGTTGGCTGAGCCAGGTCCTTTCCTCAACCTCTCATTTTTATAGGGAGACACCAGGCGACAGCCATAAATAGGTATGGTGTCACCACAGCCCACTTCTGAGTCAGGTTACTTCTCAGTAATGGATGTTTCTATCCTAGATGGCATCAGGACAGTGACTGACTTATAGGAGCTTGAATTACTAATCGAGCACTACAGATTCAAGGATATATCTAGAAATAATACACCACTTGCCAGTATAGATATGCAGTTTTGTTTTCTGAAGTGATTCTTGACTCTTGCCTCAAGTAGTTGTGCATGTAGAAGGACCTATTGCTGGGAATCACCCACAGTGGAAATCTACATATCAACAATCACTGAAAGGGGTCAGAAAAGTTACTTGTCAGTAATGACATTTCTCAGAGGTGGGTTGCCTATTTTTTTAAACTATTTGTCTCCAACCATCCCCCCTTCTGCTCTGTCTCCCTTTACAGTTGCTGTGAGAAAAACTGAAAATCATGTTACACTTTGCTTTTCTCATGGCTGTGTAAGGGGCAGGATACGAATGTACCCTACACATACTGTGAAAACAGAATTTTCTGGCTTAGGTACTTCTGATTTCGATTGATATAGGCAAGTGAGGATATAATGAATACCTATATAGGCATGACATTTCAAGAAGCTATTGTACTAGTAACCCAATGAACCTTCGATACAGAAGAGTTTTATTTTACTACATAAATTCTCAAGCAATATTTGCTGGACAATATTTTGTATTTTTAATGCATAGTTACTTTTGATTATTAAAACAGTAGCATATTAAAATTAATTTTCACATGAAAATAAATCAAGAATAATAAATAAATTCCTGATCCAGTTGCACAAAAGCTAGCATTTGGCTCCTGCGAATGCTTTTCGTGGTACTCTGTAATTAGAAAGGGAAATTCCCTGCTGGTATAGAGCTACCATTTTGTTTCCTGTTCCCTGCATTGTCACTGTGGGTAGGGTCATTATGCAATTGCTGGCAAGCTCATCCTACCAGACTGGTTACTAATTTGTAGGCTGTAGGTGTAAATTGAAAAGCCTTCATCCTGCTTCTGTTTACTTCACAAATTGAACTGGGCTCCAATTATTCTCATCTATGTGAATCGAGGCACTGTTGTTGCTCTTGCCTCTTTTTTTTTTTTTTTTTTTTTTTTTTTCCTCCTTGCGGGTGGTCATAGCTCACTTGGACCTGCATTTCTTTTCAAAAGAAACATTTAAAAGAATGAGTATGTAAGAAGTAGTTTACTGTTCTGTAATGATTATATATCTCAATACAGTCAGTAGTGTAGTAGACATTCCTTAGGGCGTTACCAGTGTTTATTCATGATTTGCCAGACATGTATCTCCTAGAACTTATTTAATCTTTTTTTTTTTTTTTTTTTTTTTTATTCCAACTGCATGAGTAAAGCTGACTCTGCTTTTATGGGATGCTTAATTATACCTGATGTTGCTCATTTTAGGCTGTTTGTCACAAACTTATTTTAGCTAACCTGCTTTTTAAAGAGGAGAAAAACGGAGGAGGAAGGGACATAAAGTAGCTAACAAATGCTGAGAATGGAGAAGTACTTCATACTACAACATCTCTTTAGCAAGAGGTCATTTTGATAGGAAAATTAGCTACTTGTTTTATACTGTTAATAGAAGACTGCTTTCTGGGAGCTTCAGGGAGGTATTTCAAATGGTTCCTAAGGCAGTGGTTTGCCTCTTACTGGTGGCCCTTCTGCTCTTGTCTCTCTGTACATGATAGTGTGGGAATCATAGGTGTAGGAATAAAGCAAGAACCTGCAACTAGTAAATTATTCTCTACGCTAATCCTATCTGTTAAGAAAATGTGCCCACACATTGTGATAAGTCCCAGTATTATTAAGATAGTCATAAATGTTTTCTGTATTTGCTGCATGCATAGGAGCAGTGGATTTTTTGGCTATGTCAAGTTTCTTGGCTTTCTTTGAGATTCTGTCAGTAACCTAGTTTTATTATCCGTAACAGTTATACAGACTACTTACATGAATTAGAATTGGGTTATGATATATTTAGACAGTGGGCTTATATAATAGCCTTGGCTTCAGTGGGTTCCAAACAATAATTTGGAAGTTTTTCTTAAGAGGTTGTGTAAGATTTTTCTAAAGGATGAAAAAGACCTATATGCTCCCTAATCAGCACTCTGTATATCTTTGTATATCTGTATTTCTTTGAATTCATCTGGTCCTCATCAGCTCATCTGATTACAGTAGCTGCAAAATGTGTATAACCCACATAGTAAACAACCAGCTTTGCATGTGGTGCAGATGTTACGCAACTGCCGGCTTCCACAGAAAGAACATGGTGTACACCACAAAGTGTTCTTAGGTTACTGAACCCATTTGCCTCTAACTGCTGACTATGAAAGAGATTTGGCCTTTCTCTTTGGGAGTAACAAATCTGATACATTTTGGAAGGCTGGTCTTGGGATATGGCCATTTCTGTTTGGTTTTTTACATCCATACATTTCATAAGAAAAGTTTATGCCTGAGCCAAAGAAACCAGAATGACATAAATATGGGAAGGAGCGTTACAAGATTAAAAATCTGGTAAACATATAAAAGCAGGATAAAGTGTCGAATTCACTGCTGTTAAGATACTTGACTCTTGTATACATACCTCTTGTACGAATTCAGAGAAACCATGACTAAATTATTTTTCCAATTAAATTTACTGAATCTTGTCCTAATAATTTTCTGTTGTCAGTGCTACCAGATATGCATTTACATTTATAGATAAAATACAGGTTTCAAACGTGCTCTTATATTGCCTTTCTGCTGAAGATTCTGATGTTTTTACATAAATTAAATTCCATAAATAGTTTTGTAGAATGTGTGTTTAGTATATCCACTTTACAGAAGAGTAAATGTTGAAGCAACTTACTCGAGATTACATATCACACTAGAGCCATGATTAAACTTCAGGAGTTTTGCTCTTCACGTGCAATGTTTGCCTCCCAGGTCAGGAATGTTTAAATAGTCATCTGTCATCTTACGTGTAAATACTGTCCATGTGTAGAATAACAAATGTTCGTAAAATGTATAACATTCCAAATGTAAGTGTAAAATATAACATGGAGATTTTAAAATATGGGAACACAGTCTAATTCTGTCTGTATTGTGGGGTCCCTAAAAACAATTCCAGTAACGGTAGCTGTTGTGCTGGCATGTATCAGAAAGATAGCGAGGCCTTCCTAGTACAGGATTAAAATGACCAAACCCCCTCCAAATACTCTCTTAGCACTCTAGGCTTAATCACTTAAACCACTAAATGGGTTTGGATCCATACTATGCTTTAGTTCTTCCTGTTGCTGGCAGAAAATCAGAAACAGCAGCATTAACATGTATTTTGGATTAGTAAACTGGGTGGTGTAATGCCTGCTGAGCTCTGTGTAATATTGGAAGTATTGTGTATTTTATAAAAAAGTTAAAATGATCCCAGAAGTAATAAGCATCTCATCTATTAAATAAAATTCCTGGCCTTTAACTTTAATACTTCTCTAATTACATGGTTCATGTTCTGGAGATAAGTTGTCACTTATCAAGTGTTTGTGTCTCCTGAAAATTAGTTTTTCCTTTATGTGGTTGAATTTCTGACCATCAGAAATTGTCTGTCTTTTGGGGTTTTTTTTGAGCCATTTTTTTTTTTCATGCTTTGGTAAAGTTGTTTTACAGTTTCATACCTCATAGCATTGTTTTCTTAAGTACTTGTGCAAAATTTGTAAAATTAGTCTGCAAGAGATAAAAAAGCACTGAAAAATAACCGATCTGGAGTGCTGAGTTTGAGCTTTATACAGCTTTTGATTGAAATTTATTGAGAATAATTCAGAATAGCATTGAAACTACCAAATGCAAGTCTCTGAATAAACACTGGTGTGACTGGTTGTCCATAACTACTGAGATAATTTCCTGTATCACCAAAATTCAGCTTTAGAAGTGAAAGACGGCATGAGACCTCTCACAAGTTAGAGGTGACCTGATGGACAATATTTAGTTTCTGCAGTGAAAATCTATCTTATTTCTAGTGCTTCCATACTCATGTTCTGCAAATGGTTACATAGACAGGTTAGACTATTTGTGTCACTTCTGTTGAAATTACATGATTTTGGGTATATTGTGTTGTCAGATAAAAGCTTTTGAAGTGGTGTACTTCAGATTCTCACACAGGAGTCTAGAAGAAAGGGACAGCTGTTTATTCCTATATACCAACACCTCATCGGTTTGAGAAGGTATTGTCTAGACTTGGATTTGGTGCTGCACTTAATTTTTTCATTATACTTAATTTTTATGGGACCCTCTCCCAAATATGTATGAAGTCACATGACTGAAAGAAGCTTTGTTCAAGGTTGGAAAAACTACCCATAACAGATTAAATGTAGTAAACAAAGATGCGGAAGTGCAAAGAAACGTTGTGCAATATATATATATATAAAATGAGAAACAGAAATTCATTGTCTGCATACTTTGTAAAATCTTGTAACAGCCTAGGTTGGAAGGGACCTTGAAAGTTCATCTGGTCCAGTGTTTTGTGGGAATGGGAGCTTGGATAAGAACATCTAGCACCTTGTCCAACCCTATCTTGAAAACTTCCAGTGATGGGGACTCTACCGTATCCTTGGGGAGGTTGTTCCACTGATGGGTTGTTCTCAGTGTAATTTTTTTTTTCTTTTATCAAGATGAAACCCTTCTCAGTACAATTTTGTAGCCATTGCCTCTAGTCTTCACCGTGAGGCTCCTTGTGAAGACAGAGCTTCTGTGCTATCTGTAGCTGCTCTTTAAGTAGTGGAATACTGTGGTGAGGTCTTCCCTGCACCTTCTCTTCTCCAGGGGGAGAGTTCTCCAGCCCTTTGATCATCTTTGTGGCCTTCCTTTGGACCTTCTCTCGTCCGTCTGCTTTGTTCTTCAAGTAGGGAGCAAAATCAGATACATTATTCCAGGAGTGGCCTGAGAAACCCTGAGTGGAGTGGTGGGATCATGTCTCTGTCAATAATGCCCCTGCAGATGCAGTCCAGATCCAGTTAGTCTCTGCTGCTGCAGTGGTGCCCTGCTGCCTCATGTTCAGCTTGTCCACCAGGACCCCCAGGTCCCTTTCAGCAGGACTGCTCCCCAACCACACAGGTCTTAGGCTGTGCTGGGCTCTCTGGTTACATCATCCCTGGTGCAGGATGCACTTGGCTTTGTTAATCTTCATACAGTCCTTGCTTGTCCACTATTCCAGCCTGGCCAGGTCTCTGAGGCAGGGGTCCTCAAACTTTTTAAACAGGGGGCTGGCATGTGGATCAAGTGGTAGGCAGTCATCTGCGGCTGCTTGGTTTACCCCCCAACCCCCGGCGGGGTGTGTGTCTGTAAATACTGGGGGCTGGACTGAGGACCCTGGGGGGCTGTATCTGGCCCGTGGGCCGTAGTTTGAGGACCCCTGCTCTAAGGTGTCTCTCCCCATGGATGGGTCCGCCTCACTGCCCAGTTTAACGTTACTAGCAAATTGGTGTGGATGCTTTCAATCCCGTCATCCAGATAATTTATAAAGGTACTGAACAGTGCATAGCTCAGTATTGATACTTGTCACTGTGTATGTTTCATATATGAGTCTCATATAATTTTGTCTGCCACTAAGAAAAAAACTGTAGAAGTGTATATTATAAAACTTGTTGGAACATCATTTTGCAATTTAACAACTCCTAATGCAAAACCTGTGAAAGTGTCTTGTTTGTCTTCATTTTCTTGTTCAAAGTCTCCAGGGAAGTATCAAAGGACCTGAGCCTGATGTCTCCCCTTAGCTAGAAGCTCTCATCATTGACATCTATTAAAATACAGCTAGGGTTGTAAAGTGAAAGTAAAGGAGGTGTAAGCCCACGTGCTGTGTTCCCACCTCACGACTAGAATCACCCATGTAAATTAAGCCCTTCAGCAGGGTCATAAATAGTATATGTCATGCATAAGATGAGCACGAGAGCGCTGTGGTTCTCGTGTGCCCGTGCCTATCCGCTTCCAGCTGCGGTATGCTGCCGTTTAAACTCTCTCTAGTCCCTGTTCTTCCATGTCCATTTCCATGGAAGTATCCGAATCTCTCTTTGAAAAGCATGAAGGAGAGCACATACAGGTGGGGTTTAGCTACTTGGGGCCTCCTTTTTGTCAGTATTTTCAGGTGGCTCTTGGAAGTGCAGTAGAAGGGCATCATCTCCTTTAGTCCGTGGAAAACCGATTGCCAAAGGGAAAGCGAACACTGCTTCATGCATAACACCTTTGCTGCTGCCTTTTGCCTCGTAATTATTGCATCTCTTCATATTTGAAAGACCAAGATAATGTGGGAGCTGAATGGAAACTAAGGTTTCAAGATTTCACAGACTCATGTGTAATACCTCCTATTTATAGTAATTGGTATTTATCTTGTGACTATCTGACTATCGGTAGCACACGAACAATAGTACAGTGAGCGTATTGAAGAGACATTTTGATCAGCAGCAGACAGTGTAGGGAGTTTTGTCTGCTTTGTAATTAATGTTACTGTTTTCTTCTGTTGCTACTATGTGAAAGGCATACCCAAACAATACAGGAATATTTATTGACCCCAATTAGGGCTAGTAGTAAAAAAGGACTACACAGAAGGGTCTTTTAAACAATGCAAAAAAAAAAAAAAAAAAGAAACTGGTTGAAATGAGAAATTTTCCCTGTCAAAATATGCTACAGATAAACAAATCACTTGGAAATTTTCGATAGAAAGGTCATCAGCACTTTATATGCAGATAAAACTGAAGTATACTGTTCTTTTTATTACACTATATACAACAGAAAATGTATTGAAGCAGCAGTTGAGATGGTGACAAATCAAAACATTTAATTTCAGAATGGATTGTTTTGAATACACTTAAAGTTCTCCAAATATTTTTAAATTATTATTTCAATAAAATGGCATATTTCCAGAGGAAAAAAATATTTTGACAAAATTGTATTTTGAAACTGGAAATAGTGTAAATAACATTTTTCCTACTACTTGTAGTTAGTGGTAGGAGTTCTAAAGCCTAAATTTCAGTGTAGCAAGAAATACTACCAAATCAATTAGAAACTTAGTTTATTTTAAGATGTACCTTTGGAACAATAGAACGTCTAGGGTTGTTTTTTTGGGTTTGTTTTTCTTTTAATCTATCGCATTTGAAGTGGGTTTGCTAAGGCCATGAAGGAAAATGTTGGCAGTAAAGCCAGCATAAATGTAGTTTTTGCTTGTTTAATTCACATTATAATTTATTCCATTCTTCACGTTCTTGCTTCCATAGATATTTGCCTGTTTTGCAGTGATAGAATATTACAAAAAGGGTGTTGATGCTACAGATCTGCAATTTTAAATTTTCCTTGCTTATGTGTCAAATTGATTTGGAAATGAATTTTCTGGTTTCTTAATGAATATCACAAAAAGCTGGGTTTTTTCCTCAAACAAAATTTACTTACCTCCCTCTTGGTCTATGACTACACATATTGAATTTCTATTTACTATAATGAAATTTCAAATGAAACAGCTTTATAGTCTTGAAATACATATTCATTGGGATTAAAACCCTTTGAGGTTGAGATAAATTTGTGTTGTTTCTAAAGGTATTGTGTTGTCACATGTATGTATGGTAAGATGGGAGTACAAATTTTTAATTGGCAAATCTATTTACACGCATAAAGTTGACACACATGAAGAAAGCTTATATTTCAAAACAAAACGTGCCAAACCATCAGGAGATTAAAACTTGATCTAGTGCGCATATATATATATGGTTTCTCAGGCATGCCTTCTTCACCTTGGTCTTAATGTGGTTTTGTCCTTCAGAAATTGGATGTCCCCTATGCAATTTTTCTTGGAAATGTACTTAGAATGTACAAATAATTTCAGAAGCAGATTTATCAAATTCAGTGCCTTTAATAATTTGGTTTGAAAAAATGTTGCATGCCAAGTACTCAACAAAATTCATGGTTCGTGCAGTAATACAGTACTAAGAGAACATTTTATTCAATACATTGCTTGAAGCAAAACGTAATAACGTAATCAGTGTATCCACCAAAGATAATGAAGAACCACTTCATGTGGCTCATGTCATGGCTGGAGTAGTATTTTAGGCCCTAATGCAACAGCACAGTTAGAGCTTTTTATGTTTTACAAATGTTTTTGTAGCTTTTAAAAATTAAATAAATAGTGATGTTTGCCTTAGAAGATACCACTTCTTTTGTTAGCTTTATTCCTCTAATCATAATAGCGTAAAATTTCTTCAATCTCATGCATAGAAGGAAGCCTTCTCATTGAGGCATACTTAAGACTGCCACACCAGGCTTGGTGAGGGAGAGCTGCATTGAACAAACCACATCTTTACCACTGTACCTGGCTTGGAGTTAATACAAAAGCAAGATACTGCTATGTATGTGTATAATTTCGTTTTTTAAACCTGGCAAAGTTTGTTAGTCCTTATAGTTTAATCTGTGCGCAAGTATAAATTGATGCAGTTCCATCTCAGTTTACAGCTCATTTTTTTTGAGTACTTCAATTGACGGAGCTATGAAGAATTTTTTTTTACAAGCTTTTACCAAAATTCATTGTTATTCTGTTTTTTCAGAATCCCTTTCTGCATGTTTATTTCCTTTAAGAAGGTCAGACAACTCTCCAGCAAACATCTTCTACCATAATGAAATATATTGCTATGTTCGAGAGAATATAGAACTTCTCTGGAAAAAAGCAAAACAAAACACAAACAACCCGTGTACTTTTCTTTCCTGATACTCATGTCATTGTTTTGTTCCCAAAATAAACATTTTGTTCAAGGCAGTGTTCAGAAAAAGTGTCCGAATCATGCTTTAATATAGATGTAGTTTTAATAGTTGGCATGGTGAGGTTTTCGTTTAGTCACACCACTTAACCCACTTGGACTTCAGTCAGTGTTTGAAGAGAGCCTACCAAAGTCTTGAAAAGAAATCTGAAGTTTGCCTACAAGACTCTTCTTTTTGACAGATTATGGCTTTGCTATTGACTGACCACAGCGTGTCTTTCTGAAGCAGAATCCTCTCACACTGGAAGCGAGAAAGTGTAACACTTTTTGATTTCCTTGAAACTCTCAGCAAGCAGGTTTAATTTGCCGGAAGGGTACTCTAGGTAATATGAAATTAGGCTTTATAGAAAACCTGGGCACAGAGGCAGGCAGAGGAATTGCTCATGAATAGACTATATTAATCTATGATGCCCTCTAAGTAAGGAAAAAATTTGAGAATCTGTGCATGAGTAGTTCATCAGCATATCAAAAGTAAGAGGAGCCGTAACCTGGATTATTATCTCTTGACTCTGCCTAACATGCAGGCACACACTCAGACACACACAAAGAACTTGGTGGCTTTATAATCACTTACAACTACTGTCAGTGCTGACAAAACCTTCCTGACTTTCTGCAGCTCTTCTGTACGAACAATATCCCTGATCCGACAGCTGATGCAAATTGTTAAGATTTGAGAGCTCTTTTAAGGAGGTAAATGCCACCTTAATTTTATCTACATAAAGCCTGTAGTTCCAGATCACCAGTATTTTTGCTCTAAATGTGGTTTTAGCAGTGGATTAATTCTCTCTGAAATACATTATGTTCTGTTCACAGTCATCTGAAGACTACGGGAATTTGTGTGGAATCTGCTTGAACTAGGTTGGGTTGTATATTTTGGCACTGAGATACTCACGAGGAACGTGAATAGCACATGTGCCAGAGCTGTTGATGCTTCAAAGCTCCAACACCAAGCAAGACAATAATGCTATTAAAAAGATGTATTTTCTGTAATCCTTAAATCCCTTCTTAATTTAAATGAGGAGCTCCAAGTGAGGTAGCTATTCTTGGCAGTATATTCATAATGCTGAATAGTGTAATATTTTTTGAAACGAAGGATAAATGAAAAGCCTGAACAAACTAAGCAACTGAGAAATGCTGATCGAGTAAAATGTGCAGACTCACATTTTACTAAGTATTTCAAATTACTTTCGTCAGTTCTGGTGTACTTAATTGCAGAACAGGCATTTCCTTTGTACTTTACTTTCAAATGTTATGTTGTATTGTAGAAAAGTGTTGCATCTATATTATCATTGATTACATTAGTATGGAAGGCCCATCTAGGTTGAAGCCCATGTTGCACTTTGTACTCCACAAAGTCGTTGTCAGAAGAGGTGTCCCTATGGCTGACAGCGCTCTGACAAATTCGAGGGAAAGGCTGAGGAGGAAGGCAGGCTGGAACTGTCACTGCAGGGAGAACCTGGGACATGGAAAGCTGCCTTCAGTAGAAGAGCTATATACGTCATTTGACCAGTCGCTATAAAATTTCTTCCTTACCTGACGTTTTATGTGTGTCAACTCAAATTTAACGTTCCTTTTCCTTTGATCGCCTGGTCTTGCAACTGCGTTCTTATCCGGGATGTTGTTGTCGAAATAGAAATGGAAGATCCTGAGTTTTAAATTGAATTGACAGTGAGCCTGGAGTTCCTTGCCACAGAAATGTAAATGAGAAGTTCACCTGTGAGCAGAAGATAAGGTCTAGGTCTTCTGTGCTAGTCTACGGCATATATTTCTCTGGCATTCACATTACTTGTGCATTGTTTATTACAGTGCTAAAGGTATTGGCAATATATAGTTGTGGCAACTGTACGTGAAGGATCGTAATCTTATTGAAAGATCATCATGTAATCAATTTCAAAGGGAAGAGCTACACCTCAGTCACTTCACTGAAATGAAGTAATTAGTAGGTAACGACTCTCAGTCCACGTGGTCTGTTCTGATATGAAGATCAGATTTTCTTGACTGTTCTTAGTTAAGCTTTCTAGAACAGATGGTAAGAATGGTAGATTTGGGACCAGATCGTGCTTTCTCTCTCAAGTATTATTACATTATGAACAATAGTGAGAATGTCAGGGTTTTGTTTATTTACATATCTCAACTGTTTGAGTGCTGAAAGCTTATTTTTTTGGTGAACAGAAGTTCTGGACCACTGAATTTAAAATACATTATTGGCTGGACTTGAGTGGTGACTAGAGGTCCTTACTAATGAAGTATCTATTAGCCACACTAAAGGTACAAGCTTTCAAGCATTTATAGATGGTATTTTTGTGCAAAAGCATCGGCAGGAGCTCAGGCAGGTGAACAGTTGCTTCAGAAACTAAGGAAGATCACAGTACTAAAATGAAAAGTTTCATACAGTTTTGAAAAATTATTAAGAATGTGCTGACAAGATATTAATTTGCATATAGCAAAAATGTAAATGTTGACTTTTAGCTGAAGAAATGTGCTCACAGCAATATATAGGCCTTCAGCTTTCCACAAGGATGTCCATAAACGTACATCTAATTTATCCTGGATTCAGTCCTGCAAGGTACTGAGCACTCTGCCTCTGACTTGTTAATGAGCTTAAGTTGCATGATTAGCATAAGACCTGGATGTTGTTTTAGGTTCATATTTATAACTTTGTTTTGTGCTGAGACAGGATGAATTAGAATGAATTCTGTACCATATGGATTTGAATAATGTGAAGGGGGTGGGAAAAAAAATTATGCATTGTTAGTTTGGTGGTTTATGTGCATGTGCCTCTGCATGCGTGAGTGGCCCACCATGTCAACCAGGGATTAATCTTTTATTCACTAAAAATTGTCTGGATTTTCAGTGCTGCCAGATGCAGCACCATGTGCATATATATATGCATGTATATATATATATATTTATCTGTGTATGTATATAGGTAAAAGCTGCAGTAACAGGGCCAAAGTGCCCATGCTGACTTAAACATCAATTCTGGATAGTGACATGCTATACAATATTATTGATCAGCCCGATTGAAGGTGACACACAAGGCCACGTTTGGGGAGGAAGCTGGGAAGTCTCTTTGTCCCCTTTCAAGTGAGTTCATTTGTTTGTGAGAGTCAGAAATAAATGCAGTAGGAGTTTTGTTATTTGTTTTTAACTGAACATTTAAAAAAGTTCAAAGTTAGCACTCGGAACGTATGATCTCAGCCATGGGCTAGCAAACCAATGCTAGATGGGGTTCTCAATATTTTGGGGAAACTTTTCAGTCTCATGTCTCTCCTAGAAAGAAACACTAGTATATTGATCCGTTTAATGGAATATATCAGTTTTCACTATATTTTATTTGGAAAACTTCCCATTCAGACATAATTTCCAGTTAGAAGAAGAGGTCCATCACAAGTGACAAAAGGCTTTCAGTCTGGGTGGAGGGAAGTTTCAAGTGTCTGAGTCATTAGAACAGAGATTGCACTAGGGAGTTCTGCAGCCCTAGAGTGCTTCTCCATGCAGCAACAGTCTATTTCAGGACAGAGTTCTCACAGTCTCTTCTTCTGGGATCCCTCTGCTTTGTAAAACTAGTAAAACACTTCACTAGGCCAGCAAGGAAGAGGCTGGCATTGCAACTTGGAAAGTCATCAAAATAAACAGAGCAGAGATCGGAACACGCATCAGTGCTTTCATTACCTGACTGTCAAACTAGTTTTTCCCCTTAATTCACCGAGCTGTGATGCAGAATGGATCAGAAAAGAGACTGGCTGAAGGTTACTCGTTTTGTAAAAGCTCACACTTGACAGTGAACTGCCTGATTCAGAATGGATACATGACTGTCTTCCATATCAGAAGTAGTCTTCAGTGGTGATCTCAGAGCATGCTCTACTAGGATCTCTCTCAGCTTTTGCAGGATAAATAACTAAATAAGGCTTGTCTTCTAATCTCAATGTGCAGCTAAATGAAAATACAAACATTTTTTGCTAAGCAAGGTTCTATTTTGTAGCAGTATTTAAATTTCCATTTTAAATTATCAGGGGACTGTAGCAAGATTAATGTTGAAAAGGCACTCCTGTGTAAAAGATGCAACTGTCAAGCTGGAGCTCTGCCAGGTTGGTTTTTGTTCTGCTTCCTGGATTCTGTAGGCAATGCACCCAGCTGGGAGATCTTTGACCGAATTTGGCTGTTCTTTTTTACAAAAGTGAGACAAAAGGTTGGTACACAGCGGGCCATCCCAACTTTATGGCTTCTATGGATTTCCTGAACTTGAATTTCTAATTGATTCTCTAAGCCACTTTTCCATCTAATTTGAGTTACTGGCATGTCACAGAGCAGGCTAAAGATCTGTCATCTCATACTTAATCTCCTCCTAAGCAACTCTTGTTTATGAAGTTAAGAGACCAATTTAAGGTGTAACAAACTGCTAAGGATAATAAGTACGTTTTTATAGAGGATTTAATATATTGTTTTGAAAAGGGAGCTGAGGAACAGATTATGCTATAGTGATTTGAGAGAGGTTGGTCAGCGTTAAGTCATGTCTTCCAATCAAGCCTTGTATCCACGCTGCCTTATTTTCTTCCGCTTTCTTTTATGACACTGTGAAAACATTTATTTGCCTTTCAACCTTTCAATACCTTTTATCTATCTAGAAAATCAGATTAAAATGGGCTCTGAAATACCAGCTAATTGCATTATATATAACTAAATAAAATGATAGCAAATATATTTAGGAGATATGGCAACAGTGGTTTTTGTTTTTTTTTCTCTTTCCAAAGAAATTTATATACTATAATCTTAAATGAAGGGTACTAACTGTGGTGACTGCATAAGAAATATACAAAATCCTTCAGCTTTTACTGCTTTCAAGGACTGTTACCTAAAAATCCTTGATTGTGAGGTTGGTTTTTATATAACACTTCCTTTGGCAAGCAACATTTCTCCCAGGCTGAAAGTGCTTGAGACACCACTTATCAAAAGTTATTTTTTTCCTGTGAAAATTTCTTATCAGATTGAAATAGCAGTTATTTTTTGCCAAATAAATAATGTTCATACTGAAATAGTTTGACAACATAAAACTGAGTATAAAATAATGCCTCTGCAGAAGTATTACACAACAAATCCTGCACATATCTTTGTTGAAGTTGATTGTGGTTATAGTCTTATCTGAAAGGACTATGGTAGTTTTGTAATTTTGGAAGAACCGTTTGCACTCTGATTTTGCATTTACAAGGAGGAGAGAAACAAGAAATCCATGAAAGCTAGTGAGAAGCCTAAGTGGTTGTGCTCCATTTTTTAAATTTTTTGTTGTTGTTGGATTTGATTTGCTACAGGTGCTATTTTGGGTTGGCCTTGGCTCAGGTGAAGGGAACTGCAGCTAGAGAGCTGCTCTGATTTAATGCTGCCTATTCCTGGGGGGCCAGTAAAGCATCGCCACAGCATAGCCTTGCTGGGTGTCACCATCATCCTCACTGGTAATTATTCTGTTTTAGGGCTGCAGTAGGACAGTTTTGCTTCCTAATTCTTGGAACGGAGTTTTGAAAGTAATGTTTCTTCATTTTCATCTGACTAAGTGTTAATAAAATCTACCCCTTTTTCACATTTTTTTTATGCTTCCAAATGTAAAGTATATTTAGACCGTAAGTGACTCCTGATTTCATTGAAAAGCATGTTCAGTCTTTTAGGTACTGCCTGAATATAATGAAAAAAAAACCCACCCCGAAACCACAAGTTAATGTGCTTGAACTGTTCAGCATAGAGTCTGCCCTCAGTAAATTTACTCTAGACTTAGGTCTAAGTTGATTAAATTATGTATCAAGGTGAGCTAAATGTCCTCTTTCTTTGAAACGTAGATTTTCGATTTTGCCCAGAATCCTCATACATCATTTCACATGTAAAAGGAGTTGTGTAGACTAAGCACAAGGTATGAAGAATAAAGCTATTTGTCATGCAAGGCACAGAGTGACTCATTGCTTTTGTACAAAAACGTCACAAGAAGTTCCTTTACACAATTTATTTGTGCTGATGTGCCTAATCCTGCGACTCATTTGTATGCTGTAATGCTTATGCCGGGGTGCGCTCTTGGGCAAGAGTCAGCTGGTGTATTTTGGATCACTGTGTGCCAAGGTGTGTAAAGCAACTTTCGTCTTCAGAATAATTTCTGATGAGGCTTGTTGGATAGTATTGGGTGTGTTAAGAAGCTAGAAACTTAGAAGAGATTTCATAAGGTGATGCTATTTTCCTGATGGAACTTAATATTTACTTTAACAGCCTTTTAAACTTGAAATGAGGATTTTTCTTAGGCAAAATAGCTACTTTTTAAAGGAAGTTATAGATATAACCCAGTGAGATCTATAGTGATGAGAACAGTGAGCTTTCAGTGCCTAATATAGTTTATCTGTTTGAGATTGTAAAAGTGTTATTTTATCTGGGAAAAGCTGGATTATCTGGCAAAAATACTAGTTGTATAGTCTGGTAAAGTAGCTTGAATTAATTTACCCAACTGTTTTCATGGAAATATTAATGTTACAGTCCACAAGAAAAAATCATGGGAAACGAAGATTAAACTTTGGACCTTGTAGTCCACTCTTAGTGACTACTTAGATGAAAACTGTATCAATTCACAACAATCGATGTTCATTCATCTCTCGGACAGCTTTTACTTAATTGCACATTTTCACTTTACAAGCATAACCCTGCGTAAGCCTTATAATTCAACATTTTACAACATTGTTAACTATGGTTCAAACTCAAGAAAAATATACAATATAACATTTTAAATTTATAACAATAACTTAACAGCATTTAATCTGTATCTGTCAATATACAACTTTTCATATATACTGAATTAAGTATAGAAGAAATTACAGTTTTAAGCGTTCCGTAGACAGTCTCCTAGGCAGGAAAGGCTGTTTAGTGTAAAAAGCTCCAAGTCTAGTGCTGTATCTTTAATGCCCTTCAGGTTCTCTTCACGTTGAACTACTTTCTTTCTGCTTTTGTTTGAATTGCACCTTAGAATAGACCCTGCTGTCTGTCCTACAACAGGTGTTATGTAGCTCTTGGGTCTGTTTAGCATGAAGATCAATATGAAGTACAGTATGACTGTAAGATTCTTGCTAGCAAAAATTTGTGGGACACTGTAATGCATAAGATTCTCATACAAGACTCTCTCAGTAGCTTTTTTTCCTTTTGATCATCCAACACAGCCTTTTTTGCAAGGAACACACTTTTCAAATTGTTTGTTTTAAAGAAGGAAAAGATAGTTGGACAGAATTCAAATATATTTCTTAGAACATCTTATGCACAAATCAATTGTTTAGGGGTTTGGTGTCGTGCCCCCCCCCCCCCCCCCCCCCCCCCCCTTTTGGAAGGTGATTTAGAAATCCTTCATTGTTTTCCTCTTCTTTTGCTGATATACATTGAAGACTTGATCTGACTGTCTGGTATTACACCATGTAGAATTGGAAGGGTCCTTTACCTGCCCCCACCCCATGATTCCAACTACCTCGTGCATGGGATGTAAAACAAGCAGGTAGATGGATGCACAGAGAGGCAGGTAGGTGGTGAGGCATGTAACTTGTGCTGATACTGCTTTCAGAGAATTTACCATCATGTTATCTGATGCATTTAATCTTTAATTCATAAAATCTGTGATCAGGTAATAATTCAAGAAGTAAACTTGTTTTCCAGTTGCAACATTGTAGGACATCTATGTAAAGTTTGTGCTAGAAGTTACCAGAACATAGTGATGATCTACAAGTGCATTTTAGCAATGCCTTTGTTGAATAGATATGCTCACTTTTCTCTAGTGCTCCAAGGTATGGCTCGTTATCAGACAACTCCAGTCTTCTGGTGTGGTGTTAAAGATGACAAATCTTACTGAGAGCCCAGCAGTGCTTGGTGGTACTACACAGCTTTGAATCATAGTCAGCATCAGATTGGTTACTGACACTGCAAAAAAAGTCACAGTTTTGATTCTTTTGATTCTAAGCCCAGACTCTGAAGGAACTACTGTGTCCTTTAGTCAAACAAATTGGTTACATGAAGCATATCTTTGAGGTAGTTTTTGTTTTTAAACTGACTTTGTACATCATTAGTTTTTCATTCCATATAATAAATAATCTGTTCTAGAATAATTCCTAAAGGCCAAGTATTATTGCCATTATGCAGACCCAATTTTTATAATGGAAAGTTTCCTCAAGGAGAAGATAGTTTTGCAACATTCTGGAAGTCAGACTCCATATTACCTCTTCCAGAGAAGAAAACTGCCCACAAAATTGCTTATCTTGTGAACTTTGTGTGGGGTTTTTGTTTCATTGTTTTTAAACTCAGTTGTTCCAGTAGAACACAGCTGTTTCAGTGGGTGGAAAGTGATAATGAGCCCGTGGAAGGGGAAGTGGTGCTGAAGAACCTAGCCAGTGGTTTAAACTAAGGAAGTAGACACCAGGCAGTAGAGGATTTATGTAACTTCATCTCCTTTTGTGCTTGATCCTTTTTTTGTGTTGTGTAGCATTTTTACTTTTTTTTTTCCCCTTAAATATGTATACGAAATTAACAACAGACAGGACAATTGCCTGGTTTCCTTTATTTGACTAAGTGTGTAGAAATCAGAAACAGACAGGAAGCTCTGTCACTCAGCATGAAATGTTCCAATTCTGAGAAAAGAAAACCACTTGTTCATGTGTTTAACAACTAAGCAGTTATCCAGTCCTACTTTTCAGGAACAGACCAAAATCGTCCTCAATCTCATCAGTGTCTGGAATATGCAAAGAATGCACAACTGAGCCTGGAGGTGGTAAATTCTCCCTTTTAATGTCCCTACTTCCATGTTTCTAGATTTACCCAAGTTCAGATGAGTTCTACTTTCTGTGATACTCATTCAAATCTGGGTTAACTCTGAGTCTTGTTCAGGATTTACACTAGTTCCCTGAAGGAATAAATTAGTCCAATAATATTACAATCATAATGGGAAGAAACCCCTAAAATAACCACAAAACCCACACAGAAACTAAACAGAATGTTAAGAATTAATGCCATTGCATTTGTGAATTCGAAAGAATTAGCCACATAGAGATCCTCTCTCTGAGATCTCAGATTCTTTGGCCAAGTGCTTATTTTAATTTTTAGGATTTTTGTCCAACATGTTGTTAAATTACTGGCCTATTCCTGAAAGTGTAAGGCTTCCCATTACAGATAACCTGGGGTTTAGAAGCTATAATTTTACAAATGCTACATTTTAATCCGTGTTTCTTTTTCTTGCCAATTATTTCCTTCATGCCTATGTGGTCTGACTTGATTCCAGAAGAAAATTCAGGATTATATTATTTTTAGAGATTATGTATTTGCGTGCATGCGCAGCTCCCCCCCCCCCCAAGTTGGCCAGAGTACAATTGCTTTCTCCTGTGTTATGTGTGAGTGCAATAATATCGTCCAGCACTCTAAAATACCATGGAATACTATTGTATATGTAGTGAATCCATTCTGCGTTGCCCATAAGAACTTTTTATAAAGACTCAAACCCCCACAGACATGGAAGAAAACCCATCTTTCCAACAAATATATTTGAGATGGGTTTATATTTATCTGAAGTCCTAGAATCTGGATAACTCCTCTGAATTTTATAAAATTTCTTATAATAACTTTTTATTTAATCCTCTCAGATCAGTGGGCATTTGAGCTTTTCCAAGTAGTTTAGATGTTCTTTATTCTGTCAGCATTGGGAGTCTTTATTAAGAAAGCTTCTGTCTAATTTTTCTTCAAAGGAACTCTCTTTGAAGGACCTTATTCTTTTATGGTCAGGTTTTCCCAGGAGATACTTAACTGCGTAAGTCTTCTTGCTTTGATGGTTAGTGATGCAGGAAATCATGATGTAGCCTTGAGGTTCAACCACTTCCTGTTCTTCCAGGACTATGTTCTAAAACACAACCAGAACTTTAAAATTATTTCATTAGAGACATCTGCATATCTTGAGAACATTCATAACTTGCTAGGTTGCAGAAATTGTGTAGGCTATTTTGCAGTTTTCATCTGGGAAGAGAATATGGAACTAGTGAAACTTGTACAGTCATTTGCATTATTTCAATTTTTCTGGAAAAGCTGTCTTTTTTTAAGAACTTTCAGATGACGTTCTGAGGGCCCTTGTAATGGGAATTATCATGCTTTGATATAACGTACAATAATATTTTATTTTGTATGAGATAGTATTTTTTTTTCACTCAAAAACTTCCACCAGAATTAGGTTTTGATTGAAAATGAATTACTGTGAGATACGGATAAAAGGTCAATCAATATGGTCCTGAATATTGGAACAAGTAAACGGGTTTTTATCTTTACTGTTGCAGGAATAAGGCAGAAAGAATAAATACAGTTGATAGCCAAGATGGAATTGTAGACTAGGGATTCCTTGATTCAAATTAAATATATTACACTGCATCAAGTGAAAGGAGAAACTGTGGAGTGTGAGCTTAAGCCTACCAGTAGATCCCATGCTTCCCATTAATAAAAATCTAGTGAAGTAGCAGCCGTACATATTGTGTTTAGTTACACAGATTCTACAAAGCATTAAAAAAGTTGGAAAATATTAATGGGTTTAGATTAACCTTTACCCTATTGCCCTGCTAAATATAGTTTCCCAGCACTCCTCTGGGCCAGTGTCCCTTTATTTTGCCATGGAAAAACCAGAAATGTTTGTTGGCTCATCTAAAAATATTTGGGAATGCTGGCAGTATCACTGGGTGAGACAACATGTATGTCTGCTCACTAAAGTAGATCTGGTCAAACTTTAGATATCGCTACTTTTTCAGAATGTAAAATAGGGTGGGGTTTTTGTCAAAGTACTTGTTTAAAGTTCCATTTACTGCCAGAAGATTATTTTCTTAAATTGTAATCTGGTAAAACTGTGTGAGTTATTAGTACCAGAATTCTGAAAAATCTCCTTCAGAGTTGGGTCTTGTTATAAATTGATAAATACAACTTCTTTCTCAGAATGGTAAGGTTTGTAATTCATTGGCTAAATCTGGACCCAATGTAGTGTGAATTGTGGCTTCATTGAATAAAAGCAGACCACTGAATAATTTTGAAGAGAAATGTAGCAATATCATAGCATTGCCTGTTTCCAAATAAAATTTGGCAGCTTCTCATGAATTTTTTTTGAGATCTGATAAACAGAAGGCTTAAAGTATGATCCATGAAGTACATATGTAGTGAGAAAGCTATTTGGTCACAGACACTTTTGAGTAAAATCCTTAGAACACCACAGGTACCAAAGCAGCCTATCTCATTTCGTATTGACATAAACCACTTAAACCCTTCTGTTAAATATCAATCAATCAGAAAAGCAAAAATGTGTGCAGATTGGACTAAATAATGGTCTCTGAATTATAGATTATTATGATTCACATACTACCTCTTTTGACCTGGACATTCTTTTGATACCCTAAGAATAATACTGTTTAAAGAAAGGTTATCTTAAAAAGCTAACAAAAAAGTAAACAGACCGACTCCCCTTTTTCCTTTAACATGTTCCATCTTCCTAACCAGTTCAAATAATATATTAAAAAATAGAATTAAGCATCTTTTATTATTTTCAGTTCATTAATATTTATAGGAAGTTCCAGTAATCAGGATCTACCAAAAAGGTTATTTGCAGACATGCTCAGAAAAGACAAACTTCTGTTCACCTAGAACTGAATTATTCTTCTGTCTTTGTTTTGTGGGCTTGATGTTTTCATTTCAGTGAGTGATCTGCATGTTATAAATACGTTTACAAAAGTAATGCTGAGCTAAGCAGAGAATATTCTAAGTAATCCCAGTGAAGGAAAACATGAGCTGACAAAACATATTTGAGAGGTGTTGGCTATGTCTGTCCTTATATTGTTACATTCTTCTTTTTATGCTTCCTTAGATCATAGATGAGGAAGAAACACAGTTCATGAGTAATTGTCCTGTTGCTGTTACCGAGAGCACGCCTAGAAGAAGGACACGCATTCAAGTGTTTTGGACGGCTCCTCCTACTGGTACAGGCTGTGTAATTCTGAAGTAAGTATTTTAAGGCATATTAAACTAACCATTAAAGTTCAGTTACTAATAAATCTAGTATTTATTAGATTAGGAACTATTGGAGTTCTTAAATGCTTTTTTTCTCCTTTGACACGCTTGACCAAGGATAGTTCTACTTGAACAGTTACATGTTGGGGACTTGAAAGACCAGATTTTCAAAAGTTACCCCAAGCCTTCGGTAACTGTTGGCCTGGTGACCCTAACTGGACTTGGTAGGCTATCAGGCATTTATTTCACTTAAGCATATAAAAATACTGAATCTTTAAGATTGAAATTGCATCCATCTGGTTGAGATTCAAGTAAAAAACATGCTCTTAGTTGAGGTGAATACTAAGATGTTCTGTAGAGTCAGGATTTTCTAAATGGAGCTTCATCAGTAAAACCAGATATATTTTTTTAGGGGTGAGTGCTTTCATTTTAGAGCTGGTGATCCTTTTCTGATGTTGTCCTATTATTTCTACAATCTATTTCTAAAGCGTGCGTATTCATGCTTTTTAAGCAATAGACAAAGGTACCATTATGTAGGTGCACTTCGCTTTAGGGCCACTTATTTGACTGTAGAAACTTTAGGTCACTTCTTGCTATGAAGAGTATCAGAGGGAAATGCCAGAGAACCAGAAGAGTCCTGTCTCTTAAGATTTTGCTTGTCATATTTAATAGGACAGATTAGTGAAACATGCATGGACAAGTCTGATGTCTTTGCTTGCTTTGAATCTGTCTGGGATAAGCTTTTGCAATTGCTAAGATGTGCCCTGCAGTAGACCAAAGAATTTCAAAGAATCTTATCAGTACTGAGGATGCCTTTAGAGGCACAAACCACTTCTAGACTTTTAAGGAGATGCTCGTGAAAGGTTGTGCTGAAGTTCAGACAAATGTGTTATTAAAATTGCAACTGATTTCTGAAATCAGTTAGGCTACAAATGTAGCCTATGTACTATGTAGAAATGTAGTTAGGCTACAAAATCGCTACCAGCAAAACTGGTCCATGGCTGCTCTCCTCTCACCCTGTGGTTCGCTTTCTTCTTTTGCCGATTGCCACAAAAGATAACGACCCTCTTCTTCCAGGTCTGTGAGGCTGACCTACCCCAGCCCTGACACTGGCTGAGGAACAGTCTCAAGTCTTTGGCAGTGAGCTTCTGCTGCTGCCTCTCAGTATCAGCGAAATAATTTTGTTTAAATTATGTGTTTTAATATGTACAGAAGCAGTTCAACAATACACTTGCAGTCTTAAGCTCAGGAGAGACAAGTGTACATTGGACTGCAGGAAAACTGTGAAACCTGCTGCTTCCTGGATGGTGAGACACATTGTGTGTTGAAGTTTGAGAGTTCCTTGAGCAATCAAGAAGATTTTTTTCTGGTGTTGCTGGGCTCTGTTTATCAGTAAAGCTGTTTACTTTTCTCCTCTGGACTGCCTCCCTCTTAGCTGTGTTGCAAATACTACTTAAGGCACTTATTGTGTATATAGATACAGTATACAGTATAATAATAATAATGTGATGATGTTTTGCACACGCTTTTAAAGACACAAGGTTTTAACTTTAATCCAATAATGATATGCAACAATAGAAGTTGATGGATTTTTTTTTCCTTATTACTGTCTTAAGCAGAATTGCCATCACCCCCAAAAATGAAACAATATTTTTCTCACTGCAACTTAAACATCTGTGGCTGAAGTTGATTCAGGGGCCTGCCTGAGTCTTGTCAGCAAAGGAATGTAGTAAAGTACCACCAAATGCAGGAACCTTGATAAATGTTTCTTCTCCCTCCTCTCAGCTGATCAAGTCACGCTGGATGTTCAACACACTCTGATTTTTACACTGTGAATACTCACATTATTGCAGAAAACTCAAGAGAGTCTCTAAAAATTAAGACAGAACTGCAGTTCTTATGTTAATATGGACAAAAGTATGGAATTGTTGCTGTCTTAAAGAATGTGAAGAATAAATCATTGGCATAAAACCTTCTCGGACTGCCGGATGACAACAAAACAATGAAGTGTCAATATAGAGTTTAGCTGACTGGCAGCAGTTCCCATAATCTGTTTGGGCAGCTAAAAGAACGTCTTAGAAATTGAAGTTCATAGGGAAAAGAAAAAATTTTTGGGGTATGACCATCTATTTACACTGCATTGTGGGTATTCTAGGTGTGTATGTGCTGGTGAAAGTGAAAGTTGTAAGGTACTTCCCAGTAAAAATTATGTGAAAAATACAAACTTGCCTCTCAATGGCTGCTTTATTGACCCCAGAGGGTAACTGGTCTGCTCCCCAGGACAGTTCAAAAAAAGAATGAAACAGTGACCCTCATTAGGAATTGCTGATGCCAGAAATTAACATCATAATGTGGTGTTTGTGCTGCAGTGCAGCCCTCCATGGCAGCATACGTGGCAATCACTGGTGTGGTTCTGGCAGGAACAACATTTACATTTTTTCTTTTGTATGTAAAGCTTTGACCACATCTGAATTAATAGTTTACAGTCAGCATCCTTTATAAACCTCCTTTATGGTCAGCTCCCATAGAATAGCATACAAATGTTGGATGCAATCTTTAAGTGTTATGTCATTTGTGAAAGCTGTAATGATATGATAAAAACAGAAGTCTAAAAGCAGTTATTATTTTAAATATTTAAGTCCAAAGTCATGGAAAAATTCTGAAACCTTGAACTTTGGAGGAAACAAAAGCCTTCTGTATTTTTCTTTTTTTTCTGTGTGTAATAGTGTGCAAATAGTTTTTTATTATCAGTATGTATCTATTTCAATCCTTGGAGACTGTCTGGTCATTTTCTTTCAGAATTTCCAAAACAGAATGGCAGTATTTTGGAGCTTGTTCTGAATCATAAGGATATACTTAATCCTTTTCATTATGTTCTTGTCTACTGACTTCAATATACAGAAAAGTTAAATGTAGTCGCAAGTTAAACATAGCTGATCTGTAAAATCTTATTATTGTTTTAGTGCCAAATGTTGGGGTTATTTTTTAACTTATAATTGTATAATTAAGTATAGAGGCTTCCAGGAAGTTTTTCCTGGACTAATGGTGAGGGGTTTTGGACATTTATTTTTTCCATGGTTTGTGAAGTCTGATACCTTTTGATATAAACACCTGATTGCACACATTTGGCTAGGAGTCTTCTCAGTGCTTTCTAGGAATAGTTCATGTGATCTATTTGGTTTTGATAAGCATAAACTGACATAGAAAAATGGTAATCTGTAGCTCTGGGGTTCAGTAAGGGATGCTAAGTAAGTCTTTTGGCATCAGCACACGTGTGTAATGCTGGCTTCTTCTGTGACCGCAAAATTGAAAGTTTAGGAGAACAAATGTGAATTCAACTTATCATTCCTACTTTGCTTTCTAAAACATCTTTCTGTGTGAAAGTTTAGAATTGGGGAAGAAAAAAAAAAAAAAAGAGGGAAATAGATTAACTTATGATGTTGCACTGTAATTGCTTAGTCAAGAATAATTCATCCATTCTCTTCGTTCCCACTAAGTGATGACAGTGAAACAGCCTAAAGGTTCAGATCCTTCCAGACTCTTTATTGAAACGCCCAGCGTACAGAATGCGCTTCAGGAATGCAAGCAATTGCTGAGGCTCTGTTTGTCCAAACATTTAAGCCTATGCCCCAGTCTCACTGAAGACATAAGACAGAATACTGCTTAGATGGTACACGCTGCTTGGGAGACCCTCAATCTTTACGCCCTCTTCCTATTTGCCTGATGTCTGCTAGGAACACTGTATAGCTAAATCCAATTATAGGAAGGTACACAGACTCCAGCATTACCAGCTGTTAAAATGATTTCTGCAGAGGGATTAAATGGAGAAACAGCGTATCACTTTGGGGATGGCCCCAGATACTGCAAGACAATTTTAAGCACCTTGATTTTTAGAATGACCTAATGGAAATAGAATGCATTGTCAGCTGTGAGATAGCCCAGTCAGCCTCACCACAGCGTTAGGTGCTTGACTAGAAAGTTTTGCTGTGTGGAACAAAGTTATTATAACAACATAAATCAACAGAATGCACTCGGATCTTAGCAACCAGGATTCGCTTGGCTGCCTCAGCATCTGTGCTAGCTTCAGAAGCTCCCCAGATATCAGCATGAGCAGGGAAGTGCTTACAATAATATTTTTCCTGTTTGTATGGTTAGAAATACCTATTTAGACCATTCTGAGCTTTCACGCTGTGCACAGTCTACTTGTTTCTGTGTTCACAATGCAACATTTAGTCTTTCTATCCCTGTATATTTTCCCTTATTTCTTGTGATTGATTGGACACCAAGGTGCTATGTGGAAATATGGGAGGAGCAGGTCATTTCCTTCATCTCCTAATAAAAGTTTCTGTTCTAAAACTTATTTACTAGATTTTTTGGGATTTTCAGAATGCGTTGGCTCTCTAGTATCTCTAAAACCTACTGTTAAAACGTTCTTGAGATATTTATAATTATTTTTGCTATGTGCAATTTCTATAAAAATAATCATATAGACAATTGAGCAGTGGCAGAGCCTAGTGGCATTTTATATAATCACATGGAAGTAAAGAAATTTTCTGTAAAAAAAAAAAAAAGGCTAATAGAGATTTATCTAGTTCAACAAGGACAGTCTTAAATATGGATTTGAATTCCTGATTTGCACCGTTGATAGAGAAAAGATAATAAAAGTTTATCAGAAGTTTCTTGGCAGTGATGGAGAATCACCTCTTTTAGGCTGCTTTTAGCCCCAGATTTCTAGGTTCAACTGGTTAGTTGTGTTCCTCAAGATAGTGTCTCTGTTCAGTGTGCTACTGAGCAGCTAGGTAAAGGTCTGACGTGTGATGGAAAATACAGAACAAATAGTTTTCTGCAAAAACTTTTAGAATTCTGTAATATAAAACAAGAGTGAAGAAAATTTTGAAAATTGTCTTAGCTTGTCACATATTAAAATTTCATGGTAGGGAGAATCTTGTTAATATCCAAGTTGATTAAATCTGTCAGCTGCTGTAGATTTCATGAAGAAGCAAGTATTGCTAGATGGTAATTATCTTTTCCTCCTTTGGCATTTGGTGGTTTTTGCTGAGCCTGAGATTAGTTGTTACTGTAGTAAATGATGGCCACATGCAGATAAGTTATATTCAATTTACCATTTAGAAAAGAAGCCACAGTTCTCTGGTTGGCTCATGGAATAATCGGCTTCTCAGGCAATGGACGTGACTTGTATGGGAAATGTAACTAAAGTTCTTGCTGCCAAGTTATTTATTTCTGCTATACATCTAATCCTTAAACAACCACCAAATTAAAGTCTGGTATCTGTAAACAGTGTTTATTACTACTTGCAGAAATTCACTGTAGTCGTCATGATGTCTCTGCTGATTGTTTCTGAAAATGTTTTCAGAGCCATCTCCAGGGAAATATTTTATAATTTGAGGAAAAGTGTGAAACTTATTGTTTCTCTTCATATTTAATTATCTTCATGATTGTAATTACAATGGGCTTTGTTCGTATGTAGTCAGAAGGTAGAGGAATTTTAAAGAATTTGTGGTCTTCCAAATAAAAAACTATGATACATTTAGTATATCAGGTATCTATTGGCAAAATCTTTTAGGTAGTTGTATTATTAGCAAGGCTATCACGCCTATGAGGAAAACTTCATTTCTAGTACATGGGTCTACACCTTGGATATAATAGTTTCCAGCCTCCGTGCAGATACTGGAAGTACTCTTGCTCTTCAGCCTTCAGCGCTCTGAGAGCGACTGAACTCCAGCTAGAGCTTTTTGAACACGTGCTGTTTGATTCCATGTAACTTCAAGCATTATATTTATTCAAGTCACTTGGCATCTCACTCAGAGTAAACACTACACTGAAATGTGACGTTGGAAAAACTAAAAGAGGAACCAAATGTCACAAAAATCCATGAGTTCCTAACTACATTTACATACTGAAACTGTCTTGATACACAGCCAGATCTCTTCTCTACATTCAAACTCACGATGAGATCCAGCCAGGCAGTCCTTAGGCCAGAAACAGAGCACAAGGCGTTTGGAAAACAAAACCCCAAAACCCACAAAACACAAGGGCAGCTCCATGGTGTGTAAATTAATATATGACCAACTCAGTAACACTGTCTCAAGAAAAGTGTTTATCAGAAATGCCAAATTTGAAATGGTCAGAATGAAATGTGTTTCAGTATTAATGGTTCTTACTAAAAGTGTTGATGTTATGATTCTCTATCACAAAGACAAGTTGCACAAATTTACTCCTACCAGAAGTTCCAGTTGTTAATGAGCTACAGAGTGGGCCTGGTTCAGTCAGACTCCTTTATGTGCGTGGAAGCTACAGTGCTGCTTCTGAAATTATTGCCAGTCATATAAAAGGAACATCTGATAGATGATCACAGAGTTGAACTTAAAAGAAAAAAAAGGTGTATCTTAGTTACCACTGAGGTATTTGTGTGTTACATTTCAGGCTTGTCCCAGATTTCTCGTCAGTATCGATGAGGTGGCAGAAGGAGGAGTGGGGCAAGTTTGTACGTTATTCAGGTTGCTAGGCTAAGGTGATTAAGCAGTATAAGTACATTCTTTGCTTCTTTCTCATACTCTCATCGCCAAAACATTTTCTTTTCTTTTTTAGGCTGTAATTACCCAATATGTGCATTTTTCCTTGATTTTCTGGGATAATTACCTGAGTAATATGTAGCTCAAGTCTTTTTCTATATGCTTAATTGGGTGTTTCTTTAAATGCTTTACATGGGATGTATTCTTTAAATGCATCCTATTTGTTACAAAACATGAAATATGATGATTTTACATGCTCCTTTAGGACTCCTGAATACTTGTGCGTTCTTGAAAAAGAGATTTGTGGATTTGTGCTTATTGCAAAATACCGCTATTTTGAAGCAGATGAGCTACTAGTACATAGTGGAAGATCTATGAGGAATTCACTGTAAAATTGTGCCTCTAAATATTCAAAGTTAAAAAACAAACAAACCCCACCACCACCACCACTTGTTTGAATTGGATATAAGCTTGTTATTCAGTCTTTTCCATTTCTCCTTTCAGTCTTGTGCAATTGTCCAGCTACTTACATCAACAACTTTACCTGGCTTTTATTAGAATACTAATACATGGTCAGAGCACAGTTATAAAGCATTTACTGAAAGATTTCCATTATGGCTAAATATAATGGCCAAGGAAAAATAGAGAACTATCTACCTTCCTTGCCTAACAAGAGCTCTGAGTAACAGTATGCTGTTCATGGAACAATAGAACATAACTGTTCTCATATTATAAATAGCTATTTTCATTTTCTTAGTAATATTAATGTCTTCTGCATGCAGAGAAATGATCAAAATTCCTATACAAATAACTTAAAAATAAAAAAATCCCTGTCTTCCAGTTAACTACCGCATGACAAGAGCAGTAGCTTCTGAACTTCATTTTTGATAGAGATAATAGCAGTATAGCTTAATATTTCTTTGTACGCAGCTTAAAATATTTTTGTAGACACTTCATGCATTTCTACACAATTAAGATAGCAATCTAAGATATCTCTATAAATCCTGACCTTCCTTAGAACAAATACAACCCTTCATGTATAGAAAATGTAGTAATTTTCCATATACAGTTCTTTCAACCTGCTTTAGTTTTCCCCCATTCTTCACTTTTAGGATTTGGTGTGACAGCATTGTGCAGAGCTTTAAATGGCTAGGGACATAGATTGGAAGTGAGTAGATTTGGGTTCATTCTTGTCTTTCATACTGGGTTATCATACACAGCTCAACTCATTTCTCAATGCCTCTGTTCTCTCAAAAGCAACTAGAGGCCCGTGACTCTTCATAAAACACTGCAAGATAGAAAAGATTGTGTTAGCATTGCACTATTCTAATTCCTTAAAGGCTATGTCAATGTTTTCTTTGTCCAGCTATTTTAAAATCATTTCTTACAAAAAAAAAAAGGACAAAAAATAAACTTTGCAATGTAACCAACAGTCCTATATTTAATTTTTAGGCTAAAAATCTACAGTTTACTTGTATTAAGAAGGAAAAACATCCTTCTGCATTTCTATACAGCTTCTATATTTATAGCAGTTCTAACATTAGATTGCAACAATTGACATTTGCATTTTAATATATATAGTAGCAGCCCCCTGGATCTACTGACGAAACACATCTACATCTAAACCAAAAATCCATTTCACTTTCTTTTTCTCACAGATTTAATATTGTTCCTTTAACTTCACAGTGGAAGCACATGAATTTGGAGTGTTGTAAATGAATTTTCTTGTAATTTTGTGTTCTTCTAAATAATCTTTTTTACAGCACAATTAATATAGTAATCCTATAAAATCTAGCTAGATTAATTCATATGCTGTTTTGTTTGCAAAGATGTCCTGTTGCAAAGCAGCTTAATCATTTTGCTACTGAGAGATGGGTCTGTTCCTTAAGGAGTGCAAAGCAACGGAAACACAATGAAAAAAAGAAAAGAGTAAGGAGAGGATGATGGTCTTTCATCTAGTGATAGAGGGAATCTAGTTATGGCTTTATTATGAAGGATATTTTTCACTGTTTCACACTGTACCTTGCAAATGCCTACAATAATTTAATATTTGAAAAAATCAGTGTTATGGCACATTTTGTGATAAATGCAAGTAACATGCAGTTACTTTCATTGGTCCATATGGTTATTTTTTTGCACAAATAGTTGCATTTTTGTAAAACAAGTTCTACAAAAGTAAAAATAAAAAAAAGGTATCTTTTTATGTGCAACGTGGTAGGAATGCAGGCATTAAAAAAGTGCAGCACACTCCTAAGACACTGATAGAAGTTCTTTTTTTGTTCATCATTGCATTTTCTCCACATTTTCTTGGGAAAAACTGCAACTAGGAATAATAATTAAAGTGAACAGCTGACAGAAGCTCAAACACAGAATTTACCAGAAGTCAACTGTATTCTCATTTGGTACTTAGCAAAAATATATGGAATATTTAAAGCTTTCAGATTTATTTCTTACCAATTATACATGCTTATTTTCTTTAGCATAGAGAAGCTATTGCAAATGATGTTAGAAGGGACTCTGGTGAAATACTGAAGTCTTTTACTGTCTGACAGCAGTATGACAATAGGATGAACTATGGTTGAGTTTCCCCTGTACGCCTCGATTCTTCTTAAAGGTGGAGTCTTGGCAGTCCCAGTAAGGAAGTGGTGCCGGTACTAACCTGTCGTTGCTACTGGTTAGCTAAAATGATTCCTCTGATGCCCTTTATTCTCAGGTGCTGCAACCCTCTTTTCAGCCTGTGCCTTCCTCCAGTCTTTTCTCTAGGCTATTCAACCGCAGCTTCTTCCATCTTTTTCTCCTTCTAGATATCTCATTGTTCTCATTTGGTCTTCTCTGAAGTATATCCTTGAATTGTGGCACCCCAAACTGGGCATTGTAATCCTGCAGTAACACAACTCCCCATGGTCTTAGACAAAGCACTTCCACTGAAGTGTTTGCTGTTTTTCATAAAATAACATTTATTTGTGTCCAACTTCTGATCCACTAGACTTCCTTCATCCTGCCTATCAAAAACTTCTCTCCTTGGCTTTTCCCTTTCTGTCTTTGTGCAAGTAATTACTCTTATCTAAAACTAGAACTTTGTGTTTAACATTATTTATTTACAGCTTGATACTCTCTGCAGTCACTAACTTGTTCTCTATTACATCATTCAAGTTATTAATGAAAATATTGATGCATTCATAACCACACAGAACTTGAAACTCTTTAGTGAGTTCCAGCTGAGTTCTAAACATATAAAAAAGCAAATTGATTTAAATAGATGAACTTTGCTGTCTAAAAAATCCTGCCATCTAATCATGATGTAAGTAATATGTATGCATTTTAAGTAGAATTTAAACTAGTTTGAAAAACTATGCTAGTTTGATATATCTGTGTATTTAGAAATCTAAAAAATGTATGAAAAATATCATGAAAATTTTTTTTGTTAGGTAGTATTTTATATTGACAAAATCTGTATTGGAGAAGGATAAATCCTCAAAGAGTGATTACATCTATTTACATATCCTGGAGAGAAAATGCAGAAGGATTTAAGATGTCTAAGGAGGAAAGTTCTCTGAAGTATCTTGCACTGAAATCTAATTTTGTCTGAATTTTGCTCCCAGTAAGTGGGGGAAATAAAACAGTAAAAATATGTATTTCTGCCTAAGTCTCTGGTAGGGTCTGTATTTTCATAAATTTCAAGTAGTGTGATGAAAAAACCCCACCTCTATAATTTTCTTGTTGTTTGCTGTTTGTAAATGAAAATCATTGTTAATTTCGGAGCCCGACAGCTGTAGAACATTTGCCAATAGGCAGCAGCTGTCAGTAGCACTCCAGTTTATTTTGCAAACAGATGTTTAATTTGACTTCAATGCCATTGTCAATTTTTGAGGGGAAACAAAGAGAGGAAAGGAATAGAAATAATCATGATAGTCATAATTTGATTTCCTTTCAAAACATAAAGAGGAGTCACTATTAATGACATCAAAAGTGTTTTCATTTTTTATTACTGAATGTTTTAAATCAGGTTGTTTTTTTTTTTATAACGGCATGTACTGAAATTAAGCTTTCTCAATGCATGGTAACATGTTAAGGAAGTGTCAGGAACTGAAGGCATTATTTTAATGTAGTATGCTACATTTTATAATACACATTTATTTATGAATCAAAATGTAATACTCTTTGTACAGTTTACAGATAGAGTTTTTTGTCTCTATATTAAAGCCATTGTACCAGTGAGCCCACGGTCATAAAAAAACCATAATGTTGTTTACTGGAGTATAATAGTATTCTCATCTCACATCAGCGGAAGTGAAGGGCAAATTTGGTCCAGTAATGATGAAATGAGATAATGAAAAAGCTAAGTAACATAATGTAGTTCACTTTTAATTTTAAAAATTTAATTTTAAAAACCAATGATTTTATCCGGTATGTGCCCAGTGACTGGAGGCTTTAATAAAATGTGCTGTTATAATATCTTGGCAAGATCCTCCGTTATTCAACTCTCATCTGGTTCTCTAGACATTTTGAAGTTAGCAGTGTATCGTCTCAGTCCTATAAAACTTTGGCAGTTCTTACATGTTACAAGGTCTAATTTAAATTAGTCATAAAGGTGGCACATCCTACTGGTCATTTACTCCTTTGCAGCACAATCTGTTCAGGTATTTCAAGATGGTGTTTCTATGAGGCTATATAATCAAACCTGCAGTTAAATTTAAGAAGCTATACTGGCTATGCCTTTTGTATGAAATTTTCTATGAAAGCAAAATTTTTCTACTATGCTGAGTTTAGTATTTGCTGAAACGTCTGCATGTCCACAAAAAACCTAGAACGGCTCTACACAGCACAGTTTACAGTTAAAAGTTCAAGCGCAGCTATATTTCAATACGAAAGGCAAATGGCTGAATTAACAAAGTGTCTGATTCTGCCATCTTTACTTACATTGAACAGTATTTAAATTCTCATGTGGATTGAAATATATTAACTGGAGTCTGAATGATACATTATATCAATAAAGGTCTCAGAACCTGAACATGGTATTTATCTTGATTCTTTTTTTTTTTTTTCAGTTGAAGTACCACAAAATCAATTCTGATCTGTTTCCTTAAAGGAGCAGCTCCATGTGTTGTTACAATTCTTTAGAAATTATGAAAGAAAAAAACCAAAAAACCTAGAAAAGGAATTGTTCTTTATGTAGACTGTTGAATTGATTCTTGTCTTTCTACTTACCTGGTTTGGCACTTGTTTGAAGGGATTTTTAAAAGGATTGAAATATTAGATTCAACCAATAATTGAGCAGGCCATTCCTTTCTTTTCCTTGCAGTAATTAGATACCCACTTTTCTATCTTTTCTATGTCATTAGACATGCATTAGGTATCTTTGCTATATGAACAGCAGTAGTCTGAATGCTTTTTGCTCCACTTTCCTGAAGAGATGGATTTGTTGCTCAGTCAGTTCACTGCTTCAGCAGAATGTGGTTTAAAGCCTTGCAATGCATCAGAAAGCACACTTGATTTCTTTAACGGTTTCTGAGTTTTCATTTGCTGCAGAAAGGAGAGGCTTGTAGGGGCCTGTGTCTAGAGAAGGAATCGGCTCTGTTCGTTAGGATAATGAGCTTGATGCTCGCTCACTGCACAGACTGTATGTAGCCTGGTGATACCCTTAATATGTACCAACAACTCATTTAAGTTCTACAGATTACCTATCATGTTTCTTCCCATAGATTTCTCTGGAAACGGCATATATGGTTGTTCTGTAAGCAGAAAAAAAGGGTGTGCTCTCTCGTGATACAATTACCTTGCAGTTGTTTGCTGAGGTAGATATGAGACAAGGAACTTGTATCCAGAATAGAAAAAAGTTCCACACTGCAGAGAGGATGCCATGTATTGAGGTACCACCATTTCATGAAGGTTCATAAAGAAATTGTCTTGTTCGCCAGAGTTAATTTAGATAACAAATACTAATGAACAAGCATTTATCTAATTTCTCTGAATAAATTGTGGACAAAACTTTGTTTTCAATTCAGTGAAGAATCACAAATAGCTTGCCAGTTTTATAGTAGTAGTAGTCTGTATTTCTGCCACACATAGTTCTGCTCACAAAGTACTAAATACGTTCTGGCAAGTAAATGAAATAAACTCATAGAGGCGGCAAATTTCAGAGATAATCAGATGAGTGTTTTCTTCATTTTCTTTATCAGTAAGCCACTTGGCTCAGCAAGAATTAAGTTTTAAGTGCTGTCCTTATAATTTTCTAGTTTTCTAGTGGATACTCGTGCATCAGAAGAAATTCAGGCTCTGATTCTTTTCTGATTACGTGAAACTGAAGTTGGTAATTGATTTCAGTAGGTCAGTCCTCAGTAGACTGTCATCTCATAGTCAACAGCAGCATAAGATTGCAAGGCACATCTAGATTTTCAAAATACCCTCAACATCATTGCATCTGATAATTGTATGTTTTTGATTTTCAAAGCATATATTTTTTGTCTCTTTTTCTGTGTAAATGTTTGGTGGGGGCAAACGACTGCCTTCTATAAAAAGCAAAGTCAGGTAGGTATACCTTTATAATTTTGTCTTAAAATCAGGAGATTTTCCCTTGTTGCTTCAGTTTTGAAACTAAACCAACTATTGGAAAAGTTTAAATTGCGCTGCTTGGGTGCCAATCTCAAAATCATAATCGATTCACCTATTTCCTATACACATATCGGAAGGAGCACCCCTGCTTGTCTCTACAGTGTCTGATCCCTTGCTCTGTTTCCTCCTGTATCTCTAATCGCACTTGGTGTATGTCAGTTTACCTACTTTAAAACATCTTCCCCTCAGAGTTTCTAATGAAGTTAAGAATCTAATTAACTGCACTTTTTGTTCCAAATAAAACTGGTAGGGCTGGATTCCAGTTCCTAAGTCTATGCCTGCTTCTCAAAGCTGCTAATAAGGAAGGGTAATTTATCATCTTAATCCTTTCCATTACTACTTACTACTGTTCACAATGTGCCTTTAATAGTTCTATTCATGTGCTCTCCTTGCCCTGATGAGTGAGGGAGATACAGACTGTGTAGCTTTTGCTTAATCCCTGGTCCTTTAAGCATAGTTGTAATCACATCCTCCGTGAAATGATGACCTTTGTCTGGGCCAACAAGACTGCAGGAGCCCCACAGAGACAAAAGGCTTTTTGTGATAAGACATGAGGAAACGGCCTCAAGTTATGCCAGGGGAGGTTTAGGTTGGATATTGGGGAAAATGCCTTCACCAAAAGGGTTGTCAAGCACTGGCACAGGCTGCTCAGGGAAGTGCTTGAGTCACCATCCCTGGAGGTTTTTAAAAGACATGTGGTTGTGGTGCTTTAGGGGCATGGTTTAGTGGTGGACTTGGCAGTGTTACATTAATTGTTGGACTCGGTGATTTTAAAGGTCTTCTCCAACCTAAACGATTCTATGATACTGATGGTTTTTTTTTCCCTCTCCTTGTTGCTGGATGTTGTTTTCTAGAAAAGGCTTCAAACCACCTTGAGGAGGAATTGGTCACTTCCAAGTAGTTTCATTACCCCAGACTGTTCTGGGGAGCTAATGTATATAGTCTATATGAAATCACATCCACAGTCTGACAACTCACTGCTGCAGCAAATATATGACTAGACTTTTTCTTGCCCTTCCTATGCATTTCTTGGACAATTTTTTGTCCGTTTCCTAACACCTGTTTCTGTACCTTTCAACGTGGCTATTTCCTTAACCCTAGGAGTATTTTTCTTTCTTGTAGCGAGTTTAGCGATTATTCTTTCTCCATTTACTTTCTTAACCCTTTTGTTTCTGCTGTGCCCTAGTAACAGCCATTACTGTTTACTTCATATGTCGCAGGGCTGCTGCTGCTTCTTTAGCTGCTGAATCTCCCTTACCATCCCATTCAGCTTCCTAATCCTTATCCCTTTGAGCCTTTAGATGCCTAATTCACAGCTGATCCCGATGGCCATTCCCATGCTTATAAATCTCTTCTGCACCAACCCTTATTCAAAAATATATGTCACCCAGTCTTCACCTTCTCCTAACCTAGTCAAACCTCCAATATTGTATTCCCTTCACAGAATAATCTGAATCAGGTAAAATCACAACCTACCTAGCCTTTTGTTGTCTTTAAACTTCAAGAATTACTGTAGTCTGTTTGCGGGGCTGAGCTGCTTAGAGCGCTCCTGGTACATTACCCTGTCCGGGGTCAAGGCATGCATGCCCTGGGCACCGTTTCCATCTGTATGCTTTGGAATTTCACCGGTGAGCCAAAGGTGATTTGTGCTGTAACTTTGTCCTGAAATCATTCAAAATCTTCCTCAATCCCATGTGTAGGTGTTATTTGCGAATGACCGGGCACTGACATTCTGCTCCCATATTGATTAGGGCACAATAATAGAGAACAGGTTACTGAAAGTTTCTGAGGCTTATCTGTGGTTCGTTAATATTAATGTCCAGAGAGCAATAGAAGTATTGGAACTAGTGCTTCTTGTCAATGATGCTGGCAGAGTATACTTTAGGAGTCATCTTACTTGCATCACGATAGGGGCAGTACCTGTGAATATTTCACTTGTGTTGTCCGAGCAGCTGCTAAGCTTTCCCAGACATAGACTGAAGGGCACAGCTCTGGTACTGGTATAGATGTTTTTATCTATTGGTAGGTTACTGGGCCTAGCTTGGTTTTTTATCTGTTGTAGCAAAACTTCTACCAGTGCTACTGGTGTGGCAACTAATGTGACACAAGAAGGTTGTACGAATTTGGCATTTCTAGGGATGAAGCAGGAAGAGCAAAACCCCTGCTGTACAGATTCCCTGCTACGGCATTCTCTAAAATATCTGTGTACCAAAGCTTTGCAACAATATTTGTACAAATCCTTACTGCAACTAATTTTTGCAACCAGAACAATTCTATGAACTGTAGGCACTACCATAACACTGTCTTCAGCCACAAACTTGTTGCCACAGATATAGAATACAGAGTAATAGGAGAAGCTTGGTGAAAACCTCTCTAACGATGTAGATTTCATGGTTTAATTTGATCATTCTTTTATAATTATGTGTTGCATGAGCAGAGTGGTGTTTCAGCTATTTCTCAAATACAATTTGAATGTACCTTCTTCCCATGATCTGTTCCTTCAGAATGAGGGAAGTAGAAAAGATACAATCCCAACCCTTTTATCTTTACTGGTCCTTTCTTTTCTTTCGTTTCTCTGCACTTGTGTCTTTCAGTGTAAACAACCAGTATCTCCTGGCATTAGCTGTCCGAATATTCAGTGGGCTGCCATCTCAGCTGCCAGCGAAAGCTCTTAGAAAAGCCCAAGTAGAATAGGTTCAGTTGTTACAGGTATTAATTCTTGAAAGCTGAAACGTGTGTCTTGGCTGCACTACAGAAATGGCAAATCTCTTCTTCTGATGCTTCCAGTTCCAGTGGGTTTGTGGTATCAGATTTAACCTCAAATACTAAAGGTTCTGCATCAAAATTAACCTTCCCTAAGCAGATACGTTCATAATATTAAGGGCTCTTTTAAGAAGTAGTATTAAGCATTTTAATATCAAGTTAGCTAAGTTTCAGTGAATGTTAATTTGTTTTGTTAATTGTGGTGATTCAACCTTCAGGCTTCTGTCAACTCAAGTGAGGTGAAGATTTTTTGGGGTTTGAAAACATCAAATACATTATTCCAATTTGGTTTCCTGCTACTGAATACCCAGTAATTAGTATTTTACAAGTGGGTAGACCTGGTTAGGATGTTGCTCTTGACATACAATTTTTGTCTGTACAAGCAATAATTTACTCATTAAAACATGACATCAGTATATTGCTAGTTGACACCTCTTCCAAAACAGTAGTTGGAGAATGACAGCTCTGATATATTTTTTTTTTATCTATGAATTCTCTTCCTTCGTTTCCAAATCCTCTAAGACTATTAACAATTTAGAACAATTTTCCAAAGTTTTGGGGAATATTTTCAAACTTCATTGACTGGACACTCTTGCTGATGTTTAACTTTTACTTCTTTTCCTTTTTTAATACAATATACAAAAAATGTTTGTTGGTTGTGGTTGGTTTGTTGTTTTTTTTTCCCAATCCCCTCTAACCTGGAGTAGGGGAAGGTGGCTCAAGAGGGGAAGGTTATGTGCGTAGGATATAAAGATTAAAATAAGCGTTGTAAAAGGGCAAATATGTTGTGGGGTTTTTTTTACTGTGTCATGGATGTCTGCACTTTCTGTGTAATAATGGCAAAACCAAGAGAGTTCAAGTAGTGACAGCAAGGAGTTTGGGAACTAGTGAAGAGTAGCATGTGTGGAGGGTCTGAAACATCGCCTTTGCCTGTGTGTTTTGTTTTTTGCACATCCTGGCATAGCAGGTTATGCAGACTCAGAATGAAAATGGGGGCATGGTTGTGTCTTTCTTTTCTTGTTTCTCTTGAACACCTGGAGGAATCAAGTCTTTGAGTTCCCTGTGCCAGTGGGTGAGCGTAACGCAAGTTGCATAGGTCTTTTAAGCAGAAGTAAAGCAATGCTTGATAGTTTTATTTTTTGTTTTCATTTTTTCATTTTTATTTTAGGATTTCTTAGTTAATACACAAATGATTTGTATCAGTTCTTATTGCAAGTTAGCTCAGTGGATACAGCTATCGGGTAATATGACATTGGGCTCACTAGCTTGATAAAAACTGTACTTCCACCTTTGCTAGATTGTTTCCATCTACTGTACAAAACCAGTACTTAGAACAACAAAATAAATATGTCCTCCAATCATCTAGTCCTATACCATTTTTTTAGACTTTTTTTACAGTATAACTTATAATGTATAATTTTGAAACTCAAGGAGATGGTACTTGCTACAAAAAATGGTGGCTAGCAAAATACTGGGTGAAGACACACCCCATGAATAGCAGTGGGCTTTCAGCAATGGGACATTTTCTCAGGAGTCCTAGAAAACGATTTCTTTTATCTTTTGGTAGCTTTTTTTTTTTTCGGGGTGGGGGTGGTGGTGGTGGTTTGCTTTTATTTTTGGGGGGTTGTAGTCTGTGGGTTTTTTTTTCTCCCCTGAATAATGGGTGTAGTGTACATGTCAGAAACTATTTTGTCAGTATGAGTTTTTATCCTGAAGATTTTAGATTTAATATTTATGTGTTGTGGTTATTCAAGCAAAGAACAGAGAGATTTTCTGAGGACAAACACAAGATAGCAGCATATATAATTGTGTTTTCCCTTAGAGCTTTTTGTTGTATTATATATGATGGCCAAATCAGTCCTGAAGTCAGTGAGCTTCCATGTATGCGTGTGATGGTAGACCTGAGTGTGATGTGAAGGATAATCAAAAGGATTTTCCTGTGGGCTTTCTCTCGATTATATTTTCTGACAGTATGGATGAAATGTTGAAAAACTAAACTAAAGCACGATATTCTGGTGTATATGTATGCACTGAATACTTTAGAAGTGTGCAGTTTTTATTGTTTTCCTTCTGACTAACCTATTAGAGAAAAGGCACTTGTCCTGTGCAGAGATGTAAATGTTGAAGTATGGCAACGTTGATAAACTTCATATCAATATTACTGTGTTTTGTTCAATGTCAAATATAAAGTCTGGTTGGTTTGCTCAAACAGTGTTAACAACATACTTTAAAACAAATGAATGAACAAAACCAACCAAAAGGCAACAAAAAAATGCACCATCTGTGTTAGCTCCTGAGGCATCAAGAAATAAATAATTTCATGCAAGTTTTTAATAGTACTGACCGTTTTCAATGATGGCTGATGACAAAATTAGATTCTGGTGTAGACAGAGTTTGCTCTTTGTTGAGACTGAGCATATTCTACTAGTTGAAAATTATTTTGAAGAAGGTAGTTGTCAAATACCCTACAGTGTAAAAATTGCTGGGCATCGAATAGCTAAGGGGTTGTATATGCTTTCAGAAGAATTTTAATTGATTTTTAATAAGAGTCTTCTAAATATTAGAGAGAGAAGTAAATGTTGGTAAGCTTCTGGGAGTCTGTACGTTTCCTGACCTTGTAAGTACTTGACAGAAACATAGGGTTGTGTTTTTTTTTAAGGCAACACAGAAAAAAAAAAAAAAAAAGAGAACATCCTAAATGATGTGTTAGAATTACAAAATCCACTAGCATCAACAAAACTGCAGAAGATATAAATAAGTGGTTTTCACCTCACTTTCTAGTGCTAAGGTAAATGATATATTTAGAATTTTTTTCTCTCCAAAAGACAAAAAAAATTAAAGAAAGCAAAGAAACAACATCCTATTAAGTGTATTTGTTCTCAGTACCTTTCTGGGTGGGGCAGGGGGGAGCAACGTAAAATAATGGAGTTAATTCAGTAAGGCATGGAATAAGTACAGAAAATAATTTTGTTGGCTGGAAGGACAGGGCAAGTTTAACTCACAAATAATATAGAGCAGAAAAGGTTTCTTATCTGCAGTCCAGTAGTTTATGATTATTTCTCAATTTCCAGGGGAAACTTAGGGTATCCTCACTAGCTCTGGCAAGATCTGTTTTATTAAAATGTAACTAATATTGTACTTAATGGTTTTGATGTAAGCTTAAAAAATGTCATAGGAACAATTCTTATAGATCCTCTTCCTTACTACTTTTGTCACATCATTACACCCACAGAAGCAATTTAAAATAAGAGTATTTCTGTTGATGCTATGACTTGACAAAAAGAGTCAGGAAGATGAGCTAAAGCTGTTTCTATGGAAGAAAGAAAAAAACCCAACCAACCAACTCTGTTTCTGGTATGACTTGGAGCATTCCCAAGGCTGCTCTGGATTTTTATGTTTTATGACATTTCCTGTTTGTTAATTTCACAAATGCAATTTATGTGACTTTGGTAGAGCTCTTCACAGCAGGATGGTACAATCATTGTGCTGGAGAGGGACCTCCTCATTCCAGGGAAGTCTTTCAGGGCAGGTCTCACTCCCATTATGCTTAGATGTGGTCTGACCAAACCGAGACAGGATAGAGACTCTGAGCTGCTTGTATCTGACATGCAACATTCTGAAGTAGCATTGCCCAAACAAATACTACAAGAACTACTAGATAGTCCTTGATATTTTTGAGAACTACAAACAAAAATAATAAATAATGCTGTTAGGAGTTGTGTGTGTGTGGTTTGTTTTTTTGTTTGTTTTTTTTTAGGTGTATATATGACTGTAACATACAGTTTTGCTCCTTAGTTTGGTGATGGAAAAGCTTTAACACAAACTCAGAAGCATTACTTTGAAGAAAATGGGAAACAAGGAGATTTTTTGAGTTGTATTAATTTCCTTTTTCTTTTTTATTCCATGGTATGCTAATAGTCAAAGAGAGAAACAAGTCAATTAAAGATCCACTGACGTGTTAATATGTAGGAGAAAGCAATCAGATCTCCCCTTCCCATTAAGTTTAGATAGCAGTGGATGTTGAGAGTAGTGGGAAAGATTTATGCTGACTAAGAAAACGTAACCTTGTGTAAATTCTTAAAAGCTTTCTTATCTTTTTGTGAAAGTCAGCCATTCCATTTTTAAGCTGTTTGTATAAGCCTCAAAACCAAAGAAAAGAATCTTTAGTTCAAATCAGAACTTCTACAGAGGAATAAAAATTATGTCCAAAAAATAAATAATAAGGGAGCAAAAGTCAGTGGTAAAACCTTGGCAAATATATTGATCAGGTGCTTTGGTCTGTGTTCAATCTAGAAGCTGATTATTAATAAAATTAATTTCTTTAAATTAATTTAATACTTTGTCTGAATATCTGTAAAGTTGTGTGCCTGCTTTCAGTATTTATGCAGCCATCTAATATATCAATCCTGTTCGACTTGGAATCAGTAACAAAACTCTCATTTAGATTATTGGCTCCATATATAATTTCAAACACAGCTGAAGAGAGAATGACTCAGAGATCTGTGCAGCTTTTGTTGTTAGAAAAGGAACTATTCCCTTGGCATTTTACACTGATGAGCTAACTGCAGCAAAAAGAATAATATAAGTACACTTCAGGTTTCAGGCTTTCTACATTTTGTTTCTAAAATAACTGCTTCTTAAATAAATACTCACAATATCTTTGTTATCTGCAGATTTGGGAGCTCCTTTATAAACCAGCAGATTTCTTGTTTGTTTGGATTTTCTAAATTTTGTTTGGATTTGAGTAAGCTTTGGAAAACCTGTTCTTTAAAATTATATTGAAAGCACAGGATCATAGAATAATTTAGGTTGGAAGGGACCTCTGGAAGTAATTTTGTCCACCTGCGTGCTTGAAGGGGATGTTGTACAACAGGTAGATTGAGTAGGTTGCTGAGGCATGGATTTGGTCAAGTTTTGGGTATCTCTGGGGTGGAGATTGCACAAACTGTCTAGGCAGCCTGTTCAAGTGTCTGATTACTTCAACCATCCTCATGGTGGGAAAGATTTTCCTTGTATCTGCACAGCATTTCTTGTGTCCCCACTTGGCTGTTGCCCTGCATCCTACCACCATGCACTTCTGAGAAATACGTGTCTCTACTTTTTCTGTATCTTTCTGATAGGTAGTTGAAAACAACAAGCAGTAAGATACTTCCTTTGCATTTTCTTCCTTAGACTGAGCAAACCCAGTTTTCTCAGCCTCTCCTCAGACATCGGGGGCTCCATTCCTCTGCTTATCTTGGTGGCCTTTCACTGGTCTCCCTCTAGTAATGCAATGTCTGTCTTTACCTGGGCAGCCCCAAACTGGCTGTAATACTCCAGATGTGGTCTCACAAGTACCAAATAGAGGAGAAGAAACCACGTTCCTTGATCAAGTCGCTACGCTTTTGCTGAAACCAGTGGCTGCCATGGTAGCAATGACATGCTGCTGGCTCATGGTCAGCTTGTCCACCAGGACCTTCAAGATGTCTTCTGCAGAGCTGCTCTCTGGCTAGCAGGTGCCCGTTACGGTACTGCTGTAACTGCATTATTCCATCCTATGTGTGCAAGATTTTGCCTTTGACTTCTCATGGGGTTTATGCCAACCCATTTCTCAAGTCTATCAGGAATCTCCCTGTGTAAATAGTAGCCTTACCCTCCAACATGTCAACTGTTTCTCCAGTTTAGTATCATCTGCAAACTTATTGAGGTTTCATTCCACCCCCTCATCCAGGACATCAATGAAGATGCTGTTAGCCTTAGTATGAATCCTGGAATACAGCTGCTGGTATGTGTCCAGCATATAAGAAATTAAAGCATCTTGATGATATGTGAGTTGTGACAATGCATATATATTTCAGCTCCGTTTGCTGTTACTTTGCATTTTATTAACCATACTACATGATTGTTTTCCAATTTTATGGTACAGTGTTTGAAAAAACGTGATTGATGGTGTATCAAGAATTGTACATATCTCATTGAGTCTGTGTGAAAGTATTGGTTCTCAGTTGCAGCATAGCATCCAAAAGGTCTTTAAATTTGTCTTTGGTTTTCAAAGCAAAGCTGGTAAAAACTATGGTAGCATACCGCTGTCACAGGGTGGGCACTGGGCTCTCATTCTTGCTAGTAATTGTTTTGTTTGTGTGGTTTGGTTTATCTTTCCTACTTGTTTCTTGTTAGAAACCCTGAAAAGGATTTCTCTGAAAGCTTCCATTCTGCTTCTCACATACTTGGTCAGTCTCTTCTGGCACCATTTAAATTGTCCCATGACAGTTCTCATATTAATAAAAGACAGATTTAACTAACTCTGGGTTTCATTCACTTTCTATTATTTGCTACAAGCTTTTATTTATCCCTAGTGTGAACACTCCCTTATTAAGATAAGGCCTGGGAGTTCCCCTTCCTCAAATACTGGCAGATAATGCCCTTGCTTTTTGTAAAAGTCAGTCTTGCTCTTCTCTGTTTCATGATTTTTTTTTCCACAGCTTTGGTTGTATTGTCCTTTTCCACATTTTTCTTTAGAAGATGCCACCCCTATTATGAATGAGAGTGAGCTGTGGCTTCTGCAACCTTTTGAGTTTGATCTGGCTTTAAGAGGTTTACAAAACCCAGTTATTCTCCTGCGTGCTTTATAATGTGAAATGAAGGATTCCCTCCTCTCCTACTCTGACCTTCTATCTTGGCAAAGAAAGTGCAGTAAAATTCTACCTTACTTTTGATAACTTTTGATAATTTTATGGGATGGGACATTGTCAAGGAAAGGTTTACATGACTACAACACCACTTCTAAGCATACAGTCATTTTTCTTCTCACTTCAACTGGGATGAGTGAGGAGTAATTCTAGAGACATCAAGTTATTTGACTGTAAAGTTAAGACAAGAATCCGGTCCTTGTTATTTAGAGTTTTAAATACAAGTAGTGGTACAAAATGTTGCTAGAATAATGTGCTCTCTTACTAGTAAACAAAGAAAAATGCCAACTCCCAAAGCATGTTCTCCTCAGAAAACTCTGTTCAAAGAATGTCTTTGGATTTAACAAAAATCTGTTTTCTTAAAGAAGATTAATGTTTACATGTGATTAAATTTTAATAGTTAAAAAACAGTCAAAGCAGCTAGTTAAATTTATTTAGGATTGGAAGGGGTCACCTGAGCCACTTGAACATATTTTCCATAGTAGTTGTTTTTGGTGGGTTTTTTTTTTTTTTTACATTTACTACATGGTGGTTATGATAGTAATCTGCAAGAAGAAGTTGGGCTTGGTGTTTTGCTAACTTGAAGATTTTTGATGCAAAATTCAATTTATGATTTCTCAAGTGGGAGGCTAAAAATCAGCCAAATTTCAGGTGTACAATTCCAGCTGTAAAAAATGAAATTGCACAGTAACTGTTTTTTCCCAGATTGTTTCAGATTTGACCTCCCTGCCTCTGCCCAAACTGAGGCTTATAAACTTACATTTTGTTTGAACAATAAGCCTTAATAAAATATTCTAGATTTAATTAATTTAGGAGTGGCTTGTCTTTAGGAACCTTTAAATTTCTTTTGAAGACTTTAGCTTATGCTAGTTCTTTTTCTAACTTCTGCTTTACCTGATGTTTTCGCTGGATTGCTGTTGTATATTGGAAGTATTTACCTCTTCAGAATGCTAGGTAGTTTCCTACAAACCTTTGCTTGCTTTAGCTGTGCTGGTTTTCTGAAACTGGATAAAATTTCAGTATTTGAGTATAAGATTTGATTTGAATATTCAGTTGACTGTCGTGCATTTCAAGTGCACAGATCCTTACTATATAACTATGATCACTTCTTTAAAAGTAATAACTTTCCCAGTTTCTGTAAAACATGATTAAATTCAAATGCAAGTTGAAATAAAAATACCCTGTCTGTAGTCCTAGTTTGTGTATACGTATTGTCAGAAGAGGGAAATATGCAGTCTTAGCAGTCCAGTTCTGTCCTTTTGCTACTTTATCAAGTATTTTCTTCTTCTTTTAAAGAATAATTATATTTAACTTTTTTTTCTTCTCTCTATAGAGCCAGTATTGTGCAGAAGCGCATAATTTATTTTCAAGATGAGGGTTCTCTCACCAAAAAAATCTGTGAACAAGGTAAGGTAAAGTAAAACGTCTTTCTGATCTCCTTGTCATGTTCTACACATTTAAATCATTACATCAAACTAAAATTTTGAAGGCTTTGGAACAGTTTCATCCAGGTTCAAATTTGGTATCTTCCATTCAAATATGTTCTTTCTTACCATATATACTGTTCCTCATACAATCTTCCTTGCCTTTCCTTGCAAACGATACTTGCAAATTTTACCTGGTCTTTGTGTGAAACCCATTTGTCTCCAGGGCATTTGGTCTATTGAATCCCGGACTATTTCATCCCTTCCTAAACTGAAGCATTGCAGGTGGTTACGTGCCCCACCAGAGAATTTGTATGCTTTGGATGTCCAGAAATCTCAAGCCTATTGTGTTTTGAGATCAACTGAGGTTTCATCCATAACAGATAACCAGAAAGAAACCCATTTTGAATCTGAAGATGACTGAAATAGTGCCTTCTTAACTATTAACTTAAAATGTAGTTTTAAATCATTACATCAACTTACAAGTATGGTCCAGGTATTTCAGGGATTTAGTTTAATCTAGTGTAGTCTAACTTTAAGTTAAACTTTCTTGTTTTGTTTAATTTTGATTTTATTTACTGGAATATTATGGCAACTTTGCTGTCACCTGTTGATTTTCAGTAAATTGAGAAACTGTTTTCAATGGGTACTTTGCTGCTTTTTCAGACTCAGCCTCAGAAGGTGTGACTGACAAACCAATTTTAGATTGTTGTGCCTGTGGAACTGCCAAGTACAGGCTCACTTTTTATGGAAACTGGTCAGAAAAAACACATCCCAAAGATTTTCCACGTGAGTATCACTCTTTTACTGTTGTTGTACCATATAGGGACTGAGTAGAGGGCTGGAGCTTGTTTTATGACACAACATTACTTAAAGCTCAGCAGTGTGAATTATGACATATATGGAATACTGGTAACGTTCAGCATTGAAAATCCATGGATCTTTCTGTGAATGTTATGCATTACAAAGAAATTCTGTTGATTTGCCTGACATTTTGAACTGAGATGTGTATGAGATCACATTTTCAATTTCTTTGTGGTGAGAAAGGTTGCTTTTTTGTTGTTGTTGTTGTTGAAAGACTGGTTTATAATTTACAGCTAGGAAACAAAACTTTAAGAAAAAGACCACAAAGGATGGGCAACACACTTAGATTTTGGTTTTACAACAATTACAATCTAGCCAGTATGTTTTCCTTCAAAGTCTTTTGAAAGACTCCAGTCAGTTGCAAAGCCTTGAATCTTGCTGCCTGAGAACATTAATTAGGTACATAGACCTTAGAATATTCTGTCGTCTTTGTTTGTTGAATACACTGATAAAATATATATTCTGAGCTTTGCCTGTCTGGTTTTTTTAAAGTTTCTGAACTACAACATCAGTATTCTTGTTGCAATAACCCAAGTAACTGTAAAAACCTAGTTATAAAAACGCGTGTTATGCATTTGTTCTTTCCTTCTTTACTCCATAGTCTGTGGCAATAAAGTCCAGGAAGTGATTTCATAATGTGAGTCGCATTTACTGGTCTTTAAACTTCGTTATGTGGCTGATGTTTATTATATAGACTTTATATGTTGGGGTTTATTATTATTAGTGTTGTCACAGTGTCAGCATATCATCTAACTCAAATGTAGTTTGTATGTCAATCAGCTCATAGTTTTAAGAGCGTAAGAAATATTGCTTATGTTGAGTCTCTTATACATTTTAAGTTGAATGTGGCAATGTTCAAATATTATTTGTCAGCATAATACATGGGAGATAAAATAAACAAACCCAATTGCAGGAAGGCTCTTTTAGGCGATTGGATGATTTATATATCTGCTGAGGGTGATACTTTGTATGGATTCAGCTGATGGTTAGAAATAGGGCATGACAAAATAATTGAAAACTATGAAATTACTGTGACTTAATGATGTAGTATTGGGGATAAATGTCCTTTTCTTTCAAGTCCATGTCAGTGAACGTGAAGAGTATGTGTGCATGTTCTGTAGTTGCTGTAGTTCGCCACAATAGTAGACTCTATAGACTGCTACCTCTCCCCAGTTACAAAGTGGTGAATTATATTGATTTTTTTAATTAAAAAAAACTTGAAAAGTGAAAAGATAACCACATAATTACTACTAGCAAGATTATGCCCGGTAATAACAGCTGATAAGATTTTACACTGAAATTTCTGAAAGTTGAGGAAAAGATCTCATCCAGGTATAGTGATGTTAAAAATGAAAACTAGTCGTTAACATTACTCTTTAAAATGTTGCACTAGTGCAGTAATTATGTTAAAATAAAATATTTGTGAGGGACTGTGGTAAATCACTAATTATTTGCCAAACCATCACATAAAAAATTCTTCTGTGTTCTTATACCATTAGCATGGCTGAAGAAGAAAGATCATAGAACTTACATTTTGCATCTCTTTTTTCCACTTATTTTTTGATTTGCTTTAAAAAATCTTAAATAATATGTACTCTGCTTAGCTTTTACCCAAAAACTGCTTTTGCCAAAGTGTTTTCTTTTGCTATTACATACAAATGCTTCTGGAAGGTATAGTGCAAAACTTTTAATTCTGGGAAACTATTTTGAGCTTTTCACAGATTCTGTGAATTAGGAATAATTTTATATTTACTATACCAATGCAATTAAAATACCTCTGTTCTGTTAAATTTACGTGTATTGTCTGTTTAGGAGTTACCACATGTGCCTGCTCTCTGTAAAGCATTGCTTTACAGCAAAACCCCGGAGCACAATCTTGTTCCGAGTGTGCCAGCCATAGAGTGAATGGAGACAGGTGTACCACAGCTGTAGAAAGGGTTCAAAAACTAATTATTAAAACAATTTTGCTTTCGTGGATCTCAGACTGACTTAAAAAAAATAAAATTAACTGACTTGCAAGCTAGGTTTAAAATAAGTATGTTTTTCAGGTAATTTTTGCAAGTTATCACAACTCCTGATTATAGGATTACTGGAAGTTAAGTATTTAATTTGTTATTAAATCTGGCTCAAGGGGAACTATTAAATTTCCTATCACATTTTGCCAGTCAGAAAGATTTGTATTGACCTGTGCCATGTGGCTTAAAAGCATTTTTTCTCTCTGGGTATCACCTTTATATGATAACAGAAATATATATGTCCTCCATCATGATTTGATATGGCACATCTATGAAACATGTCAGAAGATACATTCTCATGTTCTGATGACACCTTGGTCTTTATGCAAAAACATACATATGAGAAACTACTCGTACAAAAAGGAATAGAAATAACACCACTGGAAAGCTGTCAGTAGTCTATTTGCTGTCTTAAGAAATGGATAGTGACATTGGACTGGTGATGCAAAACAGCCCTGGCCTTGTGCTGCTCAGATTATTTCATGCAGGGAAGTTTCTTTGAGGTTTAGAGGAAAAGGCTTAAGAATTATTGAGTTGTCTCTTCATTCTCATAAGAAATGGGAGGTTCAAGGTGAGGAGTGAAACATGCAAGCGCTGCACAGTTTTTATAAAAAGTTCGGAGTATATGTGGTGTACTTTGAACATCTCCTTTGGGCAAGTAGGTCGGCCAGATGTTTTCTCCACAGAGCCAGTATCTTCAGGGAGAGCTGTTCCGTGGAAGGGACTGGGGTCTGGTTGGAAAGGCATCAGATGTTCTTGTGCTGTTCAGGACAGGGAGGGAGAGAAGCTCTGCAGCACAGGGAACAATTCATTATCCTTTTACCAAAGGCAGTGTGGTTCTTGTCTGTAGTGATACATTTTTCTTTTGTAGGGACTTTGTGGAATGTTCTCTTTCAGTAACTTTAAGTGTCACTGTGTTTTTAGGGAAAGCTGCTGCCTATGACTTGAGATAGTGAGACCTGTGTGCTAGGGAAAAAGAATGGGCAAAACTGGTGGTCTCATCACTGCAGCTGGATGACAGCATCTCTCTGTGGTTTGACAAGGTGCCAGTGTATATTTAAGGAACAATTACTAGATCTTAGATCAAGAAGCCATTTACTGACCCTGTAGTCTGTTCAGCTATTACCTAGTGGGGAGGGGAGGTTTAGTTTTGTTTTTTCTCCATTTGGGGCTCAATTACTCATTAGTTTTAATAGATTCTGAAAACATAAAGCCTACTACAATTCAGATCTCAGTAAGTGTATTTTGGTCCAAGTGTAGCACTAAGGAAACTATGGAGGCTCTGTTTGCTGTGTTGCTAGGTCACTTCCCTCATCTATTTATTCTGCTCACTACATTTTTCTAGCTTTTTTCCCCCACCATTGTGTTCATTTTTTATTTCTAATCTATTTTCTTTTCTCCTGTGCTTAGGTTTCTGCATCTGACTTTATCTATTCAGTCTCTACACTGTCTCTTTCAATTCCATTGTCCAGCCTTTCACTTCTTAAATTTGCATTCCTTTTATTTACTTCATTATTCATTTTTCGTTCATTTATTCGTTTTCAGGTGTTTTTAATGCTACTCTCTACCTTTTGCATCGCAAAGACAAAGTTAAATATTGTCTCACTCCATCATTGTCTCCTTCATCTCCTATAGTCTTTGCACTGTTGCCAGACTTCTGCTTATGTGAGCAGTTAATTTTCTCGTCCTTTTTCTTTAAGCTCGTATCTTTGCTGAGTGTCATTTGATACTTAAATGAATTCATTTTTATTTCCAGTACTGTGGGACTTGTGTGACTATTTATTTCTGCTTGATTCTCTTTTCAATTCCATCATTTTTTCTTCTTCTCTAACATTTTTTCTTTAAACTTTTGCATATTTTTCTTTGTCTATACAACAAGACGAGAAACCAGAACAGGAAATTTTGTGCCTAGCTCTACAACTTGTACCCTGTAAGAAATTTGAGCAAGCAAATTCAGTGAATATAGAAGTGCCAAAATTCACTTCTTCACTCCCTAAATTAAAGGGTACCTCTACTAATTTTTGGGGTGAGGATGGGGGAAGGAGACAATGTACATTTGTAATTTAAGTATGCAGAAGCAGAAAAAACAGCTATATCAGTGCGAATAAGAGCAGTTCTTTACTGTATTTCAAAAATGTCCTGGAGGAAGTGCTGGATGCCATTTGCCCACAGAAAGCAAATGCTTCAGCACTGTTTCAGCGGGAAGCTGCTGGAGGAGGTTTCTGTCCTTTATAGCCCTGTGTCTGATTATGTTTTTGAACAAAGCTATAAATGAAAATCTGTAACATTTGATGATAGTGTAATCACGCTTCTATCTACCTTTTGCTGGTAATTTGTTGTCACGACTCAAACTAGTGGTGACAAAAACAAAAAAATCCTAGTGGTCTGTTAGAAGCCAGTGTCTCTCAGTAAGAAAACAACTTGCTGTTAAATCTTTGAGTGACTGCTGAAGTCTCCCCTTGCAGTTTTCAGCCTCAAAAATATTTTACATAGAAGTCTAAAATTAAGGAATTCTTGAACTTGCTGAAGAAGTGAAGTCTTCGGTGAAGAACAGTGTACTAAGTCTGTCTGTTTGGAGGGGCTGCTTGATTAGGTGGAGTACAGTCTTTTTCACCATTTCTGACTGTGTTGTTATATCCAATAATTACTGACACTTTATGCTATATTTCCATAGTTCACTGGCTGGTTTATTACCCTAAAGATACAGTGTATTGATGTAGTGAGAACTGACAGTGTGCAACACATGCAAAAGCTTGGTACTGGTGAAGAACTGGGTGCTTCAAACCTCTCACTTCAATAAAAAAAACCAGGAATTTTGCTTTAAGACTGTCTTGATGGTTGATTTTTTTTTCTTTTAATTTTTTTCCCCTCCCCCGAAAGGACGCACGAACCACTGGTCTGCGATCATTGGTAGTTCTCACTCGAAGAACTACATCCTTTGGGAGTATGGAGGATATGCTAGTGAAGGTGTCAAACAAGTCGCAGAGTTGGGGTCCCCAGTAAAGATGGAAGAAGAAATTCGACAGCAAGTAGGTGTAATTTAGTGCATACTTTAAAAAATGAATACTACCTTGGCCTGTGAATGATTTGTCATTGACAATGTCTGTGAATGTCTTTATGCTGGCTAAGTTTCAGTTCAGCAGTTTAGGAGGTCTGTCTGTCTTTTTAGACTCATTCTTGCTGTGGCAAAAGTTTTTATCTGTGAAAGGACAAGTAAGTTGCAGTATTCTGAATTTAGAAAATCTGAGTCATGCAACACATAAATCGGAGGTAGAAAAGTAAAATTCATCTTTCTGGTTTAATCATGAAGATGTTTAGAGTTTGTTCAAGGAATACCTTGAAGACGGCAAGCGGTATGCATTATTCCTTTTTGAAGTGGTGATTTTTAGTTTATAGTATATTGTAGTTTGTTTTGGGTTTTTTTCTGGTAAGCACCTTAATTGCAGTTTTCTGAAGATTCATTCAGGTCAGAAATGCTCTTACAGGAGAGTGAGGTGATTTTTGTTGCTTTATACAACTGGACTAATACAATTTGATGAATTAGGATTATGGTTTAAGGGTAAAATAGCCTTTACAGTATATCCTCTTAGAGGGGATTGATTCAGCCAAACAGAAATCGATCTTTCAAACAGTTTATAGATTATTTTCATTTTGTTACATCAAGTAACAAGCAACCAAATAAAATATACCAGTACACAGTGATGGTGATTATTATTAGGAGGACTACCTCCATGAAATTTAAGGACTTGGCTGGAAACTGAGCTCAGTTATAAAACTGAAAGAATGTAAATATTATTATATATAATATTTATACGTGGTTTTATGTAGACGTGTGTGGGTAAGTGCATATATGTTATATAGTTAGGATTGTTCCACATGGGAGAGAAGGCAGAAATTGCCCCTAACAGCTTACCAACTTGTGCAGGCGCGACAGCAGAAGGGGAACAGCATTCAGTAAGAACAGTTAAAGGCAGAAAAGTTAGATCTGGTTTACTGAAGCTTCTGGCTGCCTAAGCTTTCCTGGCTTTCCCCCCAAATTAACAAAGTGATACAAGTGAGCAGGACGCCTAGTTGGAGGCAGGATAATGAGGGACTCTTGCAGCAGGGACATGCTGAAAGGGAGAGCAAAATGGGAGCCAAAGGGCTTGTTTGTGCATTTCATGTGTCTGCTTTGCCATTCCAACCTTTAGTGTGCTGTGAGAGGTGTGACTTGATGTTTTATTGATGTGCAATATTTTTAATGTGTTCCTGGGACACTTTCTGCTTCTGCCAAATGTACTGAGAATTAAAGATTTCAAAACAGCTAGAATTTTATAGAGGTATTTGTATTTCAGTCATTCAATGCCCATTCTTTTTATAAGGTACATATTTTAACCAAAAAATCAAATTAAATATTGTAAAAATGGAAAATAGTACTTTACACTTCAGTAATGAACAAAAATGTATATAGAAGTAATGAACATATATCATTAAGATGCATTTTGCAGAAAATCTAGCATGCATTGCCTCTTGATGAATCCGATCTTGCTTTGCATGTTATGCTTACATATAAACTGTTGTCTTTCCTTATTAATCATTATTTATGTATCACAACCATGCTTTCCTTAATAATCTGTTTTTCAGATAAGATAATTTATTCCTTAATTTTGAACACATGTACAAAACCCTATGTACCTATAATAATTTTTGGTACATTTGTGTGTGTGGATCTTTTGTGCATTTGATATTTCTGAAGAAGTAGTCAGGAAAACTAAAAGAAGTATTTAAGATTATATTATTGAATAATAATTTTCACTTTCGGTAGCTGCTGTGTGTTAAAGAAACAGTATTTTGAGGTGTCTTATCTAAGTCAGATTATACACAGAGTTATAGACAGAGATACAAAAAAGATTCAATTATATTTATATAGACTATGTAGAACAGCCTCAGACTGTTTTGCCAGCAAGGAAACTTGTATAGCAAAAGGCTTTACATACTAAAATTAATTTGCTGTTTTGTGATGTTTAAGTGTATATAATCACAGTACAAGAACAGCTGGTGTGTTTGACAAGGGACTCCCAAACCCAAGAAAAATAAAATAAGAACAACTTTTTGTTGCGACGGAGGGAAGACACAGTCACTCAATATGAGTGATCAGCAGACTTCCCTCCGTCGCAACAACTCATAATTTAATATATGAAAGTGATATGCAAGAAATATGAAAGGGAAAACCAATTTGAATATGAGGGGAGATGTGATGATGGGTACGTTACTCTCTTTATCCGATAATAAACTTTGGAGTACCCGGAAATAGAAACTAGGCCTTCATCCTAGTTAACTTGCGTCTTTACAGGGAAGTGGCTGGATTTTATCCTAGCAATACTATATAAACCCAGGTGGATTAAAATTATAGCAGAGTATTCCATATAACACATGTAATTTATCATTTTCATTAGTTGGGAAGTCAAGATTTTCTCATGGTAGGTCCACATGAAGTAAAGATGATGAGCTTCATTGGTATCTTTGCATTAAAAGAGATAATTTTTTTCAGTGTCTTCATAAATAGTTTACAAATAAGGGCTTTGTGCATCTGAATTGTGACTATACAAAGATTAGATCTGCTCCAGAAGCAGCAGGGGTATGGGGAGAGTATGGGATGAAGCACAAGCAGAGCTGCAGTTGTGAAATTTCGTACCAAGCCTTGGTGGAAGAGGCTGTGAATTTGACGGCAATATGGAAACGAATGAAAATCGTGAGTCTTTCTGCTTTCCAAAGCCTGGGTTCTTTGTCATTGTGTGCCACGTATTTTCAAAAGGACATGTATTTATATGCTGGGTTCAGATCAGAAGTGATTGTGACTTTTGAAGTACATAAAATAGCTAACTGGCTACAATTTCAGGGGCTGCTGAAATCACACAAGATACCAATGAATGCCGCAGTTAATTTCAGCATCGGGCCTGTCTGATTGCGTCACGCCTGCAATAACTCCCCTGATACTCCGCCTCCGTCTAATCCAAGCAATGAGCTAGTGTTATAACTGTGTATTACCTAGGACAATGCAGCATAGCAGCAAAAACTTATTTATCAAGTTTATTTGATTTATTTGATGTTTTTAAGATGCACTAATGTTTTTGAGAGATACTGAGGTAAAGTTCTACAACCAAGGCAGCAGAGCTAGTAATGCCAGGAGCTAATTTGCCAACGTTTCATTCAGGTACTTTTTTTTTTTTTTAATTGCACTTTCTCCCTTGCAATATCCCTGCCTGCCTTGAAATTTGGTAGCATTGTTTCCTTCCCCACGCTTCCCAATCTGCCTCAGGTAGATCTGTGCCTTTTCCGTTTCTTACTCTACCTTTATTTCCCCTACCTGTTGTCCTCCCAGCCTTCTCATGTGGGGTGGTGGGAGGATGCAGTTGATTAAAATCACTCTCCCTAGCTGCTTTTGAGGTTTTTGAAAACACAGGAAAGGCAATTCCTGTGCTTAATAGCTGGTGCGTGGACCCAGACCTCTGTGGCACTGTGGGGCTGGGGCCGTGGCCCGCGCCAGCAGTGTGCTCACCGTGGGTAACGCACTTCTCACGGGGCCAGACTTGGATTCTGAAATCTGGGGCGTGTCCACTGTGTTTTGTAGGCAGTTTCTTAGGTGGATACCTAGGCACACATTTGTGTAACCAGCATCTGTGTCATTGACGTTATCTAAAGTTCTATTACGAAAAAAATCTATCTAATGATTTTTAGGAATTATTACTACAAATTTACCATGCTTGTATGAAACAAAGAAAAGGAGGCTTTCCTTAAACAGAGCTTTTTTAGAAGTGCCCTAACAATTATGTATTAACTAAAGATTCTACAGCATGAGCATTTCTGCTGCCCATTTGACAGACTGCTGAATCATCATCAGCTTTTCTTCTTGACTGAGCACCTTCGAATGCTCTGATTTGTGTTGTTACTGTAAAGAGCCTCCGTGATATTTTTGCGTGGATGGTCCTGGGTACTGTAAACGTGCTTTGTAGTTTGTTTATCTGGAAGAACTTAAAGGAACTAATCAGCCTTTTTGTTAAACTTTTCCTGGCAGCCTGGAAAGAAAGCCACAGCACATAAGTGTTTTACTAAAACAATCTGTCAAGTGGCTGATGTGTACAATAGGATAATTCATGCGTTGCACATCAGGGGTTATAAATGAACGAACAGAGAATGGAAAAGGAATTATGTGAGCAAAAGAATGCTCACTGACCTCACATATCTCTGAATATATTCACACTCCCACTTTGTTTTAGGAAAGTCTGATTTCTGCAGAACCTGTTACTTGATAAACTGCTTGGACAGAAACAAATACAGAATTTGAAAGGGGGTTTCTGCATCCCTATTATGACTGCTCCATTTAAACGAACAGACAAACAAGATGGTTAAGACATGAATCAAAAAGGATGAAGTGTAATGTTAAATGTCATATTGATGTCATAATGTCATAAATTGTCAATATTTTTGTCTAGGCAGATGAAACAAGATTAAAATAAAGACATAGTCATTCTTCTTCAATTTAAATGTCTTGCACCTTAAGAGAACTCATTTTGGTTTACCTAATTATTTTAGGATAAATACTAAGTAATTTTGTCACTGTTTTTTTAAAACCAAGATAAGTAATATTCTTTGCCTTGCCACTGTCTCCAAGAAATTCAGTTTGTAGTCTGCTTGTTCCCTGTGGACATGTAGATGACGTTCTTAGAGGTTTGGTTTCATGCTCTCTGAAATGTCAGTAAGTGGGATGACTTGTTTCTGTTGTTTTCAGTGGCCTCAGATTAGAGCTGACTATCTAGACCTTTCAGAAGAGCAAGTTCTGCTTTCCAGTAAAACGCTTGTAAATTTTTTGACACATGGTAATTTAAGTTAGGTGTATTAATTAAAGGTGAAACCAGAAATATCTGATAGTTTCTACAGAGTGAAATATGTAATTGTTATGACTCTATCCAAACACATTCACATGTAAAAAAAGAAAGGGGGGGGGGTTTAAAAATTAAAGTAATTTCATTGTTGGATTGATCCTGATTTTTTTTTTCTGAGAAATGTAATTTCAGTTAAATAGTTACCATTTTATTACCTGTTTTGTAGCGCAGCACTATGTTCTTCTGTAGAAAAATAGGGTCATTAGAGTTTTCTGACTGAAGCTGTAGACTGAATTACAAAGAGGAATCTGCAGTATATTGATTAGTTTTTGTTACAGTGCTAGGGAAATTATTATTGTGTTTGTGGAAACAGGCTCAAAATTTTGCTTTTTGAATTATCTGTTACTGTGTACTTATAGAAGTACAGAACTCTGAACACTTGCATTTCAGAGACCGTGATACTCCTAACAATGTTTGAGAATAAGGCTACTTGGCACTTGAAAGCTGTGATTGCTCTGAAGTAGTTTGTGCTTATTTAAAGTAGCTAAGAAATCAGTGAAAACACGATGGCTTGGCCTTTGTTGCAGGGGGAGATTAAAACATACACAGGATCTTAGATTGTTTTGCCACGTATTACTATTGATATTTCTGCTAATGTTGCTCATGGGAACTAGGAGGAGTTGGCCAACCTTTGCTTAACCAAACCTTCAGTGACTGGCATCAGCGTTCCCACAGATCTCCTTCCTCCTCAGTCCCCAGGATCTGAGTTCCCATCCAGTTTTCAGAAGCAACAGCATCTCTCTTGGAAAAGACAGGAACGCTTGGGAAATATTAGTGTGGCTGTAAAGCGTAATATGGGTGGCACAGTCACTATTCTAACAAATAGTCTATTAGCTTTTTAGGTTTCTGTGCAAAGCCTATAGAAATTTTCAGTAGGTTTTGGATGCGGTCTAACAGTGAAACAGTAAACCATTGTCCCAGCATGCTTTCCACTTCAGTTACAGCAGTTACAGCCTGACTGCATGTTTTTAATGTGGTATTTAATCTAATTCTGGACAGACCAAGCTGCTTGTTTGTAAATTCATATTTAAACTTTTGTTGGCTGCTTAGACTCTGTTGTTCTGTGCCTACACCTCTACTGTGAATTATGGTACTTTTTATGCCTTTTGAAAATATTAAGTCGTAGATTTTCTGTCCTTTCCTTTTGGAAGGTATACCTTAGATAATAATTTAAACTCTCTAGCATTTTGGTAATTAGGAGGTTTGAAATGCCTGTTTACTGTGCTAAATTTCATAAAGTATTTCTGGCAGCAAGAAGGTTTTGTTGATTTATGTCATAAAGGGGGGCTTTATCTAACAGTAAATAACTCGTACAACAGAGTTCAGGACAATTCTTCTAGGATGGCTTCCATCTTTTAATAAACTTCTGTTGTAAACTGTAATTAGGATGATTCACAGTTTGTGTTGCTTTCTTTAAAAACCTAACAAACCCTGTTAATCTCAATTACATTCTTTTTTAGTACTTGATGATAATAAAGATATGCTTCTTTAATAAGAAAAAAAGCTGATTGTGAATGCTATTCCAGTTTGCTCTTTGCAGCCATATGATTAATTGCTGTGAGCATGATACCAATGTAGGCCAAAATACAATAGTCATTTTGAAAAGACACATTTAAAAGGTGACTTTTTTCCTGACAACAACTGAAAAAAAATATAAAAAAACCCATTTAATTTTCTTTTATATCTTACTAGTGACTTATAAGACAGATACTTAGAGGCCACTTCTTTTTAAAAGGAAAGCTAGAAAAAGAAAAACAACTTTTTTCTGACATAACAGTAAATAAATTGTGTTTCTATGACTCTATTCTTTTGAAGAAAGTGGGGAAGACCCCAGATTTGAATTTCTTCCTTCTTAAGTTTTATTCTGTAGGTTTATATAAACAAGACAGTCACTGTACATTCCCATCAGTAAGCTAGTAGTAACTAGTTTCAATAGTTACTGTAGTCTCTAACTGAAGTTACATTGCAAAAGTTTTAACTTATTGTGCAACTGTTAAGCAATCATGTTTTAGCTTTAAAAAAATTACTAAATTTTTTTAAAATTACTACATATTTTGAATATTCATTCTAAGATACCAAAAAGAAAAGAATCATTCAGCTATGGAGGTAAAAAAAATAAAATAACAATTTTTAGTAAAAGCTTCATTTCCATTTCAGTCATGAAAACTATTGTTTTGTTGGTTCTAACAGTCCCCATAAGTACTGGAAAATACACATAATTTGGGCTAATCCTGAACAGAACGAAGTACCTTCCATGAGTCTAAAGCCATTGAAGTTAATCACCCTTTTATAATATTAAACTCTGACAATTAAATATTAAATGGTGTATTATTTCATGGGCCCAAACTTGAAAGTTTCAACACACTTTAATAGTTCATGCAGTCAGCCAATAAGCACAAATTTTCTAGTTCATTTTTATCTGAGTACTCTGAAAAACATCATTGTGCTGTGGATAAGCTCTTACTCAGAGCACAATGCTTACGCCAGAGTTACTCGAAGTGTGGAAGATTGTGGGAGCTGGCAGATACTGGACATATTTTGTGCAAAATGTCCATTTCATGACTGTGGTAATCTCCCTGGATTAGAACACCAGGCAAAATAGTGTTTTGAAATTTTATTTAGCCTTAGGTCAAAACTTCAGCAAGATAGTGGCTTGGTTAACAGGGTTTTGTCAAATGGCTTTTTACCAGGTTTCATAACAAGACCAGAAAATGCTGTAATATTACTGGAAACTCACTCTGATGGTAGGGCTGTAAATCTTAGGGAAACGTTCTGGTTACCATTGCTCATTTGTATTTCTGGTACATCTTTCATCCAGCAGTATTGGTGATGTGCAGCGCTAGGCCAGGTGCCTTATTGTCACAGAGAAATGAAGGTCCTTTCTGCTGTTAAAAGATCTGTGAAAATCAGAGCGAGAATTTTTGCACTCATGATCTACAAACTGTTAAACCACTGTAGTTTTGTTCCATGGTGAGTGGGTATTCCCCTTGCAAAAACAGCCTTTGTGACTTGACGTGACTGGTCGTGCCACCAGGAAGAGGGCAGGTGTGTGCACTGCTGCAGTTTCAAAAATTCTGTCTCAGTATGCAGGCGTGTGTGTTGCATTACAGGACACGTCTTCATCTACTTAGAATCAGAAAATGCTTTTGGCAATTGTTCTGCACTGAACAGACTCCTGTTAGGACATAATTTTCTTACAAACTAACCTCACGTCGATTGGTGGCATGCTGCACATAGGTGTACCGTGCAAATGGAGCATCAAAAGGACTTCTCTCTCCCTCCCTGTGCTGACACCTGGCCTGCGCTCTGTCTGCGGACCCATTTCCTGCCTGCTCAGAAGTGTGGAATTTCCTTCCAGTTAAAGTGGCCTCCAGTCCAACATTTCCATTCTAAAAGACAAATAATTTTAATAAGCGATATTCTGTCCATGTCAGGGACACTGGTGCCCTCCTCAGCACTCCCAGAGGTCAGTGGAGGCAGAAGTTACTGATAATATCCTGTCTTCCCTCATTGCTTGTCAGCTGAGGACTGCTGATTGCTCTGGTAATAAACAAGTAGAGGTGATATTTAAAAATAAAAATTTATTTCTTTGCTTTTAACAGCAGTTACTATTTGATAATAAATAAGGCAGCTTAATTTTTAAAATCCAGATTGTGAGCTGTCATCTTGCTTAATGAATTCCAGAGGTTTCACACCTCTAACTTGTATGGGAGTCTTTGAAATTTTTCCCGCTGAATAATTAGTTATTGATATGAAACAAGTTGCATAACCAAACAGTGATTTTAGGATTTAACAGTTAGTTCAACAGTTTGTTTCCCTTTCATTTACCTCAATTTGCCTTGCTGCTTATTTTCTTGCAGTTATCAGAGAACTCTATTTCTAATATAAAACAGGATGAAATACGATCTTTCAGTAAAATCCAGTACTCTTAAGATGAATAAAAAAAATCTTCAAACAGGGTAGAATCCTTTTTGAAGCAGACCCATTCAAGAAAAACAATTAAGTTTAACTCGGACTGTTTTTTTCTTTTGAATTTTGATGCTAAACGTTGCAGAAATGGAGCCAACAAAAGTTCTTACCCTTTTTAAATGTCTGTAATAGCTGACAGACCCATCAAAGCTTATAAAGATTTTCTCTGTCTCTGATAACTGCCTGGATTGCAGTAAACCGGTGCTAGAGGAGGGAGGTCGTTGCCTCTGCTTCTGGTAGCTTCATTTCATTTGGACAGTATGCAATAATTTTAGCTCTTCAGTACACAGACATAAAAGTCACTAGGAAATGGCATCTGTTCAAGACAGTATGATTGGATTGCTAGACATTATTTGCTAATTTTAAAGTCTTTTAAAATATCTTGCCTTTTCATTTCCTGCAGTTAGATTTTATCATGCTGTTCAGCTGTCACAAAAGTATTACTGTCCTGTAGCAGATTCATCCATTGGAAAGATGTGATGAAATTACTTTCAAATTATTTTCTTTCAGTCTACCACTGTAGTGTTTTTAAAACACGAGCGTTTCAGGCCCACTGATTCTTCTTGTGCTGCTAATGCTGAGGGCCGAACTCCACCTGGTAGAATTTCAGCACTCCTGATGCCAGACATGAGTTGGAGAAATCAGTCTTATTACTTGCAGCTACTCTGGCCTGGAATGGCAGCGCTAGATCCAAACAGGCCACAACAAATGCATTTGAGGAGCGAGTCTAAGGCGCTCAGGAACTCTTACAGCAACCCAAGGAGAATGTTAAGTAAGACAAACTGTAGAAGAGCTAACACCAATTGTTTGATGGCATGTCGAGCAGATGCTTAGGCTCCTCCTTCTCTGGGAGTTGTTGCCTAAACTCCTGTTGACTTTAGCCAAGTCTGTTATTTAAGAGTCAGAGTATTTAAGGGTCTAAATACTTTCATCTGCAGTGGCTTACCTTGTGATTAAAATGCAGTGGCTGCGTAGCCACTGACATTCAGCTGCCTATTATGGAGGTGCTGCAAATGCTAAAGAAGTGCCTGAACCCTCATTAGCAGCATTTGTCAGGAACCACAGGATCTTCCCCTGTTTTCTCTCTTGTTGCATTGCAAATATCGTTCAAAGGAACAGCATGATATAACAGCTGAAGCTGAAGAGTCCTACTAACTCATTTGACTTGCAGATGCTTAATTATTCAGATAAATCTTCTACTTACACAAAAACTAAGGAAAAACTCACATTGCCACAAGTTCATCGTTCTGGCATTAGCTTTTTAGGGTTTTATTTGTTTCTTTAGGAGTCTCAGTTCAGAACTGTTACTGGGATTATATCAAATGGTTATTTCCACCTAAATTCCAGTGGAACTCGGAAAAATACCAATTAGAAATATCACACATATTTCCAAAACCAAACATGGATGCAAATATATGAATGTTACTTGGCCTGTATCACTTCCTAAGGCAGCTCCTCTCAGTTATCTAGATCACAGATACTGATTAAAAAAGCTATTTATTGCATTTACTGTGCAATTAATAGGCATTTTCAGATTTTATGTTACATATGTATTAGTATGTAACGAATCAACTGGTCCATGACACTGAATAGGGAGGATGTTCATCAGCCTTTATTCCAACTTTTAGCTTTGTTTTCTTAGATTGCTTTTCCAGTCTGAATCTGAGTCTGATGTGTTGTATTTATGTCAGTCAAAAACAGAAGCAGCACTATTTATGTTTAGCTCTGTGTGTGTGTGTGTGTATGAAGGTTAATGCTAGTCTTGACTAGTCTTTAGATTGGGAAAGAATGCCATGCTTGCAGATTGTACGTTTCTTTGAAGTTCATCAGTCAAACATTGGCATAAAATAACATATGAATTAATTTAGGAACTGTAATGTATGCTGTGATCTGGAACAGATTCAAGAGTTAACACAGGGCTTGGATGAAAATACCTGCGTGTGTGTGTTTGTTTTAAATGACAGAAAATACTGTCATTAATTGCTGGTTACAAACTTTCTAGACTCCTTTTTAAAAAGGAGTTGTTGGATTCTCTGTCAATCAGCTCTCTTCTTTAAACATGGCTCAACTCATTATATTCTTGCTTCAGTCAGTGATTTCTTCAAATAAAACACTATTACTTATATTGTGAGCCTTACTCTGAGAATATTATGTGGAAAAAAGCTATACAGAAGTTACTGGAAAGGAGACAATCAAGAGTAGGGTGGAATATTTATTACCTGCTTTGATATGGACTAATACTTGTTTATAGTATTGTAGCAAATGATATAAAATGTATGGCTTAAAAGTAGGAATGTTGATAACTAAAAATATTTAATAGAAAATTTGTTTTCAAATAATAATCTGTAAATTTACAAATTCCTGTACCATTTTCTATATGAAAACATGTAAGTCAATGCTTTGCCAAGCTAAACATCAAGTACCTCAAATGATTATTTTCTACTTTACGAGTGAAGAGAATCCAGCGCTGCATCTGGAGTTGTTTGAGGTGCTTAAATACCACGTACCTTCTCTATGCAGCAAGTCATCTAATTTGAGCAAGTCGGTTAATTCCTCTTTATCATATTTTGTTTTATACAATACTAGTCAATCTTGGGAAAGGAAAGAAAAAATAGCTAAATGACTGAATAAATTATAGTATTTACAGAAATGGAATGCTACTGAAAATTATTATCTATGCTATATTCTCTGTAAATTGGTAATACTAATTTAGATGTTGAGGATACAATGATTTTTTGCTTTTCTCCCCTTCTTTTATAACTGACTTTTTGAAAACTTCCTATATTTTTAATGCATTCTATATTTTTAAACTGTCTTATTTAAGAATAAATATCAACATAGAAAACAGAACTCTTTAAAATAGCTTCTGTTTTTAAATTCTATTGAAGTATGAAAAAGAGAGTTTATTAAGCATTTTTTATTATGAACTGAGTACACTTGGATTACATAGTTCATGAAGTTATTTTGATATGCAAACCAGGTAAAATATTGATATTAATTGCAGGTTTGGGGATTGGTTATTGAATATCTGACAGACAGATGTACCTATAACCAAGCAAGGATTAAATAAGCGTGAGTGCATTTGTGCCTCATGATATTTTAAATTGAATGGTGTGAGATGGAATTTATTGCTCCTATTTGGATACTAATTCCCAAATTAGTTGACGGTGGTGTGATAGTGGAAGAGGGTGGTGATCTCTTGAACACTATCATTTTCAGCATACATAAATTAGAAGTGCAACTCTTCATTTCAAATACACACTTGTTAAGCTATTAAGTGTACCTAGGTTTTTTGCAGTTTGAGAGAGGAATCTTTATGTGAGGGTAAGGGGAATGAAGAGAGGGGAAATGAACAGTCTTTGGGTTTGCCCACAGAGGAAGAAGTTATAACATTGTTAATTTCATCTCTAACGAATGTAATCTTCATTTGGCTTTATAGTCATGGAGGCCGGGGTCTACAAAATGATGGTTTATTATTTATGTTCAAGTTGCTAAGAGAAGCTGTAGTTTGGGGCTGTGCAGGAGGTAAAGGACAATATATACTTCTTATATATTATATAACTTATACTTCTAACATGAACAATGTACATTCTAGTAAAATTTTGTAAATCTATCTAATCACAAACAAACCTAACACAATACTGATAAATATCTAGGGACTGTTTTCAGGTTTTTTTTTCTTCTTCCTTACTTTCATACTCTAAAATATCAAAATGCAGCATTTGTTTTTAGTGTTCTTCCAAAACAATTAGGTCAGTTCAGATACTCGGCTGAATCATCAGTGTTATTCCATCCTCACAGCCTCCGTTTCTCACAACATTCATTCCTCTTGCAGCTCAGAATGGGCCTCTAAAAGCGGCTTTCCATAACTGCGTGTAGTGCGTTCTGCTGAAAACATCACTGTGACTCTTGTGCTTTTAACATAAAACCCAAAGGAATAAATAGATCTTTGACTTCATTAGTTTTAAAGCAATATATACGAAGGGGAATGTGTGTGTGTACAAAAATGTGTATAATACACAGACGTATATGGTCATATATATAGTTTAATGTTTAGACATGATAAGGCTGTTGATAATAATTTTCTTATCTATTGTAAACAACATCAAAAGTCTGTAGCTAGCCATACGTATGTAACAAGATCTATCCACTGTCTAAAATCTGTTTGAGCATCTCTGGCTTTTCATCTTGTGACATTTTATCAAGGAGCTGAAGTTGTCATTGACTAATATACAGCCACAAATAGTAATGTTCTGCTTCCTTAAAACACAAGATGCATGCGTGTCCCTAATCTTTAGATTAAGAAAGGCATCCAGAAGTTCTTAAAAATAATTTGCAACCAAGGTCTGTTGCTATGTTTTCATTTCTCCTTGACTTATAAAAGCTACAATACTGCAAATACTTTAAATCTCTTGCTTATTTAAACTATATGACAAGGCTTTGTGCTGTGATACTCATGAAACAGCTTGTGTTGATGGCAAATTGAAAATGCATCATTTCTTTTTAAGCATAGGATTTTGAATCCCACACAGAAACCTTCTTAGAAATGTATTAAAGAAGCTTTTGTTTTTATTTTGCAAATGAAAATGCATTTTTTTCTACATCCCATATCAATTCACTTTAATAATCAACCCCTAAAATTAAGGTTTAAAGATCTGCTGTGTCATTAAGTCAAATAAAAAATGTTTTGCTTGAGTTATATAGGCAAAGAAATACCCACAGTAAACACCTATACATAACATGTAACAGCTATCAGTAAATTATCTGTCAACTGCCACTTTGGATATGTGCAATTCTGCTGTGCTTTTTATCCCTCCCCCTCTTCTGTGCTTTTCTCGTGCATTTAAGAGGAAGGAGGAAGAGAGACTCTGGAAAGAGCAGACAGCCTTCATCACTCTTACTACACAATTGTTAAATGTTAGAATATCATCTAGTAGTATTTATTTAAGAATCTTTAATTGATTTAATTTACATCACTTGCAGTGTATAGGACTCTGTTTCACTGCATCAGTATCTAATGTGCATTTGCCAGTCTGTTGTCACTGCCAGCCCTGTATTCTTACCTGGATTTTAGATACAGAGCTTCAGCAATGGGGTTACCCCAAAGCTGTGTATGATGTTCAGAATAGTTTTGAACAGACACAAGAAATGCAATGAGTTCAGAAAACCCCAAACCTGAGGTTTTGTAAGTGTCCTTTTGAACTGGGCATTTTACAGAACACTGTTTTTGTATGTGTGGACGTGAGTGTCTGTAAGCAAATATACTCAGTTCGTTCTGAATCTTACGTCAGTTCAGCAATGTTAAGAATGTGAAAGGCAGGTTACTCCTTGATTATTCATATAATATCCATGATAGCCATGTTTGTTAATTCAGTCAGAAGCCTGCCTGTGTTAAAGTCACTGCATCTTTGCACACTGGGGACTCATCTGCCTGGTGCAACTTTTGAATGTGAGGGATGGTTTGAGTTCAACAGACAGAAGTTATGCTGCATTAACTGCCCAGGTGGAAACTGTTGCTCTGGAGAGGTGGCTTTGTTGTATTTTAGCTTAGTAGTGTTTCAACACACTGAAAGACAGCAAACAAAGGAAGGGACCACAGTAAATATGATCCTAGTGCAGAGTAACAGTCCGCATAGTTGATCTGTTCTACAGTAGCTCATTGGGGCTTTTGTAGGCAAATCCAAAGTTACAAGGGCAGATCTATGAGAAGGTAAGAATAGAGTGCCCTGTTCTGAGAGTTACTGAGTGGAGATATCTTTCCTTGAAATTACCGTGTATCAATGCTCGTTAGATTCAATTGAAAGGCTCTGCAGAACTGTTGTGGGAGCTGAGTCCATCCCTCACATCTTTACCCAAGCCAGGGTACTTGGTTGCAGTCCCAGTGATTTCACTAGAAAGATTCTGTAAACTTTCTTCTTGGAGTTAGTGGGTGGGTTTGGGGCATACAGATTTTTCGGGGCATGTCATCTTGTGTCACTTCACCAGCCAGAGATCTAAATCAAAATTATTTAAAAAATAAAAAACTTTAAGTGGAATTCAGATCTGCATTTCAGAGTAAAATTCCAGGGGAAACAAGGGCCCACTTTTATATGGGATAGGTAGTGTGTTTGTAGTTAAGCCAGAGCAGAGTTTGTTTATATGTCTGTCTTTACTTCTATCGTTCCTTTGGCCAAGAATTACCGTATATTTTATTTGTGGAATCGTGGTTATACTTTTGCAATACCTTCAGGAGAAATGCCACTCAGTCTTAGCACTTCTGCAACAATCTTATAGAAAGCAGATGGAAAAATTCATTTTCACTGAAAAAAACAAGGAGAAAGCCTACTGTGTTCCATAGATACACAGTTGTTTTAAATGTTCCCCTTTTCAAAAGTTAATTACGTGATTGCTGCATTACTTAAGAGCCGAGAAGAACATATCTATAATGAGCAGAATCTGCATAGATTTTTAATGCATCTTTTTTAGCTCTCCCTGTGGCTAGGAGTGCTTATTGAGATCTTCATTTACAATAGATTACTGCTATTTTTTCAAAGTACTTTCCCACTCTCCATAATTGATGTATTAGTATATCCCCTAAGCATATTTTCTTTTTCGTCTTTACTACATTAAGTTTAAACAGAATGGTCATTAGATCATAAAGAAATAAAATATTCACTTTGGTACTTACTGCAAAAAAGCTGCTATTATCTGTCAAACATAAAGATTAACTTTGCCTTCAGGTACATTTTTAATGGCCTTTTAAATATAGCCCTGAACCACTGTAAGACACTGTAATAGATGAAGAACTTTCTTCATCAGGGGGAAGTATATCTTAATTAGGTGTCAGCACCAGAATTTTTTGCTCAGCTCGTGCTCTTAGCTGTGAAAGATTTTTATCCATGGTTATCTGAATACATGATACAGTTGCAACACAGGTTAAAATGAGGCAGACAATGTGTACTTTATTACTTGCTATAGACTTTTAAATAGATTTTAAGTAAAATGTTAAAGATCATAGTCTACGTATATTTGTTGTTCAAATAACAGTGGGGAATATGAGTTGGTAAAGATAGGAAATAATCCAATTTTAAGTATGTAAGCAAAAATTGCATTTGTAAAGAGGTGTTCAGTCATGAAACAAACCCAACATTTTTTTCTTAGACATTTAGGCTTGCAGACTGGTGTGTGTTTCCTCTGTTGGCTGTAGTCCCATGTTACTTTTCTTCACTGCTCTTTTCTTCTAAGGGAGAAAAAGAGAATGTTTCAATTGGTGACAGTAGTTTTCAATGGGCATCAGGGAACCCAGAGGACGCTTCTATTTTATGATTGAGTAGTAACAGATTTAAAGTACATAAAATATTTCCAGCTGCATAACTGCAGAGCTGTTCTTGCCGGTAATGGTCATGTTCACTATCCACCAAACTAGATAAACTTTGCAGAAGAAATACAGTATTAATGATGATTAATTTTATCAGGAGCAATTGCAGTCAGGTTAGTCTGTTGGTTATTAATGCTGTCATGGCTCCACAGTCACAGTATTCCCAGACAGCCAGAGCAGTATCAATATTCAGTCATTTTGATTGTTACTGGCAGAGAGATCTCTCCATCAGTACTTTGTTCTGGGCCATTTTTCTGACTTCCCTGATATTACTGAAATCATGTAAGATTTGGCTGTCATTCAGAATTGTAATTAAAAGCTTTGTGATATTCTAGCTTATGTTTATTTTATTAGTTTTTTTAATTATGTTGTTAATTTCTGTGATGCTTAAGGGCTTCCAAGTGAAAAGCCCTTTTCCCAAGAAGTCTGGTGTGCTATAATGGCATTCTATGCTTTTTTAATTTATTTTTGTTTGTTTGTGGGCCATATTGGGCGTAGTGACCATGAAATGAGAGGTCTTGATTCTTGGAGAAGTAAGGAGGAGGGTTAGCAGACCTTGGACATCTGGAAGGCATACTTTAGCCTGTTTAGGAGACTGGTTGACAGAGTCCCTTGGGAGGCAGTCCTGAAGGGCTGGACAATCTTCAGGAAGGAAGTACTAAAGGCACAGAAGCAGGCTGTCCTCATGTGCTGAAAGCTAAACTGGTGGGGAAGAAGACTGGTCTGGCTGAACAGAGAGCTTTGACTGGAACTCAGGAAAAGAAGAAGAGTTTATGACCTTTGGAAGAAGGGGCAGGCAACTTGGGAAGACTGCAGGGATGTCGTGAGGTTATGCAGGGAGAAAATTAGAAGGGCCAAAGCCCAACTAGAACTTGTGGGTAATGCCGTAAAAGACTGGTGAGGCCACATCTCAAATTCTGTGTTCAGTTTTGGGCTCCTCACTCCAAGAGGGATGTAGAGGTGCTGGAGCGTGTCCAGAGAAGGGCAGTGAAACTGATGAAGGGTCTGGAGCACAAGTCTTACGAGGAGCAGCTGTGGGAACCGGGCTTGTTCAGCCTGGAGAAAAGTAGGCTTGGGGGGACCTCATTGGCTCTCTACAACTACCTGAAAGACAGCTGTAGCAAGGTGGAGGTCAGACTCTTCTCCCAAGTAACAAGCCGTAGGACAAGAGGAAATGGCCTCAAGTTGCACCAGGGGAGGTTTAGATTTGATACTAGGAAAAATATCTTCACTGAATGGGTTGGCAAGCACTGGAGCAGGCTGCCCAGGGAAGTGCTTGAGTCACCATCCCTGTAAGTATCTAAAACACGTGTAGATGTGGCACTTTAGGGACATGGTTGATGGTGGACCTGGCAGTGCGAGGTCGAACTCACTGATCTCAAAGGTTATTTCCAACCTAAACAACTCTATGATTCTATTTACAGGAAGCAGCAAAACTATATGGGATTTCATCTATTTTAAAAGAACTAGTTTTTAGTAAAGAGGTTTTTGGAAAGAGTAAAGAAAAAAAGTAATTTTTGTTTTATAAACTGAAATGATAAATAGGATAGTTTATTTTAATACCAGCTATCTGTTTGGGTAGTTGGATTAAGGCTTTCAATTTTTAAGTCATAAAATTAGCTTTTAAGGTAACAGTCCCCTGGCATCAAAGCCACCACTTTCTTTTAGTAGTGCTTTAGTTCTGTCAGCTGCAGATACCTTCCTGTGTGCTCCTGAATGTCCAGGGCTGCGTCACCTGCCTGTACTAGCCCTTCAGTTCAGGTGCTCATCTGATTGCACTGCTGCTGCCTTCTCTCATTCTGGGAAGGAGGGTGCTCTTTCCGACTTCATGCAGTGTTTTGACTCATCTCTCTGAAGTTTGGTGTGCCTTGTCACTTGATTGGGAACACAGCTCCTGTGATGCTTATAGGAAATGTTATTTCTTCTTTTTATCAGTTTTCCTTGGGTGAAAACATTCTTACTGACACGTCCCTCATTATGTAAAGCAGGTAATTAGCTGATTACTTGTGCTCCACTTAGCAGCATGATTGGATATGTGTCAGTCTCAGCAATGTTGTAGAATAATCTTCAGAAGAGGGCAGTTTACTCAGAAGATGCTCCTCCAGTGTCACCTTCAGTGTCCTGGAAGCCTGTCTTCCCACTCTCTGCTGGACTCCCTGAGTGGGTCCCACCATCAGTGACTGGCTCTTCTCGTTAATGGCATTGGACAGTAACATCTGCCGGAGCTAAGGCTCTTGTCGTGCCCCTGCCTCCCCTCTACCAAAGTGGAGCTCCACTGAAAGCAAGGGCTGGAATTAAGTTAACAATAAATAATGAAGATAATTTGATCCTTTGACACTTATCTGTAGATGTTTTCTGCCAGCCTGTAGGCAGCACAATAGGAGGGCCATTTCTTATGTATTTGTTCTGCAAAGTAGAGGAAATGACTTCCTTCCATGTTCAGTCTTGCTTTTACTTTTCATCTCATCTTTCCTGCTAATCTTCCTGTAATTGCACTGAAAAGCATTTTAGTAAACTTGTGTCAACTTTTCCTGAAATTGTTTTTAGGCTTTTCTTAAAAGAGCACCTCTGTTTAAACTTCTCCCGGATTCTATGCCATTATTTGCTCAATTCTTCAGGACTTTCCAGAGTTTATGGGGTATATATTATTTTCTTTAAATAGCTGTTTAAATTAAGTGAAGGAATTCAGTTGCAGGCCATTTATTCAACCATAATGTTACATGAGAAAATTTTTCTCCCCTCCCCCCCTCCCCCTTTTTTTTTCCCTGTGTAAGGTATAATAAACTAGCTTGTAAGTCCCTTGTCAGTTTTATTTCTGCATTCATGTCTTTTTAACATCTGTTTCAGGAAGACCAGGCTTTGTTTCAATTCCAGTATTGTTTTGGCCTGTGTGTGCTGGAAAAGAAGTAATGTGAAGCATTGTTAAATTTACAAGTAAATTATAGAAATTCCTATATACTCCTAATATGTTTTGACTATCCAGATGTTAACTAAAACCCACAAGCTTTCCCATGTGCTGCTGACTTTAAAGAGAAACAAAAACAGCAATACAAAACCCCCAACAAATAGCAGTTAAATGAATTGTTTTTTATATCTCCGTGTGATATAACAGATAGTTCTGTTATCTGTTTGTAGATAGCAGGAAGAATATCTTGCTCTTTAGAGAAAACATCAGAACTTTGTGACCCTCTAAAATTTTATTTCTCAGTAGCAGAAGAGATTGGGCCTTGGCCACCTAATACAGCGCTGCCTTTGTGCTTGAAGCACACACAGTGAGACTTCGACCTCAGAGAAAAATCTCTGGAGTAAGGATGATTGAGAGGAGTGATACCCTTCTCATCTGAATGTTTATAGCCAAAGATCTTTTTGTTTTTCTAACCTTTGGTTTCTGACATGTAATAACATAAATTCTTGTGAATATATTAGCTAGACAGCAGGCCTGATTGCTACCTTTTGTTTTTCTCTTAGATGAGCTTGCTACATTTCGATTAGTCCTGGTGTAGACCCAAGTTGTTTTAAAGGATTTAGAAGAAAGAGCTAAAACTATAGAACAATAAAGAGAGAAAAAAAATGGCCCGTTTGGGACAAGGCAGTAGCTTTGCACCTGACTGAGTCACCAGTGCGCTTGACGTTGCTCTTTCCTTGGGGTAGTTGCTTATGTCTCCTGAATCTTGGATACCTCTTGGGAAAAATAAAAGCAAGCTTATTGATACTCTTTTTTTTTCTCGTTATGGTGTTAGGAGGATAAATTAAAATATATGTTTGTAAAACATAAAAATGCAGAGGGGAGGGACTTTTGCTTAACTGATGATATAATTCCTCAATGTCATCATTAAGACAAGAATTCTTTTCCCACGGTGAAGTCCAGTAATATTTTTTTATTCACAATAGGTTCATCTAATGGTTTCAAAGCAATTTTAAAAATATTTAATAAAAGAAACTTCTTAATACTCAGAAAAATTGGACAGAGTTTTTATCAGTGTAGAGTGGTTAAGTGCCTTGCATATGTTACAGATCAGTGACTAAACTGGGAATTAAGTTTTGGACCGATTTGAAGACAAATATATTTGTGAAGCTTTTCCCGGTTGCTATGTAGAACTTCTTCATGATCTCCCTCAATAAGTATTTTTATGTTGATGTCCTTCTGTTGTGTGTTATCACTAGACTGAATTGTGAAAGAGGAAGATTGTGTTCCTGTTTAAAACAAAAGCTAAGTCAAAGGATCTTTTCTTTGGCCAGTGCCTTTGAGTATTGATTTTGGCTGTACATGATTTTCAGGGTTGCTTGATGTTGAAAGGGCTATATTCAAAGAGTAATTTGCATGGGAACTTGATGCTTAACAGTTAGTGAGAATATTAACTAGTAAAATAGAATGAGTAATGTAGAATATATTCTGTTATTTTTTTTATATTAAGACACAGAAGAGTGTCTTGATGACTCTCTAAGGCAGAAGTCCAGTGGTCAGGATTCATTGGTTCTGGTAGTGCTATTGCATCCCGCGATACTGGGCACGTCAGTCTGTCTTTTGGCAGCTGTGACAGGCACTCAGTATGTGAATTGGCTGTAACGTTAGGCAGAATATGTGTATGTTCTGACGGTACATGCTTTTGTAAAACACTTGTAAAATGTCGTAAAGTGCTTTTGATTTTCAAGAGAGGGAATGTTTGTGCTGTTACCCTTAATACCTCAACCCCATGCGGGAGGAGGCTGACACTGGAGGAGAGATGGGGAGTAGATCATTTGGATGTTTCTAAGACAAAAAGCAAATAATTTTATCATCATTTGAAGAGAAATAAGAGATTCTGTAGGAATTAATTAGAATCCTTTTAACAGTTTTGCCTTTCTGTGAGTGTGGATGGAAGGAATTTAACCTGTTCTTTATATAATAACTAAGACTTGATGATACTGCCTTCATTTCTTCCAGCTTGTGAGGCATGAGCAAATTAGAGGGGTTCCAAGCAGCAGGATAATTATGTTTTCTTCACAGTGTATGAGAAGAAAAAGGCTGCCACGTGTTGATGAGACCATCACTTTAATAGCAGCCAATTTATCTCAGAATGCTCTCTGGAGGTAAACACAATGATCACTTTTAAAATTAAAAGCATAATTCAGCTTGGCTATTCTCTTAATCCTGTTCTTATTGAGATGGCTTGGTTCAACTATCTATTTAAATAGTGAACAATGCAGAAAAGTATTTTTTTCAAGAATGCCTTTTATACTTGTTTTAGCTTGATTTAGGATTCAATAGCAAATGCAAAAAAAAATATCTCTTTTTTAAGAAAGAGGGCTGATCGGGCTGGGTAGAAATCAACAGGAAAAAAGCATTCTTTATACTGCACTTGGGAAATGCAAAGCTGGCAAAAAGTTATTTTGAAAATGACAAAAAAAATAAGTAATTATAAGTTCTCATCAGGAACAACACAGATCACTGCAATCAGTTTTGATGCTAGAAATAGTGCTGCTTTGTACACGGAATAAACTGGTTGCTAAGGAATAGGTGGGTTGAGCCTTTTGACATTAGAGCATAGACCTGTGGGAGACTCTTATTAGAAGCTTAGTTATAGATGAATTAAACTGAATTTAGTGATAAATGTATTATAGAGGCAATATCCCCAAACTCAAGAATGCAGTGGGTTTACAAGAGCTTAATCCAATAGTCTGTCTAATAAAAGCACTGATCATAAACTTTTCTACAGCTGTTTTGGTTGCTGGTAGAAGGGAACCTTCTGCTTTTGCATCCGTACGTTGTTTTATACTTCTGAGGGTGGATGTTTCAGGCTCCAGCTTTTGTTTCCCTTTCCAATGAGATTTTATACTTTCCCCTTGCATAGCAGCAAGGAGCCCATCTTGCTTCATTTTCTGCCAAGCAAAGAATAGGGCTGTTGTTCCCTTTCTTTTCCCTTTTCTGGGGACTCAGCTTATGCAAACCAAGATCTTAGAATGAGAAACATGGTGCATTGCTGTGAATTTTGCGGATGTGGGTATTTGGGTGTTGACTCGTAAGTGTGCTTTCATTGAGTCCACAAAACCAAGAAAGAGTACACTAGTCCTCTCAGTACTAAATGAAGGAGTTTCTTTCTTTGGTTGTATTTGTCAAAAAATAATTGCTTTAAGAGACATTTTCTCATAAAGAAAAAACATTCACAGTGGTGTAAGATTATAATTGCTTGTCCAGAATTCAAAGAAAGTTTCTAATATGTCCATCAAAACACTCACCAGGTAGCAGTTCAGGTCGTCTTATACACATTTTCAGAAATTGTACCTGTAAATTTGGCAAACAAGACAAAGTACTTCTCAGAAAACTTTCATTGAATTAGTCATCTATTTGTAGATTATTTCCATGATTATTTATTCCCTAATACCCTTCTTAACGTATAGGTCAGAAAGTTGGCACTGTTAAAAGTTTTCTCCTCTGAAATAAAATTGCTAGTTCAAAAAAAAATAAAAATCACTTGTACGTAATTGGCGACTTACCATAGGCATTTACTTTAAGTTTTCACATTTACTTGACTTGAGTTACTGAGTTTAATAATGGTCAGGAAGCAAGTATAGACATGGAGAAAGAAAGGAATAGTTAACATTGAGGAGAAATGTATTGATTTAATTAAATTTCTGTCATATGCCCTAGAAAGAAATGTCAAATTAAAGCCAGTTATATTGGTTAGATATTTCAGATCTGACACAAATGAAGTCTTTATTAATGCCTTGATTCCTAATTGTTTTATTTGCATCACAGCACACCATAGCTCTTCGATATGGTTCTGCTCTTGCTCCCATTGTAATTACTTAGTACTTGGGCACAGGAGAGAGGAATTCAAGCCTGTCTCCCTAATTGCTTAGATTCTTTTAATATCCATACATTACCTGCAGGATTTATTTGATGCTCACTGCTGCTGCTGTTATTGGAAGACTCAGCTCACAATCTCTTTTATCTTACAGCACATCTTGAAGGCTAGGACATGCTCTTATCCTCAGTATGTATATGAAGAATCGGGCACAGTTAGAAGTGGTTTGTCAAAAGGGTGTGTGGGAAGTCTCTGGTGGAACAGAAAATTACTCCGTTCCTTGCTATCTAAGACTGCCTCTGAGAATTTGAATGTGCTGAGGAAAAGCCAGTAAAAGCCCAGACTTCTTGGCCGGAGGCCTTAGTTTCTGCCCTGTGCAGTTGTAACTCCACTTCTGCCTTATTTATCTCTTTTCTTTCTCGTTCTTAACTCTCTTTAAAGGAGTTAATTTTCCTTTGGTTTTTATACCTTGTTGATTTGTTGGTTATTTTTTTGGTTTTATTTTCCTGTCTTCCTGGTATGCTCATGTCAATCATTTTTCTCCTTGACTTAGAATGTAATTATTGTCTGGAAAGAAAAGATTTAAAAGAATATAGTTGAATTGAGCTATTCCTGGCCTACTAGAGTTATCCAAATATGGTGCTGCTTAATTTGAAGAAATTAGAAAAGCATGCATCCTGCAGTATTGTTTTTTCACCTCTTAACTTCAGATCCACAAAGACAACATTGTTTCATAACTTCTCTCCAGTACTTTCTGTGGAGACTAGCAGTGCAAAGTGAGCAGTTTTGTTATAAGAAAAAAACCCTACATCTGTATTTTTTAATGAATTTGAGGAAAATCTTAAAATTCTGCAATTTTATGTGCAGAAGAATTCTTAAACTAATTTGTATTGGCTTATTCAGAAGATTTCATTTTGGTAAAATAGTTTGGGGGATTTTGTGGGTTTTTAAAAATAGTTTTGCTGTTACATTGTATGTTATATGGTTATCAAAGGAGCATCTGAAAATGTAGTGTCACTACTATATGATGGAGTAATATATACAGTGATTTCAAACAAACAAACCCCCCCCCTTCAAATCAAGAACATAAATGTTTTATTTTTAAAATTTGAATTATGATGATTTAAAAAGGTTCTTATTTTTTTCCTAATTAAATTTGTGGCTAAACCGACATTTTTATTGCAATGGGACTAGAAAATTTATTATGTACATTGAAATGACCAACAGAACGAATATGAATAAAAAATGTCATGCCTACCCTAGATGACCACCGCTGGGAATCCAAACAGTTAATATGAGATAAGAGGAATCAAAAGAGTTTAGCTACTAGAACAAAACTTATGTTGAGGAAGATGAACTCCCTCTGACAGATGACGGAGGACACTTAAGGACGAGCCTGTTTCTGCTGAAGGAGCATACTACTGGAATCATGTCACATTAATGAAAAACAAAATTTTGCTGGCAAACTGCATATTTCCCATCTCTGCAGAGGGAACTCATTTTGAGTATTGATAGGCAGGATTCCCCCAAGCAAATATCCTGAATCAGGGAAGATCAGCCTTTGCCAACAGCATTGATGTTCTCAAATCAAAGCTAATAGAAGATCATTTTTCTCTTACTTTGGAAGCCATTCTTCCTTTCTTTTTCTAATGCACACATTCTTTCCAAATCACAGTTTGAAACCCTGGAGAAAACAGAGTGAAAAGAGTCTCATAAACACAGGAGAAACTTGTTAGTCAAATGCTTTGAGCTTCAGAAAAGAAACAACTTCTACAGTGCCAGACACAATTTTAGATTAAGATCTTTGAAAATGTCAGTAGATTTTTCTCTTAATCCCATGAGAGTGTTGCAGACCTCATGATCCCTGCCAGTTTTGAGCCAACAAAATTTTGAAAAACTTCTTCCAACATTTATATAGTTTTGGTTGTGGTGGTGCTGTTTTTTGTTTTGTTGGTTTTTTGTTTTTTTTTTTTTTAATTTCTTGGATTGAAAGGATGTTACTGTGCTTAGCTGCAATTGTTGCACAGCGAAATTTTCTGTACATGTTTTCTTCCCCATCACTGGTGGTTTTTTTTCTGGCTTTTGTGTTGACCCTGTAGTTCAGCCGCTCTTGCTGCCCATTGTCAACCAAACAGGGGAGGCCAGTGCTGAGCCCTGCTTTTTTTCAGTGTCAGAGGAAAATGTGTATAGTAGTTATGCAGATAGATCCTTGGCTGGCTGCTGCCTCACAGCATGTACAGCTCTGATCACTACAGGGATCTAAGCGTATGGAGCTGTAAGCACAACACGTCAGCCTGGTTTTGGACCTATATCATCTCAAGTTGCAGCCAGAAGTGTGTTTTATTTGTAGCTGGAAGAGTTTTTAGTGCATATACAGCTTCGTAGTAACACTGATTTTGACCCTCAGAACCTTTGTCTTCCTGTGAAATTAGACTTTTGTATAAATGTTAATACCATTTGAGTGGCTTAATGCCGTTGGTACCTGCTTTCAAATGCAAAATCGTGTCAATAGAGTAGAAATAAATTTAATAGGCTTAACGTCACCTTTAGAGTTAAAGTAGCTTGTCTGTGACCTTCTGGATCATTAAGGTGTTTGCTGACAATGCAGACTAACAGCAGTATGACGTTTATACTACTGCGTGAGGAATTACTTCATTTTAAAAGGCTTCAGCAAATTTTCATGCCTTTATTTGTCCCCATTCTGTCTGGCTGCTAGAACCTGTCTGTGCTCCAAATACCTTATCTTCCTCCTTGTCAGGGAATTTCTAAACATACATAAATCTGTGGACCTAATTGCTGTTGAATATTTTTCCAAGTGTGTTTCCCAGGAAACAGTCTGAACCATAAAAAGTCTGAATCGTAAAAATACCATAATGTGAAGTTAAGGTGTTTATGCTCTCTATACTGCCAGTCTTTTCTTTAGCTTTTGCTTTAGGAAAATTATTTTTGAAACAAATACTATTTTGAAAGTAAAAATAATGAGCAATTAGACTTAAGTTTAATCACCCATTCCCTCTTATCAACTCTTGCGTTATCTCAAAGCAAAGCACAATGGAAGGTACGTTGTTTATGCTGAAATGCAGTGCTTTGCATTATTCATATCCAGCATAACCTTTATTTCATGGTTAAAATAACTAAGTACAATAGGTAGGTCTCACAGAGCCTGGGTGTGTCATGAGCATGTATGGATGAATTTGAAATACATGATACCGACATAAGGCTTTTCACACGTAAGGGCCACACTGGTTTTCCAAATGGGACTTACTGGTGTATATCAGCTTTTACACTGATTTAATGTATGAATGGTGGGAAATGCAGTAAATGCAATAATTTGCAAGAGAGAATTGTAAAATTGAATACAGTGAGAGTCAATAACTAGCAGGGAATTATATTCTTCTCATGTCACACTTCTAACTGTATTAACATATGATAGCATAATTGTAGCAAGATTGAAATAATTTCTTGGGTAAACCTTAATATTTATTAATTTTATGAAAAAGTGAAAAAAGTGGCAAACACAAAAAAACCCTAGGACAGTATAATAAACGTTTCAGTTATAAGTAGTTCTTACCAATTTAGGGGGGGAAAAAAAAAAGTAGCTATAGGAATTTGCTGCTTGATAGTTCTGGAAATTCACATATTGTAGCTTGAATAGGAGTATTATCAGTACTATTCACAGAAATGCCTGTTGCCTTATATTTTCCTCAAGAGCTGCATCTTGTATTTCAGAAGTAGTTCTCAGGGCTTTTTTTACATTACCATTTTTTTTCTTCTTTTATAGCTAGAATTGATATTTTTCTCTGTTTTTCTATCCCTGACCCTATGTTTCGGGAAATCACAACATAGCCAGTAACACTGACTATGAGTGCTCGACACCGGAGTATATCTCATAAAAAACTCTCACTTTTATTTTACAAGTGTTTTTTACAAACAACTGTAAAATAATGGTTTATTGTGAAAAGTAGAAGTAAAAAATGTCTATTTCAGTTAAATAAATTATAATCAGGTGTTTCTTATATCTGTTATCTTGGTTTTCTAATGGGAGTATAAAATTCATACCCAGATACTTAGCAGGCAAGTCTTAGCATTCCATGTAAAACGCAAATATTTGAATGAAGGTGAGGTAGCTTCTTACATGTAGAAATTGTTTGCCACCTAATGTGCATATATAAAAAGTGTGCAGTTTCCACACAATTTGAAAAATATATATGCGTGTCTAATCATGTTGCTTTTTCTTCAGAAAGCTTTACACTTTTAAAATTCTAAATTTAAAATATTTCTTTGGAATAATTAACACAGAAAACAACAAAAAGTCACCAGTCATGGAATTTCAGTGCACCATGCAATTTAGAAATATGGCACCTTTATTGTAACTCCTTTATTATCTTTAATCTTTGTAGATTTTTGTATCTGTTTTTATCCAAATACATATATTACAGGGCTAACGTTAATGGATTGGAATAGAATTGCTTGGAATAAATAGATTTTTCATTATGGTTGTCAAATTATGGTTGCCTTAATTCTATTTTCATTATTTAACTAACCTTCAAACCTATGTATTGCTTTATATACATCCATACAAATTAGCACTGTCCCTAAAGTATACAGTTTTAATAGGATATTATATTTTTAGCCAGAAGAAAAAAAGGGGAGAAAAAACCTCAAAGCAATGAGATTTTCAACTTAAAAATTTTAGGGTAACTTCTCTGTGATGATTAGTAAATACATTTCCCTGGCCAGGTGCTATGTTACAGAAAGTGCTGAGCATGTGTTTTGGTGAGAAAAGTGCTATTTATTGTTGTTGACATTTAGTATTTACAGAGCTTTGCTGTGTTTTGAACGTAGCTAAAGACTGCAGCCACTGCCCACTTGTGCTTCTGCGAAACCAGCCTCTTGTTACTGAATTAGCATCTGACACTGATAGTTGGTGTTTAAATTCCTGATGTGGGATCAGGTAGGGTGCTAGCTAGATCACCTTTCTGCCTTGAGCAGTTCAGACTGGGAACTCCCCAGTGGGCATTACCTGGGCATTAAAGCAGAGTTTCTGTTGTGCCTGGCTTCTGGAGGGGCATGGAGCCGAAAGAGTCATCATGAAGCTGATTCTGCATTTTTGATAGCTCTCCCTCTAAGAGAGTCCATGAGTACCATCATAAAACAGAAAAGCCAAATGATGTGCAGTGCCAGGCACTGTGAATCCAGCTCCCATCCTGCTGAAATGTTGCTTCCCCATGTGGTCTTCCTCTAGAGTGCTCCCTGCTTAGGTCAGATTTGTCCTTCCAATTTTACGAACATAGGCATGAGATGACAAGATCATTTTGAATATGATTTTACTTCTCTGTATTACCAAGTTAAGATTTTCCAATACCATGATTAAAACAGTCAGTTTTGCAAAAGTAGTTTTAAAATCCATTTATAAGAACTAGGAAAAACAAGATTTAGAAGAATTGGAATCGTCTTTCTGTAAGTGGTTTATATGCTATTTTTTTGTCTGTATGGTTATATTTCCAATTATTGTGCTACAACTACCAGAACTGGAATTGTTTTAAAAAAGAAAATTTTAAAAGTCACCAGACTTCTTGAAGTTTTAAGCGAAACCTTGAACGTTGTAATAGTTTTGATATAACTGCAAGATTTTCAACTGCATATAACCTTCCATCTGTCCATACTTTACACCCTTCTTCATTCTCTAAACTAGTCACTAAACCCAAAACTAGTCCGTGTGTTCATCACAAAGTATTTTAGGGTAAAATATGAACAGAAAGCAGCTTACCTCCTGCTGGCTCTAATATTGCATACATCTTCAGTGATCTGTGGTCGCTTCCTTTGTTGACACTTGTATTCCCTGCAACATGTATACTACTATGTTTTGCATGTATAAATTATAGAAGCTAGGTCATGTGAAGATAAATAAAATCTCAGCTTCTCAAAGGATTTAAATACTTGCTTTTGTTATAGACATATATATTGGTGCTTCTTTAACATGGATCTTGAACTTAACATTGTGGTTACAATACAGGAAAAGTGTAAACATTCATTTTTAGGTTAGTTTCCTAAGAAACAATTTTACGTGATTGTGGTGTTTGGCTGTCAGCTGTAGAGCTGAAAACTACTGAGCAAACCTGAATAGAAGGTAGAAACCGAAAATGAATTTTTGTTAGAAGATGACAATTAGGGAAAACTATCAGGAGGTTATAGGGGAAAGATGCAGATGAGTACCTTCCTCTGAGAGAAGGGCAGGCAGGCATGGCACTGATGCTCCCCATCGGGCTCTCTGTGCTTACTGCAGAGCAACTAAGCAAACTTGCCTTCTTGCTGTAGTCATGTTCAGACACTTACTGTGTTAATATTTCCTATCAGAACAACGTAAAAAAGAAACTTTCCTCAAGCGCCAATGAAAGATTTCTGCTTTTTCACCACACATTTCTGTGTGGAGCTTAGGCAATGTGAGCATTTTCCACTGCTTTCAGGTTTTCCTAAAAACAAAGGTAGAAGAAGCTCATTTTGATCTTTGCTGAAATGCAGAAATGGCATTCCTGCTGTCCTTCCCGAGCAGCTTTTTTTTGCCCTGAGCTGTCAACGTTGTGGGAATACCACAGTTTAAGAGTACCTTATTGCAAGACTGTCTCTGATGGTAGCTTTCACCAACATAACGGATGCAGCGCTGCCCGCACAGCATGTCCTTGGTGTGCTCAGCTGTCGGAAGACAGCAGAGGTCTGTCGGCTCAGGGTGGGTCCCCAGCAATGAATTGCTGGTTTTGGTACATGTGGCTGAGCGCAGTCATCTCCCAGCTTAACTGAAGGGATCCTAGACTTTTACTTAGGTAAGAAAACTTGAAAAGTTTTAACAGAAAATACTGAAACTTCATTGAAGGGCAGACCTGGTTCAGATTATTGCCTGCTTCAGATTGTTACCATCTCACTAAACAAGTGTTGTCAGGTGTATGGCAGATAGGCCGTTAGATTGACAAGGATTTCTCAATTGCCCCAAACCCAATAAAGCAGATTAATGAGCATCTGATCTCATTAATTGTCCACACATCAGCTTGGACACCAACAAAAGTTTTCCTATTTTCCTTGCACCTTCTGAAGAACTATGGAACATTGCTATTTGTCTACAGCAATGCAGAATGGCAAAGCTAGAGACACTGAACTTTAGTGTCATAGCTCAGCATTTTAGTATGTTTCTTGGGCTTCAGGAAAGAGCTTTCAATTTCTTTAGTCAGCATGTTCAAGTCATCTGATAATTCTTAGATGTATCAGTAGTATTTGTCAAGATTTAAGTTCCTCCAGTGGCCCTATTGTGGCTGTCCTCTAGGTGTTTGAGTTTAGAGACAAATTTTCAGCCAGTGCAAAACGTAAGTACAGTGTATTACTGAAGTAATGCTGATTTAAACAAGACCAGGATTTGCTTCAGTGGTGTTGATGGCAACTAAAATTATACCTGTTAATTTCTGTATGTATTATAATCTCATTTTCAGCTTTCTTAATTTTCCTTTCTTTGTCATTAAAGTTGATGTAGATCTGTAAGTTCACTACCACCTTCTATTCCATATGCTAAGTATGCCTAAAGTTGTGTCACTTCTGGTATTAGGTCTTTTGCTCTTCATTTATGCTCAAAAAGCCAAACAAAAATCTTGTCCTGCTATCCTTATTGCCAACATTTGAATCAGAGATTCTTTGAGAATGTGTATAAAAAAAATCTGCTTTCCTAGCATCATCACCTTGTACAGGCTTTAAAACTTTTAAAGTCATTTCATAGCTTAATCGTGCCCTAGAGAGTCCATGACACAGTCAAACACCAGGTTTCCCAGTGCAGGATTTAATATCCGTAAGGGCTGTATCAACCCTATTTATTTTCACTTTCTGTCCTTTAACAAATATTTTCTTCTTCATTCTTTTACCTACCTCAGTATTAATAAGAATAACTATCTTGTTCCTGGTTTTATCTATTGTGTTTTATATTAATTGTTCTATTTTCTTTGATATCACACTGAATATTATTCTTTATGAAATAGTTGTCAAAATCTCTATTACGTAGTTCTCTTCATAACTCTTCTTTTGGTGTACATCCCATTATATATATCTCTATATATACTCATATGGCAATAATACTATGCTTAATTTTACCTAAGACTATAAATGCACACTGTCTTACATACCAGAATAAATGTGTTTTTTCTATGACTGTTTTACTGAAGGTGGGAGTCACCATGTTTCTCTAGAAGAGAGAGCACAGTCTTCATGTAATAAGATTATCAACTACTTTTAAATGCTTCTCTGCCTTGCACCTTAAACGTGTATTTATACCTTTCCAAAACACTTATATAGTATCGGTACTTTTTGTATTCTGTTCTTTTTTTAATCCTATTAGGGCCATTCAAATAAAATAACCTGAGTGCCAAAAATTACTTGTCTTTCTGTTGAGTGCTGTCGACTAAAAGACTGATATTCCATGTGTTGAGCATACTACACAGTTTTATTCATATTTCCTGCAAAACCACTTACGGAAATAAATATTTCTAGCCTGCTTTTCTTAGATTCTTTCAAACAGGTCTGAACAGCAGATCTAAAAAGGCCAGAAGAATCTGGCACACTAGAGGTGTGGAAGAGCACGTGGGGAGCAGTACTAAGTTAGAAACACAAGTTTGCTTTCTCTGCGTTGTATTGTGGCCAAATAATTTAGTTCCCTGGTTTTATTTTGCTTCTGTAAGGTGGTGACCATAGAAATCATGCAGATTAATTCATTGAAGATCTTGGTACAGTTATATATGGTATTATTGCAGCAATATGAGTTCTTATTTTCATGGCAAGAAATAGTTAAACCAGTGCAGAAGTCACAAGGTCATAAATTAGGCATAGTAGGAATCCATGGAGGATTTCTTCTTGCTTTTGGAAATGTAGTGTGAGTTGTTCTTTCTGTCCTGGTTTCTTGCTACGTGTAGAATAATATCATCATTTAGGTTGGAAAAGAGCTTTAAAACCAAGTCCAGCTGTGTAGTCTCGTGTTTTTTCATTTGCCATTAATCAATCTAGTTAATTAAATAATTGTAAAAAACCCTCAAAACTCTATTAAGGCTTAACCAAATTATATTTCTAAAAACATTAGTCCATAGAACTCACCAGCTGAATAAAATGTAACACTTTAATTGCAGTAAGCTGGGAGGAAAAAGCTGCTAATGATTCTTTTTTGGGGATACTTATTACGGACTGAAGAATCCACTGATCGGAAAAAACACTGTGTAAAATAGCCTTAAGCAAATATTAGGAAAATTATATAGTTGGATGCTACAGATAGATCAGGCTTTCTAATAAAAGAATTAATATATTTAGGTAGAAAAAAAATAAGATGTCATATATTTGGTGTATTAATTCATAAGAATTTAAAACCATTGCATTAACTAGAATTATGTTTTTACAATGCAGTGACTTAACTGTGCTGTTATTACCAAAAAATAAACATGGAATCAATGAAATTTTATAGCATCTCTCAGGGGATATACTAGGTAACCTAGGAATTAATTTTCTTGTAAAGAAGGAAATACTGATAAAATTTCACAAGCATAAGGCAAACCCTATGTCTAATATAATGAGCTACTGAATTTCTAATAGCAAAGCTGCTTAGTTCTGTATGTGCAATATGTTGTAAAGCTGGTGTTTTATTGCATTAGTATTAGTAAAAAATTATTTTAGGGCTGAAGCAAAAATAATTGAGGAACATATTTTCATTATTCTTCCAATTGAATATAATATTTTTAAATATCATGAATGTTTTTAATAAAAAGGGTAAATGAAAATCTGAAGAGAGGAGAATCTTGCAGTGGTATATCTGACATTCTAGTCCATTTCATCTTGCTAGCAATTGCAATTTTAAAATTATGTAAAACACATCAAAGCAAATTTACTTACTATAATGTATCAGGGACATGCTCATAAAGACAAAAACTTTTAATTTTACTGGTTTATTCAAAGAGTTACAAGTCTTTGAATATTAATAGATAGAGTTTCCTATTTTTAAAAAACAGCCCAGTGACCAATAGGTCTGATCATAACTAGGTGAGAAGTACATTTTCGGTTGTAACAGGGAGAGTTTTATGAATTGTTCAACAACGTCTGATTCTTCATCAGCTTCCTTTCAGTCAATCATAGCTCTGATCCTTGAGGTAAAGAAGATTTTTCTTTAGCCTGAGTGCAGGAAGCTTAGTTGAAGAGCTTTATTCCATCAGAGGTATCGTAACTGAACAGTTATTTTTCTACTGCATCCTTTTGTTTTGTATTAGCACAAAGGAAGCTTCTCTGAATTTCCATGAAGAAAAATGGCACAGAGCAGCTCAAATGTGCCTAACACATTTTGACAGAACAAAGAAATATTAAACCTTGCATAATAATGAAAATATGGTATCCCTATATAGCGTTCTGGGGGCTTCTGCACTGCCTGGAGTCTGATAGCTCATTCAGTGAGATTCCCATACCTCTTCCCTAGTCCGTTCTCATCTCAGTCAATTCTGCATCCCAAAATCTCAGCAATTAATTTTCATTCCCAGTAATCCTCCTATCTACTCCTGAGCACACCACCGGTCCTCCTACAGCAGCTCAGCAAGGAGATTGCTAATGCTCTACTCAGGGTTAGGAGGGAAGCAGGTACAGCATGACTGCCTGATGAAGATTACCTTAGAGGGGATGTAAGGAAAGAGGAGAAATGGGACCAAAATGGTATAAACTAGCAATTGCTTGGGTAGACGTAACCCCCAGGTCCCTGGTGTGCACCCCCCAGGAGTAGGGGAAAATCAGTAGAGTTGAATAGAAAAGCTAATTCACCATTTACAAAAGGAGAAGGTTGTTTCACAGGGACTCTGAGCAGAGGTACGAGTGCTGGGTCACCCTGCCCATGTGTGGTTTGCCCTGCCCTGCAGCTTCATGTACCCTAAAGTTACAGTCCGCTCTTCTTCACCTTTCCCTCAACAAGTAATTTTTCCTAGTGCTTGGTCTCTAAAATCAGATGATAGCCATCATTCAAATTTCCCTCTCCCTACCCAAAAAAAAAACCAAAAAAACAACCAACACTTGTGATTTGTTTTAGGAGATTTTAGGAGAGCTCTGTATGTGGCATGCAGCAGCTCTCAGAAGGAATGCCAGGGGGCTGTGGATGCACGAGCAGGTGGAGTTTCATCCGTACCTAGAGGTGCTGAAAGCCATGGAGGAGAATGGGTAGATATACAGTAAAACATGCCACCTTGAAGTTCTGTGTAGAGTGGAACCAGGGAGCATTTTCTATTGCTGCCTATATTCCTCTGCTTCTCTTGTATTAAAAAAATATAGTGTAAAGCAAAATCTTGTGGGTGGAAAAAAATATTGTGGTTTTATTCTGCTGTAACGAACAAAGTTTCCCAACTGGGCACAAAAACCCAGATCTGAAACTCTTTGAAAGTGCTAAGTGGTGCTATAGTTTTTTCCAGATTCTTTTTTTTTTTTTTTTTTTTTTTTTTAATGCTTTGTGGATTTTACCTCCAGCTGCAGAGTATTTTATGGTCACAGAGGTTAATGCAGATTTTTGTGACCCTTTACGATTCGTTGCATGTTGTGCCATTCTTGAGATGGCAGCACATCTTCATTCCTGCGACAGCCAGCAGTGTTACAGAACAAGTGCCAGCTGAATGGGAATAGAGCTTGTGCTTATCTGGTGATACCTCAGGGGGAATGCAGCATTTGTGAAATTCTTCTTGGCTGTCAGAGGAGTCGAAGCATTTTCCTCCTCTCTTCTCAATTCACTTTTCAATCTCGATAGTTTATTGGAATGACAGGGTATCAAAACGTCTGGAAAGCTAATACCATACATCAAGCACCTGTGTATTGCAGAGGTCTGACAGTGCTAACAGAATAGATGGATTTTATATAATCTCTGTCTCCTGAAAAGAATAAAAGAAAAATATTATAGACTTGACCTGTGATCTCAGAGAAATAGTCTTGAGTTTTGTCTGGGTGGCTTGGCAGAATTGGATGCGCTGAATACTGTTCCACTTGGTGGTTAATAAGCAAAAACACCCCGTGTAGAATAGTAGCTGCGGCCATCCTGTTAAACGTGGAGGAAATCCTCAGAGCATTGGTCCTGTGGCTTAGAGCTGGTGTTCATTCCAGTTGCTGATCTTGTTTCAGGAATTTGAGTTTCATTACCACATTGCCTCTGACATGCAGATAAGCTGGACATCTGAGAGAATCAAGATAACATCCCTCACCACCCAGTTTCTACTGAGACTCAGAAGCTTCCCTTGTTCCCTGTTTTCTCTTTTCAACTGAAGAGAATTATCTGCTCTATCTCCATCCACTGACTCAACACCACCAGTCAATGTGACCAAGTGTAATACACGTGCTACCTGCCAAATGCTGGGATGCTGCCCAGAAGCTCCCAGGGAGGACAAGGAGCAGCCTGGCGGTGGGACAGTGGGCTTCTGGTGAGCCAGTGGCTGCAACAGGGACAGCCAGGGCGCTGAGTGGGACACAAACTTGGGAAAAGACCAGGACTATAAAAACTAGAAGCAGAGATGGTGTTGAGACTTGGAACAGACACTAATGCCTTTCAGAGTGAGTCATAGGGTATTAGTCTGTCTTGTTCCTCCACTACATACTTTGTTTGGGGTGGGAATAAAGGGTCCCAGCAGCCACTGTTTCTGCTGCCTGCCTCTCCTCTTTTACCTCTCTGCACTGACCAGTTTCATCCAGGTGCATAGGTAATGGCAGGTTGAATTTGGTGCAGGGACAGACATAAGGGTGATTTTTTAGGAGAACCAAGTTGCTCAACCAGCTCTTTCTTTCACATAACACAGCTTCTAGTACTGGGGGAAGGCCAGCTTGGTGCGAAGATTGTTTCAATATTGATTCAGTGTAAGGGTAGCTGGGAATTCAGAACTGTAAGCGGTAAGAACAGATCACCTAAATACCAACATCCTAAGAAAAGTGAGTGCTGAAAATGTCTGAAAGATCTGTATGTATGTGTAAGTTTGCAGGAGTAACACACTTGTCTATCAAAGATCCTCATGGTGTTGAATTGAAGCAGAAACATATGTAATGTGGCTGTGAATGAGGAAGTTTGGGGAGCTGTTGAATTATGCATTTTCTGGTTAAATTGCTACTTAGTGCTAGTTGGTTTGTGAAAGATGCAAATGTGTAGATATCTATGTAAACTTTACTACGGAGGAAGCGTGATGCAACGTGCATGGCGTGTGTTGGAAATGAATATTTGCTCATGCAGTGTAAAAATTAAACTGATGCATAACACTCAGTTTATCAAAATAGATTTTCTGCTTACTGCTAAGAAAGCTTGTAGCCAACTTGATTGTAGAGCCATGTTTAGCAAATACGACCATGAGAGATTTGAGGGAATTTATGTTCTTAGGAGTTTGCTCTACAGAGTACTATTTGTAAAGAGATGGAAGAAGTTATTAGTATAAAATGTTTCTTAATTACTTCAGCACAGAGAATAAAAGCATTATTTTTAAAGGAAGGAGCCTAGGAGAATTTTTCTGTCTGATCTTTTGCCCTTGGGATGCTTTGTGCAGCCTGGCTGTTTCATGTCTGACTGCTGTTCCTCACCTACTCTGGCTGGTACAGCACTCAGTTCTGGTAAGCTAGTGTTAGTAGTGGTGTTTTTCTCAAGGTTGGACCGTTACCAGCATTGCTGTTGAAATGATATTTGGAAAGGCATGGATGAATTAGGGGTGTGTAGTAATATCAAAAGTAGTGATTTCTCCTCACAGACAATTAAAGCATCATAAATAATCATGTGGAGGTTTACTTAGGCTGAGAAACATTGGCACCTCTGAATAATCTGTTCCTTTGTTTCTGTTACCACCAGCATTCAAGGACTGGCATTAGTTAAAGTACTTCTAAATGGGATATTACTGCAGCGTACAGTACTAATAGGCTTATTTTTCTGCATTGCTGTTCCATTTATCCTATATGTGCTTTGCCTTTTACAAGCTAATTTTATATGTATTACGCATTTACTACATAAATTCCTTGAATGATTTGCAGAACAGCATAAACAGTTTATGCATGTTGGGCGCATGTTGCCTAAAGTATTGTACATAAACTTATACAGAAGAAGAAAATACTGTATCTTTTATAGGAATGTATCAAGTCATAATGGGATTCCTTGAAATCTCAGAATTCATTTTGCAAGGTTGTTTACATTTATTGCTTATTAAAAAAAATAATAAAATTATTTTCTCCAGAAGGTGCCAGGCTGATAAATACAGGTTTTACTTACGTTCCACCAATTTAATGAGTGATCTGTCCTGTGCTTGAGACTCCCCCAAGCTCTTGGTTAAACTGAGGCCTTTCCTAATACCAAACAAATGCTGTGATTCATTCCTCTGGAAGAGCAATAAAAAACAAGGAAGGGAGGGGGAGAGTATTTAGATGTCTTCTTTTGTCAGGGCCACATGCTGATTTGCTAATATTTTAAATAGTTGCTCGCTTAACTAGCTATTATTTTCAAGTACATTGCATTCTTGCTGTGCACTTGTAGTTATTTAGGTTTTGTTTCTGTCTTCGGTGGGGGTCAGGAGAGGTTCTGCATGTAAAGCCTGGAGCTGTTTCAATAAATGCATTTAACAATGCCAATATAAAATGAGCTTACTGCAACCAGACAGTACTCCTGGAGCCAGAGAATTTCTGTGGTCCCTAAATAAACAAAGTTTGTTACAACAAATAGACCATGGTAACTCCCCCACGGAGGCAGATTTCAGTATGCTGCAGGGTTTTCTTACAGCACAATAGAAACATATCTGTGTGTATAGGAACACACACATACATATATGAGAAGCAACTAACCTCTCCTTTGTTGGAATTTATAGCTTCCTAATTACAAATGCGGAGACACTGTGATTTACTGCTCTCTTTCTTTGTAGCTAAGCTGTATTTATGTAATGTTTGGATGGAGAATTCCTAGCTCTTAGCAACAAGTTTGATGGAGCAGCTGAACCGATTTACACTGTAAAGAATTAAAACACAGTGCTTTACTGATAACTTTTCCAATATTGGAAAGATTTAAACAAGCAGGAGAAAATGAGTAATTTATTTATTTTAATTCAGAAGTATCCTCCTTTAAATTAGGCTTTTCCTACAGGTATATTTTTAGGATTAGATCTTCTAAACCAAAGTATTTTGATCTTATAAAGCAAAGTATTTTTTTTAACTTGAATAATTTTATTTAGGTGATAAATTTGTTATCTTTAGGGGGAAAAAGAAAGTAATACAATATTTACAAAGAAGTTATGCTCATGAATTGAAAGTCGGAATCTGCTTGTGGATCAGTTTCATTGTTTTAAGGCACAGTATCTCGTTTCTGAGCAGTGTCATGTGTCTGGCAGACTTTCTGATCCACATTTTCAGTGCAACATGTTGCAGCTGATTGAGGAAATACCAGTCTCTAGTGAGCAAACTAATAGAAATTTAGTACAGTTTTGAAAGTACTGTGGAATAAAAGAAGAAATTCCTGTGCTAGACAACAGACTGAGTTAAAGGAGTACTATTTAAGTCCTTTACAACAAGGTTTAGAGGGAAAAAAAGTATGGTGGGTTTTTTCTCAATGATTTATGATTGTGACTATTGTTTTGGATGCAAGATTATTTTCTCAGATATTTATGCAATACAATGTGTAGAAACATAATGGAAAAATATCAAAATAGATTTCTGGAATGTCATCTTTACCTTTGAAAAAATTAAATACTTGATAATGAAACTGGATGAAGTACTAAGCAGGCTGTATGGCAGACACTCTTCTTTTATCATCAAATACATACACTTCCACTTTATAGCTGCACACACACAGTTTTCTAAACTTCTTACTTTGAAAACTTGAATGAAGACCCCAAAAAAATCATTTGGGGCTTATTCAGGCTGTTAGTATCATCATTTGGTGTCACCATGTGCAAAATGGCAGCAGTAGTGGACTTTACTAAGAGTTGTATTCATATGTGAGGTAAAGTAAAATCTTTCTCATTTTCTGGAGTAGCTTTGCAGTGCTAAGAGTAAGGAGAAGCAATAAAAAGTAGTTTATTGTGTAAATGCCTCTCCAAACACACCCAGTAGAACTGCAAATGAAAAATGGACCTATTTTGTATACATATAAAACATTTCTTATCATAGGTACAGATAAAAAAAGTTATATTGGCTCATGTAGCCCTTAGTGCTTCCTAGTAAAACCATAACTTTTTGATCATTCTTGATTCAATATGTACTGTCTTAACTGCTCTTCTTTTTCTTGACATAAAAGCTTCAAAAGAGGAAAATCAACTGCAGCAATTCCTCCCCCCCCCCCCCGCCCCGACTGTGTAAATCTTTACAGTGTTCTTTGAGCCCTACCTTACTGATTCACTATTAGTGACAAAGATTCAAATTAAGGAGTGAAGAAAAAAACCACTGGAATATCCCATGTCTTCACAATGTTAGGGATGTTTCCTTTAACATTTATTAAGATTGGTATAATCATGCGTTATTATGAATCTTTGTTACTCATCCTTTTCTTAAAATAAGCAATGAGATAATTGGTCTATATACCTATAGACCTAAACTACATACCTAATTCTATTTTGATTCCCAAAACTGAAAATACACTTACGCTGTTTAGTTCAAAATCCTGGTTGTAGCTTTCAATTTGCATAAAAATGTTTTCAGAATTGGCATAGTTTGCTTCTGCTATATATCTTTCTTGTACTCTCAGTTTTATACGCCTACTGAGATCCTGTACTGCAATTATTGCCATATGGGAAAGCAAGTTCAGTTTTACAGTGGAAATCCAGTGTTGGGTAATCGTATTGCCTGTCTAGAAACAGATACACATTAAGAGTGAAAATCGTTCTATTAGATCTGTCAAGCAAATCTCAGATAAGTAGCAGAGACTATGAAGTGTCTGAGATTATCTGTAGAAATACTAATGTTATCCCCTAGATTCTTTCATGCTAGATATGTCTTTTAAAGTTACCATCCTTTCTGGCTCGGGACCAAGGGATTAAAAGTGAAAGGGGAGTGGGGGAATAGGGTGGGCATTTTAGACTTTTTTGCATCTATCCAGTTTCAACTGTTCTGAAACTGAGGGAAACTAGGGTCAGGTCTGGTGCAAAGAGGAGGTGGCTGGTTTTAAGCCCAGCTTTTGGTGTAGATAGGGAATAACGTCGGTGCTGGCCATGCTGGACGGGCAGCGGCCGGGGCCTGGGAGAGCAGGAACGGCTCTACCTCCATGGAGTGCGGTGAGCAGCAGCTGGTTCTCAGCAGCTGGAGCCAGGAGTGGGTCTTCTGGGAGGTGGATGGACAGCAGTCTGTTAATGTGATCTGACACACTGTGCACACGTCCTCAGTACCGTGGCAGTCACAAAATAAGCACGAGTGCTGCAGGAGAGCCCGTGAATGCTCCCTGCAGAATTCATCTGGTATCTTCTCAAAATCAACACGGCAACTTGTGACAGGTACAGTCAATCAGGCATATGTTTCTTGCCTAATTACAGGAAAAGTTGCCTGTGTGCCTAAAATTAGTCAGAGAAATAAACTCTCAACATGGGGATGCTCAGCAGCACAGAAGCACAATACTGGTGAACCATAGCAAGCAGTTCTTTAATTAGTGTTGCGTGAAACGTGCTCGTGCCTGCAGTACCTGTCAGTGAGGCGGGACTACAAAATCGCTCTTTTGCAGAACTAAGGAATTGTTGGTATGAGTTAGTGTTCCGCAGCTCTGCTTGGGTGCAGGTTTCCTCCCCCAGGTGCCCTCGTGCCAGCTGCACGTACTCTTCCCACGTACCTGGGGTGGAAGTCAGCTTCCACTTCTGAAAGCAGCGTGAGGATCTCCAGTGGCGCATCAGCCCTTGGTACTGGCTCAAAAACACGTGCAGCAGTTCTGAGGAGATAAGCTATCGATCAAATACGAACAGCTTAAAGTAATTTTTCATAGCCAAACTGCTACAGTGGAGGCAGTCACTCATATTCTTTAAAATAGTATTTTGTCTTTTTGTTTCTCTTCTTATACATACAAATAGCATTGTGTATCTTCCCTTTTCTTGGAATTGTATACATTCAGGCAAGCAGCAAGGTCTCGCGTATGTAAATATGCTTATGTGGGAATAACTTAAACTTTTTTTTCCTTTTAAAGTGTTTTAATTAATTTTCTTTAAATGTTGACAGTATACGGGAATCCAAAAGAGACCTAAAGGTCCTCTGCAGACATATGCCTTGCTTTACCATGCTAAAAAATGGAGAACTGAGCGTCTTTACATGTGAATAGCCCCAATTGTGGTAGCTATTTGCGCAGTAAAGTATTCCTTGAACTTTTCTCTCCAAAGCCACAAGCCCAGAATCTCGGTCAAACCAGAAGTGGTCTTATCCTTGAGCAGTTTTCAAAGCAGCTGCCTTTGACCAGATGGGCAGCCCCTGTTGGAGCTGATTGTGCAAACAGCTGCAGTGGTGTGGAGCTATCCTGCATAGCAGCTAACCAGACTGTGCTCGCTTAGCATTAACCTCTGGTTTTAAGGACATTCATTGTGGTTTAAAAAAACCAAACCATATTGTAGACTACATGAAAGAGGACATTTCATGTAACTTGAAAAATAAGCTTTAAGTACTCTCAGTGCAGCTCAGGAAAGTGGCTTCGTTTCTGTTTAATGCGTTTCTTCAGACTGTAGAGGGGAAATGTTATGGGTGAGAGGGTTTTTTTTTAAGGCTCTCAGACTTCTGAAGGACATAATCAAAGCTAGATGATGTTTTCCGCATTACTGAAGAACAGAGATAAATTTTTCCTAATTGGGCCCATATTCCTTCTTCCTATTTTTAAGCACATCGCTAAGACACCTACCTCTGGAGAGACATTTTCAATGTCCTGGACAATACCATTAGATCACAGGCATATCCACAGGTTTAATTCATATTTTAAAGGGGAAAGGACAGACTGAGGAAATTTACAGTTAGAATGTTTTTCTTTCTTTATAAGAAAGTACAGACAGATCATGAAAAATGGAGCACTGTGGCTTCTCTGTGAGGAAAGCTCTTAAGGTATTAAATTATCTTCTGTCATCTGAAAGAAAAACGTTGTAATTTGTTTCTTAGAGCTTTTAAAGTTCTTTCTTTACTTTTGTGCATAGGTATATAGCTGCCCAACACACATGCAAACATCTATATAAACATTTAATACTGCAGTCTGAATGAATTTTATTACTTTACTGGACAGATACCAAAGAAGCTCACCAACTAGTTTTTACTTGGATTTAAAACAATTCTGAAATTTCCAGTGGCCAAAGATGGTGCAGTAAAGGCTTTTATTACCTGAAAATAAAAGAACAATCTAAAATCTGCTACTGTTGGGCAAACATAATTTATTTTAACAAAAATTATCTTACTAGCCAGCTCCAAGTTACCTACTAGCTATTAATTTCCACACAAAAGAAAATCAGTTCTCTTCATTCCTGTTCTGTCACCTGTTTATGATTTAAACTTTTGGATCAATGTTAACACATACTGCCCCATTTTTTATGAAAACCATTAAAAACTATTTTAAAACTGTAAATATATCGCACTGTAGGCACAGGAAGTTGAGTAGGAGAGCTGCAAAGTACTTGCCGAGTAAAGACAAAATTTCAGCAACGTCACTGAAAATTAAACAGTTTTCTGCCATTTCTCACTATGATGTCTCCTGTTTCTAAAATATTCTGGCTTTAGGTGTGTGTGGGTTCTAATTAAAATTTGTTAGTTTTTTTTTGTTTTGTGACTTTTGTTTTAAGATTACATACAAAGAGGAATTGAGATTGCAAATTTTATTTTCCGTTCAGTTCGAGCACTCATCCTTTTGCTAGATTGGAACCTATGGCAGTTTCTGATCAGGAACGTAACCTCAAAGTGTTCTGCAGCCCTCAGCATCCTCAGACAATCTGTTTCCACCTCTTGGGCTGTGGCAGCAATGCTGCCTGTGGGGCTGTGTCAATCTGCTCAGCAAGAGTGGGGCAGACAAAGGCTGTGAATGGCACAGAGGCTGTTAGGGTCTGGGATTTGGGACAAGGCGTTCCAGGTTGGAGCGCCTTCTGCATTGAGCTGGCCTTTCCTCATCTGTTGTGGATAAGGATCCCTTGGTCCAATGCAGGAATGCCCAGATGAAGTCTGCTTGATGCATGAACTGGACTGGCAGCATTGCAGTCAAAATTGTAAGTTTAAGAGTTGAGCTGGGTGACCCCTGTGAAGTTGAAGGGCCATTTTCTTACAAGCCCAACTATATTCAGTTCTTCTACATAAAGAATTGTAACAAATGGGAAATCAAAAGCTTCAGTGTCAAAGTTGTAATACTGCCAGGCACCATACATTTTTAAAAATACTTGTATTCATATAGTGCTCAAGTTTTCCCTGTTGCTTATTTTGGAAGTAGCTGGGTGTTACTCACATTGAAGGCAGCAGGTTAGGTACTGCTCTGTGTGATGAACAAGGGTGAAGTATGGTCTTTGAAGTTGTAGGACTCGTTTTCCTGCACTGTTTTTCCTCTCTATTGCATTTTAGCTATAGAGACTTATGCTATAGACTAAAAAGCCCTGCAGGAGACTGAATCATGCATGAACTTTTATACAACTGTATGTTTGAACCTGATGGGTTTTTTTCACCTTTCTCATCAGAATGGTCGATGTTTTACTGACATTGGCAGATGGTGAGCAGGAAGGGGTGCCAACTGATGCTAACCTTTCAACAACAGGAGGAGGAGGGGGGAAAAAAAAAAAGAAAAGGAAGGAAGACTAGCTGGAGAGTGTACTGTTTTCTGGAGTAATGGTCTTTCGCAAAGCACTCAGTTCTCCTTGAGCTCTGGCTGCTTCCAGCCATTCCTTAGTATGTAAGCACCACCAGGCTTGAAACTTTTAGGCTCTAGGTTCCAACTGTTCCATTTATCTCCAGCTTGACAAGGTAGCGTGGTAACCATTATATTAAGTCACAAAAGGAAAAGTCATGAGGTAAATTGTGGCTTTTCAGCCTGTTCTTGTTTTTCTGTAACCATGTAGAGCAGATGTTGTACAAAGTTTGATGGAGGCAGTAATTCTTAGCATACAAAGATGAAGAAGTGATGACAGTTACAGTTTGTTGTTACAAATATTTTATATTAGTACAGTTTTATTATTTTTCCCAGAAGCTCATAAAAAGTAATAATACAAATATTAAGATAATGTTAATGACTTGCAGTATGTTAATGGTTCAGGCCCATGCAGGACTATGTAGAGGCTGAGAAATCTGCTAGCGATGCTGTTTCACTTACCAGACCTATTTGAAGATTATACTCCCTGTATGGCTTCCCCCTTAATAAAACCTCGCTACATTTGTTCCCTTTGTTTGTCATGAAGTCTGTTACCTCCTGAGCATATTCAGAGTTACATATGTTGAATTAAGGTCTCTGCAAACAAACCCAACCTGCTGAAAAGAAGTGTAATGTGCAGGTATGTGCAAAGATAATTCCTGCCATGTTTATTGCAATAACATATCTTTAAAACGATCCTGAGTCATAGCACAGCATTTCTCCATCATTGACTTTCTGGTCTCCAGAGAGATTAAGGTTTTTTGGTTTGAGCTTGTTTGGCTTTTTTTTCTTAACTTATGTGCAATTCTGTGATATACCAAGTAAATCTTACCCATTCGTATTTAACTGTTGCAGACTAAAGCCTGAATTTGATATGGATATTGGGCTGAGTTTTACGATGGACTTTTTTTTTTTTTTTTTTTTTAACATTGAGTGATGTGTAATGATGTGCGAATGTGTGCATAAACATTACAGTTAGGAAATCAGGCTATAAACAATGCCTGCTTTATCTGCCTGACTCCAAATAGGGTTTGACAAAATTTGCTTCCTCTTATGTGTAAATTGTTCAAATGTTCTGCTCTATGTTGTTCCAGTGGGGATATTTTTAATTTGTTCTTGGCTTACGTTGCTCCTTTCAAAATTAAAAATGTTAAAACTCCATCAGTTTAAATTTTGCTATCAAAATCTGGGAGACTTCCATCAGCATTGTAATCAAAAACTAACCAGGTACTTATGTAGCAAGCAACTAGCATCTGTTAAAGTATATGTTGTTTTGTTTTGTTTTTAAAAAAGGTAGGGTATTCTTTATTCCTTATTGGTTTACTCCAAGGGAGGTATATTTAAATATTTGGTCATTTTTAGGAAGATTCAGGAAACTTACATCTTCTGTAGCAGCTGTGTACTAACAAAGAAAATATGCAAATCTTACATGAGCAGACTTCCATGTTCCATGGCAATTTTGAGGGATAAACAGAATGAGAGTGTGTCCACCTGTAAAGAACTGACCAATAAAAAGGGGAAAATGCCTATCCACGTTCCGTAACGGATTCATGGTAGAGCTGAGTCTTGTGGGATCAATAGATCCTTCTACTGCACTCACTACATTCACCCACTTTTACCCAGAGATCAGTAACTTCTTGACTAAAACATAAACTTTCTTTGACTGAGTTCGATATTCTGGAAGGAATTCCAGGCTTAACTGTGAGGCAAAGCACTGGGAACCCACTGTGTTTCTTAGTAGGTTACTTCAGTGATTAATCACTTGGACAAACCTGCTCACATTTCTAAAAAAAAGTCTAAGTCTCCTGAAAGAATTACACCTAAAAAGGCTGCAATGCTTGACACTATTAATAAATTAGATCTCATAGGTTATGAACATGTCCAGTTATTCTTTCAAGATCAGGCATAAATGATACTTTAACTTAGTGTCAGATTTTATTTAAAGCTATTTATATTATTCTCCGCTAAATTCTGCTAATGTTTCAACAGATTAAATTTGGGAAATTGGATTGTAACATCTAATGTTTTCATTTTCTATCTGAAAAGTTTTCTTCCAAAGTAATTTTGAAAACTTACATTTGAACTCTAATGCTTGTTTTCAGCAAGAAGTAAGTTTATCCTGGATAGAAAGAAAGAAAAAGGTCAGGAAGACAAGTTTGTTTAAATAATGATATGCAGTTCTTAAAAGAGTTTAAGTGAACCAAAATGAAATCTTAAAAAAAAAATAAAAATAATTGTTGTCCATGGAAACATTAACTCGGGCAAATTTGCAATAAATTAGGGGGACTAAGAAGGGAATTTTACAAATAAGTAAAGCACATTGGGAAAAAAAGGTAAATATATGTTTCCGTAAAATAAACCTCTGGATATTACTAGACAGCTGAAGAGTGAGGGAACCAGATTTCTTCATTGCTTTTCACTACAGGCAAGATAGCTATCTGGCATGTATTCTTTGCAAGTATTTCAAGTGAAACCTTAATATATCAAGTATTATTGTCCTGGAGAGATTAGACTGATTGATATGCTTAAATTATAATAAGTCATCATACCTGAGTATAGTCATTTATAACTGAGGAATGTTGCAAATGAAGTCACAAGGATGCTAATTAAGTGGTAATGATAATCAGTTATCTTTCTGGAAGATAAACATGAAATTTGGGTATAAACACACCTTTGTTAATTGACTAGTTAATATGTTAATATGTAATATCTGCCCCCAAATAATGTTAAAATAAATCATGGGGCTTACAAAAACATGGTATTTGTGTAGTGAAAACCCAGCTGAGATGATTGCAACATGGAAGCATTCACAATTTCAGACATACAGACAGACTGACCACTGGCAGGGGTGTTCTGTTTGAGGCAAAATGTCACAATACATACCATATAAAAATTCAAGAGGTAACTGCAAGAGAAGAAATTTGATCTACAGATTACCATTCTATTTCTCACAAGTCACAGGACACACATTAAGAAAACATTTGACTTGTATACAGCTCCATGAAATTACAGATAGTCAGAAGAGAGGGCGAAGATGTTAAGGTACACTATTTTGTAGGGTGGCTAATAGTACAATATCAGATTGTCATGTAAAACAAAACTCACTTTCTTAATTTGGGTGGCTCTTCAAAAAAATATCTAAGGCAGTTATATGTCCACATAGTGTGGAAAAAAATAATCGGTAAAGTACAATTTTTGCAAGTCTTTCAGGAGTGAATGCGTGAGTTTGCTTTCTGTACAAACTGTAGGCAACAAGTAAAACATCTTGGTGCTTTGGTCTGAAAAAGGTAAAAAAAAAGTCAGCTTTACTATATTGCATCTCGATGTGGCTAAAAGGAAAACCATAACTCAAGCAAAACTTCCATTTTTTGTTTTAAATTTAAATGTAGCACTGAGCAATGAAGGTCTTAATTATTTTTTCACAATCTATTTTGGCAGCAATTAGTTTCTTATAGTACTTTTTTATCCTTCAGCTACTATTAGGGTCTCTGTCTTAACTGCCTCTGGAATGTTTTTTTCTGTGGTGAAATGAAATGAGGAAGAGTATATAAATATTATTCAAGAGTTCCTACTTACGTTTTTCTCAGAACATATGAATAAGGGATTAAATTAAAAGGTTTAAAATACAAAATGGATAAGAAGTAATGTTTATTCATTGTAGTTTTGTCTGTGGAATTCATTGTTATGATTCTAAGTCCTATTCTAAACAAGTATTTCAAAAGCTGTGATTAATACTTACTTTTATATATGTTTGGCACAACTAAACTGTATAGAATAAAATAAAAATACTGATTTTTGAACCCTAATTGCCTGGGTTTATGAGGAAAAATTGTCTCATAGAGACTACATAATTATCCTTCAATATTTTTGTGAAGGAACAGGATTTCAGCACACAGGTCGGGATATATTGGAACCTATATTTCAGTGCTCTTGGCAGTAATTACTTAGAAACACTGAAAGACGTCATAGTTTCATAAAGTAAGGGACCATTTTGGCATTAGCACTAGTGGTAATTGGTGACAAGTCAAATGGCCAAAATTTGCTTTTTTTTCTTTGTGATTCTGAAACGTAAGCAGTTTTTTCTTTTTCTGATGCTATATCTAACACACAAGAACTGCTTATCTGAGCACACTATCTTTTTCCTTCTGCTACAATTCAGTTTTCTGGTTTATGTCCATCTTTTCCATAAGACTGACAATTTTCAACTTCATTTTGAATGTCTGTATTCAAATGCAGATTTTGTCTTTGTAGCTGGGACCAGGTAGAAGGCATCTTTGAAGAAATGCTAATAAGAGTTCTGTGATAAGGCACTGTTCCTTAGACATACCTACCTTCCAAAGAATATTTCTTTGAAATTTAGACTAAAAAAATAAACCATTTTGCTCTTATCAACATGGCTTTTAATGTGCTTAGAATAGTGCATCTACATAAAACCAGAGCAACTGATGGGTGATAGTGAGCTGTTCATTTATGGTACTGAATGTGGGAGGGTCTGCTTTATTCCAATCCATAAAGGGATTTTGAAAGAAAAAGTTATTTATGTTCCTTTCCTTCTTCTTTATGATTTAGCTGATTACCATCTTGCATATACTGAAATGACACAGCAGCCCTGGGCACATGATAAACAATGGTGAAACCTGTTTTATCATCTGCAGCAAAAAGATGCAGAATACTGCAGCAAAGAAATGACATGGATGGGAAATGCTGTAAGGGTAGCTTGAAATCTAATGTATAGAAAATTCTTTAAAAAAGAAAAAAAAAAGGATAAAAGAACGAAAGCCTGTAAATTACACTTTTGTGTGAAATTTGAGAGAACCTGAAAAACTGCACATCCTGAAAGATTCTGTCTCTGTAAGAGAGAAAACTTTCTTCCTTGAGATAAGATCACGGAAGAGGAAAATGTCACACAGAAGTCTACTCACAAGATACTGTGTGATTTTCTGCAGTTATCAAGTTACACAACCATGCTCAACAATTGCAAGAAAGCTTTAAGGTTAAGGAAAATTCTTGATAACTTTATTATTCTCTCTTGAAAGCAGGTAAAGTTCTTTTAACTGCATTCAGTATCGTTTTTCATATGGACCCATTAGAGTTAAAGTATTTGTAGAGATGGCTCACTCATCCCAAATTACTTTTCTGTCTGATGTACAAGCCTTTGATAGCATACTTTGTGCTTGAATTGAATTTTGGAGAGACACTAAGCATGTTAATTAGATTCTCTTTGTGTTCTAAGAGGGAGGAAAAGCAGAAGGCATAATTTTTAACATTTCAGTTGAGCACTGTTTGCAGTGCACATACCTCTTTCCTACAATGTTACTTGCAATTAAAGTAGACATTTCTAGCATTGACATGTTCACTATCTAATCTGAATTTGCTAAAGGTATACGTGACCTTTGGATAAAATGCATCTAATATAGAGTAATTCTGTAAAAATTAATATATTTTAAAAATATTATCCTGAGTGTCTTATTTAAGAGTTAATATATCCTGTCAAAACATCAGTGTTCATAACACTGAAACTGCAGATACTTGACTGGAACAAAAGTATAGCATACATTAGCTAAACAGGGAAAATATTTATATTAGCTGATCCTTGTTTGCATAACCATGACACTTTTTTAAAAAAATATCTTTTTTTACAAATGGAGGAACAGCATTAGGGGTCTCAGTAATGACAAGGAGAGGAGGCAAAAAATTTTTTCTGCTGTACTCATAGTCACTGGAGAGTGCTGGTAGGGCCAAGTGCCAGCAGACATCATTGCCTGTCAGCATCCACCAATGTTTACGTTGGCACTGCTGTGATTTAGAGCAGCATTAGATGCATTAGTAGATGCACCTGTGGAGGTAAGGATGAACATTTTCTTCTACAAACGTGTTTCTGTGGCCTAGAATAAAGCAGTAAAGACCTTCCTCCATCTCCTTGTTCATGCTCCTAATTCATGCTGCCAGGAGGTGTTTGGATGTGGAGTCTGACCCAGGCACTGGCTGGAGCATCCCCGTCCTCAGTGCCAGCTAAGCAGACAGCCACTGCACAGATCCAGAGCCCACCCTGTAAGCAACAGCTGTTTAATGCTCCCCATTTAATCTGATGTGGCGACTCTCAGCCTGAATTTTCCAAAGAAAATGGTGCAAGGAAGTTGTGGGATAGTAAAAATGTTAACTGTGTGCACAGACAAAAATAAGGAAACTGAAAAGGGAGAAAAGGAAAACCTAATGAAAGAGAGAGTGGAGTAATAAAAATAATGAAAATGGTAACTCTACCAGTGAATGAACACATGAGAAGAGAGAAGAAATGAGGTAGAACAAAACCGTTTTCATCATTACCAATGTAAAGAAAATCAAAATACAGTCTATGAAATGAACAAAAGTGGCATTTATTGTCATGCTTGTAAAGGCTGACAACTTGAATTTGCAGTTCTTGGGAAAATTTTAGGGTGTTAGAAAAATATAAAAAGTGCAGGGAGAAAACAGAGAGCAAGTTAAAGCCTTTGTAACTCTCGTGGAAGTGAGGAGTTAGGTGAAGGAGGTGGCACAGCTGGGCAGGGGCTTGCTTCCTGGAGAGCTGCCTTCACCTAGCAGGCAGCACATCGAGGGAGGGAGTCTAGGCATTGCCCACCAACAGAAAGATTATGCATCTGCTAGAAGGAAGGGATCTGACAGCTGTGAGAAGCTCTGGCAGTAGGGAGACATAGAAAAATTAAGGCCCAGATGAGAGCGAATTGAGGTCAAAACAGGAACAGATGTGCACTAAAAATAGACAGGCAAGAAAAAGATAGATGCAAAGGTCCTTGCAAGTAGACAGATCCCAGGGAGGAGGGAGAGACATCTTATTAAAGGAGAGATGGAAAAGCAATGATAACACAAAGGAAGAAAAAAATTACGGTCCAAATTAAGAAGCCTCTTCCCTCTCTTTTAATTCAAGTCATTCTTATTTAGCTCTAACTAAATCACCCCTTGAATCCTCAGCCTGTGTTATTACTTAGAAATGAACCTTATGTAAAGGGCACCAGGGTAGACATTACTGAATACCTCTGCAAACTCCAGATAATGACATTAAGGGAATTAGTAGAGTTAAAGTACATTCTACATTTAGTTCTAATTAGACAAAAGATAGCAGCCAAATTACTACATAAAATTTAGATAGGGATTTCCAACAAGTTGCAGAAATTGTGGAAATATATAACTTCTGAATCTAGCCTATTCCTGGACTTCTTCCTAATGTTTCTGCTCCAATCTCCTGTTTGCTCCCAATAATTTCATACGGTCTGGGCAACCAGCCCCTTTCCTGGCGGCAGGCTGGATCCCCACCTCAGCCATGCCTGCATCTGAGCCCCCAGCAAGTACTTGGCTGACGGTTTTCGTGTGGCAATCCTGGTAGTAGGAGGTTGTTTCTGGCAGAGGGTCAGGGAATGAGAGTGAAGTTTCCTTCCAGTAGCAAAGGAAATAAAAAGAGCTATAACCAACTCTTCTCAAACTTCTCCAACCTTTCTCTCCCACAAACTCAAAAGTGTGTAGGAGGAAGAGTACCAATTGAAATACCCATCCTCTTTTCCCCATTTTCCGCAGCATCTGTAACGAAAATACTCCTGAGCTGTAATAACTCCTCAGATCTGTCTTTGAAACAGAAAGGACAGTGTGAGAAAAAGATTGGAGTCAGAAATCTGATTTGCCCAAGACTGGATCCTGGGAGACTGTCAGAGCCAAACTGACAAAGTGGATGGAGAATATGGACATTTCAGTTTTGTGTTACGGAGTAGCTGTACTCAACAACCTGGTTGTTTAACTCACAAGTATTGGTATGCCGTAACTAGTGAATATCACAAAATGCTTATCTTGGTATTTCTAATGAATTCCTCACAAATAGTCTTGTGATTCCCAAATATCTGATTTTCTTGTTTCACTTAGGTTGGTATTTAAAACAGACCAGCTTGCCCCCGAGTTTCCATGCCAAGAGCATTCCTACAGAGCTAACACAGAATGGCAGCAGGCTGACCCTGTGAACAGATTTTGGTTGCTTGTTGAAGTGCAGCAGTTTGAAATGATGCTTTGCATATGCATAGCTAAGCCTTCTGTAATAACAGGAGGAACAAATGTGGGTTTTTTCTGTCTTGATGAAAGATCGTAAAGGTTTCATTTTTTTGTTTCTGTTGCTACTATGCTTTGTGCTGTGCATGATTTTCAAAGAACCATGTGAAAGTAGTATTACATGATTTCTTTTGCTCTTTTTCCATTATATTCCCATGTTTACAGCAGATTTTCTCCTGTTCTTCTCTCTAACAGTTTTATTATTATTCTGCTTTTAAACTCCTTCAAGTGATTTTCAGTAAGCTGTATTTATATCCTTTCATCAGGTAGAAAGAGGACAGTTGGCAGATTATGTATGTACATTCTCTCAAATCTCTACACGTTCTCTCAAAATGTAAAAGTAACACATTTTTTTTTTTCTTTTACGGCAGTGCTATAAAATAAGTGTTACATTGGTACCAGTTAACAAAATTACATTGGTAATTAATTCACCCAATGGTTGGTCTACATATATGGTTTTCATTTTACCTGGGAAGGTTTTTCCTTATGAATTTCTCTATAGATTTGTAGCAATCCATAAGCAGTCATCCATTTCATGGAGCTCATCTTAAGGGGAGGGGTGGACCACAAAAAAAGGCCATTTTGTGGCTTCTCTGCCCTTCTGCCTGAGTTTATAACCCCCTTTCCACTTGTCCCTGAGCCCACGTGTCTTTCCCCCTATATTTATGATTGCATAACTTCTTGTAGCAGCTACAGTACTGTTTCTATGGAAAAATATGTGTGGCTATAATTATAGGCAGCCCTCAAAACAGACTAGTGCAAAAATTTGGGATTTTTTTTTTTTAATCTTCTGTACTTTCTCTAAGAGGCTACACCTGTCCATAAACGATGCACTGATGATAGAGAGGGAAGGCAGGAGGTAACACTTCAGCTTTGAGTCTCTGGCAGAGGGAGGATGAAGACCATTCTCTGCCAGAAAGATGCACCGTGTTTGCAGCACAGCCTTGGTGCTTCCCACTTCTACTTCATAAGGCAGCATAATAGATGACAAACAAATATGATTTCTCTGTTGTGGCAGAGGAGGATGTAACGGAGCTAGTAAGGAGAGTCAGAGGGAAGAGCCCAGCTTCCCTCCAGCAGGTTGCATGTACAGGAAGGGTAAAAATAGTACCAAGGAGGAGGAAAAATGAAACTTTGACAGTTCTCCTCTCCAAGATTTTGGTAGCAACAGAACAGATGCCTTTGCTAAGGAGTGGTCCAAAATGAAGTAAAACAGAGGTGAAAGAATTTCAGACCCAAGAAACAATGGTAGAGCATTTGTGTGAAGTGGAGGGAGGGGACCAGAAAAATGGTTCATAGGTGTCAAGAGGATGCTGCTGTGCTTAGGGCCATTACAGAGCTTGGCAGTATTTTGCGTGTAGACTAAAAATGCCTGTATTTGCACATTGATCAAATATGCATCGATAGCAAGACAAAACATACACCAACGTAATATCCCTGAGCAGAAGACTGCATTATGGTCCCATTCACAGAATTGACTGTTCATTTGCAAATATTCCATTAGGGCCTGCTGACAAAACTTCCCATAACCATTTTTGTGATTTATTAATCTAGGACTTGTTATTTCTTGACAAACACGTGAGAACTACTAGAGCCACATGAGTTGCTCCCTGTCACTGTGGATTGAGAGCATGGTCTGATGATAGTGGCTCTGTAAAACAAGCTTTTCTTTGGATAGTCTGTATCATCACACCTCCCGTGCCACACGATCAGATCCACATAAGCACGTAGTCCACACAGCCATTTGCAGGCGTTTCTAGAGAGTCTGCAACTTGGCATACCTGATGCTTGAAGATGCCAATACAAAAGGCACTTTCTCTTTGCTTTCTGTATCACCTATTACATGTAAAAATAAGCTAGAACCATGTAATCTAAAAGCAGCTTTCCTCCAGGCATTTCCTGAGCTGTCCATCCTGCAGTGCTACCAAATTTTCATAGCTGTTGCAGACAAAAAAGTTATGTTTCCAATAAAGCTAGCAAGAAAAATACTTAGGGGGAAGGGCGTTGACCTAGGACTCTTTCTGCCTCTGTTTCCTCACCCATCCTATCCTAATTAAGCAAACTTCTGGAAGATTTGCTGGACTAAAGAGTCATTTGAAAACCGAGTAATCATGTCAAGAGTTGTTCTTTTAAGCTTTTAAAATCACAGTTAGGTATGTTTATATGATGCATAAATCCTGAGGTGGACTATGGTTTTGAGCTTTAATTTGCTTCCAGTTCAAATGGTTGAAACACTAAGGTCTCCAGGCACTCAAAGACCTCCTGATCCAGAGGAACTAATTCTCCCCCTAAGTAGAGTTTATTTACCACATATACAAGCTGAGAGGAGGCAGAGGATAGCCGAGGGCCATCTGTGAAGGGGCCCTGCTCAGCACTGAAGGGGGGCATGGGGAAAAGCAGAATGCTTAACCCAAGGGATCCTGCAGCCTGCAAACCCATGGGGAGCCAAATGCAGTGACTGCCCTTGTGTCCCTGTTCCCCGAGCTGGGCAAAAAGCCACCGGCGCAGCACAAGCCAGTTGTGGGCACCACCTCTTCATGCACGATGTGCGCAGCACAGCCAGTTCTGGACACCACCTCTTATGATGCCTCCAATCCTCCAATCCTGTTTAGGCCACTGAGCTGCGGTAGTTTTCTGCCTGATGCCTATGCTTCACTGCAGGGGCGATGGCAATCTTACATTTATTGTACGTTTTGAATGTAGCTCTGGGTGGGCTGAAGGGGAAGCATGGCCCCAGGTCCAGAAATGCAGAGCATTGAATTGCGTTTTGAAGTAAGCACCGCTGAGCAACTGGTTCACTGCTGAGCAAACAGCTAGGACTCAACCAACCTCTTCTTGAAGACAGGGACAAAAGCTACTTATCAGGAAGCGTCTGCCAAATTGACTTCACTTCTTTCCCACCCCCTCCCAGTTTTTTAGGTCCTAAACTCTATGATATAAATGACCTAATGCTGAGCTGGTGTCAGTGCGCAGCCAAAACTGCCTCAGGGAAGGATTGATTCTCGTATTATTTATATTCATTTTCCAGGTAATTGTGCTATAATGAATATTTTCAGTAGACCTAGTCAGCGGAGTTCCTCATCTGAAGAGTGCTTGTGCTAACCTATACCTTAAAGAAGCTGTACCAGCCTTTGGAGAAAGGGTCACTGCTCAGGATTTCCATTTTCCTTGATCACATCTCTCGGTAGTGAATTCATTCTGCATGTATTTTGAAAGCAGCCTTTGTGAAGCTCTGTATACTTCATTTGCAGGGTACGTTGTGAGAAAATTTCCATGGATTTCAGTGGAAAATATCAATGGATTTCAGAAAACAGTCGAAAGTGTGAGGAAAGGGAGTTTAGAAATAGCATGCCATACTTAGGAACCAAAGTTTCTATGAGAGCTGTAAATATAGGGAACATATCTAGATGAGAAATCTTGTCTTAAAAGATAGAAAAGCATCAGAAATTCTTAGTTTGCATAAGATACCGCTATAGCAAGTAGTTTTCACAGGTATATTGATAGTTTTCAGTCTTCCGAGTTTGCCACCCATCCGCTATGCAAGGTTTTAGAAAAGAAATTTCCTTTAAAATGCAGTTGCATTCTGAAATGTGGGCTTGTGGAGTTCTGGGCTCATTCTCATTCAGTGATTTCTGTATTTAGTATGTGTTAACTGTAAACAAAAGGCTTCCCCACCCCCACCCCCCCCTTTGCTCTACCTGCAGTTTGCATGCGGTCTCGCGTATCTTTACCTGCAGTTTGCATGCGGTCTCGCGTATCTTTAACACCTGTATTCTCCTGTACTAAATAAGACATTCCCTGACTGAGCAATCGGGGTTTTTTTTTCTAATTATGGCCCTGATTTCATTGATCTAAACCCCTTGCTGGTTTGGCTGCACTCAGTACCTAACAAGAAATCTGTAACCATTCCTCTTAATAAGAAATAGATATACAGCAGTCGTCTCAGATCACTTTAACTGAAATAACAGAAATGATGAGAAAAATGCATTCTTAATTCTTCAACCAGAAAATTGGACTATATGCACCACAGGGAACCAGACCCACTGAGTGAAGCTGTCTGATGTTTACAGTGTAGTTTGTGAGAGCAGAGGCATATATAATTGAAATTATGTTTCAAGGGGACCCATCATAGTGGTTTTGGCATATGTAATAACATTCACTTAGTGAACAATTTGAAACCACTGTCTCTTTCATCCCGTTAAACATCCAGATGCTCTACATGTTGGTGTTCTTGTTTGTGAAGTAAAGAAACACCATTGCCATGGCGGCATAAGGTATAGAAATGGAAATGAGGTGGATATTTGCTGTCTGCGTGGTGAGTATTTGCTGCCTATTTGTGGTGAGGTGGCAATACAAGTATTTGTGAGGTATCATGCAGGGAGATTTACTTTCTATAACAATTTTAGATCTGTCTGTATTAAATTGTCATAATGATCTGTTTTGCCATCAAGTGTTATTTCCATACACAGTATATAAATAATGGCTGTAAAGCATACAGAAGCTACACAAAATACTACATGTGACTGCTAATTAAATTACAAATCTGTTATTAGGGTGATGGATATATCAGGAGACTGGAATAAAACAGAAAATGCCACTGATAGGCATCGTTCCAGCTGGAATTCAGCCAAGGCAGCAGTGCTGGGAAATGGTGCATCATCAAATGGGAGATGATGACTATTTGAAAAACATGTTTTGTATCCTCAAATTCCCAAGTCATCTCCCCAGCTTTACCACTAATGCCTGTGGTAGCATCTCAGGGAAGATGCCAATGTTTGTAAAGATGCTGGTGACACACTATTCTTTCCTTTACAAAAAACAATCCTGCTACTTAAAATTTAAGATGGAAATGCTGGATTGTGTAAGAGAAACATAAAATGCCCAGCTCAGCCGGCCATCCTCTGAGAATGAATTTAGTGGCAGAGGAACAGTCAGAATCAAATTTTAGAACTGGAAAGTCCCCATCTTTCACATGCAAAAAAACTAATATAATATAATAGCTGTTGAGTTTGGTTTATATTTAGGTCTAGAGATGTCAGTAAATGGGTTCTATGTAGTGAACAGTTTCTGGAGTCAAAATTCTGCCTCTGTGTCTTCCAGGCTCAGTAGAGCAAAAGGCTTAGAGCTTTTTGGCACATGGATGACAACAGAAGGTTTGATGCAAGGGAGTTCTAAATACATGGAATAAATACAGCTGAAATAATCTAACAGTGGAGTAGGAGGCTCTAGTTCCACATCTGTTATTATCTCACCAGAAGATGCCCTTCATGGCACAGTTTCTACCATATCAAATAACTTGGCTAAAAAATGTAACATTTTATACTCATTCAGAGGCTGTGACCAGAAAGGAGCAAACTATTTTCCAGTTTGATATCTGTCTGCACAGCCCATAGAATTTTACCAAACTCTTAATTTTAGAGTATACATTTTTGAGCTATATATAATCATACCCTACATACTTCGAGTGCCAATAAAACTGCCACATAAGAGCTATTCTCATGTTAAATAGCCTTCCTGGGAGAAATTTGCATCTTAATTCAGAGTTGGATTTCTCCCACAACAGCTTTCAGACATTGGATATTCTTAGGGCTTTCTTTGCCAGATTGGATAAGCAACATTTTTGGACTTTTTTTGCATGTCCACAAACCCACTATTTGTGCGAATCAGAAACATTAAACTGATTCATTCCACTTCTGAGGAAACAGTTCCATTTGTCAGGATCTATAAAGTATTCTTGCATGAAGAAGAGGACTCCTGCCAATCCTGTCTGTTGGTGGCAAGGGCTTATAGTTCCCAGTTCCTTCTCAGATATCATTTTTCAAATATCTTGCTTGGCAAAGAGGTAATATGTCTTGGTGGGGCCAGAGGTACAGAGGACAACACCACGCAGGTGGATGAGTCTGTTGCTGGAGGGTAGCGACTTGTTCAGGACTTGGCAGAAAACCCTGCCGGAGGGGAAAGCAGGTCTTTGCTTCTGGTGGATCCCAGCCATTCCTGAGATGCTCCAGGAGGGTCAAGGGAAGAGCTGGGATGTCTCTGGGACTGCAGCTGGCTGTAGTCATGACACTCTACTCTGGGAAACAGCTGAGAGTGGGACCTTCTGCTCTTCCATCGTGTTTTCTGGCCAAAACTATTTAGCATGCTTGTATTTGATCTCAATTTCTTAGAGGATTAGGGCAATCAAACCATTATATCCAGCCTTATCAAGTTCGGAAGGTGATTTTTAGTTCAAGACATAGATTAATGACTTTTCTGTGTCAGGCTATCTTTCTTGAAGAATAAGGTCAATTTGAATTTTTGTAGACCTCATGTATTTAGAAAACAATGCTAATAAAAAAAATAATGTTTTCTAATTGGTGCTACTGAGCAGATGTAATATAGAAATCTGACTAATATTCAGCTTGTATTAGTTGTATAAAACCAAGCATTAAGACAAAAAGTACACTTCGTAGTCCCTGCTAACTGAATCTCTTCAGTTAGAAGAGCACAGTGCGTTCTTGCTGCCTGGTAAATAGGGGTGATATATAAACTGTCAGAACTGAGTTTCAAAGAGGTATCAACTTAAGTTAGTCTAGCAAGGAGAAGTATGTTAGGTGCTTTTTTTCTTTCTTGCCAATGATTAAATAGGGCAGCAGTCTTGATTTATACTTTGAAATATCTAAGTGAAAGTGGAGGATTCTTAGAAAAATGTATATAGGACTTGTGTGTATTTAGAAAACATAAAATTATGTTAAAAATAATTTTTAGATTTCTGAGAGATACTGATGGGCACATTTAAGCTACATTAGATGTAGCACAAAAGGAAAACTACTCATTTTGCGCAGTTCTTCCGTGCTAGAATAATCTTTACCAAGTTTCTGCAGAAGTGTTTTACTGTAGTGTCAGTTACGCCAGAAATTCTAACTTATTGGGACTCAGCTATTTAATGCTCAAGTGATTCCTGGAACAGCAGGGAGATTTTCATAAATACATGATGAGGCAGATGTACAGATATCTGCTCAGTGAAAACAGATTCCAAGTTTGGCTCCCCATGTCTGCCTGTTTGAGATAATCGCAGTGAAAGTGAGTGGTTGTGACGTGCCATTAAGTCTGGTACTGCCACATGCTGGGGATCTTTATCTCCTGCTACATTTTTTTAATACTATAAACTCAGAATAAAATCAGGGGTGCGCTGTCTGCAACAGTTTGAAAACAGTCTATATTTCTCAGTTGCTATGGTGTACCGTAAAGAAATATGGCAGTGGTCCATGGCAAATCCTATTATCAGAATAATGATGTGATACAGTCCGTTTGGTTGTGCTTAAGTACTGATAAATAAACATATGCTTTTTATTCCTTCTACTTTCCCACCCCTGCTATGAGGTTTAGTATTCAGGGCGCTCAGATGTCCAGCTTTATATATTATGAGTCAAAACAGGTTTACATAAAGTTAAACCAAAGCGAATGTAGAAAACTAGCAAAGGAGTAAGCTTATCAGAAAAAAGCACCTGAAAATAAGAAATCTGTTACTAGAAAGAAATACTTCTACAGAGAACATAACAGGATTCATAACCATTTTGGCTTTGTTGAACAAGTTCATCTATGTAACTTAGAGCAAGGTCACGTCTGACGTGTACAGCGAAGTCCAGATCTGCTGTGTAAAGGCCACTCACAACATCCACGTTAGGTTGTTTTGCAGAGGCAATCTCCTCTAGAATGGTGCCTTCTGCTCCCCAGGGACATGCCTGAGAAGCAGAGGAGACAGGGAAGTCCTGCCACACATGCATGCCTGCAGCTCTGTGCTTAGATCAAACCATGTGGTTCTGGATCTCTAGATCTTTGAAGGCAGCAGCTGATGTTTTACTTCCACCTATGTTAAGGCAGAAGCTTTGGATTTTTGTTCTTCCTTTGCTTCTGTTAGACAAGGAAAAAAAAATGTTAACCAAGCCATGTGAGTGCAAGTGTTCATTTGGGTCTTAATCTTATTTTTTTCACTGCTCTGGGGACCTAGAAATGAAGAACACCTTTCTCGGTGAGACACTTTCTGCAAGGCAGCTTACTTTTCCTCCTCTCCTTCCATTCCTTCCTTTTCTCTCTTCAGCTCTCTCTTTATTTTGAAGAGATAGAAAAAGCAAAAGCCCCTTTGGAGACTTAAAAATACTTGGGGTGATAAAACAGTGCTTGGAAGGAAGATTTGGAGCAGAAAAATTTTCTTTCTTAGCCCTTTAATAACTGGAAAAAGAAACAAACTTATGTGCCAGCATCTTACCCTGTTACTGGCTGGGCATCTGTCTGTAAAACTCAAATACAGGCCTTCATGTCAGACAACGTTCTGGGGATTTGAAAGATGATATGCATAAAGGCATATTTGCCCATCCTCAGATTCTTAATGTGCAAATAATAAGCTTGCTTAAAAGGCACATGAAGATGGGCTTGTGATAAGGTTTCAAATTAAGAAATGAGGAGATGAGAAGAAGGGATGTATCGCAACCAGCACACTGGGCCACTGTCTTTAAAAGCTGATTAAAACTTTCAGGTCAAACTTAGATCCAAAGATGATTTTGAAATTTAGGAATTTGTATTCTGGTGACTTAGATTTGCATAGTCCAGAATTCTTGAATCACAGAAATAATGTTTGGTGAGACAAGGGCAGAAATAAGGAACGTGAGGTCAAAAAGATTATATTTTGGTCTTTCAGAAGGCTAAAATGAAGTAATTTAATTGGTATAATTTATAAACCCTGTAAACAATAGTTTGTTCATTTAGATCATGAACTTAAAGGAAAACTGCTGATGAAAACCCTGAAAACATGGCTGCTGAACATGATTAATATTTTCCTGGTACTAGCAGAAAAGACGGGAAGTTCCAAATGTTGCTTTGAACGTAGTTTCTGATCAGTCTGTTTTCCCCAGTTGATGTAGTATTTATTGTTAGCTCTTCTTTTTCTTTTGTGTAATTCTTTAAATGGTGGGTGCACAGACAGGCTGAATAAATTAGTATACCCGTCCACACGGGAACTTAATGAAAGAAAAACTATCTTGCTCTTTTTGCAAACTTTCAAAATACTCTCTTAAAAGAAAGGTGAGTTTTTAGTGCCCTTGACTATGAACTTACGACTCTCAGAAAGTATTTCTTTCTTTACAAATGCACCGGAAAAAGTCAAGCATTAAAAACTGCTTTATGAGCTTTTATCAAGCTTTTGTTATCAACTCTTACCCGTTTCATAATTTTTTAGCTGGTATATTTAGTCCTGAATACTGACTAGTATTGGCCTAAACCTGTTGATTTTCCTCTTGTAAATCACACTGTTATTAAATAACAAAACTTGATACTAATAAAACTGAGTCTTCACTTTTAAAATGACAAAGCAAAATATTAGACAGTATCAAGGAGCCCAGAAAGAGATGACAACAATCAAGATTTGTCTTCATTAATAACTCATGCTATAAAAATGGTTCCTGGAAAAACAGCAAAGAAGTTGCAAAAATGGGGAATTACGAGGCCAATGAAAAAAATATATTTTCTTCATATCTTTTTGGGCTCATTTTCAGGCAGTTAGGCTGCAGGTACATTTATTTGGTTGGTGAACATTTTAATTTAAGATTCTGAAATTGATGGGCTATTTTTTGAAGTCATTTTTTCTAACTGGCAGTATAATTATGCAAGGGATTATTGTCTCTTCATTTATTTTTCTGGAGTGATTGGCTTAGATGCTATAGAACTCATTTATGAGACTGACTTATATTTATAATGTTTTAATTAAAATTGGATTGGGAAGTAAATGGGAGAATTTACATTCAACATATATGATTGTGTCAAACATATTTGATGGCAGTTACCTTTTTATTAGCTTAGGATAATTAATTGGGGTATTTATGTACTAATATTACCTAATTAACTCAGAAGCGAGGTAATAAATTCAGTTAATGGCTGTCCAAGAAAAAAAATAGTGTAGTGGTATAGCCAGCTGTTTTCATTTCACTGTATTCTTCTTGCTTAAATGATTTTTTTCAAATAGATATTGTCTTTTTGAAAGGATTCAGAAAATATAACTATATTATTGGAGAGAGAAATGTTTGCATTTCACCCATGGGAAAACAAGGTACAGTATAGAGCAGGGAGAGCGCAGAGCAGTTGGGTGGTCTTCACTTTCAAAGATGCTGTTGGATAAGGTACTGCATCAACAGCAACTGCAATTATTCCTCTGCTTTTAAATTCAAAATGCGTATTTCTTTTAAAACATGCCTTATTGTAACATTGCTGAATATCTGATGTATGTAAGAGTCAGACATAAATGTTGGAGACTGAGCAGAAATATAACTAAAACAACAAAAAAAAGACACAAGTTCTCCTCTTATTCATGGGTATGCAAGTCCTTGGGTGAAAGAAAAGTTTAGTTCAACCTTTCCAAGAGATAGTTTTAGGATGAGGCATGGAGAATTATGTGCAAAACATTCTGTCTTGCTTTCCACATGCAGAGTAGAGTTTGCTGACATTTCAATGATGCACAAGGTATCTGGGAAGTTTCTGTGTTTGTATTTTGGCCCATGTAGTGTGTGTGCCTTAAAGTTTGTGCTAAAGCTGCCCCAGAAAAAACAAACCAACCAACCAGAACCAAAAAACCCGTATTTTTTTTGCAAAATATGCATGCTTCATCACATTATTTCTACTGAAAAGAGTGAGTTTAACAATTCTTGGTGAAGGACTATTCTTGGAGTCTCATCATCCAGAAGACTTACTAGTGGAAAAGTCACACTGAGTAGTGACAGTGACACACCACAGCTGGGAGGGTTCAGAGCACAGCAAGGCAGCTGCAGTGGGTGAAACCAAAGCTCTGCCTGTGGCAGTGGCCCCGTCACCCCTCTCCAGCACAAGGCTTGGCCTGTGTGTCCAGGAATAGTCACTGATAGCTCCCAGTGCTGCGGGAGGACTGGGCACGGTTGTGATTCCTCCCTCGGATACTCTCTCAGCTCCCAAGTATTTTCAGCTTGACGACTTCCCAAGCTCTGTATTCTTTCTCATTAGGCATCCCCTATTAATTCCTTTGTAAACTTGTCCTGTCTTCCCTCGAATGATTTAGCAAGGCCAGTCATGTCCTGTGACACCAGCCATGCATTTAAAGTCCTTCAGGTGTCATATCATGTCTTTGTCAGGTTTGAACTTTAATTCCATGAGCTTTGTTTTATCCCCTTTAATTCCTAGAGAAGGTGATTGCCATCCACTGACCAGACTTAAAGGGTTTAATATATGGTTGCTGCGCTGATCTGCTCCTGCAAAACTGTATCTCTGTGTTTCCTGCAAGCCTTGCGGGATGGTGGTTTGGAGTGGGGTTCTCCTAGTTTACTTGCTTCTATTTAAAAAGTATTAGATTATTTTCCTTTGCTAACAAACTTGCCTAAATTCATGTCACATCAGTTCTTAACAATTCTGTTCTTTAAGCTTTCCTCACATTAATCAAGTGAGTAGACCCAGTGGGACATAAAAATGGAGTGAATTGGAAAAGCACCATACTCAAATGCCTAAGGTGCTTAAAGTAACAAGTCATTGAACTCTGAGAAGTGGTTCTGTGAAAAGGATACAGGCATCTCTCCCTCAGAAGGACATCTGAGTTTTGGGGAAAGAATAAATATCCAGTCAAATGGTTTATTGACTGTACAGACCAAACGGTCAGGTCAGAAACTGCAGACTGCCCACTTAGACTAAAGCAGCTCCTTTACAGAACACTGCAGAAGCTTTAAAAGACTATTTTCCTATGTCCTTTCTACCTTCTACCATTCAGTTCCTGTACATGTGTGTTTCATTGCTCCTGTTCTTGAAAAATTTGCTTTACTGTTGAGTATAATATAAATCCTGTTGATCGAATGAGCCTACTTTTCTGTCAAAAGGCAGTGCCACAAGCTGAACCGGTGTCAGCTTTAGTAGCCAGTTCTTTGGAAAAGTTACTGTCTTGGAGCTCTCAACCTCCATGCTTTTAAGCATTTACATGACCTCTCTCACGCCTTTCCTCACAGATTTTTTTTTTATTTATTCTGCTGAGTGATACACAGCAGAGACCATCTCAGTCTTTGCAGCTGTTTTAAATATCATCCTGTAAGCAAACCATGCGCTAATATTTATCTTTCATGGTTTATAATCAAAAAACATTTCATCATGCTTTTTTATTTGTAGATAGCTAGCTCCAAATGAGATGTATGTCATAATAACTTATATGCCATCATATCTCAGTACCTAATTAAAAAAATGATGACTTAAATTCATCAATGTTTTGGCATTCCCTGAAATATCCTCTTACTTTTTGTCATAACTTAACTGAGAAGTGCCTTGGTTTATTCGTAAGCCGACTCGTAATCTAAAGGAGTGCAAGTGAGAAAGTTATATTTCTAATTTATTCACAAAGGGTAGAGGTGGGGAGATAGTTTCAGAATGGCAAGGATAATGCTTCAGTCTTCTAACTTGACCCATTTGGATCTTTTTGCCTACCAGATTTGAGAACTAGCTACTATCTCAAGTATTTTTACAGTTAAGGTGTAAAAGACAGGAATCAAGACATTCCTTAACATTCCTGTAAAGAAGCTTAATAAATCACATGTCCTGCGTCGCTCATTTAAAGTCTAGTTTTCCATATCTGGCTATTTTTGCATTTTTAGAAAACCTTTTCTCCCTCTCCCGCCTGTATTTTTTGGGGTTTTAATTCTTTTTTTCTGTGTGTGTAAGCCAGTACTAGTGTTCGTCCACATAATATGGTGAAAAATGCTGTAATTTTCCTTCTCCTACTTGTTATTTACCTGATTATACACAAAAATCGGAATTAGTATTCTTCATGGTTCATCTTAACTTGATTAGCCACAGTTTCCTAAGCCATTTCCAGAATTAGTTTTCTAGGATCCTGTTTCTTTGATTATATATTCTGTATGCTTTGTTCCTAAACTTCAGGTATTATAATTAAATGTTTTTATAAACCTCTGCAGTGAATGAGCCCAGCTTGCAAAGTGATCTGTGCAGTACAATTGATCTGTTCTTTACTTTCTGCAACATGTTGCCAGATTTTGCATTATATGAAAATTTATTAGCAAGGGTTCTATATATTTCTTCCCAAATTACTGCTAGGGTTATACATAGCTGTGTGCTGAGGACACATTCTTATGGTACCCTCTAAATATGACTCCATGATTGATGATTTTGTGTTATGTTTAAAAATTTCTGGGAGAAGGAGAAAATCTGCAGAACAGAGTATGCTGTCTGGGTCAGCAGACAACATTCTTTTGTAGTATTGAGTTTGAGAAGACATCATTTATATTTATTAATTTTAATAAGTGTGATCAAAGACACTATGTATTATTTATAACCATCTAAAGTGATTATCATTATAGTATTCAAGTATCCCTCATACCAAATTTTTAACAAATTGCCATATTCTCTTGTTATTAGGAAAGTACCATTATTCCTACTTTATTAGCTAGATAAACATTTCAGTGATGACAGACAGCATATGTTTTGTACTGCCAGTGAAGCAGAGGTTGTAGGATGTGATCCTCAATAAGTGGTAGCATCAGGCATGAGTGGTATCTCAAAACTTTTTTTATTTTTCCATACATTTTTCAGAAGTGTCATCATCACTGAGATCACGGGGTGTTTAAAGAGGAATGCTATACCTTAGAAATAAATTATCCAGTATCAGAAAGGCTAGAAAATAAGAATTATCTGAAAAAATATTTTAGATAACCTCCTACAAAATAAGGCATATATTCCTGTGTAGCCTTTAAATGATGCTTTTATTCGGTATCCCCATCTCCAATGTGTATCTAATCATGCCAGAGGAGCATCTTTCTGCATGTCTGTCACAAAAGAGAACCTGAGCAGTCTCCTTCCTAACCCTGCTTGACAGCCACAGGACAAAAGTTCAAATAGATTTAAAGTCATGTTGTGGTTGGGGTGGGCTGGGAGCGGGTAGAGCACGGGTTTTATTTTTAAATAGCAGTGGTTGACACCTCCTTTAAATGCTTCCAGTAGCACTAGCATATGAACACAGTGACTAACAGTGCCTGACAATTTCAGTTTTACTGCAGTTATTGCTTTAACAGGTCTTGACTTTCTGCCAATTCAGTTGGAACGAGGCTTTATATCCCTTTTGCCCCACTGGCTTTCCAGATTCTCTCTCTCTCTTTTTTTTCTAAGCACACGTTTCTTTCTCTTACAACTGATTTCTCTGGAGTAATGGCCACAGTCACCTCTCTCCCCACCCCGTGGCCACCTGTGGTGTCCCTGCTGTTAAATCATTAAGACACACACATTCTGAGAAAACAGGAGAGAGATAATTACAACATTAATTGATCTTTTGCCTCATTAATTTTTTAATAAAAATGTCTGTCTTTGACTTGATCGGGAGCTGCAAACTGCTTGGTACTTCTCAACATGAAGTGTAGAGTCAACGTGTCCATTAAGAGCCTTCACCCTGTCCGTGACCTGCTGACCTGTCCCACCAATGTGGGACAGTATATTTCTGTAGTATGTTGGTCTCTTTAGACTACATACGAGCGCACAGCGAACAGCTGGAGATGCTGGGTGATGAACAGTTGAGATCTACCTTTTTACCAGTTCTGGCATGGTGTCAATATAAAGCAGATAAAGCTGTCTTGAACTTATACTTATTGAAAGAACACGGTTTATCAAGAAAATAAAGGGAAAGTCAAGGACCAAGACTAGTTTCATACTAGTTCATCGTATCTTTTTCTTAAAAAAAAAAATAATAAAAGTTTAAGCTTATTACTCTCTATAAATCTTTATAATTAGTTACTGGGAGGAAGTAAGGTTACTGAATTATCCTCAGAGTACTTAAGCTGATGGCTCCCAATTCAACCTAACCCAAATGGGTAAATATCAGGAATTGTAACTATTCACAGGTTGGACTAAAATGAGCTGCTGATGTCAATTTTAAAATAGTCAAGTATGCGCAACGTGAAATCTCATTGTCTTTTCTATTTGGCTTTATGGGACTACAAAGACTACCTTGGCACTGGGGAATGAAGTGTTTCTTTGCTCTGAATAGTGCTGCCAGGTGCAGGCTGATGACGTACTGGGCATTAGAAAAATGATGCCACCTTTTTGTGTTCTCCAGCTTGTTGATGGCTTAGAAAAATTCAGTGTCTGCCACAATGAATATACAGTGGAGATAAAGTTCCCTACCAAAACAAAAGCTTAAAAAAAGATCTGTCTTTCTTCTATTATCTCCTTACTGTCGTCTTATAGTCACCTGCTGGCAGAACATTTGTGAGAAATATATTTTGTCTGCAGGTGGATCGATAGCCAGGATTTATTATTATTTTTTTTTGACCACATGCATCAATACTTCATTATTACAGAGTAGCTAGTTTGAACATAGAATACTAGGATAAAACAAAGAAACCAACACAAAAAACCCTACAGATGATACTGATTTCTGAGCTTTCATAGTTTCTTTTAAGTCAACAGAATTATTTTTAATTATGTCAGAGGTATAGTTGTCAATATGAATATTTTCTAGAGGAAGTTTTTATACCGTGTGCAGAATCCACAACAGCTAATCATAGCATGAGTGGTCAGTTGTAAAAATTTCTCATTTTCCTTTGACAACCAAATATCTGCTGTAGAGTTCTCAGATCTTCTGTAATGCAAGAATGGATAATGAGTAGGTACCTTATATGAGGAAACATTGTAAAGCCTGTAGAGAAAATGACTGCGTATTGGGGAAAAAAGAAGTTTTAGAGTAAAAAACTGTATTAAATATTGATACTCTATAATCATTATGCTGTGCAATAACCTAAAAACTACCATCTGGCACAAAGAGTAATGAATACAAATGGTATGCTCATACTTAGGAAGTTTATTAGTATCATTCTGGTGAAATGGCTGGAAGTGGCTTCTCATTTGCTATATTTTTTTTAATTACCTACTTTCTAGTAGCAATGATAAAAGTACACGAAAACAAACAAATAGGAATTTTAACAAGATATTTATCTTTTCTCAGAAGAAATCTGCTAGGTGTGCTAAGATATTTTGGGCAACATACTCAAAACAACTGTCAATTTTCTTTTAGGATTTCCCATCGCTGAGGGACACTTAAATCATGTCTTTACTCAGTGCCTCACTACTGTCAGTAGATTTTGCATCCATACAGGGCAGTCTCCAAAGGATGGATGCAATACCAAAGTTCTTTTGGATTCAAGTAAGATTCAAATAATGTTCTGTTATCTGGAGATTCACAATCTGAGCTAATCTTTAAGCATGTGTTGCCTTGACCACCTCCACTCTATTAACAGACACTTCAATTTACAGGACATTCTGATGGTGGCCTTTAAACACACCTGGCTACATGAAATGTACCTGTATGTCTCATTCACAGAGCTACAAAATGACAGATTTCTACATAATTTACTTTAGTTGGCTAGAAATATTTTGTCTTTTATTTTTCCCGATGTAAATAAGATCAGATAAAAGCCAGCTGACAGTAGTCATTCATGGATCTTCTGGAATTCATTCCAGTAAGGGCCACTGTGGGTTTGAAGTATTCCATGTTAAAAAGCCGTAGATTTTTCTGTGCAAACCTCTACCTGTAGTTAGAACAACACTTAATTCTGGTTAAAGATATTCAAGAAAAAGAGTTACACTTGACTGATTTTTCCAGGCAGTTATTATATTTGGGTAATCTGAAGAACCAGGGGGACAACGTTCATTCACAGATCTTCAGTATATTGAAAAGATTCTGAACTTGTAAACTGAGTTAAAATAGATTGTTGTGTGCAAGTTCCTCAATGCATAGTTACTGAGATCAAATGAAGATCTCTGTGTACAGTCACAGAAACATAAAGACGCTTTGTTGTAACTGTACTGTAAATAATGATACTCAGGCTACTTGTGCCTCATTCCATGTGGTGTGGGGAAAAAACCAGAAACATTATCATGAAAAAATAGCAGGACAATTATTTTCAGTCATATATGAAGCAAAATATTATCTTCAATAGAATGACGATAGATTTTTTCAATGAAATTTTTTTCATGCTAAATGGAATCGTACAGAGGGCTGACAGACACATACTCTAGTTGACATTTGATAGTAACTGTATATAAAATATTTAATTATGACAACAACTCTGTCTATAACCTTTTTTAAGCTGGGTTGATATCACTATTTCTGTCTTTGATAAGAAAATTGTGTTGCTGAAGTGTGAATTTAAAGCCTTTGAAAGTGTCCTCTAGTTTTCATCTGCACAAGTTTATAGTCAACTCTTGAATATAACTGTGTGAGATTTGCTAGGCTTCTGAGGAACGTATTCCATTATTTCTTTCTGTGTCCGTATACAGGAACAGGTCACCTGCGGGATGTGAAGAACAGAGAGGGCTCCACAGTGAGAGCCATGGGCCCAGTCCCCGGCTCAAAGCAGGGTCAATCAAAAAAAGTTCAGTGATGTCAACAGTCAGGGTTTGAGAGTCTCCAAAGAGAGAGATCCCACAGCCTTTGTGGGCAAGTGGTGCCAGTGTTTGACCATCCTTGTAGGGAACCAAAACAAACAAGCAACCCTCCCCACACCGATAAAAAAACCACACACACACCCCCCCACACACACACACACCCAGTCTTTCATATTTTTAAATTAAATTCCGTTTGTGTCCATTATCTCTTCTTCTGTCACTGGGCGCCACTGAGAAGAGCCTGACTCCATCTTTGACCCCCTTGAGCCTTCTTTTCTCCAGGATGAACAGTCCCAGCTCCCTCAGCCTCTCCCCACTTGACAAATGCTTCAGTTCCTTAGTCACCTTGGTGCCTTTCACTGGGCCCACCCAAGAGTGTCCATATCTGTCTTGTACTGGGGAGTCCAGAACTGGACCCCCAACCCCAGAAGTGTCTCACCAGTGCTGAAGAGAGGGGAAGGATCATCTCCCTTGACCTGCTGGCAATGCTGTGCCTAATGCAGCCCAGGAGGCTGTTGGCTGTCTTTGCCGCAAGGGCATGTTTCCACGCCATGGTGATCTTGGTGCCCACTAGCACCCCCAGGGCCCTTTCTGCAAGACAGCGTTACACCAGTCTGCCCGCCCAGTCTGTACTGGTGCATGGCGTTGCTAGTCCCCATGTGCAGGACTTTGCATTTCCTTTTGTCTTGTTCATTTCCCTTCATAAGGTTCTCGTTGGCTCAGCCTGTCAAGGTCATTCTGAACAGCAGCACAGCCACGGTGCTGCCCAGCCCCACCAGCTGTGTGAGCAGGCATGTGCCACTCACTCACTTGCCTCTCAGGACTATATTTTCGAAGCATGTAATATCCTTAGAGTATTTGCATAGAAAAGATTTATATGAGATAGAAAAGGTTTATGCTTACTTTTTAGAAACTAATTGCGATGGGAGTAAAGCATAAATACCTTTATGAATACTGCTGTACTTCGAGCAAGGTAATGTTCTGATGTGGAACTGAGTTCTATAACTTGGTTTCAGACTTAACTCTCAGATACATCTTCCTTCACTAAAATGCCATAGTTTTGGTCTTGAGTGCCCTAATTTTCATAATATCTTAGGTTGCTAGTACATCAGAACTCAAAAGCTGTGAAAAATAGGAGTATTTACACACGTGAAAGCAGTTAACAGACTGAAAGCATATCAGGTGAGAGACTGATTTCCTTGTAGAAGACTTTTGGAGGGATTTTTTTGATTGTTTCTATTCTTTCACTTTAATCTCACACTGTCCAGAGTATCCGCAAGAGAATATTCTGGTTTATGGCTCATTCCAAGGAAAAGAGACGTTTAACATGAACATGGTTGCAGTTTATAGAGGAAAGTACTCCTTAGTTCCCAGAAAGAGAGAGGGTGGTCGTACATGAGAACGGTTTACATTTAAAAGAGAGCTATTTCAACTATTTCAAAGTGGCTCGTGTCCTTCTCTGACTTAAAGAACCAGAGAGGTCACTTTCAAAAGTATGCGGTAGAGAAGATACGTATTTTTCTTTGAATGTACTTTATAGATATATACAGTAGATGATTTTAGAAAAGATCCATTTAAAAATTCCTCCACCTGCAAATACCTATGTTACATCCAAAAGCACAAAAAAAGCTTTGTGCTCTACTGGTATGTCATCATACGAGATAAAAACAAGCCTTAACCCATCTGCTCCTTGAAAATATTGTGCTCGTCTCATTGTAGCTAGAAGATACTGTGTAGGGCAGAAAATAAATAAATAGCAGCCATCAAAATCCCCAAAGCCCTATTCCCATCTATTCAGTATCTCTGAGATGAATTAATGGAAGTGTTTGTTACTGACAAAGACCTGAGAGATAAGCAATAACTTCAGGCAAAAACTGTTGAACTTGTTCCCTTCTTAAAGATGCTTAAAGAGCTCTGGCATCTTTAGAATGGAAAGAACCATGCGAGGGCTTATAAGAATATAACAGCCCCTAGATTTCAACAAGTAACTTGGTGACACCTGCAGAACAGAATAAAGGAGAAACTTCTCACACCAGTCAGCTTTTCTGCAAAGACTACAAAAATTTTGCCATTACTTTGATTTATGTGTTTTTCACAAAGTGTTGTCTCTAATTGGTATCTCATATAGTATAGCTTCATATTAACGCACAGCATCTTCCTTCAGTGCTTTTATGGTTGAAAAGGAACCTTAGCTCATTGTGGTGTTTTGTACATGCTGTAACAAACAATATGGGACTGTAATATAACAACCCACATAACATAATCTTAACAATATAAGAAACCCTATAACAATCATCATTATGGCTAAGTGGCTAATGCACTGAAACCTAGCAATAACCAAATTTTGGGGTCACTGGTAATTACGAAGAAAAATATTCAGAAATGAAGACATTACTAAAACAATTAATAAAAATCTCAAAACCTGTTGCGGGTTGAATAAAATTCAAATCAACCTCAAAACCTTTGTGCTCTTTCAGTGTTTTGTGTTAGGGCTTGTTCTGAATGTGCAGGCAAAGCACACTCAACACAAAAATGAGAATAAAAGTGGGAAAGTGGACTTCGGGGGATATGCACTCTCACAGTCTCAGATCTGCCAGGGCTCAGGCTAGTGGCCGAAATGCCCCTCTACTGGGTCAGATGACTTGTGTGAAGTCACAGAAGCTACCAATGAATCTGGTATATTCTAAGTCAGCATATGGTTTATTTTCCCCCTCCATTGTTTTTGTTATGTTTGTTTGTCTACTCTTTTTTTTTTTTTTAATTGTGGGTTTTATTTTGTTTATATGTATGGCTCATCACTAATGTATTTTAATGTTGGCTGCATCATCAGGGAAAAATAGAATTTTAAAAGCTGTTTATAAGCATGTTACTGAGTATAGCTCTTTGCCAAGGGAAAAGCATCCAAGATGCTTCAATTGACAGTTCGGTTCAAGTGCATCCATCTCATTTGTGAATATCTCCACGTATGAACAGCACTCACATTTACTCATTTACAGTCACATCCTCACTGAATCCATTTGCAGCATTATAAATTAGTATACACATGGACGATAGGTACAGTAAGCTTAGCGGTGAAAGCATGCCCAATAAGCAAAGTGCACAGCAATAATCAATGTTCATTTTCATGAGCGGTGCACAATCTAATAAGTCACAGTGCAGAACAAAGAAGAGGTTGTCTTATGTTACTCAGTGAATGACCAGCTGTGAAAAATGTAATTTTCAGTGGTTTTACAGAAGTTCAAAGTAGGGGAGTATTGAGTTGGAGTGTTCAATTTTTTTTCCTTAGACTCAAAGAGTTGCAAGCCAAGATTTTTCATTTTCTTCAGAAAGCAGAATGATTTTGACTCGAATGAGGGAATTAAATATTTAAAGACTGTCAACAAAACACATCTGTAAGCATGCACACATTTGTTAGAATTTGTAAATGTAACTCATTCTCTATTCAGCATTAACCCTGACTTTTACTCTTGAGAGAGTTTTGCACCCAGATATGATAAGCCAGTATTTGGGCCGACAGGGTATAAATGCCTTTTTATTTCATAGCAGAATGATGCATTACAATCTTTACCAAAACTAATATTGTGAAATATTGTTTTCGTTAGGATTTTAACTCATAAGAAATCTATGTTCCCAAGTGCAGCACACACATCTTTTTGTTTAACTAGTACATACTCTTAGGGCCAGATTTTCAGCTAAACCTCCATATGCATACATATAAGCTGACCGTACAAATAATTTTATTTAGATGTACATACTCCCCATTACTGCAAACTTATATTAAGAAAACTAAATATGTGGGTTTAAGTACTGAAAGTCTTATTTTACACCAGCCAAAGACAAGAACAATTGAACTTCTTTCTGCCTCCCATATCTCTTTTGCATCCTCTTTAAATGAGACTATTGCCTACTTTTTTGACATTTTAAACCAAATTATCTAGTGGCTTAATAACAGCTGCTGTTCGTTAAAACATACTTAGAAATCTGTTTTAGGATACTAATTTGCCTAAGGGTGGAACAGAACTACTTTTTCTTCATGATAAAAGCTCTTTCTGCATTAATCAACAGTAATAGGCTATGGAAATATAGAGGCATGGTAGTGTTTTTTAAGAGGGACGTTCCTAAGCATTTGTCATGATTTTATAAAATGCTTTAAGCATTTTAAGATGCTTTTCCAGCATCTCAAGTATTTTGGTCATTTGGTTTAAAAGTCCAACTCACTCTGACATCCGTGGACAATGGGAATGGTGGCTGAACTCGGAGACTGGCCTAAAATAAACATGCAGGTCTGTAACTGTTCATAGCTGTTCAGTAGCACAATATTTGCTTTTTCAGTGAACTGGGATATTTTTTCTAGTTCTGTTCAGCTGTTTTGTATTGGGGGGTTTTGTTTGTATGTTTGTTTTCCAGAAGTGAGACAGTACTGTCTGTCTTCAACTCCCAGAAAATTGGCCAGGGTAATGGAAGAGCCTTAAATTCAGGCAAGGCTCCCAGTGTTGCAAGAACCTTATGATTCCCCTTGCAAGAAGCCTACGATTCCCCAGCTTGCTCATCTGGGCAGCTGCTGCAGCCAACAGGCAGCACACATTGCAGGCAGCTTGGAAACCCTGAGCTGCAGCGGGGACTATCAGCCTCATTTCAGCTCTGTGGCAGGGAGCAAAAAAAATCCTAAAAGTCATGGCTGGAGCAAAAATCTGAGTCCTCTTTAGAAACATCTGCAGTGTGCCTCTGGAGTTGTCAGACCCTGAAGTACCAGTCATGAGCCAATTAAATGAGATCCCAGGCTCCTAAACAGTTTGCTAGATGGGAAACCAAGTGCGTTTCCAGCAGAAAGCTGCCCAGACTTTGATGGAATTCATCAAAACAAATATGTATTTCTACAGTCTTTTTCTACCTCAGCAAATTGGTATTGTTTCACTGAAAAATTGTCATCCAGCTGTAAGGTGATTAACCCTTCTTTTACAGTGTCTGGCACATTTCAGAACAGACTTCCTGTTCTGCAGTTAATACCACTGACGAAGGTATGACAGGTTGCCCTAAGAAAAGGATAACATGTAACATATTGCCTTAACATTGTGCTTTAACATATTGTGTTAATCAAAATACCGTCTCTTCTTCCCTCTCCTCCCTTTCTCCTCGTGTTTCTCTCCACGTTCATCATTCTGGGGTAAGAACTTGTTACCTCCTGACAAGCAGCATGTGGTTGGCGTTTTAGATGAAATGGAAAAATCTTGTGTCTGTCATGCAGATGACTGTCTCTGGTATTTAACAGCACGATAGCTGCTTTGATATATTAGATAGACTTTCTGTCCTAACCACTTACCGTACCGCTGACCGGTAACTGAAAGGAACGTGTGGGAATAGGGCACATAGCAGTGCTCCCTCTGAAACACCAGTGGCTCTGGGCACAGTGTGCAACATGCAATGGCCCAAGATGACTCCAGACCCCCGGGAGTTTAACCAGGTAGGTGGGGACCAGGTACCCCCCAAAGTCAAGTACTGTGAAGTGACACTGACCCCTGTGTGTCTGCCCCACGGTTCGGTGATTGTAGCGTAGCACAGAAATACCCAAACTAGCTTTAAACTAGCTAGCTATGGCAACAAGGGGATCTGCACGAACTAATTTATCCTAGAGGGAGAAACCATCACCTGTCCCTCCATGTGAATCCTTTTGGACAATCAGAAAGGACAAGGGAAGGGAATTGGGAAGGAACTTCGTTGCCATACCTACCAAGCTATTAATTCCTAAATGGTTTCACGTATAACAACCTTCTTTCATTTCCGCTATACCAAGTGTTATTGATTTTTGCTGCTGCAGCAGTGCCTTAAAAGACCTGACCGGTGCCTCTAGGCATAGATGTGTTATATTTTTATAGGCATGTAAGGCAGAGATAATCCATGCCCTAGGGAGCTATCAAGTCGGAAGACAACAGGATGTTAAAAATATATGGGGAGAAAAGGGGAGCAGCAAAACAGTAAAAATTGCATGTGAACCAGTAGGCAAGAAGAAGTAATACTGAAACAGGAAGATGAAGTTGCATTATTATCTCTCCCATACCGTGTGTGAAAATTAATTAATGTTAATTACTGCAGCACTTACAGGATAAAGCAGTGATTTTACTTCTTGCGATGTGAATGTGTTCATTAACAAAAGACTTGCTTGTTCTTGCAACAGGCATACAGCAGGTCACTACAGACCCACCCAAAACCATCTTGTTAGTGAATCAACACTGGTGTGCTTTTGTGTTTTGTGGTATTAATTAGCTGAGACAAGGTAGCAGACATAGCATTTTTAATGCTATTGAAAGTATCTAAAACAAAAAGCAAGAAGTCACATTTTATTCTGCACCACAGCACATATTCAAAGCTGAAAGGGCTTCTACTATGACTGCTTGATATGAGGCTCCACAGATCAAGGTAGTGTAATTTAGCAGGTTAATTGCAGCTAGTGATCATTGTTTTGATAACCACTGCATGTCTCATGCTTATACAAGCCTCCGAGGTCAAATCCACTTCTAGAAATCCATGTTTCAGTTGTCTTTGCTCAGTAATAGAGAGAAATCTGCACCCTGTAAACTTCTCACTGTGCCTTAGAGCACTGGAATATTGATTTTAATCTTTGCTTTTCATTTATTCAATTAGAGTAATTTCATATGAATTTTCTTCTTTGTCTTCCTTTTTCTTCTTGTAACATTCTCACAGCTCAGTCAATAACATTGGCCTTCACTGGGAGTACTGGGGAGGTATCTGAGCCTGAACATCATGACAGTACAATCACAGATGGGTCAAGACAGTCAGTGAGTGAATCACTGGTGGCATGTTCCCACTGAAGCAGGCATTCCCTGGTCTTAGACTGTCATCCCTGGAAAATGCTATCTGGAGAGATAAAAGTCTATTTTTAAGCATCAGTTATCAGTCCTGTGCCTAGTTTGAATATATCTTTGCACTTCTATTTCCTGCACAGATTATCTGTGGATTACAGGATATGTTAGAAACTAGATTAGGACTTGTAGATTTTAAGTGTATATACACAAGCTGCAGCTTTAGTTTATAGTAGCAAATAATTTTGATGTTCGCTTATTTAATGTGTTCATTGAATTAATATATTCTTTTTATTTCTGTAAAAATCGTACCTATTATGGTCTAACAGTTTTCATGCCTGCTGTGTCCAAACCTTTATTTTCCGTGTTCCCATGGCAAAAGGAAGAATTGTTTACTGAAGTTCAACTTGTACCAAAAGCTTACTACATTAAATAAGAAAGGCAAATACTTGAATGAAGACATTTATGCTCCTCTTCTGTGAGGTACAGTAGAAAAGGAACCAGTCGTTTTCTATTATTATTTAAAATACCACCATTTATGTGTAATCAGAAGGTTTTAGAATCCTATTTGTACAAACAAAATAACAAAAGCATGCACACATGCTATAATTGCTGTGTGATAAAATTATGTATTTAAGCTACATAGTATATTGGCTGAATGCATGTGAGAAACTACCACTGTATTATTGAAAAAGCTGATGTATTTTATGTATAAAGTAGCAGAATTAAAATAGTAATGCTAGCTTTTAAATATTATTAACAGCTAACACTATTATTTCAATAAATAGATGTCTGGTTCTTCTAAAATAATTTCTTAAGCTATTGGCATGATTATTTTCAAGGCAATGTGTTACAAGTAGTATGTTCTACATTAGTCTGTACAAGTTTAGCCGTAACTCAAGTGTCAGTTCTCCATTCATCAGACAATAAGAACTTTATATACGCAGATGTGTGTGTAAAATTAATTAATGAATAATTTTTGCCAGATAACATTATATTCTTTATTGTGCTAGGACCCCCACATACAAAACAGCCTAGAAATGTCAAACATTTTGATATGTAAGTTCTTACTGAATTTTAGTTCTCTCAAATCCTACATACATTTAGAGATACATACATGAGATAAAATATGGAGCACCGCTCAGGCAAGTGTTAAAGAAAAATTGCGTGGGTAAGAAGATAGGACTGGAAAAGGTGTTAACCACTTTCATGCTAATTGATGAGTTGACAGTGTTGAGAAGAGATTGTTCTCCAGACACCAAGACATCAGCTGCCTGCTGATCTAGATGGAAATCAGTATAATGAATGTGGTAGGGGAATTGTTTCAGGCATTTTGTTTAACAATAAGTCCTGAAGTTATAATGTGTTCCAGAAGAAATAATGCTTCAAAGAGGAATAAGCAACTGATTATTTTCACTTCAGTTATTCTAAGAAAAGCTATCTCCTACTAAAATGGAAAATCCCATCTTCTAGCATTACAAGCTAATAACTTTCTTGGACTTTCTTCAATCACACCTTATTAATAACAACAGCTTGTGGTGATTTTGAAAACTAGATTTTCCAAGGCCAAATTCCTTGTAAAGCATTTCAATTTCACAGCTTGGGACAAAAGCCCAAAAAAATTTTTGGAAAGACACACTAAGTACTAGGGCCTCCACAAGTAAGATAGGCCTCTTGCTTCTCAAGAGTGCCGATTCATCTAAGGGGCTTTACATTAAAATACGAACATAAATTTCTAAATGGATACAGCAGTGTGCTCCAAGTGATTCCTATCAGACACCTCTTCTAGGAATTTACTTTTCTTCTGTGAGATCTGGAAGGTAGACTAATGGATTTCTCCATCTCTGGTAGAAACCAACAGCATGTCCTACTTCCACCGGCTCGCCAGTGGTGAGGCTGAATATTATTATGGCTTTTTCCCAGTTGCTTTCTAGAATGGTCCTTTTTGACTCAAGGAAATCCTTAGCAATGTATTTCACGGGTTTCACTTTGAGATAAATGGATCGACTGTTTCCCTCCCTTTAGAATTTTCTGAAACAGATGTCAGCAATAACCTTAATGCTTCTCTGAATCTTGTTTCCTTTTTCTTCTTTTTCTCGCAAAACGAATCAAGGTCAAATAGTTTTAGAAGCTGTTCAGAACATCCAGATGTAGCATAATAAAAGGGAGAAGAGGGTACAAGCTTGAGGAATCTGTTGTAGTTCTTTTAACCATGATGATTGCAGATAGAACTAAATTTTATGCATGTAGCCAGGTGGTTTGTTGCACTTGCAGTACCTGAGTGACTATCATGTAGTATCTGACCATCTAAAGACCTGAAAGCTGCAACATCCTGAGCTGCTGAATACCCCTGTTTTATTAGGCTTGAAGCCCCAGATACTCCAGGTACTTTTCAAACACAGAGACAGTTCCTGTCTTTGACTTTGTGTCATTACTAACAAAAAATCCATGACATTTTGTCAGTTTTTCTCACTTTGTAGAACCAAGTATTATGGTGCTGAACATAAATCAATGTGACTGAAATTCTACATTCACTGAAGTCTGCACAGAGCTCTTTTTCACCTTCAATGCATTGTTCTGGCATAAATTTTTGCACTTGCTGAATGTCCTTTTTTCCCTAGCATGTTAATGAAGTAGAATGTGAAATTGTGATGTTTAAATTTATTTTCTTAATGATGATGCTTCAGGTAATTAATTCATAAGCCATTTCTAGGCCCTAGAGATTTCTGTGACCCATCAGAGCTAATGTTGTTGTAAAGATAATGGAATTAAATGGTACATAGATGGTATAGATTCTGAAATGCTGGCACTGCGCATTCATGAAGCCTTCTGTGGGCTGCAGAGTGATGGAACTTCTAAATATATCTTCCTTTCTTTGCCTAGGTAAGCAAACAGATGAAAAACCAAAACATGCAGAGCTAATGAGTACTGTGGGAGCTCCTTGCTCTAATGCTAGCAAAAGACCGCAGCAGCAATGAATGCTTAACCTCTTCTTTTTAATAACAAAAGTTAGATTCTATCCTCAGAAATGCATGTATATCTTTCAGTTTCAGCAGATAAATATTTACATCTGAAAGGGAGAGTTTAGACCCAAAATTGGACTGACTACGTGTTTAGCATTTATCTGTGGCCACTTTCTACTTTCAGTCCATAGCTGAAGAGTGTAAGTGTGCCCTTTGAAAGAGGTCAGAAAACATGTAAAACCAGATCATCGCTGTTCTGAACGTGGCTGCAGGGAGAGTGGGAGGGTGCCTACAGTTTGAACATCTCCAGAAGAGTAAGGAGATGACTGTCACAACTTGGTTCCCACCGGAGTTGTGTCTGGTTAATGGGTAAATGGAAGAACTGGTTGTTAATGCTTTCTCGGGGTAGTCTGGCAGGGCTTCCCACTTTGGTTTCTTCCTGGACCTGCTCCTTTGGAGTTCAGTGGCTTAGGGGGACGAGGGTTGCAAACTGCTCCTTGAAAAATTATCTCAACCCATTGATAGATATTTTTTGGCAAGCTCACACAACAAGGCCCAGATTCAAATTAAGACCCCCACAGCAACTACTTTGCTGTTATTTGGTCATTAGCCTAGAATATCTGCTCCTTCCCTTTCTCCTCTCCTATCTGTTGTTTTGAAGATTATTGCTGCAAGGAACAGAAACATCAGAAAGATAAAGGTAACTGGGAAAAAAATAGAAAAAAATCACACCCCACTATGAAGTTTTGCACTGCACTGAGGTTTTTTGGCAGATACATAGAATCAGAAGGAATCGTGGGTCACAGATGTAATTGTGGCTACTTTTCAGTTCTGCATATCATGTACAAAAATAATGATACAAAAATTTGCAATCCCCTGTCCTTCGTTCAGCCAGACCAATAGTGGCAAGTAGTATAGAAATTGAAAGCAATTGCCTGCTCTGAAACCAGTGGACATGTTTATCATTCGTGGTTATAATGTTTCAGTGTAAGGAAAGAGCATCATCTATTTGATAAGATTACATAAATATTTTTAATATCTCATACTTCATGCTTGTGTCAAAAAAACAATATACAGTGCATTCCCAGGACATTTTTTCAAGAAATATTGGTTAAAATCAACCCAACAGAACATGGATAAACTTGTATCTTCTGCATTCACAAATGTTTTCTTGCTTAACATTTCCATTGCAGAGAGTACATTTTTGCAATGGATTGTGATGGTTTTGTTTTTACCGATTATAATCTGTCTCTGGAGAAATACCAGCTTACCAATGTGCTCATTTTTGCCCCAGATACCACATAAATCTGCTCCTGCAGACAAGAGAAATTACATACACATAGCAAAGGACAAAGTGGACCCTCAGCTAGATCAAATCCCTAGTCTTTAATTTTGGTGAGCATTGGATTCGGAACTTGTCTTTGCAGCTGAAATAGAAAACCGGTAAAACAGTCTCTCAGGCTTTTGGAAGAGAGACAGAAATAATCTTATTTTTGTGCTGTCCCTGATGGTCTTTTTAGCAAGAATCTTCCAAGAATGCTCAGCTAGAACATACTTCAAGGAAATACTCACACTGAAATGTAAAAGATTTGGGAAGTGTGGCAATGTTTTAATCAAGAATGTTATTGTAGGAAATTCTTTTGTTAAGGAGTTGTGAATTAACGTGTTTTCCTTGCTCAGATGCTGAGGTTTCATTTATTTGAGCACTGGCTTTAAAGAAGCTGTTAAGAAAAACAATAGGACCACTCTTCTAAAATAAAATAATGTAATTAAAAAGTAAATCACTGCTGACACCAAAGTGTATTTAAAAGCAGCTGCAGTCAAGAAGATGGTTAGATTTTAGTTCACAAAAATGAAAGGCATGCAGCCACATGGGACCAATAATGCTGGATGATTTATTGTAGAAAAAATGTGCAGAACAAATCAGTAGAAATGTGGACCTGAAAGCAGAAAAAAGCAGCTGTGAATGTTTAAAGCTTTTTGTAAATTCTTGAGGAACCCTAGGAAGTAGTGATTAAAAGAACAGTCTTTGAGAAGGGCTGGTATAATCAGGACTGTATTCCTGATCAAGAGGAGGGAGGTATTCAGAGCAGTTTAAAAGTCCCTGTATCTGGGAAAAGTACAAAGAACTATGTATAAAACAGGTGGAAAGAAAACCCCAATAATCCTAATTACTCAGTAGTCTTATCATCTCATATGAAATGTTAAATTCAGATTGATCTGGCCATACTTATAGTAAGTAGTACCTTCCTTCAGAAAGAGTTGTAACTTTTGTATAATTCAGTTATTTGAGAGGTAAACTAACTAAGAGGTTATATATGAATAGTATTTGTACTTGCAAATGTTCTTGCCTGTTGTATAGAGCAACTCTGACTCAGAAAATGAATAATTGGTGAGGTGCAAGCCTATGAGCAAATCTGGGATCTTTTCAGTTCTTTGTGTGAGGAAGAGGTTTGCTTTCATCTATAAAATGATCAGAACATTTTGGAGAAATTGAAACTGGGTGGTCAAAAGCATTAAACCTTGGCTCAGTACTACTGGGTTTTGTTCCCAGAGTTTTCACAAATGTTCATCTGACAGGAGGAAAGTTTACAGGAAGAGGTAATGCTCAAAATTTAAAGTAATTCTAAAGTCTGACCATTGCCTGTGTTGAATTAATTAGACAGCTGGGTGGTGGGGAGGAGAAAGACCATGTAAGACAGCGGGAACTGTTCATAAGCAGAGAGTACTGGATGTTCATTCCTAGGCTTTGAAAAATGTTGTAGTTTTCCTGACCATCAGAATGTGTCTTACTGGAGACTGGATTTCCCTCTTTCTTGACTGTGTGATTTCTTTCTAGGCCATAATGCATTTTCTTTTTTATTTCACTTGCATAGTTCCTGCAAAATGTTATGACTTCTGTTTGGCTTGTGGCATGGTACGAAGTCTGTTGGTGCACAGAAAACTTAGTTTTGACGTTACAGTTAAGACTGGATGGTGTGGCAAAAAACTTGTTTCCATTCTGATGGGGTAGAAACAGATGAAACTGAATTAGTAGTTTGAGATACATTTTTTTTGAGAGTTCATTTGGTTTTTTTCAAGCATAGATTATAATGCAACGATTCCAGAACAGGATGAGAGATAAAAAACTTCCAGCTTTGTAGATGGTATTGGGGGAAAATTCTCATCTATCATCCTTAGACAAGTCCTCATTTATAAGCCTGTTATAATCAGGTGCATATTGGGAAGACATACATTTGTTCTTCAAAGCCAGCTGCATGCCTGCTTGGGTTGGACCATGCCTTTTAGGTTGCTTTCACATAGGTTTTGGTATTGTGAAAGATGTGGTTTGAGCCATAGATTATCTGTTTGTTAGTCAATACAAAGTTAATATAGTTAATGTATTTCACAGACAGCTTGATCGTGCTTGCTGGATTAATCAATGTTTTAACCATGAATTCAGACTGACAGTCCAGATTGTAGATGGTGCCATGTCTGTAGGTAATTACTCAGATTATCAGCAGGTGGACCATCAAGTCATTCAGTACTGTAGGGAAAGCTTGGGTGGCCCCACCTTTGCTTGTGGATTAGCAGGTGTCACTTCAGAGTTACAGATAAGACCAGTGGCAGTACAATTGTCAGTCTTCATTCTTGCAGGCATCTTGTGCTGGAAGTCAGTGAACATACTTGGAAAAAAACTTTCTGAACTGTAAGTGGTTTATTTGGTCTGCTAACCTTGCCATAGTGTTTGTGTCTGTACGTTGGTGCAAATGATTTACAGGAGAGCTCTAGAACTTAATTATTGTTTAAAAGCATTTTTAAATTCCTTGAGGCAAAGTGCCATGAAAATACAAAGTGCTATCTATTAATTGCCTCATCAGACTTTAGAGAATGCCACAGTAATTGCATATTTAATAGTCTTTCAGTAGTTACTGTGGTGCAACAGCTCAGCAATTCCATTGTAAGTGAACACTTCCACCAGTTTCTTTCAGTGTACAGTTGCAGCATCAGGAGAAGACAAGGTGGAACAACCCTGTGAATTTTGCATGCTTTTGTATTAGAAACATGAACGCTAAACATTCATCCTGATGAGCCAAAGGATGACGTATCTTTAAAGTTATTCCAGGAACAGAGTCCAAGCACTGGCTTTGTAATGAAACGTGGCATTTACCATGCTTTGCTGCTCTGATTATCAGCCACTTTGGAAATCTGCCCTGCAATGATGGAGCAGTTCTAATCTCTTTAGAAATCAGGAAAAAGAAAACAACCTAATTTTATTTTAAGGGATAGTAAATTATTTTAATAAAGCAGCTTAACACCTGGAATTAGGATTTCAGTGGGGATTGGTCTGGCCTGCTCCTTTTGTGCAAATAAAGAAGGGAGTGATGTTTGTGTTCAGTATTCTTCTAGAAATCCCCCAGCAGAAGTCTGGTATGAGAGGGGACTCGAGAGAAAAAAAGGATGAAAGAAAATAAATGTCTGTAAACACTATCCCTGATTTAAAAGGACTGATCACGATTCTAATACTGTACAATTCTGACTGCAGAGTTACTGGAAAAGAAAGAGTTTATTAGATGCCTAGAGGAGTACAGACAAGATGATCACAACAGGAATATGTGCTTTACTACTGGAATGAGAAGGGTGCTTTTTTTGGCTCTGAACATGTCATGGAATATTCAAAACGCCTGTTTCATGCATAATAATGCATTGTGTCATTTCATGATAACATGACTAACAGCTAAACTCAAATATTTAAAACTAACTTCAGCACATAAGCTTAAGAGATAAGCATATAAATAGGTCAGTGTACACATAATTTCAGAACATCCATGGGAAATAGCAAGGGACGTACATCACAATAAGAATTTTTAGAAGTACACTTAGGTACACAGCTTTAAGGTGTGTCCCTACTAGTTAGCGGTATTTTACAGCTAAACTGAAAATACTTACATTTACCCGAACCTCACTGCAGTGATTGTTTCTCACTGTTTTTTTACTTTTAGAATTAATATTGCAGCATGTGAGTACATTGCAATATGATCAATACCTTCTTTTAGAGTGCAAGCCTTTGTTTATGTTCCTTGATTTAGATCTATTCTGATCCTAAAATAACTACGAGTGCTACACTCAGCAATTTGATGCCCTAGGGATTTTCCAGAGTACTTTAGAGACATTCCCTAAGACAAACACATTTCTTCATTTCTGGCTTACAGAGACAACATCACCTGTTTATCTCTGAATATTGTAGGATGACATACAGCATTGTGGCTACAGGGTTTAATTCTTATTTCTGTGTTTGCTGTTCTAAGTAAGCAACTAAAAACTAAAATGGTACTTTTTACGGTGGAATTAATAGCTCTTCCATGGTATGTTAATTACACCAATTGCAGATGTCACTCTAATAGCAGCTCCTACTGGTTTTAAAGCTGTAAGTCTTATATAATTCCTCTTCTAATATTAATTCTGCTCAATGGCACATGTAAAGTATAGCCATATTAACTGGTCTAAAGATCAGTTTAATCTCTTTAAGCAACAAGTAGTGTGGACACCAAGTAGAGATAACCTTCATCTGACCTTCCACACCATTCTCAGGGAACAAGTAGTGCTAAATAGCTTACAAAAAAAGAAAAAAATAAATCATGCCATTTCCCAGCTTTCAAACTGCTGGAGAGCCAGAGCAAACCACCAGAGATGGGACATGATGTTACCTAGCTCAGGCCCTGAAGTTTCTGAAAAGTAGCAAGAAAACTTTTCTAGGTCAGTCTCAGTTTCTGGATTTACTGCTGTTGTCACGGATGGAGTGATGAACTTCACTCGCAAGAGAGAAGTGACAGTATGTTTTATTGATAGAAGAGTGTGAGTTAACAAAGTTCAATGGTAAATGCGCCAGTGGTGTAACAAGATTCGACGGCAAGGTACACTTGAGTATTTACTGCAGAGTAAATTGGAAGACAGAACAGTCAGGGAGACCCTCCCGCTGAGGCACGAGGTTCAGAAAGGGACTCACTTGTGTTCTAAACTCCTCAGAGGGGATTTTATGTGCCGCTGGATCTAGACTTAGTCCTGGACTTGGTCAGCAGTTTATGTCTAGAGGATTATATATGCGCAACCAATCCTTTATGTCACTTAGCTAAGGTTTCAAAATTCCAGCGCTCTTATTCCCAAATCACTTACTGAATATCTGACATGATAAGGATCCTCTCAGCCTCAAGGAGTAACCTTGAGAGGCATCCCTGCTCCAGGGGAGATCCTGGTGTGCAGCCTGCTGCCGTGCAGGAGAGCTCAGCGGGCTCTGGGCTGTCCATGGTTTATGGAGCGAGATGACTGACTTGTATTTGCACACTAGCTGTGTTTCAGCTGGCACACGCTCAGCTAGCACTCAGGGGTTGAGCAAGATTCTCAGCCCTTAGCTGTTGTGTTGTTACCCGTCTCCCCAGAGCCCAGCTGAAGCGGGGTCAGCAGTCAGGACTGCCCTCGGGGTGGGTAGTGCAGTCAGATCCCTGCTCTGTCCCTACAGGGCTGCAGAGGCAAAGATGAGGCAAAATTAAAGTACGGAAGCAGAATCAGGGGTATCAGACTGGAGCCACTGTCCGTGCAGGACTATGTAGTCACAGAGTGAAGGCTGAGTTATTTTCTCCAAGGGAAGGGATTTGCAAGGAAAGGAGGTGGTAAAGGCAGCCCCTGATGAGAAAAATAGCAATGTCTGCACTCCTTGGAGAAATCTCTGACATTCCTTTAAAAACCCTGCTCTCCTAAATCCTGTCAGAGATTGGGATGACTTTATTCAGAATCTGAGACAAGTGTGTTTTGGTCATTAAATTCAGAGACAGGTTAATGTCAAAGCATAAACCGTGAGACTGCGCAGTGCCAGGGCAGCAACCTGTTTGTCATGGCCATGGCTGAAAGTGTAGGTGGGAGGAAGAGATGTGAAATTAGTTTCTCTAAAAGAATACTCCTTTCCAGACTACAGAAAATATAATTCATGATAGGAACCTCAGTGCCTTAACTTGTTTAAAGGCTACATTTTTGGTTGGGTTTTTTGGTGGATTTTGGGTTGGGGTTTTTTTGGGGAAGGAAAGGTAAAGGGTGGCTTAGATATGACATCTTTTCTGCAGGGGAATTGAGCTGTTGTGATTGCCTCTGTACAGCCTTTCAGTATTTTTGTGTTGTACATTCTGAATGGGAAAAAGCCCCAACATTGATTTGTCAAAACACTATCAAGGGTCAGGAAAGTTCATGTCCTGAGCTATTTTACTGGTCTTATTTAAAATCACTTGCTATTATCCAAATAAGTATTTCTCCTCTGTTCAAGCTACTACATTTACCTAATGTCTGAGAGAAGCAGCGTGATGAATAATTGTGATACCTGGAGTCTCACTGCCAGCACTTACCAGAAGACAGAACTGTTCTCTGTCCCTGCTCTCTGTGCTGTTTCCCAGAGCAGACCCAGCCTTCTCCTGAGGTTTCCTGCTGATACTGAAGCAGTGGAAACTCACTTATTCATAAAATGCCCCAAACCTGTCTCAGTGCTTTCATCCCTGGCTGTTTTGAAACTATCTGAAGGAGTCTGAGCAAAAAATGCTGTAGTTAGGTGAATATGAATCTGCTGAGTGAACCTCGTGCTTAAACACTTTTTATCATTTTCTCCAGTGAATGCAGTCTTTGTATCGGTGCTTGCAGGTTGCCATTCAGTTGCATACATCTGCTTTATCGTACACAGAATCAGAATGCCTTGTTATGTTGGATTGGGGGTTTTAGTGTGTGTTGTCCATCCCATCCCTTCCCATCCCTGTTTCCTTCCTGGTGTGCTCACTGTTTCTAAATGATTTGCAAGTTTAAAATAGCAGTAGCTTTACAACACTTAGATAGAGGTTTAGAGGCTAGTTTAGTCTAAAGGATTGATGAAATTGGGAAAATTAAGACAGAAGGAGAGCAAAGAGATATGTATTGGTTAAAGCTATTAAGCAGAGGGTGGGTGGAAGTTACACCACTTATGGTCAGCTTCAAAATCTAGTTTCATCCCCTACTTTAAACAGTAGCCATTCCTTTGTGTAGTAAAAAGATCTTCCCTTGGTTTTGGCAGAGTAATTTAGCATCCCAAGATGTTTCTGTAGTCCTACAGCAAAGCATTTTATGTAGAATGTAGAATGAAAAACGTGCAGCAGAAAAATCAACATGCAATCAAGATGTAGATTCACAAGGGAGACCCTTTTCCTACAGATTCTTCTCAGCCACAGAAAATGAGAGCTCCAATACTCAGAAAGTACCTAGGGCTCATTAACACACACTGCTAAGCTTTATACTATGCAAAAATAAATTATTGCTTTATTGACACACCCTAGATTATGCAACTGCACCTTAATGGAAATAAAATAGAGCATATGATTTTCAGTGTTGCCATTAGCAACAGTTCTGTTATTAATTTCAGCCTACATTCACCTCCTGGAACAACTGCTTCATTGGAAGAAAACCCTATGGGACAGGTAATGCGCAAGGTTGTTAATGCAAAGTGGATCGGTGCTTTTGGCATACATAACTTCTTTTTGCATCCCATCCTAGTAATTTTTAACAGAATCAGGAATTATAATTCCTGTAATTCCCTTAACATGCTTTTCAGCTAGCATCTGTGCAGTCACCAACCTGAAATTGTAGCTTTAACATGTATTTCCATATTATCTGGGAAATACGAACAATATCCACATTTTGGGAAAATTCTCAGCCTGATTATCTAACAGACAGTTTTTTCTTTGCAAAAATGAATACAAAATTGCTAAGTATCCAATTCTCAAAAACTTCACTGTGCAGCACAGCAGTTAATCCAGGACTGTCTGAAGTGCTGGGTTACTTGCTGTCCTGAAATGGGACCTGTTCAGACAGTAACAGTTCAGGATTCGATTTAAATACTCATCTTCCCTTCCATTTTTTTCAATTGCACCCCAACAGTATTTTTCTATCTATCTTAGCCCTGAAACTGTGCTTTTGTAATTGAGTGGATATTAAAAGCCTGGAAAATTCCACAAGACTTTCATATTTGATCACCTGAGAAACACAGATTTTATATTCCCTGAAATGTCATTAATGATTTTTTTTTTTGAAGAAAAGAAATAAGGCTTTTTATTTAAAGGCATGGCTATTTGTACAGGGAAATGGTGAATTTGTATGTACTGTGATTAAATAATGAATTCTATTCAGGCATGTTTTGTATAGTTTACAATATGTGTGGTTTTCTCAGCTGTCATAAACATAGAGAAGTCAAAGTAAAATGGGCAAACACAATCCTGGTATAATTCCACTGACTGAGATGTTTTTTTGCTATTGCTTAAAGTAACCTCAAATCTGTGCTACTGGCTTTTAGTGTAATCTGCCTGAATCTAAGTCAGTCATGGAATTAAACAGAATTTAGTTGTCAAATGGTAGAAATAAGTCTTTGTCTTTAATTATGGGCTTTTTTTTCTTCCAAAGTAATTTATGACTGAAAGCTTAACTGTTTCAAGAATACCCTTTTAAGTGGAAAAAACAGCTTCTACATGTTCTTTCATAAAAAAAAAAAAAAAATCTCTGCGTGTTAAAAAAACCTGCATCTCAGCACTGAGGCTTAGGGCAACTTCAACTCCTTTAGCTGCACTCACAGGAAAGTAGATGTGTTGCATGATGTATTACCAGCTCACGACAGCAGCCTAGCAAGGAAGGTTTTGTAATGGCCATGTTAATAGCTATGGGAAAATTCTGACATGCTCCACACAAACGAGAAATCCTCAGAATTAAAGCAGGCTGATTCTCACGGAGTTACTAAAATATACCCATTTAGTATGCATTGCAGGGGATCACATTCAGTTACTATAAAACAAATGTGTATATTTATGTGAAGATGAACTCCAGAGCAAATAAAGCTGTATGTAGCTGCTCTTATCCCGGAAATATCACCACAGAGCAGACAACACCTTCCCTTTTCTTTTAAAGTTTTTTACAAACTTCAGTAATGTGCCTATGTCAGTGTCCCGTTGTTACTCAGATAGACACATCTGTAAAACTGAGGTAGGCAAGATAGCTACAAATTCTATTAACTTGGAGAAAACATGCCATATTTCAACTAATACCCATGGAAGTCTGTAATGTGTTAAGCATTAATTAACTAGGTATTTTGTGTTAGTTAATACTTTAAAGACAAGATCGGTCTTTATTTATCTCTCAACCTGGACAGAAAGTGTGCATTTGTATTGGGGTAAAATTCTACTTTTTTCTTTTTCTCTGGTTTTGTAATGTACCCTCTGGCATATCTATTGCTGCAGTGGAATTCTTCATAAATTAGTATCATGCAATTCAGCTTCTATTGAAAGCTATGCTATTGAGTCATAAAAATCCTGGAACATCAAAGGAGGTACATTCACTCATAACTTAAGTAGAATTTTACATACACTTAAAATTACAGTCACTTCCCCTTTACATGATAACATCTTTCTAGCATGAAGTGCTTGTTAGATAAAAAAATCATAGTCCAGAGCTCAGAACTCCTCCAGCAAGTAGCCTAATCATGAGTCTTGCATTCTGGCCACAGGATTGAGGCCTTTCTCCAGGCTGTGGTAGTTTCATCAGTAGACTAGATCGCAGTGTCACCTAGCTAGTCTTTTGCTCATCAGCAAAGACAGTTGCAAGATAGTTGTAAATGTTAACCCCTTGATAGAAAATTGTATCTATATAAATATATAAATACTAGTAGAGCATTATAGCGAATGCTGCCACCGTCCCTAGTTTACAAGGAAGATGTCTGCTTTCAGAAGGGATCCTCATGCTGTCAGTCCCAAGTAAACATGTTCTTTTAGCAGTGAGAGAGGTACCTAAGCCCACGAGAGGAATAGCTATAGCATCTTCTTGACTTTGGTGCCAAGTCCTCAGTCTTCCCTGTAGACTACCTGGCTGCTACAAGCGTGCAAGCAGGTGTTTATATCTTCTCTTAAATGCTTCCTCCTAATACTACTCTGTAACAAGACATCTAACTATACAGCATATGTAGCAACAAGGAGCCAAAATTTGAGGGTTTGACAACTTCTGTTAGCCTGAAACTATTTTCAAGAACGGAAGAAGTCTTAGGGATACTGAACACATGCTTTTCACATCCTGAATTGATCTTTATGTGTCTGCATAGGGTCGAAGTGGAGTACGGTCTATTTATACTAATCATAGAAGACAGATTGTCTTTTAAGAGCACCCAACGATCCCTCCAAAGCACTACGTCGTTCTCACCTTCATAGCATTTGATTCCCCACAGAAGACATACTGTGTAACATTCTTACCTTACCTCGTTTTCCTTTAATAACAAATTATTTTTTGAGGGAAAGCATGGCCCTGCAGCGGAGGTGATGTCCTAGAACTCAAATATGTAGGTTTGTTTCCAGAAGACATTGGATTCATCATCTGTGAATTGAGGATAATGTTGCTTTTTCTGCTTTCTAAGAATCTTGTGAAAACGAGTCCACTGTGGATAGAAAAGCATTCAGATACTATGGGGATGAGTGTTGTGGAAGGAATTAAATGTTCTCTGTTCTAAAACAATTGAGTGAATGCCAAGCAGCGGTAGTGTGAAATGAGTGAAATTAAGCTCTGGCTCAAAACAGGTGTTTTCCATTCCCACAGTTCATTGAATCTGACTCTGATTTTGATGTCAGTTAATACACTGTCAATTGTTTAGCTGAACCGAATCAAATCATTATTTCAAAGTGCTAAGTGATCTGCACAGTAACATTTTCTAATGTTATTTGGCACATGTGAGGTAAAAATAGTAATAAAAATTACTCATAAAAATAACTTCCAGTACAGAAAAGATACTAATCACATTGGTTACCAGAAAGCAGCAGGAGCACGTGAAGTAGTTTGCATGGCTTTCCAGATCCTACTAATTTCTCTTTTATTCATAAGGTATTCAGATGATACTTAAACTTTTTGCTGAAAGCTTTCATTTCTTTTTAATGGATGTTACCGTTTAAACAAGTGGTTTTAAATCCCCTTGGCTGAGAGAGACGTTGAATCAAATTCTATCTTTGGTGCTGCTTTTCTGAGCTGTGTCCCACTTTCTGTTCCTGAAGATGAGGAAATGTTTTAAATCTTTTGTAAAGTGCACAGCTGTACGATCTAATTTAGCAGTGGTTTCATACCACGGGGTTCTATTTGTTGCCATTTAATGACTTTATTCTGCATGCGCATTCATTTGTACATTGCAGGAACATATGGATGTAAAGTAAATCTTTAATTGTTACCAACTTCAGAATGTCAGTGAGGCTGTCTGTATCAGAATGATATTATCAACTGTTTAAAATCATACTATTAGGAATTTTTGGAGAACAGTACTTTCACTGCTCTTGATTCAACCACCCCACCCCACCCCAGCTTGAAAAACAAATGTAGAAAGTGGTTCTGGAGAGAAGGATAATTGTTTGCTATTTTTGCATGTTTTAATTTAGGCTGCGATCCAAGAATTACTGAAGTCAATCTAGAGATTGCCTGTCTGTACTGCATTGCCATGGTAGTGATGTGCCCGAAAGAAGCTGAGCAAAAACTCAATTGCAAATTCCCCAAGTATCAGTTCTGAGGTTTGTACTCAAGAAGGAAACTCCCTTCAATGCGAAAAGGAAAGAGGGTAGCAACTTCTGTAGAACTGTAGAACGGTTTGGGTTGGAAGGGACCTTAAAGACCATGTTTCTCCAATCCCCCTGCCATGGGCAGGGACACCTTTCCTCCTGTATATCTCTGCCTCTCTAACAACTGACAGGTAGTACCAAATTCTCTCCTTCACAGCTTCCACATGCACAGAGGCATAACATGGGCTTGATAATTTTCTTCCCTTATATTATTATTTTTTTTCCTCTGGTTGTTGGAAGAGGTGCATTTCAGACTTTACCTAAAGGATTTTCAGCATCTTCAAGCAAGAGCATTGGTGCCCTTCCCTTCAACTTGCTTGACATTGTTAATGTTTTGGCACTCCACCATTCTGCAAATGATCTAGTTTTGTTTTTCAAACTCTTAACAGTTTCATTACTTGGGAATGATTTTTTCCCAGCCAAATACATACATGATGACAAGGCAACTTGAAACATACACCAGTAAAACATCCTAGCTCTTTTTTGCCATAGTTTGATGTTTGTTTACTTGAAAAATCAAAGCAAAACTCTGGCAATATGAGAGGAGAGGAAGATGGGTACAAATGTAATACAGCAAGCCCTAAGAAAATGTTAACTAAAATTCATAAAAATTATATGATGTTTTATACCTCTACTGTAAAGTCTGTGCAATTGGGTTATTCAAGGCAGTTGGGTTATATCAACTAGTTACATATTATTAATTTGTGGGTTTCTCTTCAGGCATTTCATATCCTCTCAGTTTCCTCCATCTGCCAATAAATAATTGCTAAAGAGATTGCCCAGCAAATCCAAGCACTGTATCTTTTCTGCAGATTGCTTTCTACCTACAAATTGTTCACAAGGCTGTGGAACTTGTGTGGTGGACAGCTACTGTTTGCCTGCCTGTTTCAGTTTATCAGGTTCCCCTAGAAATGGGAAGGTCGGCTGGAGAGGCTGGAGGCAGGGGAAGGTCACAGCTTTCCTGGAGGAGCGCCCTGAGCCTGCTCCCGGCTGGAGAGCTGCAGGCTGGTGGCACCAGGAGTGGAGCTGGGTTCCCTGGGCTGGTGCAAAGCCTAGCAGCCAGACCTCACGTGGCAACAGCCTCACAGCCCCGGGAGGCGGCAGGCAGGATGTCCTCTGTTGTTTTCCAGGAGTTCATCTTCTTGGCATAAGCACATGTCCAAGGAATACACTTTAGTGTACAAAACACCTACTCAGGTATCTGTCTATCAGTGCGTATAGAAGTAAATATGCACTGGCATTAATAACAGTGTAGGTGTTACATTTTTTGATATTTTTTTAAAATCAGAAATATTACAAATCTGCATGATAGAGATGACTGCATAATTACGATATCAGTCTGGAATAACAATGATTTAATTCAATTTGCAATGTAATTTTCAAGGAGATCGTGGTACCAACAATGTGTATTTTCATTCCAGGCCCAACAGAACGCTGAATTCTGAATATTTTGATTTTTTTTTTACTGTTTAGGAAGTGGCTGTGAATTCTGCTCTTGCATCTGAATTTTCATCTCCCTTCAAAATTCAGGGATTTCTGAATGCACCATGCTGTGTTCCTCATTTCCTTCCCTCTGCACCTACTACTAAGCTATTAATCATAGTTCATCCACTGTTAGTATGCATTTTTAATTTGAATAGCATGTTAAAATGCTTTCAGACATGAGTGATTTGGGTGTTACTGACATAATTACTGTCTTCTATTAGCTAAGCAGTGTATTGTTTTAATAAATGTAATGATCTATGCTTATAACAGACTTTCCTTGGGATGTACAATACACAGTTAATTTTGAATGCAAATGTGTTCTCAAGGCAAGTAAATGAAGATATGCCTGGCTGGAAAGTCTTAGGATTTTGAAACAAGGAAAATTAAAAAATAAGGCAAATTTCACCGATAGAGAAAGACAAGTAATGTCTTTTAGCTTCAGACTTTTTAACTTCATTCATTTAGTCTGTTTCCTTTTAAATCACTTTGAGGGGAAAGCTGTCTCTTCCTCTTTAGAAGGCATGGAGGTAAGAAGGTGGTTGCTGTAGGTGACCCTGGGTGTGATGCATCGCTCCTGCATGGAGTGTCTCTCCGCTGGGTTCCCCAGCCCAGCAGGGAGGCTGGGAGAGGGTTGTGCCGGTGGCTGCGCTCCCAAGGCCTGCCCCGGTGCACCCACCTGCTGGCATAGCTCTGCTGCGTGCTGTTTGATTGCTCCCTTTCATCATCACATTCTCTTTATTCCAACTATATTAGTAGTATGGGATTTTGATTAAATCCTTTCATACTTACTTGCCTTTATAGAGTCAGACTTTCAGCTATCTTAGCTCAGGGCATTTAATGTATTACAGGCTTTGGGCAAGTATCTGTATTTATAAAAAGGATTTTCAAGAAATGGCTTATCCATCCACTCAGGTTGAGGGAGAGGTCATGTCACATACGTATTCCTCCTGTGTTACAGAGAGGGCCCATCAGCTCTGTAATGACCTTGCTTTGGTAAAAAGAGGGAGTCAGAAAATATTAAGAGTGGTAGAAAAAAAAAAAAAAACAAAACAGTGAAAGTTGTTTTCTTTAAACTGGGCTCTGTATGGTCTAGAGCTAGTCTGGGGTATCAGAGCTGTTGCCATCAAGCAGGAAATGGCACTATTATCACTAAACTGAAAGGTCAGCTCTGTTGGAAGTGCCAATTACTGGTAATGTATGAGGTGGGTTTCTTAGTCTAATTGGGAAATATTTTAAACGACTGTAGTAATCATGTGAGTTGTGGACTTTGTGTTCCTCTAGGTGAATTACTGGGGTGGATTCCTAAGGGAGATGGGGAAAATGCTTCTAAAAAAACCTGTGATAGATGTCTTTTGGGCTTCAGAGCCTTGTTAACAATCTCCTGCCTTTGTCCTGGGTTTATTGTACCAACATAAAGTTCAAAAGTGCTGATGCAGGAATTCCTACAGACTTTAGGAAATAATCATTGTACAATGCTTTGCCACACTGTGGGCTTCCACAGGTGACTGCTACGTTTCACCCTATCATTTTCAGGTGTGTAAAAGGAGAGCAAAGAGAAAGTGCTATCAATGGCTCTACCTGGAGGAGATTGCAGTGCATCCACCATGGACTCTTTGCATCCTTACATATATAAGGATAATAAATAATATATTATACATGCTCTCAGGGTGTGTTAGATTGCCTAGAGCAGCAGCCTCTAGTTTTGGTCTGCCTCTTGACCCATAGATCTGTAGCATATTTAAGAGCAATTTTTCTGTCCTTGCATTTTTTAACCTGGTATATTCCTCTGACCACAAGGATTGTCAGAAAGTCACAAAATTGACAGCCCAAGATACACTTTTTGCCAATAAACTACTATGTATGGACTAACAGCCCAGGATAAAGCACAGTTATCTTTCTGTGATAGTGTTACCAGAACAAACTCAGTTTGTTCATGTTGTTTTGGGATATTTCCCCGATGCAAAAGTCCTCCTTATTTATACAGGTCATCACTGCACCACTCTGAAAGCTTTCCTTTCAGCTCATGATGCAAAAACACCATGGTCTGCGAACTGCTGTTGGTGTTTTAAGCTCACTTCAGTTCCTGCAGAAGACAAAGCAACAGTGCCCAAGGTCTGGCTGCCTTTGTTCGCTGCTTTTGCCTCCTGCATTCATAGAGGCTTCTTGATGAACCCTGTGCAGCTGAGGACACAAGGTGCCCAGATAAAAGGGACAAAGCATATTTCTCGTAGTCAGAATTTTGAGGCATAGTTTGGTCTAGTGCCTCTTACTTTTTTGCTATAAATCATATCAGTCTCACTGTAAAATTGTCCCAATCACTTTCTTGTTTTGTCTCTTTCCACAGAGCGATGAGGTTTTAACAGTCATCAAGGCAAAAGCACAGTGGCCTGCCTGGCAACCTCTGAATGTGTAAGTAAGTAGGGAACAGTAAGTCTTAGTAGCCTTGTGTGGAGGGTTGGCTAATAGACCGCTCTAAACTAGTCTCATATAAACATTCACTCTTGTAAAGATATAATCTAAAAATATTTCAGTAGATGACTTTTTCATCTCCTTTTTTGTGGTTCCCCACCCAACAACAACTGGTTCTCTCTTTCTTTCCACTTTAGCACCTCTTCATTTTTTACCTGCTTTGGTTCACTAACTGTTACAAGGGAAGGATCATCCCATGGAGTTTGTGCCTTCATTGAACAGTGATGCTTATTCAATGCTTGCTCAAATACGTGTTGTACTATTCTATATGTAGTATTTTTTATATCCTGTGTCACACACCATAACAACACACTGTATCAATACAGCAAATCCTCAATCCACCAACAAAAAACTCTTAAAAGACTGATTCTTTAAAATGTTTGTTTGAAACACTCTGTGATAGCATCATGATCCTGATGGTAGTATAACCACGGTTGTTTTACCAAGTGAGACATCAGACTAGCATCCCAGGGCCCTAACTCTGGGTTCTCTGGCATTCAGCAGAAAGAGGACAAAACTTTCTTTCAGGATACTCTTAAATATACTGGTTGCCTTTTGAAGGGGGCAGGAGGGTGTTGGGGTGTGGTTCCTGCATAACTTAGCTGTGCTTGGCCCAAAGTTCATACTGAGTGTCCAAGCCCAAATGACAGACTTACAAGAAGTGAGCAGAGATGAGAACCTAGTATAAGGGGTCATCCCATTAACTGGCAATTAGTTTCCTGCAAGATTTTAGGCACCAGGTAGTTGCTTCCTCTGTAAAACTATCAGGGAAGCAACTAGGGGAACATGGTGTCTGGTTTTGTCATCTGTATGTCAGAAAGTATGTGAAAATTTGGAGGTTTAGTCAGAAAAAAGCTGCAAAAGAGTTCAGTTTTCAGAAAACATCCCCTACCGTAAGAGGCTTAGAAACTCTTAAGCAGCTTAGGACTTAAGCTATTCAGTTTATCCCCTCCCCCCTGGAAAAAAAAAAAAAAAGAAAGGTTAGGAGGTGAGCACAGCTTAAATAGCGAAAAGATTTCTGATAGCTGATCCCTCTTTAATCTAGAAAAAAAAAAACCACCTATGAAATCCTTCGTGGCATGGAAGCTAAGGAAATTAGTGACAAGGAAATTCTCACTAAAGGTATGGGAAAAGGCTTTTAACAGTGTGACTAACCTTCAGAGCAGCTTATCTGAACATAAGATGGATTTTCCATCACTTCAATGTATTTTAACCCCAAGGCAGAGATGTAGGCTGTGCACAGGAACTGTGGCTTAGGCTTTTTTTGGCTGGTGTTATGCAAGTGGTCAGTCAAGGTGACAGTAATGGCATTCTTTATTTATGGCCTTATTCCCCTGAAGTTTTCAGTATTTGGATTTGGTAATGTTTGGCATGTAGTGGCTGTGGAGAGCATTTTTTCCTTGCTGCCTTCTTACATTCACTGCAAATTAACACTTTAAAATGGAAACGTTTGTCCACTTCTTTGTTCTATTAACGGGGAGGTCTCTGAAACAAACCATTTATTTTTTCATTCCAACTTTGGTTACTTTCCTAAAGCAACATTTATGTATGATGTTTCTATAGCAAAGAGAACAAAACTACTAGGAATTGACTGCTCTGGGTGCTTGGAACGTTTAGGTATTGACAGGAGAGAAGGTTTATACTTTGTTCACAGAAAGATGGAGAGAGGATCTCCTGCTCGAGAGTCTTAATCAGTCATCTTTCAAATAAACTGAATATATTATATAACAAAAATCAAAGCTAATTAAAGTATGTTGCCCCTGGTCATACTAGCTAGTTTAACATAGCACTGAGAAACTCCACAAAAAAAGTTGAGTGAACAATTTCAGATATTTTTAAGGCATAATCCTTCACAGATGTGCCAGCAAATACTTCTGCAATATCCTCCAGGTGTTCTTCCAGTCAGTTCTTACCTTTCCTATATGGCAATTCTCACCTTTCAGCAACATCAAAAGGATTAAATCTTAGGATTTGTGTTTTCAAATGTTGTGCAAGAGTTCCCTAAAAAATGTTACTTCACTTTACAAGTAGCATTAGCATTTTGGCTTTTTAAATAATTTTTTATCATATTTTGCCATGATGCTCTTCCTTTTGATTCCATTTAAAAATATGATCTAAGCTTCCAAAGGAGACATAGTTTTCAATAGCCATTAACTTCTGGTGTTAATTTCCCATTTGCTGCTATGGATGGTCCTTCCTGGAATTTAGATGAGAGTTGTGCAAGTATTGTATGACTCCTTCAGGATAAACATTTGGTCTCTTATTATGCATAACACAGCAATCAAGAATTGACTAGAAGTCATGAATAACCTTCTTTTGCGTAACTTAGATATCTGACGTATAATACGGTGTGATAGTGGTGCCAAAGTGGCATTACAATGTGTTGTGATAAGCACAGCTAAAAAAACCTTCCTGAATGTGTTTTACAGCAATGGTATAATACTAGTCAAGCAATTTACAGAGACCTAAAGCGTCACAAGTCGGCAAATGCAGCCTGCTCGCACTTCAGAGATTACCTCCCAACTCCATACAGTGATTTTTACTGCTAACCCTATCCAAGTTACAGCAACTGCACTTAAAATCAGCAGGAGGAGAAGAACAGCTACTTCCAAAACTTGTGAGGGGGCTGTAAGGGTATTGATCTGTGTACCTGCTGGTGTGGAGAATGCAGGATGAGACCCCACGGACACCAGGCTGCCAGCCCAGGGGAACGAGGTACCTGAGAGTAATGACCCATGGCTCGTGGGGCTGGAGTGCAGGGACGTTCACAGAGGTGGTGGCAGACACCACCATGGAGGGGAGACTTACGGGTTTGCATCTTGCTCATTGCAGGCATCAGCTTCTTTTTAGGGGAAACCTGGGAGAAAAGAAACCAGATGGGAGCAGCTGCTGAGGCTCAGCACAGCGCTGGGCATCAGCCCCGCTGCCCACTCCAGGTAATCACCAGCCAGCCAGGATGGGCACCGTGCCCACCCTGGGGCTGCTGGGTCGTCTCCCGTCTTTCCAAAACGGCAAGGGAGACTGCGGCATCTCCTCTCCTTACAGAGGCTGTAGCGAGGCAAGCCGCTCATTCTTACCCACATCTTGAGCAGCTGGGGAGTCCTTGCATTGCCACTCTGCTCACCTGTCATAACACGTGGGAGGGTGGTCTTGGCTGGGCACCTCTCACAGATTCATCACGGAGTTAAATGGCTTTTCTTCTACTCTGTCGATGCTGGTCAGTGAGGCTGTGACTCCTGAGGCCAGTCGTACCTCATTAAGTAATGTCTCAAGCACTGTATAGGCTGAGGGCACGAAGTGTCTAAATCTGGCGGTGATGCTGAAAGCCTTTGGTTCATGACACCAGAGGTAAGAAGGGAGATATAACCGGGAGCTTCTCTTCTGCTCAGGGAGAAGAAAATAGAGACTTCTCAGTGCAGATCCAGTGGGTACAAAGTGCCTCCCCAGGGAAAGTTCTTTGGCTTCAGACATGAGTTCAGACACAAGAAGTTACAGTAGGGACTGAGACAAATTGCCAGCCCTAAGCGTGGAAGGGTGCAATGACACTGAGTAATTTTCTGAAATGCTTCCTGTTAATTACAATGAAGGCTAATAAACTTGTCATCTCCCAGTACAATATAATGCTGTGGAAGGTATATCCTGCCACACTTCACTGTCTGCTTTTCATCATTCTCATCATTCCTCTCCTCAGTTCCTATATGTACCTGCTCTTTGTCAACTTTTTTTGGGGGGGTTGTGCTGTTGGGGTTTTGGGTTGGTTTTTTTTTTTCTTCCTTTTAGTCATCTTCATTATCCTCCATTCAGTTTCTTATCCAGGGCATCAGCACACAAAAAATTGAGTTGTTGCATGCAGGAGACAGTTTTGGGTGATCTTTGTGAACTAGTTTTATGGTTGGCCAACTGAGAAAGCAATATTGGTAGCTTGAGAAGGAGTGCCTGCAAAGGAGTGCCAGACCAGGTAATAAAAAGTTTTGCTGTTGCTTATGTTTGTCTTACCAAGTTGTGTGTCTGCAGTTCTGACTTTAAAGTACTCGCAGGGAATGCATTCTTCCTTGAACGTAATGGTATCAGTATACAGCATTCTGTCAAATGAAAGTAGTTTTTCTTATCTTACTTGTATAAACAAGAGCACAGCTCATTGCTCCCTTCCTCTCAGCTGTGTTTCAGGCAGAATCAAATTTTACTTTCATACTCGGCTGCAAATCATTGGCCTTTGGCAGTATGGACGATAAAATACAGCACATACAGATAGTACAGCTGGTATCCAAATCTGCATATCCAGCACCTGTAAAATAGTCAAGCCATGACAGAAAAATCTGAGGATAAAGAAGGCAAGACTTTTAAAGATAGTATGCATCAAATTCCACATGAGCTAATACCTTTAAAACTCTTGCCTTGAATTCCCTTCCCCCAAATATACATTTTTTGTTTGGCTTTTGTTTTTTCCTTTCTTTTTTTTCTGTATGCATTATGCCTTTGTTTCAAATCCATACATCTCTATTGTGACACCCACCTTTTTCATTCAGCAAGTACTTTTATCTAAACCAGAGCTTCTCAGGATAATCCACCAAAAGAAAATAAGCACAAATCCTGACCAATTATTCCCACTCTATATTGCGAGTTACAGAGCCAGTTACAAGAAGAAAAATGTGACCCTTTGGGGAGGCGTGGGGGAGAGCCAGCTGTCAGGAACAGAAAAAACTGTCAATTCCACATCTTGGCATGAGCTGGATTCTCGTTAACACGGTGAAATCCAAGCCTCGTAGTGTTGTCAGGGCACTTGGTGTTTATACAGCTGCCTGGTTTTTCACGGTCACTATGTCCGCTGTGATCCCTCACCATCAGGGAAAGGCATTATCATATGTGCATCTTTCTTCTATATAACAGCATGTTTGTCATGATGGTTGGGGAGTAGGATAAAGCAGATTCTTCAGGTTTATGTCTGATTTTCCCAAACAGCAGGACCTCCAAACCAAGATTCCATATCAGAACAAGGAATATTGTTTCACCATATAGTTCTCAGCTCTCAAAAAAAAGAGTGGAATTGAAAATGGATAGTTAGGCAGGAGTCACATGTTAATAGACATTTCTCTGGGTAGTTTCTGATATTTCAAAAATATGTCCAGTATAAATATATGGGCCTTTCTTAATACAGGCAAAGGAGAAGTATATGGATGGTAATTCTTGTGTCTGATCACTTTTTTGTAGTTCCTGTAAACCCAGAAAGCATTTAGTCCTAGGCAACACTGTCTAATAGGAACTTACATGTCCATATAGCCTAAGACTGATAAATACAAACACAGATCAGACATAGGATGGAAATTATTCTCCAGTGTGTCATGTATTCTGTTATTAAACATTCAGACCTTATAAATTATTAAATATGTACATAAAATGTATAAATAAGTACAGATAGCGTGTCTTTCCAAGTATTGCCATGTATTCATTCTGGATTTTCCCAATACATAAAAAGGCAATGTTGATATGAAAAAAATAATAAATTAATTGAAAAAGTAGCTTTAGCTTTCCATCCTAAAAACTTTCAGATTCTAAAAAACTGGCAAGAAAAACTCACTTCCCTGCATAAAATAACTGTCTATTCCTTTCCTGCCAGAGTTTCAGTCTACAGCCCTAGCTAGGGGAAAGAATGGATAAGGGTCTCCAGCAGTATGATTACAATTATTACTAAAGCACATCATATGCTTTCTAATTATTAAATTTTTCAGTTTGCTTCAGTGTTTTAGATTTAGTAAATCAACAATATATTTCAATGCAAAAATTCAAGATTATTTTATCCAGGAAAATAACAGGGAGAGTACCTGACACAAGCATTACTTTTCATACTTCTCTCTCATTTATGTTTACTTTTATGCAAAACCACCACTGCTTTCCAACCCTTTAACCTCCTCAGTCCATTCTTAGTTGCAACCAACGCACATCAAAATGAGAGGCATTTTTCTTTATTAGAATTCTGTACTATCTGAAGTTTGGAAAATGAGCCACTCCTTCCTTATGTCTCTCCTGTTTCCATTTCATCTCTCTGTGTTGTTTGTGTGCGTAGTCATGGTCCTGTGGTTTTTCTGTGCCTCCTGCCTGTGTGCAGAGCTTACTCTTTTTCTTGTCCATTTAAGCAGCTCTTCCCCATTTATTTGGAGATTACCTGAAAACACTCCAGTAAGCACTCCAAAGTGAAGCTTAGCAGAAGAGGAGGCCTATTCCTTTACACTTCAGATGGGTAGAACTGTTTATTCCTAACAGTTTGTCAGTTAGTATGGTTGCCTCATCATCCCCTACAAATTTTCCCATCAACCCTCTTCCATTTCAAGTTTTACATATCTTTGATACGCTTTCTGACTACAAAGATATTAGGGCTGTTTTTCCTGGCTTGCAAGGTGGGCATGGGAAAATGCGACAGGAATTCCCAGGTAGGGTTTTCAGCATTGATATAGACAGTATGACTAATCTAGACAACAACGTAAACTGTTCCAGAAATCAAAGAGTATTCTATAGCAAGGTGATGGGAAGCGCAAAAATGCTCTGATCCAAAATATGTTTAAGTTGATGGATCATACTAACTGGAGAAAAAAATGCTGACCACCTTCTGCATTTTCCTTCCTTTATTCTTCAGTGAATGCTCCTTCAATCTTTGCTTTCTTCCAGAATTATTTTACCACAATTTGAGCAAAAAAATGTTTTTTATATGTTTTTATCCTGCAGTGAATTTGCTGTGATCAATCTTCATTACAGCATTTGGAAATTGAAAGCTAAGCCACAGATGAGTAGAGAATTTCATCTGTTTGGGGTTTCAATGTTTGTTTCCTGGTTTTACATCTATTTTACTTAATTTTTTTACTGTTTGCCTTTTTTACTTTACTGTAATCTTCTGCTGTTCTTGTGCCCACAACACTTCTCTTCCTTAAAGTAGCCTCCATATTTAGGTCATTGAACGATTACTTTTTAGATGGAGAACCACTTAAGTCAGAAATTGAACTCCTTAGTGTCTTCTGAAATGTAATAAAATAACTCCTGCTCCTCATCTTATGCTTTATTGTTAAAGATGTCTATTGAGTTTGATATTCTACTCTCTACAATTCACACAGCCTTAATGTGATGGTGTCTCACTGATAAATATCCTTCTGTAAAACTACCCAAGGTTATGTATACAGTTGCATACTTAAAAGAAGTCTTCAGCAGGGAAAACAGCTTTAATAACAATTTGTGACTACATTAATGTTACCGATATTATCTAATTGGTTCCATCAGATGGCAGAAAGCTGAAACATAAACATTACCAACATAAACATTACCCACGTAAACGTGATGTCTTGCTGAACCTCTCTGTTGATCTTCTCACATGTTGCAACTTTTGTGAGCTTCACAAAGAGAGGCTAATTTACAAAAAGACACTGGAAGACATTTAGACGATCATTTGCTGTAAACACCTAATTCTCGAACTTCCAGTTCCTGAACTGTTTGCATACTGAAATAGCTATTAATATATTATTAAATGCATAAAAATACAATCAGCTTTGAGTATTCCCAAAGCTCACTACATTTTCACAAGGTAACAGATCACAACCAAACCATATTAACTTCCATAATGTAGTTTTTGCCCTGCTGTTTGATCAGTGAGGGCCTGACCTTCAAGCAACTTTTCACTCAAATGCACACCCGTATGGTCAGCCAAATAAAGGGAATCCCCCAATGTGGAGATAACTGTCCTGGTATTTGGAAGGTCTGGGTTTAGTTCTCTTTTCTTCCTGATGAGATTTGAATGGTAACACATTCCTCTGTAAAATTCAAACCAGCCACCTATGCAGTGGGAGCTTTTACTATCACATATCATGTTGTTCTAGCTCAAGCCTTGCTATTTTGCATGAAATAATTAAATATTTATTAGCCAGAGAAAGCAAGCAATGGCTTTAGAAAAGTGGTGAGAGACAGAAGAGTTCTCCAAAGGACATTAATCTCTAAAATGTTTGGTAAACAATGAGTTAGCCGGCTTTCTAAGATGGGGAAGGGGTATGTTGGTATGTTCAGGTTTATGTTCTCATTAATTAGTAATCACTGTATCTTTATTTTTGTGGCACTTATGCAATGATGATAGCTTTTCACTTCCCTGGCTGCCCTGAAAGAGAGACTGTTCTTGGCTAACAATAATATTTTGTTCTATTTCCATGGTTTTAGCCTTTTTTAAAAAAAAAATCTTCACATTATAATCGAATGCATGAATTAAGTAATTTTTGAATACACTTAGCTTTCTTTTTTTTATGGATATTTACTGAATTCAATTTAAGAAACAATGTTTCTGTTCATCCAAAAATGCACTTTTAACATAAATTATGATTTCCTTAGATTTAGTTGAAATTGATTTTCCATTACTTGCTTAATTTTTATGTGCTGGAAATAGGACAGAATTACATAGATTCTCATTACATTAATGATAAACGGAGTAGTTTTTTAGAATGAAGATTTCAAGTAGACATTTCCTTTTGTATTGTCTTACAAAATAATTATATTATTTGAGGAATCTTTTTAAGCTTTTCTGAAAATCTTTCAGAAGTAATCTTTTTCAGGATTTATGTAATTGATCTTTATACGTATATATTTGGAGAACTGAGAAATTAATTTACCTATTCATCTGTGTGAATTAGCTACTTCTTTCTAAACTGCCTATGTGGATAAAACGTACGTTCGCATGTGCCACAACTAAAGCTGGCATTTTTCCTTTAATAAAACCTATATTAAAAATATTTATAGGCTGTATTCAAAATCGGTACCTTGTTGTGCTTACCTACATTTGGAGCAACTTGTTTTGGAGAGCTTAAGGCGGAGACTGTTGGAGGAAAAAGAAGCAGATGTACAGAGTAGTTCCATAGCCTTGATTTGTGATCTTACTGGAGAAAAAAGAACCAAAAAAATATTTTTGTTTCTCCCTGTTTACTTGTTGCCTCTGATTTTGGTAAACCCAAGCTAGTGTCAACAACTTGTTTATTCCCTTGTAATCATGTTTTAATTTTGAGAGGGTTCACTGTTGTTAATTGTTATAAATAATGATAAAATAACGAAGCAGTTTATGCCAGTTACATTTTTTTAAAGACATTTCAGATAGCGTTGGTATGTGCTGAAATGACGTGTGACAGCAGCACAGGGCTGAGCCAGCTGGCACACGAAGAGCAGAGAAGGTGCAGTTGTGCACCCTCAGACAAGTTTAGCCCCCAACAGTGCTCAGGGTCCCTGGCACAGACTCAACCAACACCTTAGCTGCCAAGCCTTGCATCAGCTGCTGCTTGGATGCACCAAAATAAAATCACCTTAGCTGCCTATATGCTATAATTGCACCTTAAATGACCTTCCTACAGAAATGCTGTCACTTTCTGTAGGTAGTGCTTCCCTTTCCGTAGGGCCAGGAAGTACATGACTTGTTTGGAGCCGATGGTGTTTAACTGGTTAGGAAGTCCACAGAACTCAAATGTGGTCCTTTTAGCCATGTGGTTAGGAAGTTAACCCACCTGTTTGCGCAGCTGTTACCCCAGGGGTGCTGGGTGCCAGCGGCAGGAGGTGAGCACGTCTCGTTAACTTGCTGCCACCCCCTGGGTCCGCACGGACACATGGATGCACCCAGCCCTATGGAAATCCTCTTTCTGTCTTCCTCTGGAGCCAGACGCTTGCTACATCTAACTCAGAATCCCCATGGCAGTGCCAAACGCTGTTCCCCACTAATTCTATATTAATCAGCATTGAGAGGGGAAGATGCAAATCAATGCACCTTTCAGCTTTGATAACAGACAGGCTTTAGATAAAAAATAATGAAATGCCCAGAGCCCTAGGGACTAGTGATCTGACAATGCCTGTAAGTTAATTCTGTGAATTAGTCTTCCTAAAGCATCTTATTAAGGGTTCATAGAATTATTCTCAAGTACCACACCAAACCCCTCATAGCATACAAACTAAAATTAATTGAAAAGTACCTACTAATCTTCTTCAATCAGCTTCAGCAGGGAAGATGGGGTGCTGAATTTTGCAGTCATTCCAGTTTCTATCCATCCACTTAAAATATTTCATAGGATATGAAATTGTACCTTTAGCTCTTTTAAAATATTATGTAGTCCCAAAGTTTTGATTTGTGTGTTGTCTAGGTGAGTAAATTCTGAGGTTAGTTGCTCATTTTCAGTTGATGTAACACTTCTGCTGTCCCACTAAGAATGCTGAAATTATTTCCTGTCCTGCCATGCAATACACTGCCCATAAATAGTTGATACTGGTATTGGAATGTAATTTATAACAAATATACATTAGAAATGAGTAAATTATTCCATTGCTTAATTAGCCAAGTCCTCATACTAGCCAGCTGAGATTTGAAAAAAAAGACGTTTGAAGATGCATGCTTGTATTTGGGTTTAACTGTCATTCTGAATGGCTAAATACAGACTGAATTGCAATTAACCAGCTGTAATGGGTATAGTTTAAATTTTATTTGTTGTTTTCTCCAAAGTGATAAGAAAATCTCATATCATAGTTCTTTAATCATCTATCCGCTGTATGTCATTAACATTTGATTATACAAATTGCTTATAAACAACGTTCCATCTAATGGTTTGAAAAATAAATTGTGCATGTATAATTTAACCTAGCGTGACTAAGAGTCAGCAGAGGATTATATAGAAATAAGGAAGCCTATTATTTATTGCTACTTCTTATATTCCTTATAGTGCTCATTCTTCTTGCACACTTGTTAGATACTTTTTCCTAACTGAATGCTGCACTTACCTTCCCTTTCCTCCATGCTGTTAAGAAAGTAAGGTTCAGGTATTTTCTTGCTTTACAAGTTTATATATCCTTCCATAGCTGCATATAAACCCATCGAACACCTTATGGTGTAACCTTTAAGTTTCTTTTAATAGAGAAAAGTGAGTGTAGTTAACTCCCGTGTTATAAGACAAAAGTGTACTATAAAGCCAAGCAGCTGTTAAAACTTGGTGAAGGAAGGGTGAAGACATATGACGCACTGGGACATTATTTTAATTAAAAGAAAATAATGTAGGTCATGTAGGCAGCTATTTGTTATACCGTGGGTGCAACCCAGTGACTTCAGAGTGTTTGTGACACAGTGGAACTTTTGGTGGCTCTGCGTTTAGGGAGCTAGGGTGTGAAAGGTGCAGGCAGAGGTACCTAGTCATCTTCTAAAAAACACGTTCCAAGTTGGATGACCAATAATGTTTTCATGTCACAGTAGATTTGTGAAAGACATTTTCTTTCCTTTAATACGGTAGCAGAACTGTGAATAGTATGGTCCTTTGCAGAATATGTTACTGGTTGTATCATTATATAGAATGCATTATAAAATTAAGAGCAGTACTACTGTAGAAGCAGCAAAACAGTACTGTAAGGTTCCACGGAGACAGTATCTTTATTCTCAACCTTCAGTATTCCTTCCATTTTAGATCATTTTCTTTAAAAAGATCACTTAACATCTATACTACAGATAAATTCTTCTGTCAGTGCGCGTTGCCACTAATGCATACCATCGATGTTAGTTGATTTACTCCAGAGCTACAGTGCAAATAATTTCAACGGCGTGTAAGTATTCATTTAGCCTATGGGAGAACTTCCTACATTTGACTTTCATGTAAATGTGATTTGTGAGAGTACTGTCTCTCTCCACACAGTAAAGTGGAGAGAACAAACAGTTCAAAAAGAATAACTGATTAAAAACAAAAATTAAATAACTATAATGCTAAGATAGTGTCAAATTGTTGCCTGAAGCAAACCTTAATGACCATTTTAGAGATTCTTAGGGAGAAAAATAGCTTATGTTATTAACTGCAGCTGTAAGCTAATAGCTTACAGTATCATCAGATCTTTGACCATGGTAGTGTGAGCGTTACTTGGCTAACACGTGGTTGGGTTGTCAGCCATAAAACCCGAACTAGTCATTGCCATTAGAACAGCGACATTACCGTAACTGAAGTATACTGAATTCACAACAACAGGATTTCAATCAGTAACAGCTGCATCCAGGGAAATAAAACTTCCAGCAAAGAAATAACTAAATTTGTAAAAGGCTGTCTCATTGATAACAAGTCATCATGAACTGAAGATAAAAGGATATAAAATTGCTAAAAGCTAAAGCATGAGGAATTGAAACAGGGAATATACTGATGAACGGTTAGAGTTACAAATTCATTCTCAGTGACTTGCCATTGTAATCATAGAATCATGGAATGGTTTGGGTTGGAAGGGACCTTAAAGACCATCTCATTCCAACCCCGTGCCATAGGCAGGGACACCTTCCACCAGCCCAGGCTGCTCCCAGCCCCGTCCCAGCCTGGCCTTGAGCACTGCCAGGGACGGGGCAGCCACAGCTGCTCTGGGCAGCCTGTGCCAGCGCCTCACCACCCTCACAGGGAAGGGTTTCTTATATCTAACCTAAACCTGCCCTCTTTCAGCTTAAATCCATTCCCCCTTGTCCTATCACTACATGCCCTTGTAGAAAGTCCACCAAGCTGTCCACCCATCAAATCTGCACCTCTCCCATTTAGAGACAAGGATGTTGTGCGAGACAGCATCACGTGCTCTGCGCAAGTCCAGGTAGATGACATCGGTTGCTTAATGAAGTGGGATGAGTGAAATGTGGTTATATTTGGCATCTCGCTGGATCTGCGTTACCTTAAAAGAAGATGTATGAGTTGTTTGCTGAGGAATTAATGATGTGCTTTTCTCTTGGCAGATGAGTTGATTTAAGTTTTGAGATGCTTGAAAGTATTTTTTAAATCCCTAAGTGTCTCTCTCCAAGTACAGATATGCTTTTATAAGAATGAAAGTTGTAATATTGTATGGCCCATATTTTGCCTTAAATAGGTGCTCTGGGAATATTTTAAAAAGGTTTTGTGTGAGGTATGTCTTGTCTAAACTTAAACCCCTACTTTAATTCTATGGTGAAAGCATTACGGTCTCTATAGTGTATGTATTTATAACCATGAACAGCCTTCATAATTAATAGCTATACCTAAGCTATCTACATCTGTGAGAAATGTGCTGCAACAGGAGCATAGAGTGAGACAGTGCTGAGGAAGTGACAAATTTTGGGGATGGGCGATTGCTCTGGGTGGCCACCACGCTGGCTGCATAGAGAGTGGCTGCCCACTGCCAGTGGGAGCACAGGGGAAAAGCTCCAGGCTAGATCGATTGGAAAGAAATCAGGTCTGCACTCCGGGAATATGAACAAAGCGCAATGGGAAATTCACCTCAGAAGTGCACCTCCGATCTCAGCACCCATATATACGTGTCCCTCTGTGCTCCTATGGGATGCTGCGCAGTATCATTATACATGTTACAATTCATTGCTGGCACAGAATAGTAGAAAGTGATTTCAGGATTTGCCCAAACAGAGCTAAGTAGCATGCTCAATCATTGTCTTGCCTGAATGAATTTGACCAGTGGATTCATTTCTTTAACACGTGCAAAATGTGGGAAATGTTATATATCAATTATAGTTCACCTTGTAGGATGCTGATTACAATAACTTGTTTTCACTTGATTTCATTTCACTGCATGTTACAAGTATTCGGATTGAAATTTTCATGCCAAGTTAGAGGAAAACACAATATTTTACTTATCTTTAGAGTAATAGCTGTTTAACTATGAAGGTCCTGTATTGCCATCTTTTGGAAAAATGACTTTATAATCAGCGAGTTGAAAAACTCGTCCACATCTGACCAAGTTTAATGAATGTGGAGGGATCTCAGTATTCCTGTGATCACTTGTTCTGGTAGCTCATTATTTCTTCAAAAACTGACCTTATTTGCAATGCCACGTAAAGGGTAAACAGATGAACAAAAATTTTGAAAAAGCCATAGTGGAAGCCAGTGAAATGCAGCGAGAACAAAATCAGAATGCAGAGTTCAGACTGATGGGGGAAACATTTTTGGACTGAAGTCTTTTGGAATGCAAAACAATTTGTAATATTTAAAAGTGACATATTTTGGTGAAACTGCAGGAAGAAGTGGAATAAAGCAGCACATACAAATTGGCATTTGCACACTATATCATGGCCAATAATATTACTCTTGCAAGAAGTAATGAGGACTTTAATTTATATCACACAGAAGTAAATGTGAAACGCTCATTCTTTAGTGATTCCACAGTAAGTGATATTTTCCTTACATTAATTACAAGTAAAAAAAATCATCTTGAAGACCTAAAATGAAGAAATGGTCAAATTCCAACCTATTTACTTAGAAACTAACTTCTTTGAAGTAAAATATTTCATAGAAAATACAACAAAAGCAAAAAGAAGCCAGTTATCAGAGGAAAAATGTATTATCTGTAGGAGACATGCAAGCATGTAAATTAAATATCTTGTTCAGATTTGCTCACTCAATTTTTTGGGTGAGCTCACTTGTCATAGTCCTATACAGAAAAAAATGCTTTCTCAGAGAGTATTTCTTATGTGGTGATGATGAAAATGAGTTGCCTTTAAAAAACCTCAGTTTTCATGGCCAAATGCTTACAAGGCAGCAGGAGTGTAATTTTAATAATTATTTCTGGGTTTAGAGCTTTAAAAAATCTAGTTGGTCATAAGCATATTATGGTAGTAACGATAAATTCTTGCAGAACCTTCTAGCCATTCTACAGTATCTGCTACTGCAAAGAGATATAGCCATTTAAAAAAAAAAAAAAAAAAAAAAAGCAACAACAACCCAAAACCAAACACAAAACCAACCCAAAGCACCATGTTCTGGTAGCTCTGTGCTTTTTAAGTGTACTTTTATATTAGTGTGCAGGTACTATTTGAGCCTTATAGTTAAAAGTCCTATTAACTTAAGTAGTTTGATGACATGCATTCCAAAAATAGAATATGATGAGGCATGCAAAGATTTCCATTGCTTCTCCCCACTCCCGAAGACAGTGTTCTATAAAGTATACATTTTTATTCTTGTATGGCAACATTTTATTTCAGTAGTGCCACTCTAGCATGTGTGTGTCTTTCTTTACTTTTTATTTCTGTAAATCACTGGAGGGTGTTTTCCCCCCACAGATCGTTATCTCCCACTGCCGCATTGTGCTGTCTATCCTAAAAAGGGGGTAAAAGCCAGTATCTGTCAGTCCAGATGTAAATGAGGTTTCCTTCCACAAAATGACAGTATAGTACTAGGAAACATTTTCAAAGTTTAGAGATTTTCTGTACAAAATGAGCGGAATGAGAAGGCCAGACAGAGTCACTTGTTTCTATGGCAACATGATGGTGTGTCTAACTCAGCTATTTTCTCCTTTCATGATTTTACAGATAGCTGGGATTAATCCAGTGAAGTTTAATATTGCAAAAATAAAAGCTTTCTAACCTCTGGTCTAATCAGAAATAGTAATGCATAAAGGACAATCTGATATACAAAAAAAATATGTAGGGAAAAAGTCAGTTGTGACTTTTGATAACATGAAGACAAATATATAAATCTCTCTGGAGCTGCAAAACAATTCTGAGTGCTCCAGCTTTGCATTTGGCTAATAGTTAAACTATATTTTAGGTCGGAAAACTTCCTCTGGTATATCCTTCCTTCCCGTGGTTTATCACTCCTCCATGCTGTTGATGTGCTGTCTTAAGGAACACCATTTTCCCTAAACCTCGAGGTGATACCCACTTTTATGACTTGAAATATTTTGGGCTTTCATGGAAGTGTCAGTAAACACCTGACAGCTGTACGCAGGAGTAATTTACATTGAACGAGTAGTTTATGCGTCAGCAGAGATAATCAAAACACTTTTGTTAAAGGCTTTGACTTCAAAATGAAAGTTTTCACATATGAATTGGATCTAAATGGTAACTCCGTGGTTTCACATTGAAAACAGAATATCTTCCTACTCTGTTTAATTTTTTTAAATATTAATTCTAAATTTTATGCAAACAGCAGAAGTATTTGTTTCACTAAACCCAAAAAAACCTACTTGAAGTAAACCTCAGACAAAACACATTTTAAAAATCCATACAAAATAATTGGCATTTTTACCAGTTTTTATAATACATCTAAGTTTCAGGTTGGCTGTGATTGAGCTCAAAATTCATGTATATATTTGGATAATTAATATAAGCTAAAAGCTTTAGTCATATGAGTTACCATTCTATTAATATTTTAGGAACTTAATGAGAATGAGTAAACCCAACAACGTACGCTGCCTTTGCAACTTGGTTACTCTATGTTAATGGCTCTACAGAGCTCCATTTAAATAAGAAAAGAACATAGCCTCTTATTTGTCACAGAAAACAGGCTAAATAATGCTGGATTGTATACTAGCAGCACAAGGCTGCAAATTTCTACTTCTGCTAGCATGAAGTCACATGTTATTTTAAAGTACAGTTTACCTGATTCTTTGCATTTGTAGTTATATACATTTATTAAGTGTTGATGATAAAAAAACTGATCAGAAAACTACATCATGCTTATGAAAAGAATTAATACCTTAAGTGTTGTGTGCATTATTGAGACTTAGGAAAACTTCATTGTTTGACAGATGGTCTGACACCCACATTAAGAAATTCATAATTCAATTTCAAAAAAAAAAAAGTAAGAACATATGTGTTTGTTGGAAAAGAAAAAAAATTGTATCGATCTTCTTTTTTGTCAGAGCAAGCACATATGGCAGTTCCATTTTCTATCACTTACCATTTACTTTCTATTTAAAATCCAAATGTCACTAGGCAAGATAAGAAGTTGGGTTTTAAAATATAGAAAAGATCTAACTAAGAACAATCACTGCAAGAACTTAATACTAATTGTTCATGGAAATTAACAGCCCTCCAGTTAAATCAAACTTAGTCATCCCATTCTACTCTTGCTTTTGTTTTCTTTACATGTTCCTCCCATTGGCAGTTACTGTTTTATGATTATTTCCCAACCATCTGTTGTCTTTCCTGGAGCCAAAATAATTTCCCTTTATAATTTCATGAGTAATCATGTATGCATTATTTTCATGCAATTATATGTCTACTTCCTAATTCTAACTCCTCATTCTTGTGTAAATACTCACCGAGTAACTGAAACGATTTGCCATTGAAATGTCTAGTGAGCAGAAGTCTATATGCAAAATTTCAAACTTCCAATTGTTATCTCTTTGCATTGCTATGAATGTAATGATAAGTAAACTTCTACTCTTATTCACGTCTCCAGACACCAAAAGGCATACGAAGGTTAGATGGATATAGGTGCTGAATGAAATGGAAGGTGTATCTTATTAATAAAGGTGGTGAGATGTGGGACATCTTCAGGGATTACGCTGGGACCGGGGAAATGTAAAACGCGATTCCAAGCTTTTGACACTTGCAGAATAAATAGTTTTGAAATGCTTTGCAATATTTTTTTTAAATCCTAGAAAGGAATTTGAAGGAATATCTACATTTTGTAGATTGTCCAAAAAATAGCCTCATAGTATTTTTTGTTTAAAAGGATATATTTGCTGTAATCTAATATTCAGAATAAATTAAACTGATAGCAAACCAGAGTTTGTTGCTAATACAGTTTCATGAATAACTCTCTACTGTTTATTTGATATTGTTAATATGAGAGGAAAGGGTCAGAAGTCTGGCTGTGATGGTTCTTATGCCGGGTTGAAGAACTGATCTCACATCACTGTTTGTCAGGACAAACAGGGCAGGGTCAGGGCTTTGTAGATTAGCCAGGTGAAAAGTACATACAAAGCAACAGTGCTCTTACAGCATCCTATATGGTTTCCTTTGTAAATACAGCTGTGATTACTCTGGGCAGACAACTTGTAGCCCCAAAGCTCCTGAATTTGTACAGTTGTACAAAAAGTCCTTTGGCTTTGTAGCCAGCCTGGCCTGGGTAAAGTGCAGTAATGCCATATATTGCAGAAGGATACCTGAACCATGGTTTGATTGAACGCACAGTAAGTGATCTAAGCAATGACGTGAAGTTATTCTGAACAGGAGCAAATGTTGCCAGCACCATGTGGGATAGCCACACCTAACTGGTTTGTGACAATCTGCAAAGAACACACACAAAAAGCAGCAGTTTTCAAAAACTGCAATCCTAACTTGGAATATCTGAAATTTTTTTTCAGGAAGGACAGCTTGTTCGCATTTGTGAATCATATAATTAAGGTATACCCATTCTGAAGGTATTAAATCAAATAGCTGGTATATTAATGAACAACACATCATTATCTACAGTAACAATCCAGATATGTTTAGATGACAATATGAAAATGCCTGAAAGATGCCCTGCACAAAGTCCCTTCCTTTTGTACTGCTTTTTAAAAATACTGAGATTAATATTTCAGAACGGCATTTGTTCTGATTAGTGGTTTTAATGTCAGTGGTAATGACATTGGCCATTAGTTCTGTATGAAATTACATATCCATCTCTTTTAGCTGGTTATAGGCAACATTCTCATTTTAAGAGCCTACGTACAACAAAGTAAGAGGTTATGCAGGCCTTTTTGTAGTCAAAACAGTAAGTATATAAGAATTTTTTGTGGCTTGCTTTATTTTTTCATTATGAAATAAAGTAGCCAAACCCTTACTGTCACCTCCTCTGATCTGGTGCTCAGAGACAAAAACATCTTGGCATTACAGTGCTTATCAGCTTTTTATATGGATGTCAATCAAATTTCATTGACTCAGCGTTCATTTTATTGTAGTTTTCTTTTCCCTGGCTCTTCTGGGACATGCACACATTTAAATTATTCATTGGGTTAAACGCTTACCTGCCCTGCATTTGAGCAGAGCTTCAGAAGGATTCTCCCCCTCCTCCTGTGGAAATCTGAAACTCTGTTTTTATGTTCAGCTGTTGATACCTGCATATAAAACTTTGTTGTCCATGTAATGGTCCTAAATTCTTTTGCATCATTTCATAAATGGTTTTCTTAATATGTCATCTAAATATGCTATCTAATTTGTTCTGTTAGTTGTGGAGTTCTAGGAGAGTATTATTTTCCACTCAGTTTTAGATCTTTATTTTCTTAATATCTTTCCTTCGAAGCACTTTTCAGGATGTTATGGTCTCAACATGTATTCAATAGAACAGATGTTGTGTAGGTGCCACTGGTAGGCAGGAGGTGCAGAGTTGGAAGTTCAAGGATGTGAAATGTGTTTCCATGTTCATAATGTTATTTGTATCAATAGCAAAAAGTTCTAAAGATGAATAAATAAGTTTTCTTCCCAGAAAGTGTATGTGATGCAGTGTAAGCCTATAAAAAAAGAAGGATGTAACTTTTGCTGACTAGAGGTATAATGGGCAGTAAATTAATTATGTGTCTAAAATACGCAGTTTTCACGGTCTATGTAATCAGCTAAACTCTCAACTTCAAAAAAAATAGTGTTTTCACATCATCAGCACACCCAGGACTGACACTAAATCAGTGGAAATGTAGTCCACAAACTCTCAACTACCTACCACTTCTGACGGTCATCAGACCCCTGGCTTCTCTTGGTTTTACACTTCTTTCTTCCTATCTGAAAATGCTACTACTGTATCCTTAGCACAAGCAAGATAAGATAGATTCATAGAATCATTTAGGTTGGAAAAGACCGTTGAGATCATTGAGTTCAATCGTTAACCCAGCACTGCCAAGTCCACCACTAAACCACGTCCCTAAGCACTGCATCTACAAGTTTTTTAAACACCTCCAGGGATGGTGATTCCACGACCTCCCTGGGCAGCCTGTTCTAGTGCTTGACCATCCTTTCAGCGAAGACACTTTTCCCAATACCCAATCTAAACCTCCCCTGGTGCGACTTGAGGCCTTTTCCCTCTGTCACTTGTTATCTGGGAGAAGAGACCAACCCCCACCTCACTACAACCTCCTTCCAGGTAGTTGTAGAGAGCAGTAAGGTCCCCCTGGGTCTCCTCCAAACTGAACAACCTCAGTTCCATCAGCTGCTCCTCATAAGACATATTATATACTCAAATGAATCTACTGTCCAGGCTTAGCTCTGCTAAGGAACTTGGAGAAGTATAAGCCGTTTCAAACTACCATATGCTCCATATAGTTACTAAATCCATGGAATCAATCAGATTTCCTAGCATTAAACATATGTGACTATCTTAATCAAAATTCTATTTCAAACAGCTATCATAACACTACTTTCTGCTCTCCTTTTCTCTCTAATATGCCCACTTAATCACAACATTAATTTTTACCCACAAGCAAAGTCAGAGCTTGGCTGACTGTGAAGCACCACACAAACTTGGTATTTCTGAAGCTGTTTCAGGCTGTTGGCTTTTCCTCCACTACTGCACAACAAGCATCTAATACATTGCTTTAATTTATCTGAAAAAATATTTGCATTTGTGCTGCCACAACTAGAATAGCTTCCAGTAGCCAGACTGTGAGTTTAACAACTAGCAAGAGATTCTCTGCACTCCACTCTGCAGTAGAAATCCCTATGTTCTTCCTGTTCAGATCTGTCCTTACATAATAACAAAGTATTGCTGGAAAATTCTTTATGCATCGGTGAGGCAAACGGCTTTCTTCTACAAATATAGTACATATAGCATCCAGTAATAAAATTCACATTGATTCCAATGGTACAAGCTCAACCCTATAAACGGTGTTACTGCTTGAGCTAGCTAGTATCACAGAGACAGAATATATGCTCAGACTGCCTTTTTCTACTTCTTTTACTTGTATGCTAATCAAATGTTAAACCAAAAGTAACCTCAAAGTTTTATTCTGCAAAATACTATTTTCACCATTTCTATCCAGTTCATCTCCACAACCACCTTCCTTTTATATATATTTATATTTATACTTTTCAGGGATATCAGTAGAACACAACAGTGTTGATTCAACACTCAAAAATACATCTTGCAGCAAGTTGAGTTGTCTGTTGGTTTGCCAAAGGCCTTCTTAACCCCTGCCCACAGCAGTGATAGCAACTAGATTGTCACTTAGGAAAAAAACTTGTAAAGCAAAATCATGTTTGTGCTCTTTTAGCCTTAAAAAAAAACAACCCCAAACAACAAACCACACACACACCCCAAACAAGGGAAAAAAAGAGCATTTTCTTATGCTGCTAAGTATATGGCATCTCTATAGCTGGAGATCCAAATCATGCTGACAAAAAGAAAATAGAATAAAAATAAAGAAAATGGAAAACATTAGGATGCAGGAGACTATTTAGTACTTTGCTTCACTCTATGCTATGTGACAGGAATTGCCAGCAAGCTGATCAGGCTCACAGTGGAAAAGTACTGCCCGCTTCAGCCAGCGAAAGCAGGATTCCCCAGCCCCGTGGGGCTCTCAGGATTGTCACCTAGAACTTAATGTTCCGGATTTACTTTGCAACTGGTATTTGCCACTAGTTTTATGCATATGCACGCGTAGGGGAAGGAAAAGGGACAGGAAAAGGGACATACTGGTCTCTTACAGCAAATTCACATAATTTACAAACTTCAGGCTTTTCCTGTGGGCACTGTCAAACTTGTTCAACCTGTCACAGAACACCGTCTTAAAATTTTAAAGCCTTTAAATGGTAACGTATACTTGTATTGGAAGCAGAAGTAAAGATGATGATATATATTCCTATTTTACTGGGTGTGTTGACAACACAGAAATTAAAAAGGTCAGTTTTAGGATGCACCTGGGTACATTTTTACACTAGCTTCCTTCAGGGAAATCCATAGGCCATTCTTAGGACACTTGAGCCAGATGTGTTGAGGTATGCATGAAAAGGTTAGGTTCCTGCCAGTTTCATAAATCTGTCATTCATGTGGATACTGGAAACATTTGAAATTTGTCATTTTACTAAAAAATGAACTAACAAGCAAGCAAAAAACCAAAACCCACCAAAGATCTGTAATGTATAAAGCCAGCCAGTGCCTATCCTTATGCCAAGGCAGCAGTTACTGACTGTGCCTTAGATCAGCCTGTTTCTGCTCTGAACGTTGGGCAACATTACACAACCGTGGTTCAAATTTGTGTTCATACTGCTTACAAGTATCCATACAGAAATTAACAGAATGAAGTAGGAAGTGCAAAAATTGATTTTATGATACTTATTATTATAATTTATTATTATTGTATTTTTAAATATTTGCTTTAAATACTGTATTCCTAAACACTGCATATAATTTTTTTTAAGATGTTCAGCCTTGCATGTTGTGCTGCACGCAAAGCGTGTGAGCATTGTGTACCTGTCTGCAGAAGACTGGAGGAAGGAAGAGGAGAAAACATGCCTCCATTTGTCCTCTAATAATCTTTGCATTTATGTGTTGAACAGTTACACGATAAAATATAGTAAAATGGCCATAAAACTATTTGTCTTAAAGAAGGGGCAGAAGATAGGTAATTTTTTGCCAAGTGCTCTGAAATTGTAAAATTACAGGAGGGTCAGGTTTACCGCTATAATTTAACATATACAAAGACTTGTAGGCAAAGAGTCTTTGTAGGCAAATATCTCCTACTGAAGTGTTCCATTACAGTTTCAATATTAATATAATGTAAACACACAATTATTTTTTATATTAATAACATCATTGATACTTCTTTCCTAACAAAGCATTCAAAGCCTTAACTGGGCATGCCTCTCACCAGAATCACTTGTGACAGAAGTTTTCTATTCCTATGTGTCTAAAGTAGTCAAGTCATTTCCAACCTTCTGCCTTTAAATGGTGCGATCATTGCTGCCTCTCTTGTGGTTTCTGAGAGCAGGTGGGCACAGAGCACTGAAATGTCATGTCACACAACACGTACCAACGCACTCAGCTCAGGTGCCGGACACAGCAGTGAGCAGCTTCGCACCACCCTTGCCCTTCCCTGCAAGAGCTGACCTCTGTCTATCCTGCAATGTCCATATTAGACATACTCTTAATCTAAAGATCAGGTATACAAACACATGTGTCTGACATTTTTACTATGTACTGTTTAGACTTCTGCTATGTACTGTTTAAAATATTAAATTCCTATAGGGAATTCTTAGAAACCTTTATAATGCAGTAAATCCTTTAGTTAATTGAAGTCAGTTAGCACGCTTTTTGAGACTAATCACTGCTACGTACTTGACAAATATATCAGGATATTGTATTCACAGAGTGAAGTTGATGCCATCATTCATTATTTTATTACTTTACATTAGACAAATTGTTCTATTGAAACCAGAGTTTTATCTGTCATAAAAAAAAAAAAAGGCATTTGCATCTTTTTTCTGGGAAAGGCAGGATTATTGTCATCAAACACTTAGAAACTCTTCTACTCAGAGTCTAATTCAATGTAACTTAATTTACACAGTAAGAAACAGCTTGTAAAGACCCTGAAACAAAAGTCGCCAGAACATTTTGCCCATGAACAAATGCCTACTTCTGCAACTTGGCTCTTGAAAGGAAAATAGATATGGTAACTTTCAGATATCTTACATTTAAAACTGTGTGATAACTACTCAAAAATCATTGTCTTTGGCCTGTTCTGTTTTTTCTAATGTGCCAAGAGTGCTATGAGCCAGAAAAAATACACAAATTAAAGACCACATTTTTTACAGAGGCGCAAGCATTTATAGGAAGAATAAACTAGAAGAATGACTAGAGAAGTATAGTATATGTGCATTCTATATACATACAGCTGCCTAACTCGAAAAGGGAAGATAAATAAAACTAAAAAAACCTTACATTAAAAATAAACATAGTTTTTAGATGCTCATAAAGCAGTGTGTTTTGGCATAAAATTGAAAAAAGTCCCAAGTCCTGTAATTGAAGAAAACTTGGGTTTACATCAGATCAGTACTTGGTAGAGCAGAATTGCCAAAATTGTATTTGTTGTTTCTCATGAGAAAGATCCCATGAAGAGGTCCAGCTTTTCATCTGTGAACAGAAACTCCAATTCAGGCCTGATTTTCTTTTCCATTTGCATAGGAATGTGATAGTTGCTCATCAGAATCACAGAGCACTGCATGATTCAGCACGATTTCTTCCTAAGGGAATGGCTGACAAAGGCTGGATGAATAGAGGCATTTTCACATACACTGGCAGAAACCTGCAAAAGTCTTGGCTGAACTCTCTAGTGCTGGCAACAGCCATTAATCTCTTACTTAAACGAGCACTAAAACTCTATTAATGAGTGCTTTTTCACACACATACACACAGTAGCACTTCCAAGCACTTTAGGCATTGAAATTTGTATTATCTTTTAGGGCGTAAAAAGTACCCAGCAATCAAAATCTCAGGGTATTTCTCTGCTATTTCATTTGCAATTTTTGTCTCATGAAAGATTTTTTGATTATTATCATACGACTAAGACATAAGCGTGCTGTTGCGGCTCACATATTAAACTGTAAATCTCCTTGAATGATGTCCAAGCTGTTTCTCACATGGTAGATGGAGACTGAAACGGGACAGCCCTCTCCCTGTCCTACAGAATTCCCCATCTCTGCATACAGCCACAGTGGCATGCCAGTGTTGGGCATTTCCCAGTTTGAAGCACCAGTTCCATTGCTCTCTAGCAGCAAAGTCGAGTCCGTGATTTCATGTCCAATTTGCAGGAGAGCTGCTCCCTCTGCTGAGTTTTCTGTCGATCGCCACCGGCACCTGATGTCCTTCCTGACCATGCTGGGCCCCAGTCCAGACTGGAACGTGGGGCTCTCTGCCGAAGACCTCTGTACCAAGGACTGCGGCTGGGTTCAGAAAGTCGTTCAGGATTTAATACCCTGGGATGCTGGCACAGACAGCGGCGTTACCTATGAGGTACGTAGACTATTTGGAATATATTCCAAAGATAAAGTTTACCTTAAAGCACTGAGGAATGAAAGCTATTTGATCCACAGTAATACCATATATGCCTTTATATGAGTAAAAATTTTGCTTGTAATGAATTAAAAGCCGTTTAGGTAGATGCTGGCTACAGTTGCTGTTGGTCGTTGTGTCTGAATTCCCTCAGCATTATTATTAATGGGATAATACTACGTTCACCTGAGATATTATAAACCTATTGAATAAATGGAGGACTTAGTATGCTCAAAACTAAGCATTAAGGTCTCCAGCCCCTTTGATACAGATGCGAGCGCCATTAGCAGCCACATCAACTTGAATTCTTCTACCGTTTCAACCCAATACCGACTATTCTGTTTGGCACAGAAAATGTAACTATTCCTTACAGGACAGACTGAAACTCTAGACTTCTCATCACTGAGACTAAAACCATCCATTTTCTCTGTCTCCATCACACTCCCAGTCTAGGAAAAGATTCACATCATCCTCAGGTAAAGTCCTGGTTTTGACCGAATGTGTTGGGTCAAGTTAATGAACTGATTAGGTCTCCATAGGTGACAAGCATACCTACGCCGTGTGTCTCTACAAACAGCACAGTACAGACCGCTGAAGTTAGACAAGATTAGTCACATCCTCAAGGACCACAGATATTCCCTTTTCAGATGACAGAATATGTTTGGCTTTTTCTTTCAGACCTGGTCTCTTTAGAACCTAAGGAATTTCTCCAGTTATAACGCATCTCTGGAGGCATACTGAATATATTTTTTAAAAATGTATGTAGTTAGCTAACCACACAACAAGGCATACATCTTATTGTGAACCCAGCTTCAGGGTTTAATCCCGAAGTGTTAGAGAAGTGGTGGCTCCTGACAAAAAAAACCACACACCACCTTACCATTAAGTATGAACGTACTGAGTTCATCTTCTATTGGAATTTCCCAATTTAGCATTTTGGAGAAGTTTTAATTTATGCAGATGAACTGTATTATTAATAATAATAATGAGGTTCTTTTAAAACTTTTTTTCCCATTTTGATTGCAGTCTCCTAACAAACCTACAGTGCCTCAAGAGAAGATCAGACCCCTTACAAGCTTAGATCATCCTCAAAGTCCATTTTATGACCCAGAAGGAGGATCTATCAAGCTTGTAGCCAGAGTTGTCATTGAAAGAATTGCACGCAAGGTATAGTATATATACAAAAAATTCTGAAGCAACCAAAAAACCCACTTCATAAACCAAAAAAAACAATTTTTCCTCTCCCTTCCCTCCAAATCTACACTTCTTAACCTACCCACAACAAAGATAATGGTAGAAAAGAACTAGAACTGTTTTAGGGTGTTACTTCTCCAGGATTTTTTTAAAGTAGGAATAAAATAGGAATTAGAAGAGAAAAAAGCACTGCAGATGCAGTAGTGCCCCACAGTACCCTTTTTTAGCCTCTCTCACTGTGTACAACTATGAGTTTCCTATATCCAATCTCCACAATACTTTTTTTTGCAGGGGGAGCAATGCAATATCGTGCCTGATAACATAGATGATATTGTGGCAGATCTAGCACCAGAGGAAAAAGAAGAAGGTACATTTTACATTCGTTTGTGCTGTACTAATTTATGTGTTGTTCCACTCTCCACTGTCATTTCTAGATAAAGTACAAAACTGTCTTAGGAGCAAAAGTCCCACACAATGCCAAACAGTGATTTAGGTTTTCATCTTTTCTGGTATCTACTATTAGCCTTCCCTTATACAGCAAAGAAATTGCATGTATACCTGGAAGATGGCAGTAACAAGAAAAGCGATAAAGGAGAGAAGTCTTTTGGGGTTTTTTTGGGTTTTTTTTTGGTTTTTTTTTTTGTTAATTAAAGTTGGCAATTGTTCTCTTGGGCTAAAATGGAGAAGACAGAATGCAGGAGGAAAGAATGCATCTATCCCATTAGCATCTAAAGTAATCACTAGCCAAGCAAAGAGAAGCAAATGGAAGACCGCATTTTAACATTCACTGCCTTTTCTTACTTTTTAGATGATACCCCTGAGACCTGCATATATTCAAACTGGTCCCCATGGTCAGCGTGCAGCTCTTCTACCTGTGAAAAGGGCAAGAGGATGAGGCAGAGAATGCTTAAAGCCCAGCTGGACCTGAGTGTGCCCTGCCCCGATACCCAAGATTTTCAGCCATGCATGGGTCCGGGCTGCAGTGATGAAGGTAATCAAGAGGAAAGAGGAGAGGAGAAAAACACCTTGTAGGGTTTACACTTGCTTTAAAGTTTTTAAAGCTGTTGGATGCCGTAGTATGATTTGGGTTATGCCAAACAGAGAACTAACTGCTGAAGAATAAAAACTGAAACTGTCTCTGGTTAATTCTGTAGTTCATCTGAGTCAGTGCATGAAGCACACAGAAGCATAAAGGAGTAAATTAAGCAATAGAGGAGAGGACAGAATGCGAAGGGCAGCGTAAAAGTGAATGTGCACACGAATGGGCAGCTACAGATTTATGAGCAATTCTGCCAATATTAGTAATTAAAATGGTTCTTTGTATTTTAGATGGTTCCACTTGCATGATGTCTGACTGGATTACATGGTCCCCCTGTAGTGTTTCCTGCGGGATGGGAACGCGATCTAGAGAGAGATATGTAAAACAATTCCCTGAAGATGGCTCTATGTGCAAAGTGCCTACTGAAGAGACTGAGAAATGTGTTGTAAATGAGGAATGTTGTAAGTATTTTACGCGGCTTTGTAAAATCCAGCCAATAGCAGGAGCACTGCCCAAACCATTTTTTCATATGAGCTCTGCTAGTGAATGATTTTCTCTGTCCATTTTGAACAGCCCCTAGCAGCTGCCTTGTCACTGAATGGGGAGAGTGGGACGAATGCAGTGCTAGCTGTGGCATGGGGATGAAGAGACGACACAGAATGATCAAGATGACTCCTGCTGATGGATCTATGTGCAAGGCAGAAACTATGGAAGCAGAGAAATGCATGATGCCTGAATGCCGTAAGTGTCCATGATTTTATCTCCACTGTTACAAAGAGAGGCATCATTTCTGACACATTGCTCCATCACGCAAAGAATATAGCTAAATCCAAGCAATGTTGCTTTTTCTTGTTCTTAAAATCAGATCCCCTAGGGAACATGCATTAAGTATTATATATCAGGATGACAGTATCAGTAAAAAAAGTAAAAATTGGTATCCTATCACTGTATCACCCATACAGTGATGTATATATTAGCAAGCCATAACTAAGCAACTCTGATTTAAGGAATATGAGGTATTTTAATCATAAGGCTAGAATAAAACAGTGCCTTCTCCTTTTAGTCCATGAACAGTTCAGAGATTGAGGTGCTCCTTTTACACAACCATCTCGCCCTTAATGTGACTATTAATATTGTTTTTAATTTCCTAAGAAATGTAAAGATTTTCATCAAAGACAGAAAGAACAAAGTTTTAGAAGATTTTTGGTAGATAAAAAGAGGAATTTTCACATTTTAGACTATATCGATTTGACTTCCAGTTCTGTTCACTACAACAATCCAGGGTTTTTTGCAGGAGTTATGATTGAAATATACCTTAAACAATATATTCCCTGGAAGCACCGGGACTGTGCAGATATGAATAAGCTATAGAAAAAGACAGCAAAGAAAAGGTATTAAAACCAAGAAAATCTTTCAGTGTAACGTAGTGGTTTTTGAGCTTCTCCAGCAAAATCATTCAACTTGTGATTCATTTTGTCCAAAGTAACAACAAAATATAATTGATTGATGACAGATAAAACATAGTACATTTCCCACCTATATTATTTTCAAAATGTATGCCTTCATGATTTATGTATAGCAAGAACTCATTACCTTTTTATTTTCATATTAGATACCATCCCCTGCCTACTCTCTCCTTGGTCTGAATGGAGTGACTGCAGTGTAACATGTGGGAAGGGGATGCGAACCCGGCAAAGGATGCTGAAATCTGCTGCTGAGCTTGGAGACTGCAATGAGGAGCTGGAACAAGCAGAAAAATGCATGCTGCCAGAATGCCGTAAGCATGGGAACCTCACTGCAAAGAGGGAAAAGGGGGTGAATTCTGAGTGTCACAGTCTATGGGTCAAAACTCTCTCAGCATCACTTCTAAGACAGGAGTGATATCAAATGTGGACTTTTCAGGTTTTGTTGGTTGTTTTTTTTATTATTTTTGTATTATTATCATGCACTTTCAGCTATTGAGAGCTGGAATATGACCACATCCTAATTTCAGCTTGCCTTACTTAACCCTACACTGATTACCAATATTGCTTGGGTTATATGGTTTCTGCATATTTCACACACTACAACTTCAGGCAGCAGTTTGTGCACTTCCTGACTCTAAATTAGTCAAAATTATAAAGCCTATTTTTTACTCATATGCAGACTATGTGCTAGGAAGGAAGGAAGGAAGGAAGGAAAGAAGGATTAAAAGCACCTGTGATTCTTTTAGCTTACAGAAAGAGCACAGAAGAGGCTTACTCTTTGATATGTCTGAACTGTATCATAGCCTTTTCACTGACCTATAGCTCTTTGCAATCTGGACTGTCATATGAGCCAGTGGCTAGCATGGTCACCAGCGCATCGATTTTTTACCTTATTCCACTAAAATCCCCCACTTATTGGGTGGTGCTAATATCTAGTTGCTTTGCAGTCTTTGTGAAGCAGGATAGCCTGAGGCACTGCTGAATGAATAAGATATGATTGCTTTTAGCATCCTGTTGCCAGCTGGTTTATGAGGCTGTATAAATTACATTATTTTTCACAGAAAGTAAGGCTTTTACATTGTAATTTGCTAATTCAGCTTTTCTTAAATAATGTGAAATATCATTTTGATTATTACTCATTGTGGCTGTACATTTTAAGCAGAGGTGAAAGATGAAAACTTTTAAGACATAATGGTATTAGTGAATCTTTCTCATTGCACAATGCTACCAGTAAAGCAGGGCTTAGATCTGAGAGGTATCAGATTCTTTATAAATATAATCCAATTTCTAACAGCATTTCATTATAAAACAGACATATGGGTGAGAAAATTCAGGGCGGCACAAGAGAATTATTTATATGTTCTTTGTAATTTTAGCGATCTGCCAGCACCACTCTTGAAAAAGCAATTGAGGAAGATGTAAAACAATCGTTCTGCTAGAAATGGACTCAGAAAATTTTGGCCTGTAGCCTCACAACACTGGCTGAAAAGACTGGAGCCCTAAATTGCATTCACGTATTCAGCATGTAAAAACTCATTAGGCACATCTGTGTTTCTTCTCCACCGTATGTTTAGGTCTCACAGCTTTCATGCAATATTTTTTATTCTTTGCAGCCATCGACTGTGAACTAACAGAGTGGTCCCAGTGGTCTGAATGCAATACCTCATGTGGAAAGGGCCATATGATTAGGACAAGAATGATCAAAATAGAACCACAGTTTGGAGGAACAGCATGCCCAGAAACTGTCCAACGTACAAAATGTCGAGTAAGGAAATGCCTGAGAGGCCCAGGTATGGAGAAAAGGCGCTGGAAAGAGGCCCGAGAAAAAAGGAGAAGTGAACAAGCAAAAAAAAATATTGATAGTGAGCAATATCCAGGTGAGTGTGAAACCATTTTTCATTATGCTCGTGTCTGTCTTTTCTGCATCACAGGAGTTTGTGAGCAGCTCTACTTCATGCTTTGAGAACATTTTCAGCATTTCAGTCTAGGGAGAGTTTTAGCAATAAAGCATAGCCACTCCTGGTGTTTTCCCATCACGAAACATGTGCGAAGAAGTTTAGAGCACAATGGAGAAGGACACACCTGTCCATGTGCTATCACAGAAAATATTTTAGCTTCTTCACTACAAAGTGTGGAGTGTGAAAAAATCTAGAATTTAGACCTGGCAAAGGTCAGATTGCAATTTCTGCAGACCTGGGTGATAGCCTTTGCAGCCAGTTACATTTGAACTTTGAAAGTATTTGTTCCCAGATCCAATGCTGAGTTTCAAAACTGAAGTGATTTCCATCGGGGTACTCTGATTCAGACTCAGACTGCTCCGAGAGATCTGCTTGGACTGCTTTTTCAATAAGGGACAGTATTATCAAGCATTGATGACTCAAACCAATAAACGTAACATCTTGTGATACAGTTTACATTATTTAGATATTAATTACTACTAAGTTTTGGTTCATGCTTGGCCAACATTTAACAGTTTTTTTAATATGTCTGTCTTTGATAATGTAGGCAATAAATTTCTTTTTAAATACATTTTTTTCAGTGCTTGACAAATGCACCTTTGTTATACTTAACTGGGGTTTTGTAATTCCTGCTGTAATGAACTAAGCAATATCTGTTTAGATTCAAAAGATGTAAGTGTGCACACATGCATAGTGGAACACATACTGAGATATGTAGGTTAGACTGCAATATTTAATTACTTGATTACTTTAATTAGTACTTAATTAAAAACTTATTCAAATTTCTTATTTTTCCAGTTTGTAGGCTGAAACCATGGACTGCTTGGACAGAATGTTCTACACTCTGTGGAGGTGGAATTCAGGAACGCTACATGATGGTAAAGAAGAGGTCCAAAAGTACTCAGTTTACTAGTTGCAAAGACAAAAAGGAGCTAAGAGCATGTAATGTTCATCCTTGTTAACAAAACACAAGGCTTCCAAGTGATGCACTCTGAGCTAAATGGAAAGTCAACCTTGGTTTGGTTTTTAAAACAAAAAATATAAAGTGTATATTAGTTTTCATTTTTGCAGTGTGGTTTGCTTTTTAGTCTTGCTGGTGCAAGAAACATATTTTATATTTCCTCACAGATTATGCTGAGAGTAAAACTTTGATACTCCAGCCAGCCCTTAATGCATAAAAATACTAAGTCATTTAACTAAAATACAGACATATCTGTGGACATGGAATAGCCATATAGAAATACGACTTGTAAAGACATGGGATGCATGCATATTAACATAACTAAGTTAAAGTGACATGTTTCATATGTGGGAGGATTTCTCTCTCAATTTGATTTTGAAAATCCAAAGCAGTGCCTATGTGATTACACAACTATGCCAAGGAGTAGTTTCAGTAATGCTGGTTCAATAATATTAACAGTGCATGTTTATCTTTTTACACTACCGGGTTAAGCTGATAGTTATGATAGTTATCCTATATACTTTTCTTCACATGGATGCTATGGTCCATGCAAAATGGTCTTTGTTTCTTTAAAATTTAAAAATGAAATAATTTGTGCAGCTCAATAGTGGTGTCTGCCCACTACACAGTCACAGTCAAAACTACACACAAAGAAAACACAAGTGTCATAATATATTTAGATGCCGTATTCTTATATGGGTCTGTCCTCTGCCTCTCGAGGTAGTTATGGAACTAATAGAAATTGGTCTAAACAGAGAGCTGCAACAGCTGTCGTGGAAAGACTTCCACATGAGAAAGAGTAAAAAAAATTAGATTCAGTTTTGAAAGGATGTTAATCACAGGCAAAGAGAGAAAGAGGTTTATAATATAATAAAAATGGTAGAGAAAAGGTGAGCCAGGTTCTTATGCATCCCTTATAACAAACAAAGGGAAGGGAGCCTCTGAAATGAAATGATGACAGCGTCTTAACATATTAATTAGAGCTTGACATAGGAATATATTTATAGCAGTGCCATTTATGGTTTTTTACTCAGAGTATAGAAGGATCTAAAAATTACTAAATTTGTGAGAAATTCTCATTGGTAGATATAGTAGACTGGATAAATGTCTTTCCTGACCACTTGAGCGATCAACAAACTGCCTGAGATTAGAAAACAGCTCCTTACCATTCTACTTGCTATTTCACACCATCTCCTGTAGAGTTTAGCTCTCATCCCTACACGCAATCAGGTGTAGGACCAGTGAGACCTTGGGCTTCACTTGCTATTGGAATATAATACTGTCCTGTAAGTTTAACAATATAACATTAAAGATGAGAGGTGAAGGTGATGGGTTACCTTTTGATCCAGGAAAGGCAGCATACACCTGTGTCTCTACATAAGTAACAGCAATGCACTGAAAATAAAGACTGTTGATGCTGAGTCTTAAAACAAGCTTGAGAGAAATGAATGGAGAAAAATTGATTTTATAGTCTCTTTAAACCAGCCTTAAGTAATTTACTCCCTTCCTTAACAACTGGTCAGAATCCTGAGAACCTGGCACCCAGGTTTTAAGTGTCTGCATTTGATGTGAACCACAATCCACCGAGACTGTTCAACTTCACCATCACCACCCTGGGAATCCTCTCATTGCCTCTCTGTGCCTGCACGGGCTAGGCGGGCTGGCTGCGTTACACTGTGGGGCTTTTCATCATCAGTTCTCCACTGAACACTGCAAGGGCTGCTCAGAACTTCCACAGCTGTCACATCCCATCCCCTCAAGGTATTTTACTGCTTCTTTTAAGATCTGGAATGAAGGGAGGGCCAGGGAAATAATGGAATCAACTACAGTGTTAAGCCTCTCCCACCGCTGCTAAATGAAATGGGTGCAAGCCCACAGAGAACCAAACCACAAGAAAAAAAAAAAAAAAGAATACAACAAGGTTTAATGCTAAAACCAAACACTCTATGTTTTGCACAGCTTGGCTCATTTAATAATATTAATTCAGATAGTTTTCCTCCTTGTGCCTGGTGAAAAGTTCTGCAGTTTATGCCTCTCTCTGTCCCTAATTAACGTATGTATGACATTACCTTGCACATTACCCTTTTATGACCAAAAACAAACTAAAAGCCAACAAAAAAACCCAGTGGAATGATACTGATACTGGAGGAGTGACCAGCTGAGCATATTTCAGGTGAGGAAACTGATGGCTGCAGAGAAGGGCTACAGCAATTATTGCCAGGTGCTCAGCCAGGGCAGAGCTACACGTACAGTCAGGACCCACAGAGCACCCACCTCTGTGAGATGCTGTTGCTGAGTCTGACAGAGGCTATCCCAGCTGAGGCTAACAATTCATAAAAATAATCTAGAACTATGAAATGCGTGACAGTGGTTTTTGTAGGTTTGGATATGTGAAATTGGATATTGGGGCAGAAGGAGCAGAATAAGAAATTTTTTCCTGAATGGAAAATTAAAAAAAAAAAAAGTGCTGTGAGTTTATGGACTATATTTTATGTCATCAACTCTTACCACTTGTTCAAGCTAATCTTGCAAAGCTGTGCCTGTTTCTGCAAATAATCAGTTGAAACCAATGTTGTATTTCCATTTTCATGTTTGTTCCAGTTCATCAAGCTGTTTTGTCTTTTAATTACTCCCTTTGCCAAAGGCTACGTAGTCCAAATACACCTTTAGGTATGCAGGAAATATACAACATCTTTCTGAACATGCCCACAAAACTGTCCATTAAAGCAATCTTGGCATTCCTTTCACTGTGGTTCTTACTAATTTGATCCTCCATATACTCTTTTTTTTTTTTTTTTTTTTTTTTAACCTTAGGAGGCTGTTCAGTGTAATTTCCAGTCATTTCTCTTAGGCTCATTAAAGTTATGATTGTTGGAAAATTATTTTTTCCCCACCTTGTTAATACATGCAATGACAATGTAGATTGCACTGGATCAGAAATCATTCCTGCTTAGGTTCAGCCTTTCACACTGTTCTTCTGTTGACACATTTTACAAATCACTGGTCTTTCTTCTAATTTGATACAAAATGAATATTTAAGCTTGTTACATTTTGTAAAAAAAGACACAAACAAAAACAACTGAAGAAAAAATAAGAGGTTGATTTTCTATTCAGAAAAAATAAAAAAGCTCTGATATACAATATGTAGAAGTATTGCATTGTTACTGTAAACTTTCTAGTAGTGTAATAGCCACTGATTATCAATCAATAAAGATGAGAACTGTTCTTTCTCTTATCTCCTGAATAATATTGCTGAACTGAAAGCACAGATGTCACTCCAGTTTTGTAGACCTCAACTATCAGATCTTAGCATTGTGTGTATGGGTTTTTTCTAACATACAAACTGTAGAAGCTTTACATGTAACAAAAAAAGAAAAGTTAGGGGCTTAACAAATGTACAGTAGGACTCTGTGTGTGCAGCATACAATTTAAACAAATTTTTGTTTGATTGCATTTTTAGATTTCCTTCATTGTTTTTGTTTGCTGTGGAATTACGAAAAAGCTACCATGAACATTTCTTACCAAAGTCTTGTGTAGATGTTTTGTAGCTGTCTGGCTAACACATTATTATTATTTTGGAATAAAGACATCTTTACTATGAATTTTGCACTTGTATGAAGTTCTGTTCAACTGATACGATTATGTACACCAAAATCCCCATGCATTTACTAATGTACAGAGTCAAGTCATGATCCTAGTTAAATTTTACTCCTGTTCAAGCTAATGGGATATCTGGATTGGGCTGGATTTTGTTAGAGCCAGTCATTCTTTTTACTTGGAAGTTATTTTTTTTTTGTCAAAGAAACCTCCTCAGGAGGATGGGGCAAGGCTCTTCTCAGCAGTGACGGGACAAGGGGCAATGGGCACAAACTGCAACAGAGGAAGTTCCAGCTGAATATGAGGGAAAATATCTGTACCCTGAGGGTGACAGAGCCCTGGCACAGGCTGTCCCAGGAGGCTGTGCACTCTCCTTCTCTGGAGATGTTCAAAACCCACCTGGACATGGCTCTGTGCAGCCTGCTCTAGGTGACCCTGCTTTAGCAGGGGGTTGGACCAGATGTTGCCCAGAGGTCCCTTTGAACTCTGACCATTCTGTGAAATAGTCTGTTGTTCTTTAGAAATCACAGGATAGCTTCGGACCATTATTCAAATTACTTTATATTACTCTTGTGTGGGTTTTGCTGTGCTGCTGTTGGTTTTTAGTAAGAGCACCCATCTAAAAACACATTTTGAAGCCTGGTGATACATGAATGGAAAACATTTAACATGAGCTTTCAAAAAGTCTGAGACTTTTGTGAAACTTTCAACTGATATTTTGTGCTACTAGAAGGCTATTTATGTATGTTGTGAGTGTGAGTACATTACTGATAATTACACAGAAAAGTACAGCAGTTGGGTGGTTATTTTGGGGGAGCCACTGAGCAAAGCTGCTGCTGTAGAAATGCAACTATAAGTAACATCTTGCAGCCAGACAGAGGCGACCAGCCCATTCGCAAAGTACCTCTATTCTACAAATAAAGCGTAACAAAGCTAGGTGGACCTGGAGGTTGTTGCCTGGAAATGCCGAGCTAGGAGCTGCTTGCCAATAATTGAAGGTGGACTCTGGTCCATGAATGAAACTCCATTGGCATTTAGCTGTTTGTTCTCACTAGAAAAATGCTGGGCATTTCCAAGCAGCTGTTTCGAGGAAGGTTTGTCAGTGTGCACAATGGCAGCATGAAGTACCCTGGCAGCGCTGCTCACTTGCAAGGAGCTGCCTACTGACTGAGCATCCCTGCTGTGGTGGGTGACTCGGGAGGGGACAGTGCCTACTGCCGGGGCCCTGCACCCTGCAGATCCTCCACCGTAGCATTGTTCAATCTACATAGCCACTTTGGGAAGCACAAAGACACCTTTCTGTAACCCCTGCTTTAGTTTATCGGTGAATAGTGGAATTTCAGCAAAAAATTCTAATCATTTTGTCTTCAGGTAAGACCAAGAGCCCTGAACATGCCTAGCTGGAGCACAACAGTCACTGCAATGCCAGTAACAGTGGTCTGGCTTAGCAGGACAATTTGGCTGGGCACCTTCATGCCATGTATAATCTATGGACAGAGACAGGCTTTTCAGAAGGACAATTTACGGTATCCAAGCGAACCAACTAACTCTTTCTCCACTAAAAATGCGAAGCTAAGTCAGTTTATGGAGCAATTTAGTGTTCTGGCATACCAAATGGCAAGACATCTGGAAAAGCAATCATGACCTTATGGCCCATCAAGTTGTATCAGACCAGTTTTTCCTCAGAAGGGGTCACAGAATGCCTAAGTCAGCACAGTGAACAAATGGCCTCTTCAGATGCTGGTTATCCAAGTGACTGCTAGGGACCTGCTTGACAGCATGCCTGCCCTAACTTTAAGATGTGCTTTGCATGGCCAGCCCCTCTAAACCCTATCCAGCATGGCAGAAAGGTGATGGGTAAAGCAGGTCCTCAACTCTGATTTGTAATATGGGTAAACCAATTAACTCTCCTTCTAGAGGTGTCACCTGTCATTCTCAGGGCCACAGATACTGAGTTTCTGGGGTAGAAGAATGGAAGAAAAAAACCAACCAAACTCCTGAAATTACGCACAGCTCTTTGCTAAACTCTGAAGCCTGTCACTCCAGACTATTTGACAACTATCATTTCCATTTCTTACATAGTTAATGCCACAACATACTGTCACGTGTCCATGTTCTTAACTGCAAAGAAAACTATAGTGTGTGTGTATATAAATGCATATATATGGTATACAGTGCATACATACATAATTTTTTCATGTCCTTCCCACTTAGAAAGCAGCATACTAACCACTAGGGGGGAAAAACCTTTACCAGTAAATTGAAATGTGCTTAAAAATCTCTTGTTACCAAGCTTCAGGCACTTGGCGTTCTTTGCTCCACATGATAACCCATTTAGGATCTGTACTGCAATGCTTTCAACTTTGGGACTCACTCACTTCATGCAGTGTTGTGCAAAACAAAGCAATTACAGGCCACCTGAATTATATTGAGTTCTGTCTCCTCTGGTTTCCAAAAGACACAACAGTTTGTGCCATAACTGATGGGCACATTAACTGCTCAGTAGGCAATGACATTTTTCACATGTGGTCTAGATAGCTTAATGCATCTAAAATGCTAACACTTGGAGATCTGTTTTCTTCTTTATAAAAGGCCTAGGGAACATGGTTTACTCTGCCATCAGTAATAAACCTACAAACACTGAGACAGGGAAGTCCTCCCTTTCTACTTACTTATCACATTTGCACAAATGGAGAAACTGAAGCCCCATAACTCCCAATTTGCTTCCTTTTCATTAGTAAATGGCAGGGTATTTAAAGTAGGTCTTTTAAAATACACATTTGATTTAAGTTTCAAAGAAAGATCAAAGGTTGTTTCCAAACACAATAAGCATCCCTCAGCACCCCTCTCACTGCATCCTTTGAACCAGCGGCAGCACCGCAGGCACAGCCAAAGAGCAGCTCAGACAGATGTCCCTTAGGGACCCTATTAGGAGTGCATGGCAGTGTTTGGAAAAGCACCCACTGCCTTTGAAAGGCCCAAACCCCCTGCATGTCCCCTCCGTTGTGCCAGCTATCGCCTTAGCGCAGTTCACAGGCTCAGCCCCAAGGCCATTCCAATCACCACAGTCATGACAGTGCCAACTCAACAGCCTCCCTGTGGAGCCTGGACATGCCATGAGATGATGCTCTAGAGGGAAAGGCCAAGGGCGCAGTGCAACACCTGCCTCTTAGGGCATATCAGAAGTTCTGGGTTAGACACAATGGGTGGGACTGTGAATCCCCAGACAAGGTGAACAGTCCCACTGTTGGTGCCCACCCATTTGCACTGGAAGTAACCAAGGACCGTCAATACTCCACCCACCCAAGGCCCAAATGCAGAATGGACTCCAAAGCAGCATGGTGTGTACCAAACCAGCTTTACCTAAGCTGCCTTTTGTCTGAAAAAAGAGAGCAAGCACACTTGTATAAAGAAAAAGAGAGCAAACAGGACATGTAACTAAATCACAGAATCTTTCCAAGCAGTGTTTTCTCTGCCAGCTTTTAGCTGGATGCTGCTGCAAGAAAGCCATCCTCTCCCTGTACCTGTAGTGTCTGGGGCTAGCACAGAGAAGGTGCTACGATTGAGACTATACAGAAAGCACCAGTACCTCAACGAATGTTGCTCTGCCAATACTGCCTGCAAAACCAGACTGTACAGGAGTAGTGCCAGGGTTAGGTTTAGCAGAACAAACAAGTCCCAGAGCTGACTGTCCTGCGGCACAGTCCAGCCTTGGGGAGGCGGTGAGCATCACCTGTGGAAAGCCAGTGGCTCATCCCTGCATCTGAGCAGCTTAGGGCTCAGGTCAGCAGAATGAGGGGTCACAAAAGCATCAAATAGCTCCTGGGAAGACAGAGTGAGGACAACATATAGAAGTAGCAGTGGTACATCCACAAAGCCTCCTTAAGTAACTCCTCCGGATAGTACTAATGAGGTTAGAATTTATATTTTTGTTCTATCAATATAAGCACTAAGCCAAGGGAGCTGGGCCAACAGCTGAAAAAATGTAAATAACAGATCCCACACTTAACCTATAAACCTTGAGGTATTACATATTATTTTCCCACAATACTTTTTCAATGTAAGTCAGAAGTTAAACCCAAAAGTTTTTTACTTATAGAATCCTTAAGCCCACTTGACTAGTGAGGGAACCAAACCAGAGTCTAGAAAATAAAAGGGGTGTAGATTACAGTTCAAAAATGTGAAAATGATCTACACCATGAGTTCAAAATGCACAAAATATGAATAGCATAATAAATTTTGTATACCACTTACATAAAAAGATATATGGAGAACAAGATGCACAAGTATAACAACAGTACTTCCAACTGCAAACAAGTATCTATACTATTTCAAAAGGTTAAAACATTTACGCTGTCAGAAGTCTCCATTAAAGGAAAAGATGAACATTCGTCATACGATCTACTTGCAAACATATAGTTCTGTTTACTTTTCTGTTACGTTTCAATTTTTAGTTTAGATGTACCTTAAATGCTGGAAATGAGAAAAAATATAAGTGGATCACTCCTGAAGGACACAGCAGTGTACAGAAAGGAATATTGATATATGCATATATACAGTTGAAAGCCCTTTGCTGGACCCCTACCCACTCAACTAAAAGCAGAGCCCACTAGATGGCACTGGAAGCCCACAGACAGCGGCGCGTCTAACACCCGCGGTACCCCCCGCCGAGCGGGCGGTCCGTGTGCGGGTATCACCGGTGGCGCAGGGTGTAAATCGGCGTTTTCCTCTCTGCCAGCTCACTGCTGCTGGCACCGAGAGCCTTACCCTCGCAGACATGCCAGATACCTCCCAGGGAGGCATGAATCTTGTCCCAGCTTTCCTTAATTAGCTGCAGAAATGCTAGAGGATGCAAATTGGTTGGAAACAGGAGTGGGGAGAGGGAGGTGGTGCAATGAGCTAACAATCTGTTTTCTGCCCATGAAGCCACAAGCCCCTGTGGACTGCTTTTCCAGAGAGGCATCCTCACCTTCCCCAAGAGAAAAAGCGTTTTTATGAATCTTCAGAAGCTGCTACACTGCAGAAATCCTACAGCCCAGGCAAAAAAAAACCCTGGCCAGGCAGCAGGAGGCCTGGGGCATCAAACACCCCTGCAGGGCAGGGCAAAGGAGCTGAGGTTCAAAGCCAGCCTCCCCAGGGACGGTGCTGGGGCTGGTGACCGGGCTGAGCCCGGGACTGCAGGTGGCTTCCCCAGCCACCCACAGGGCTGGCACCGAAGGAACACATCTGGCCAAAGCCAGGGTGAGACCCACACGTGGAGTTTGAGGCTGCTTTGACTCAAAAGTCATTTAGGTGCCTAGTTTCTCCTGGGGTAAGGTTTTCTGTACTCAACTCAAGCGCCAGTAAAGCACCTATTATAATTGGGGTGGCATTATTTTATTCATCGCTATTACATAAAGATAAGCACTTTTTGGATGAAAATGGTTTAGAACTGTTAAGAGATTTGAAATACTACAGCCCATGCACAGAAAAGCAGCCTCAGCCTTCACCTAGTTGATTTGAGGGCAGCTACACCACACAATAGTCCTGCCTACATAAAATCTCTCCTGTGCTCATAGCTTGCAGGACTGGAAAGCTTTTATCTTCTTGAAAGGTTTGTCTTTGTGAAAAGCCATCCAAGAATAACTGTGTCATATGAAATGATCCACGCACCATTAACAAACAGCAAAGTACTCTCTACCATTTAACATAAATAATGAAAAAAGATAAATCAGTAATACTTATTTTGTACAAGTTTAGTCATGTCCAAAGCCACGTCCAGCTTGATGCTGCCAAGTAGCATCACTTCCCTGTCCTCCTGTAAGCAGGATCTGCAGCGTGCGCCATGCTACACATTTCATCAGACACATTCCAGCCACTAACAACCTGTACTAGACCAAATCCAGCACCGTGCCCCAGCAGGAATTTCAAGCTTAGGACAGATGCTCCTGCAGTGAAGCTCATTCAGTGCCCCCTGAATACCACTGCTGCACAGACAGCAAAACCAGCGGTCAGGAGAGTGACGGGCACAGCGCACACTTGCCAGGATGCTGAGAAACTGCTTTGCTCTGGGAACCCTTGGTCCGCAGTTGGACAGCTTGCTTAATAACATGTTTGTATTGCCCAGTACACAACCCCCAGACCTTTACGGTACCACACTGCTCTCCCTGTGGGAAACTGAACTCGTGAAGGGCAGGGACCAGAAAAGGCATTTTGCGTGCTGGCCACAACATCAGCTGCAGCAGAGCACCAAAGGCAGAGGGCTGGACAGCTCGGGCAGGAACAAGCACCAATGTAGGGACAGCTGTAGGTTTGCCCTTCTTTCAGATTCAGATCACGTAAAGCCATTTGCTGTGTAATCTAAAAGAGATCGATGACAAAAATACACCTTTAAGGTTTTGGGTTTGATGGATTTCAAGAACAGGGAGGGCCCATGTTCAAAATGCGTATGTCTGTATTAGAAAAACAAACAAAAACATCAACTTACGCCACCAGTCGGGTACAATACATAGATTTTTCACTCAGATTCAGAAAAGGGAAAACAATTCTGAAAAATGAACCTTTTGAGGGTTAAACAGAACTTCAAAAACTTCATATGCAAGTACTATTTAGTAACATTATCACTGCAGTTGAAATTAGATATTTTAAACGTGTTTAATTTCACATGAGCTAACCAATTCAAAACAGCTTTTTCTCCTTTTTTACATTAAAGTACATTCTAAAATTGAGTCTTACAAGTTAGGAAAACAGTGGCCTTGTCTATTTTGATATATTTTGGAAAATGTTTTTAGTGTGAGTCAGCTAACAAAGCAGAACATTCCAAATTCTTTATCAAAAAAGATAAATCGTTAACTATTATTATTTTCTAATTTTGCCAATTAGAGGGAAAAATACTCAAAAATTCAATTATCAATAAGAACAACAGGTATGTATGTGATACCAAATAACAGTTGCCGAACTAGTTCTCATTTACAGTAGGCACTGCTCTGCTGATCGAGGTACAAAAATTTTACACCGGTGATTAGAATACACAATACACAAAGAATACTCCTAACAAAATTTTATTTTATGAATTGTAAAAAAAGCTCATTTACTCAGATTATAATTTAAAATGTAAAATATAACTGCCAGACAACTTAGTAATCCTTTAAAATATTAGATATCTTGCCAAGGTTTCTCTTTTCAGTTTATACTCTGACCATTAGATGAAAATTTGTGGTGTGCACTGACTTACAGAGCATCCTGTCTGCATCGTTTCAAGAAGGGAAAACTTGCTGAAGGAGTAATTTGTGAGCAGAACTGTACTTCCAGACAGCCTCCTCTAACCACAGGGCTAACAGGACACGTGGGGAAAAGGTTTACCCTTTTCTGTACTGCTAGAAGAAGCTGAAGTGCAGCATTTATTCTAAAGTATAAAAAAACCACGTCTGGAGCTTGGTACGTCTAACTTCTATATGTCTGTTTAATATGTCTAAATACACTCGCAATTGATAGTTTGCCTTCCTGGAATAATTTGCTCTCAGATGCAGTTTTAAAGCTTTTCATTTCTATGGTGACCAAACCCAGATTGGCCTCTCTGAATGGGTACAGCTTTGTTATTTCTGTCCTGCTGCAGTGATCAATTTTGTTTTCTATTTACAAAGAAAAATTACAGGGGAAAAAAAATGGAGCTGATCACACAGAACACACCTCTAACAGACACAGAGTGTTGATTCTTGTGTTTCACTAATTCCAGGAAAATTAACTGCAGTTAGTTTCTTGTGTTCTTTCATTTAATTGCTTGAAGCTATTTTCAAAGGAAGGAAACATGGAGAAAGAAACCTGTAACCTCTGCATCCAGACCAGGCTGGAATCCCTGTCGCAGCCTCTGCCGGGTCTGCAGGCGGCAGCATGAGAGCAGGTTTCAGACACAGGAGCTGTGCTCTGCCAAGCCACCCCAGCTCCAGCGAGCTGCTCAGCCACAGAGCTGGTGAGGAACAGGAACAAGCAGAGCTCCTCCTGAATCAGCAGACTGCCTTTGGCTTTAAGAGAAGTATGAAGCTAGACCTGCTGTGAGATGCCATCAGGCTCACCCGCACGAATCCAGACCTGCCAAGCACCAACAGACAGCAGCAAGCGTGTCGGATGGTGCCGGAAGACGATGGGCAGCTGCAGCCCGACGGGGCTCTGGGGAGTCAGATCAGTTCTTCAGGCACCTACTGAACATAGCCCCACTCAGAACAGACTCCTTACGCTCTCTAAAGTATCACCATCTCCATAGAATGCGATTTCTCTTTTAATTAAGACAGTACTTCGGAGCAAAATCACTTTGGTATAGATCCTGAAAAGAACTGCTAAGATCATCAGCATCTCCATGCTTAAGCTTTTGGTACGTGACTCACAGAACATACCTGCAACAACAATTCAGGCACCTGAAATCTCTCGTTGAATGTTTTGGAAAAGCCAGCCCCCTCAGAACTGATCCCATCAATAACAGCAGGGAACCGACTGCTCAGCCCCCAGTTTTCAAGCTGCTCCTTTAGGCCTGTTGCCTTCCCGAGCTGCTCTGGGTGGCAGGAAGCACTTCTGTTAAACTGCGTGAAACGGCTACAGAAAAGCCAGAACAAAGCACATTCTGGGCAGAGCAAACTTTGCTTGTGATACAACAAAAACCTGTTCCCTCTTCCCTCCCCTCAAATCCCAAAAGACCAGAATGTTACAAAAGCGAGAACTAGGTTGCTATGACTACTACAAATTAACATCAACAACTTATTCTTAACGCTTTCCTTAAAAATCTAGGTTTTAATCACATTTTTGAGTCTTAATCTAAAATTTTCCATATCATGTTTCTGATTTAACGTATGCTAATACTGTTCAGAAATTTTAATAATTCATTTAAGAGAACATGTACTGCTTTGCCCATGGTTAATTTTTACAACCCACCGTGCATTGTAGCAGGGGCTTACGTTTTGGCAGGGAGGATGTCCTCTTACTGATAGTGAGAGGAGACTCATCTTTCTGTCTTCACAAAGAACCACATATGGATAAACAAGACAGCTTTATAATGAATCACTATACACCAACAGGCTCTAATTATTGTGCTGATGAAGCTCCCCTGGGGCTCCGGGGTGTACCCCCACCCACAGGTAGCAGAGGGTTTGCTGGCCAGGGAGCTGCACGCAGGCTCAGCCCTTGCTCTGGTCCTTGCCCAAGCTTTGCTGGGGCAGCCCTTGCACCACGCTGGCCTTGAGTTCCTTGTGGTGACGGGCTTGTCTAGTGATCTGGGCTCACAGCTGACCCTGGCTACTGTCACCAGACCTGCTCTGCCCTTCCTGTTTGGGCAGCTCCGTTGTAACTCAGAAAACATTATGCCCTGAGCACAGGACAGCTACAAAGCAGCACAGCCGTGAAAAGCCGTGCAGCTGCAGGTGGGCTGGGGTGATACACAGCGGGCAGCACAGCAGAGCAGCACAATGCCACCGCACAGCTGCTGCTGGCATGGTGGGTCCCATAGGGTGGGTCACTTCCAGCTACAGTGCTTTGATGCCCAGCTCTCCCTACACGTTCTGGGAGGACAGACGAGAAAGTTGGGCTGCAGAGCCAAAATTACTTTGTGGGACCGGCTCTATATACCTCCATGCTTCATTTGTAAAGAAGGATCAATAACAATTTCTCCTCCCAACTTTTTAACTGTTTAGACTGGGGACTGGGTTGGATCAGGCATTGTTCTATCATAAGTTGTTTAGCGTAATTGGTCTTTACACCTTTCTTGTTCACTGTGTATTTCCTCAGCGTAGTAATAATAATGTCTGAAAATCTGATCTCTGCAAAAATGCCACTTTCCTGTAGAAAAGAGGGCTGACAAAGCAAATTGATCATACTTTCTTCCTAAAATAGGTTTAAGGTCGTGTATGTTTTGAATCTTATTAGTAAATTACATTACACAAGCCAACATCTCTATTTGCCACAGTGAAATTACAAATTAACCCCCCTTAAAAGTAGGTCAGCACTGTGTGATCAATCTTAATATTGTTATCAAGTAATCAGTAGAAAACTGTTTGGCAGACAATGCACTTTGACTCCATGCCCAGGGCTTCTGCTTTGTGATTAATGATTGTGCTATTCCCCATTTGTTCCCTGATAAGTTACACCTGTCCACCACTTATGCAGACTTCATCTAAAATTCATGGAAGCATAAAAAAATCACCAAAGAGGAAAGAAGAACAAAAGAAGGAAAATGTTCTGTAATTCACTCTTTGACAAACATCTACCTTCAGAGTGCTTCTGATTTAATGCTTTCCAGATATATACAATACTTTATATATATATGACTCTGAATGAATGCTTGCCATCAAAGGAGATTTTCCCCATTATTATCCAACCCACTACAAGAAGAAAACCTGTGGTCTGCAGGTAGGACTAAATTAGGCTACACTCCTCCAAGTACTAGATGATAAACCTGTGTTACGTACGGATAGTGGATATTTGTGTGATGCCATTTACTGAAGGTATGTATTTTCATCCCATAATATTTTCTCAAAAGGTTATTGACTGAATCGTTATTGATTAACCGCTGTATGTGAACCATGTCTTTTGGCTGCTGCCAGTGCTGCAGATCCTCTAGACACAGGAGGCCAGCAGAAGTCTCTTGGCTGCTCAAGATCTGTGTCTGCCCTTCAAGTGGGGTTTATACATGACGTGGACTCCACTTTGGACTAAATGCAACTGTGAATATCATTAATGACTAATGTAATTATGAGATAGTTCACTCACATTGCTGTTTCATACAACGAAACGCCAGGTAGCTTGAAAGGCCTAATGGCCTAAAAAAAATGTGCTTCTTTTCGACTAACTACGGGTCCACACCACCAGTTGAGCTGGTGCAACCATTTGTGGGATCAAACTGTGCTCAGGGTACCACTGGCTTAAAATAAAAGCAAAAACTGAGGGGCTGCAAGCTACTGCATGAGGACAGAGACAAATAGTTTTAAACTGAGATTGTCTCAAAACTCTTTGTCATGGCTTCAACAGACATGTGGTAGAGAACACCCAACATGCAGAAGACGAGTTATATAAATGACAAATATAATTTAACAATTAACGAACACCCATAGCTGTTTGCTTCATCTACTCCAGCATCTGTAATAACAATAGCATTTGAACAATGTAAGGACAGGAACAGAGAGGATTTTTATCTCATACTTGAGTTCTGAGACATTGTAATGTTATGCACAGCTGGATTTTGCTTCGTTTGTTTTTCCTGACAGAGAATATTTCCTATTAATTTTTTCCAGTTTACTGGCAAAAGATGGTGCCACGTATTGGCATTATAACTGTGGCCAAGTCAGCCACGCAGTGAACAGAAGAGCCTACACCTATGCTGCCCTCCAAAAGTCCTTTTTAAAATTAAGAACTTGACTATTCAGAACTGGAAAAATGTTTCTTTCAAAATCCTCCCAAGAAAAATAATGAGTGGGTGCTTTTAAGGTAATTTGGTGTTTTCTCAGGCAAAAGCTGGGAATAGGCTCATCACCTAATTCAGCACATTTCCTGCATGAGTCTAGGGAAGTCAAACCGCCCTGTAGCTGGTGCAGTGCTGTGTTTTGGATTTAGTGTGAGAATAATGTGGATGACACACTGATGTTTTCAGTTGTTGCTAAGTGATGCTTGTACTAAGCCAAGGCACTTTTCAGTGTCTCGGGCCCTGCCAGCGAGGAAGCTGGAGGGACACAAGACATGGAGAGGGGACACAGCCAGGGCAGCTGACCTGAACTGGCCAAAGGGATATTCCACACCGCCAAGGGGCATGCTCAGTACATAAACTGGGGGGATTTGGCTGATCGCTGCTCGTGGACTGGCCGGGCGTCAGCCAGTGGGTGGTGAGCAATTGTATCATGCATCACTTGGGGTTTTTCTCTTCCATTTGGATTTTGTTCCTCTCCCCTTCCCTCTCTTTTTCATTGTTACTGTTATTATTACATTTCAATTATTAAACTATTCTTATCTCAACCCTCAAGTTTTACCTGTTTTTCCCAGTTCTTCCCCATCCCACTGGGCGTGTGAGGTAAGTGAACAGCTGCATGGTGCTTCGCTGCCAGCTAGGGTTAAACCATGACACCCAGTGGTTTCAACAAGATTTCAGTGTGTCAAAGAGAAAATAAATTTGAAGGGAATTTCTTGGAGCTTCTTTGCTCTTTTACAAACTCCTCAGTACCCTCTTGCATTCTTTGTTTTTAATATTTAAAAGAAATTTTAATCTATATCTCTGGAAGCCCTATAAAACTGAATGCATCTCTGGCTGCAATGTAGTCAGTAGAAATTGTATAAACATAGCATTCACATGGCTGATACTTAATTCTTCAACAAATTCATAACTCTATATCTCCTAGTTACACATTCCTGCAGCCAAGAGGTGACTAAAATGATTTAGCTGAATTTCACAACTTTGCAGATAATAACTGAGAACAGCAGGCAAAATTGCAGCAGAAAAGCAAACATCTTTCCTCCCCTTCTCAACAGGACTCTATTTCAGAGGCTTGCTTCACAAAATAAACAACCTTTACAGTACAAAAAGCAGTATGAATCTTGTGATTTTACATTCAAGTATGTGAGGGTTTTGTTTTGGTTATTTTAAATCCACATCATAAACCATAATATTTTTAAATGAAACAAGTGTCCCATGTAAAGTTCTCTCTGCAGCCTTGACTGACCTTGCCTTGTACGTGCTAGAAAAGGGGGTATCTAAATGCACAGGTACCTTCCTCTGCCAGAGGGAAGGAGGGCTGCAAGTTTTATTTACAAGCTAGTGATATATGATATATATGATAGTGACACATAGAGAAATACAGACCCCATTCCCTTCACCCCACATTAAAAGGCTGGCATCTGAACCAAGCAAGTTCTCTTGCAGAAGGATGGGAAAGATTCTGTACATTGTCCTGGCATAAGCAAACAGGCGGCATATCCAAAAAGGGAAAAAAACAGCTGTGGAGGTTCGGCTTCCCATCTTGCTCTCCCCAGGACTGAGGAAAAGGGCTGGGACTACATACAGCCAGATGGAGAAAGAAGCTTCCATGGAGCAGCTTAGCAAATGGCTCTGTCACCCAAGAGCGAGACTTCCTCAGCTCAGCCCTCTCTACATGCCTTCCAGCCATGTGCTGAGCCCAGGATTTGAACCATCTGTGCTACATCTTTGCAGTAATAATCTAATGTTTTAGTTGGCCATGAAGTTGAAAAGAAACAACAAAACAGTTAAAATTTAACAAAAGCTAAAGTAGTGACAAAACAAATTAAACGTCTGGAGAAAACAGAGCAAATGCATAATAATCGTTAACATCTCCATGTGCTTGTAATTTGACAGGCAAAACCAAGGATGACTCAGATATTTTCAACAGTTTTAAAAACTGAGCTGTTTTTCACAAATCTGACCTGATTTTATTTTTCTAGAGATCCTTTGCTTTGTTATGTTGGGTACACACTTCATACAGTGATGGTTTTATTTTACACACAAACAGAAAACCAAAGGTGCCAAGCCCTGCTGATCCCACAGCAGACTAACAGTTTTAAAGGCAACAATATGAGTTCCCATAATCTGCTGCTATACCATGAGAAGTTTTAGTGACTACAAAAAAGAAACAGGGAAAAACTGAGATCCCATTCAAGTTTTAGTTTAAAAGCCACTTCTTAGTTACTGTCAAAATACCGTCAATATGCATTTGGAAACCCCTTCAACAAACAGCAGCTGGAGGACATGAACACCAGTAACATTCCATGCAAATACAAAAAGGATTAGTCTATTCCTCTTTCTGCGCCAAGGGGTTGTTATTATTTTTGAATGTATTATTAATGCTACCTGTCTTTCCTAGGCCCATTATTTTACGTAACAACTGAAAAATGAACAGCCTTGTATGAAGCTTATTAGCACCAGCTCTGTGTTTCTGCAGTAGGCAGGTTCACAGGAGCACCCTCCAATCAATAAGCATGATACTAGTAAATATTAGTTAAATCAGGCTCTCTTCTTTTTTCTGTATTTCACGTGCCTCCGCTGCTATTCATGCAAGTATGTCATGCCAAAAATCCCAGCCTATTGCTCTTCTCCCTCTTCCACCTGTTTGCCCCTGGATACAGAAGAAGATTCCAGAATTAAACCTGGCCCTAGAAGGGTTGCCGATAAAGTTTAAGAGGTTTGCAATTAAGTCTTTAAACTGATATTCAGATTCTAATCCAGTTAATTGAATAAACAGCTAATAGTAAGATGAACGTTCATAATATACTGTTTAATTTGTAGATACTGGTTTGGTTGTTTGGGTTTTTGTTGGTTTGGGGTTTTTTTTGTATTTTTTTTGGGGGGGGTGGGTGGGGGGGCAGCAAAGGGTTTATTTCTTTGGATGTTTTTTCCAGAGAGAAGGTAGGCGATGAGGGCATATTGCTCTTCTCTCACATTTTTTTCCTCCCCACAGGACGTTTTATTGTTGATGCTGCACACTGGATGTTTTTGTTTGATACGTTAAAGGCTCCCAACCTTCAACATCCCAACAAGTTAAAATAAAGTTTTGGCCTCACTTTATTCGTAGCATAACTCCACTGACTCCAGTGGAAAACCAGCAAGGATCAATTTGTTCTACAGCATTCTTTAAAAAAAAATATTAAAATATCACATACCTTTTTCATGAGTTGTAAATCCAAACATGTAACCAGATTGTAAAAGGAGAAATCATGTAAAACCTTATAAATCCTGATATAGACTCTAATTCGTAGGTGGATCAAGTACAGCTTTTTTGCCAGCAATTTCAGAAATCCCGTTTCCATTCAGATCACTCTGAGGCAACAGAAATACTTTTTTTCTTCTATGGTTAAACTGTTTATCCTTGTCTCGCTTCCCAGAGCCACAAAGCGCAGGGCAAAAACTGCGTCCTCTTCAGTAAAAATAAACAGAAAATCTCTGCAACAATATTCTGCTTTTCCCTCAGAATAAAAAACAGAAAAGGGTTGCTACTAAGGCCTGATACTAAGAATTGTATAACTGATGCACCCCATCCATCTTTGCCTTTTGCCAGCTCTGTTCAATCTACGTTTTGGCCCTGCATGTGTTACAATCCTGTTAAACTGTGAGGAAACATGAATACTGGTAAAATGCTACAAAATCAGTCATTCCAAAGAAAATGGGAGGTGGAAAGAAGAAATTAATCCCTTGCAGGAGGCACCCGAGAGGCGAGAGTCTGTGGAAGGAGGTGGTGGAGATGTTTACTTCCAGTCAACAGAAGCACAACAAACAGGCAGCGTCTCAGACATGTCGCCCACTCCGCGGACCTGGCTCCCATGTCTAACAACAACCTAGTTCTACATCAGGATAAACTTTTCAGAGTAATGTCATGCAATAGTCAGACCACTGTAAATATGGTGCTTATTGTCAATGAAACAAAAACGTGTTTTATACAAGACAAGAGCTTGAGCTTTCCCCCCACTCAGTGATGTGATCAGAGGGGAAAGGGCTTCAAATGAGGAGAGAATAATTTTGTATTCTTCAAATGCAAAACAGATCTGAGTGCAAAACTTAAGTGTCTTAAAAACAGAACCATAACTTATGCTTCTCTAGAAAAAGAGTTGGCAGAAGAGAGAATTGTTTTCACAGAACAGTATCAGCATGGAGACAGTATAATCCTAAAAAAGAGGCTGGGAAAGAACCGAAGAAAAATCTCATAGTTCTCACTAATAAAAGGCCACAACCAGGTGTGGCAAGTTAGGTATTCTTTTCATGCCTTTAAATCCTAGCTAAAACCTGGTTCTATACATATGATTCTGGCATATTCAGGTAAAAGTGAGTCTGTCTACTTTACCTTCCACTGCTTACAGCAAAATTGTTTACTATTGCAAAGAAATCAGATGCTGCAAAGGCAGGGGAAGAAAAGGGAAGGATTATGCTAAAAGGAATATATGAACCTATAAAGATTTTATTTTCATATCAATATAAGAACGTACCAAAAAGGTTTGAAAATAACAGAAACTAATTTATATAAATTTTGGTGATGTTTCTCCTATAAGAGTGGTCCCGATGTATTCCTTATCCTGCTCTACAGATATTTTTAATCTATCAAAGCATTAATAGATTTCAGACTGTCAAAGCCATAGTACCCATATAAAGCTTCTGTCAAAGTACATATCTTCACATACATTCCCATAGTTTTTGTCCAGTCTGTTATTAATCAAACATAGTAGCTAGTACTAATGGTTTGCTTTAATAAACTGCATCCATCAGCAAGCAGGCAGGGTTTGTGTACGCTGCCACAGTTACATATGCTGAGTTCAGCTGTGGGCATGTTCATGCTGCCCTCCTATACAGCTCACATTTATTCTCTGTTGCCACTAGTCAACATCTCGTATTTATCACTGACAGGAGATACAGATGCAGGCAGTGCTAGACTGAGGCACTGACTTGCCAGATTTGGTGCAAAAATAATGGCAGAAATTTCACATTTGGTAAACTGAAAAAATGGATTTTGTAGCTTTCAGAAACGCCATCATACTTTCCCAACTGTTTGAAGTTATGTTTTCCAACACTGAAATGGTTCTTACAGTGCTATAGAAAAGCATGCTTATAAGATTATTTTTGTGTTTTCAAGCACACGGCAATTCTCACATTCTACACATTCCCCCTGTTTCTAGTGCAATTTGATTTTGGTAGGTAATTCGTGTAGCTGTGACTTCAGCTTAACCCTTTTGAACGCATCCATCATTCTGGTCAGGATGACAAGTAACAGTACCCTCTCAAAAACTAAATAACACACTTGATCGAAATATTAATCTGTTATGTATATATTTTCCACTCAAATGGCTTCAGCTAATAACTCATAAAAGCCTTCAGTACATGAAAATGATGAGATTAAACAAGATGCCTTTCGATATACTTGTTCCCTTCCATTTCAGAACAGTATTAGCTAAAGCCATTCATTTTATCTAAAAGGGATCTCTCCAATGCTTCATCTGCTAAACAATTTCATTAAATTCTCCCTAGTAGAAATAAGGTGTGATTGCAAAGAGCCAGGGATTTTTAGCTGCTTTTATCACTACTGAGATGCAGTAAATCCATATTTACTCAGTCTAATATAAATCAGATTATCTATACATTAAAAGACCTCCCAGGATGTGACTAGCTTCTCAGGAGGTTGGATTCATGAAGAACTAAATGGCCTTCCCTCATCATTGCCATTTCTCACAACATTTGTGAAACACTGGGTACCAGAGAAATACCGACCAGTATAACAATAGATGTAGTTGCATAAATGGAAAATAATTTTCAAAAACAGACCCATATCATCATCAAATCCCAAGACCCATAACATACTTTGCTCTTTCACAGACATTGGTTTCAGACGACTGAAGAAGAGATGAGGCAGCTTTCATCGCACCAAGCAAATTAGGGAATACTTCTCCTGCCAAACTAAGAAAACAGGGGGTAGAAAACTCTCTGCTGAGGTACAAACATCCATAATTCTGGCATTACCTAAATTTTCAGAGATTGATTTGCTTTAAAAATGCATGCTGTAATGTTGTGTAAGGAAGGCTCAAGGGGAACTAGCTGATGGTTTTGAAGAAAGACAGTGTTAACAGAGAGAAAACACAGGAGGCAGAAACAACTATCTGCTCTCCAACATTTTAAAATCATGATATGCTGTGCATTCACGAGAAGTAAATTTTTACTTGACTATGAAGATACTCCATCCTTCAGCTCACAACCAGCAGGAGATAATATGTTCTGGCAAAAATATTTGTTAGAAATCCAACTGTCTGTTTTTCATAAAATGGGTTCAGCATACATACATACATATTGGCCTTATGAGTACCACAGGCAAGATTACATATAACAGAGGCATTTTTGGAATCAAGATAGACAGTCCACACTCTATGGCCCCTGTACCACACAGCCACTCATCCAGCCCTTTTATTCAGGTTATTCTCGTGGGGCTTTGCATGCATGACCTTGGGAGGCAGAGTGGGGCTGAAAAGTGAGCTCCGGCTTTCCACAGAGGATGTTATACGACAAGGAGACCCAATGCATGCAGAGCAGCTATTGATCAGAGGAGGGAAAAAAAAGGACTATGCCCCCTACTTATAATCCCCTGTGGGGTTCTAAGGCTGTTAAAATATTCTCATCTCATTGACACAGGGCCTGTTTGGTGGTTTGTTGTTTTTTTTTTAACTTTTCTTGGGTTTTGTTCTTTCTTTCTGTAAATCAAACACTTGACTTTGTTTCTGTTTACCAGTCTGATGTACACAGAAAGTTTTCAAGATGCCCACACAAATATTTTCATATTGAATATTTAAATGCAGTAACAGTATTCACATCAGTTATTCCAGCAAAACATGTCCTCATAAGAGCACACAACACTTTCTTGGGATCTAGCAAACAGTTTCAGTCAAGTGAAGTTTTACAAAGAATGTAAATACCACCCTTAGAATGAGTTGCAGTTTTAGTCTAACAAGTGCTCTTAGCAGTAGGATTTAAGAAACTTCTGTATCAGTCAGACTGTCTTCAAGGAAAGCCCCCACATCTTCAGCAGCACGCTGGCTGAAACAATTTTCCATCCACCCATAGACAAAACCCACATTGATGTGAAATGCAATGTGGCTACACCATTGAGCATTAATGACCCCTGGAAAGCTTTTGAAGGGGCTTCAAATAAATGATGTTAAACAGAGATTAGCAATGGAAGCTTCTATACTCCACTGAGGAGCTGAGTACAGCTGACAAAAAATAGGGTTTTTTTCCTGAAATGAGAGAAAGAGAGTCTTTAGAAAAGCTAGTTAGCTGGAGATACAAAGACTGAAAAATACTTACAATAACTGGGTTCAAGGAAATAAGAACCACAAGAAAAGTGCTATTCATTTGCATGCACACACTTGTTTTTTGAAACATTTAATCTGGAGAAAAAAACCCTGCTTACAAAGAATAGTGTCCTCCTCGGCCAATTTTTAAGATGCTGGCTGAAGGTCAACATGATGCATGGCACCCTAGCAACCCAAGCTCCAGCCAAAAGACATTCCCACTACAACATGGAGGAATCAAAGCTTCTAGTCTTATGCAACTTGTGTAATATGCTATCATTTAGTTTTCCATCTAAAATGATATATTATTTGACATAACACTCCTGTATTTATTATGTGTCTAGGATCACTTTTTGCTCATAAATATAATTTTGCATAATGAGTTTAAGAATCAAATTGTGACCTCAGTATGGGTATATTATTACTTTGCGTAGAACAGAGATGTCTGAGAATAGAAAAGATAGGCTTATACAGTAGTCATACAAGGTCTTTCATATCTGTGCCTTTCGGTCAGAAAAAAACCTTTTTTTTTCCCCCAGATGCTTTTCAGCTGCTGATATCCTGACAAGCATGGGAACAGGATATTTATTGCTCTCAGAGCCCATATGCTGGAAGCGAGCCTATATCTGAGGTGATACACTGGAAACGCAGACCTTTGACACAGAGACTGACCCACCACCCACACGGCACCTCAAGCCCAGCGTAACCATTCCTGATTCCGCGCTAGGGAACAAGGGCCACACAAAGCTCTTCCACTCAGCAGTGTTTTATCTCTTGGTGCTGAAAGTACCAAGTTTTCAGACTCACATGCAGCCCACCTAGCCCCAGGCACCAAAAGTTACCTACTTTGGAAGTCATAGGCTGTATGAACAGTCAACTGGGAAAGACAGGACCCTCCAGGGCATGAGTCATATCTGCCTATTCACTGTGCAGAGCTCTGTAAAAGGCATCTAAGTCAGCTCTTCTTAACTGGGTATGTTAAGTTAGCTGGGATAAATCCAGGCCTCGGTCCTAAGATAGCAGGAGAGGAACAGACTTGCACCACACCGGTTAAATCAGGTTCTGAAATCCTCAGCTGTAGGTGAAGCTGCTCAAGAACAAGAAATCATCTGCCAAAGGTCACAGAGCCACTGAGGATGCCTTTTTGCACCAGCCTGTTGCCCTGTCTGCATCCCTCTACCCAGCTCCTCACTCAGTCTCGTCTTCTGCTCTTCTTACATTTAACCCGTCCTTGCCTTCCACCATTTTCTACTTGATTCTATTAGCCATCCTTTTGCATTCCCCGTGTTTTTTGTAGCTAACCAGTCTCAGTTGAAGGGTAAAAGCACCTCAAACAGATCAGGATCTTACACTGTAAATCAGGACATCCTTTGTGTTCTTCTGCCTTCCAACCTGTCTGGTATATTTTTCTGTGCCAGGTTTAGTTACATATACAATAATGTATCATTACATATGTTTAATGTAATGCAGTAATAAAACTCCTGCCTCCTACATCAGTGTCCCTTTCACTCATTCCTTCTGCTTTGCTTCCTACTCCGCATTCCCTCTAGGTGGGGGAAGGAAACTATTTTAGTTTTTTCCCCCCTACCTTAAGAAACACTGATTCCACCTGTAAAATGATGTTAACCTGCCATGTTTTGACAGATATTTAAGATAGCAGAATTTAGCTCAGTCAAAATTCCATTGTAATTCAAACTTTTGTATGTGAAAGCATGCCGTATAAATAGAAACCTAGCATGTAAGTTTTTGGTGCAGCAGGATTTCCACATTTTAAAGTCTAAATATTTTCTGAAGGGGAAAAAGCTTTCCTCTTCATGATCAGAACTCAAGAGTAGCTGTTGAACCTACACCAATGAAGCACAGAGCCATTAAAACACTTAATTATGCCTTCTGAGCACTGCTCAAATACCAGTATTTACCTCTGAGGCTGCAGCAAAATTGCATTTCTAATCTGGCAGAAAGAGCTTTCCAGAGTCAATATTCATATTGCTGTGTGGAAACACATCTAATCTCTACATAATCTCTGCAAAATTTTCGTTATTATTATTTATAAGACAATAGAGTGGGTAAATAACAGCAGCTCCATCTGCATGTGGCATGAATGAGAAGCTGATATCAGAGAGCAGCAATTCATAAATCAGCCCCCTTAAAACAAAAGAACGAACACAACAGCCTCCCACCACACTAAGCAGACCAAGATCCACGGAGCCTGTGAAAAGTGTTCTTTAAACATCTTCCCCAGGTTAAACACATGCCTGTGGGCATAGCACCAAGTAGTTCCCTCTCTTCAGTTCATATACATAATTTTTACCCAATAAAATACTATCCCCAAGCAAGATCAGGAATTTTTTTACTTTAAGCACTGGACAAACACAGCTGGAAGGAAATTGCACTCCTGCAAATCCTCTGTGTAGACCAACAAGCTAGGGAAAGAATTGTAGGGAAAAGCAGTGCAATGCAATACCTTTGCACAAATGTGCAAATGTAAAGTATGTTAAAAACTTTAGACTTCTTAACAGAAAACAAAAAATAATCTTTCTGTAGCTGTAGTAACGTTAAAATATTATGGTGAGTTCTCATTAAAGAAAAATTTGAACCTGAATGAACACACTGATCGAAAATATTTAATGAAGAATATTAAGATGACAAAGTGTCTACAGAAGTATTTATAATTTCAATCCAAACAGTTTTAACAAAAATTTTGAACGTTTTCTAGCAATCATTCTGAAAAAAAAACCACCTTAAGCAGTTGCGTCAATTCCAGTGAGATCAGTCTCATCGTTAAAAGTACACACTGACATGGAGATGGCTTTGGCAACCATGCATGCCCTGAACAAAGAAAATAATGTCATTTAAGCTACGCGCTCACGTGCATGTGTGTGTGTGTGGTGTTGTTTTGTTTTTTGGCATTTATTTTTTAATGAGCTAACCTATCTCTGAGGAGTCTGATTGCTGAGACCATTAGCAAAACAAAGCTCACACCCCAGCTAATGAAGATAAACACTAAAGCAGACCTTTCCTGCTTTGCTGATGGGGGACCCGAGAGAAAGAAATATGAAGGTAATAACCCCAAAAAAAAATTAAATTCCTGTGCAATGACCTAGAAACTGCCCTTTGACTATTATCAGAACAGCCAGATGAATGACGTGCATATGTGTCTGTCTTTATAAGGGCAGGACCTCCATATAACGCTAGCAAGGGGTCATGCAGTTTGTGCAATGGAGAACCTGCTTTCAGTGATGTTTTTAAAACACCACTAGGTTCTTTTTAATAAAAGCATGATTACACCTCAGATATGCCTCCTAGCCCTGATCTGATGAATAGTCCTGATGGCAATATTATACTAATAATATTCTTTTTCTCCAATTAAACATTTCATATTTCATTAACATTATAATCATAATAATTTTAAAAAAGATGGATAGAAAATTCAGGCCAGCCAGCCTGGAATGTAAAGGAAGGTAAACAGTCATTATAATAATTCCCATTATATAAAATTGCTAATTTGGCAATACAATTGCTCAGTGGCAGTGTCATTAATAATCAGGTGATTACTATAAATCATATACTCCCATCGCAATTGAGAAGAGTGAGAATGAAAGAGCCCTACAGTGAAAAAAACAGAAATATGGTGTTTGTACCTTCCTCAAATTTCTGTTACAATGTCAGTTTATAGCCTAAATTTTGGTAGTAATTTCTTTTATATCTGTATCATATGTGCCTGTGTTCTCTTTTTATTATTACTCTTAAAAGTACATTATAAAAAGGACAGAGGAGATGTGAAGCTGGCAAATTTGATGCAAATTACATATCGAAAACAATAATATCTTACCTTTAAAATTATAACTTCCACATTAAACTAGTGGTGGTGTGTCACTGCTTTGCCTTAGAATAATAAAACCATGGAACAAACACGCATCTGTTTAATCATCACAGTTTCTAAAAACATACACACACTTAATTGAAAGACTAGTAAAACTTCAGCAGCGTTATCCTTCATACTTAGAGGTACACCAGGGATTTTTTTCAGGTGCAGGGTCTCACACCGTTGTTCTTCTATCGTGAGGTTGTTATTTTGCTTACACATAAGCACGCGCACATGCGTGCACAGAGACTGTATAGTGCACAGGCTGAATGTGTGCACCTGCAATAGCTAAAGCCTCCTACTCCTTTACAGGTATTAGCCTATTTGTTTGAGAAACTGTTCTTTCTTAGATACGACAAAGATGGAAAACCCCACAGCTTCAATACATCTTCCAGCTATACCAGATGGTATAATAAAACAAACTACCTATCCCTACAGCGCTCCCTGTTCCTGGATCCTTATATGATAGCTGCAACAGAAAATTACTCATTTCAGATATTCCAGAGCTTTATTCTCTACAGATATACTGAAGGAACAGGAAATACACTTTTAAATTGCAGTTAACGTACCAGGCACAGTGGGTTCTTTTGGGATGACTGCTTACAGAACACTAAGGCACCCCATTAACGTTAAAATGAAAGAAATCAGAAACCAACAGCTGTTTTTCTCATATATGTTATGAGTTTCAAGGTGCTCTGAGCAAAAGGCAATGACTGGATGTGGAAGATTGACAGAGAAAGACATAGCTTGCCAGGCATGGGTATTGATTGTTTCATGGTCCTCTCCTTTCCACCTCAGCCACATTAAATTGTTACAGGGACTTTAAGAAGTTGTCTGCTGGATACAAAAATTCATTTTTCTATCAATAGACCAGCAGATCATTATTTAGATTCACTATGTCATTCTGCTCCCATATGCCAGGCAACAGAGAATATGCTGTAATTACAAAAAAAAAAAAGGAGCTTCCTATGGAAATGTGAAGTGTTGTCTCATTAGGCTATGAAAACAACAGAACATATAATGAATGAATGTCACAAATTATTTTATTAACATTATCTATATTGTTATAAAAACTACATCCTTAGCCTAGCTAAGATTTGGAACAAAACTAGGTATAAAAGAAAATACACTTATGATCATTTAAGATCACTACTGTCTGCTTCTTTTCTTATCAAATAGGAAAATATTAATCCAATTTTACAAAGCCAGACTTCAAGGAAAAGTCCTTCATGACCAAAGAGTAGAAGTCCTGAGTTCTTGACTCTTAATTGAGCCCACATCTACTGGGGTAGGGGAGAACGAGGAAGTCCCTTTGGTAAAATGGCAATACTACTGTAAAGCAGCAGCCATCTCTTTTGGGTTGATACTTTTCCTTATGAATAAATTCAGTATAAATGGTCTTGCAATTGAATAGCTCAGCAGAAATAAAAATTTTGTATGAATAAAAAGGATTTGGATCATACCTCCAGACATTTGCTGAATGATAAATGAACCAGTTTCTGTCTGCTGGAACGAGCTGAGAGCATATATGCTGAGAAGCATATATTCCTCATCACTGACGAAATGGAAGCTAAACTCGGATTGTGTCAAACAATTTTCTGAAAGGTTTCAGCAAAGGTTACACAAGATTTCAAACACAGAAAGTAAACAGGACAAGGACTGGCATTATTGCTGGCATTTCCAGCGTTTACTAATTTGAGTGCCTAAATACTGAGAAATGTCTGCATAATTTCACTATTTTAAGTCCATTGATGGAAAGTGCCTTGACATTTTAGGTCAGTCAATATGCTTCAGAAATAATTTTTCTTCAAATTCTGCTAAGAGAACTGCGAGAAAAAAAAATAATCAGGAAGAACAGATGATTTGTGATTTTGCCTTCTGTTCAAACAGTTTTGTTTGGGGTTTTTTTCTCTTTTCATAGTCAAGGAAAGAGAAGATTATAATGATTAGGACACACAGCAATGACATGGTGCCTAGGTGGTGGGTTTCTGGTTGGTTGCGGGGGGGTGGCTGACCTCAAGCAGGTCACCATTTCAGTATAGCTCAGATACTCTTCCCATTTCAGGATTGTGATGACCTAAGTAGGGCACCCAAGTATAAGAGAACCCTTGAGAATGAAAGCTCCAAAAAACAGAAGTCTCTCCATTATCTGTAAAGGCTCACAATAAATGAAAACAAAGCTCATCTAAAATCTCCTGGATGGTAAGGAAAAAAGGCAACATTCTACTCATTTATTAAAAAAAAACCAAAAAACAAAAACCACAAAACCAAAAAACTAAAACAAACCCACAAATAAAAAACCTAACAAACCCACAAAAAACTATTACTCTTACAGCATGAGGCAAATTTTGTAAAACTTGGAGATCAGCTCTGTCAGTAACGCAGAGCTTATACTTTTTTCAGCGAATAGTTTTTAAAGGCCATTTATATGATTTTCTTTGATCTATGTAGATTGTCAGTCTTTCATCAAAGCCTATTGGAAATTTTTCTGATGAGATAATTGTAAAATTAATAGATTCAACATGAAACTTGATTAAGAACATCCCATTTGATTTCAAGAACAGAGACACAATAAATACTTAATTGCCTTGCTGGAATTCATGCAATTTGGGGGGGAATACTTTGTATAAACACAGTATTAACTGGACCCAAAAAATTCTGTTAGGTTTACACAGTGAAATTTCCTTGTAACGAACCCATGAGGGACTGGACTGGGGGAAAAGCACCAAAGAGACAGGGCATCTGAGAAAACACCATTTGCAGCCTCTTTGTTACCACCCAGACCACCCTGTACATGTGCATTTACAAAGCACAGAGCAGACAAGATGTATTTTTGTTTCTGAGAGGGAAAAGAAAAAAATAATCAGAGAATTGAAGTAATCTCCAACACTTTCAGTTCTAATTTGTAAGATTATCTTGGCTCAAAGTAGATAATAAGTCATGGCCCAAAAATTCTTTTTGTCTTAAGAACCCTCTTTCGAAAGTTCTTTCTTTCTGATTAAAGATTTGAATCTTTAAATCGCCCCGATTACAAACTGCCACTCAACTTACAGAACCTAACCAAAGCATTTTCAAGAACTTCATTAGCACAGCATCCAGCATGAATACAAACCCTGCAGTAGACTGAAAGACTTGACAAACGCAGCAGGGCAGGGGAGGCTGCCAGTAAAACAGGTATTTGGACTGAGACAGTGCCCGTTTATCCTGCCAACGGCAACAACTTCAGCTAAGAGAGGATTTGTAGCTGTGGAGTGAGCTCACTTTTAGCTTTAAATCATACGACCTTTTCTTTTACGAGGTGAACTCATCCCTATGCCATCGCTCATGTGCGTTGTGCAGGCTGTATTTTGCAAGACACGTGTCTGACACCAATGCCAGCAAAGACAATAAATCCATCTTTCTTCAAACAGCATTTTTTAAAATAAATTAAGAGAGGCTGTTTCTTCTGGCTGAAGACTCCTGTCCTAATGCACCACCTAAGCTTTTCACTTCAACTGGCTGTTTAGCAGTAGGAGCCTTAATTCAAGTGGGAATCATGTCGTGAACAGTCTGGCTGCTGTAAATCTACTGTACATGTTTATATTAAAAATACAAATGTGATTCTTCTATATATAATAGAAGCCAATTGCCTGGAAGAAATCCTGCAGTTACCCACTTTACAATTTACTTAAGCATTTATTTCCAGTGAGAAACAACACAGTAATTTTATGACAAAGGTGACTGTGGAAGTGCTTAAGTCTGTATGAGGAAAGGTTGTTCTGCTGGGTACCAATGAAAATAAACAAGAGTTTACAGAAGGGAGTCTGGTGCATGAGGTGCATTTTACTGTTATATAAATTACTGAGTCTCGGTGTCTGAGGTTTAGCTATTATAATGCTTTTGACATTCACCACTGTAACACTTGAAAACAACCTCTTTTATTAAAAGCTAAAATATTTCTTAGTCTTGGAAACAAAAAAAAATTAAATTCTGATCCCAAGCAAAGCTTACTTTGAACAAGAAAAACAAAAGATTCCATAACCTCCCTCAAAGATTCTGCCTTTGCCAGTCCGATTTATATGAAAAGCCCCCAGACGCACACAGGGTGCAAGCAGAACAAAGGCTAAGATGACACTGGTGAGCGTGCTTCCAGACCTGCAGCAGGAAAACCACAACATGGGACATCGCATATGTGCACACATGCAACACTCACCCTTGCGCATCATTTTGATCAACTAAATTTACTCTGAGTTTAAACCATTTGAGCCACGCATATAAAAATAAGCAGAAAATAAGAGAAATAAAAAAATAAGTAAAATAAAAATAGACTGGAAAAGTCTATTCCATATCTTGAAATAGGACAATCTTACCAATAAATAAATTTTTAATGGGACAATTGAAGTAAATACTACCAACCTTCAGCTCTCTATATAGCGATTTATACACCCATTTTTTGCAGTTATTTTCAGTGTAGAGTTATAAGGGAAAATTAGCAGTAACCGTGATTTATTATACAGAAATGACAAGGGAAAAAGGACTATAGTTTACTGTCACATTGGCAATCACGCGAGCACAAGCATATTAGAATAACTATACTCTGTTAGATCCTAAATCCATCTACTCCTACCTTCTGCCTCCAGCAATGGCCAGCAGTGGGTAACAGAAGTAGGAATAATGTTCAAGCAAGCAGGCAGCACTGCTTTCTCCAGCATACTCTGCCAGCCTCGCCTATGTAATGAATAAAATCATGAGATAACTGGGTTTTCTCCACACTGTAAAGTGGCATCTTTGGTTTTAAGATGCTGCAGAATATTATCCCCAAGCTATGACACTCAATGATTTTTGCATTTCACACATCTAACTTCCCATACATGTGCTTAGAGCAGGAACCCAAAGAGATGTGAACTGTGTGTTGTTAAAACAGAATCCAAACAGCATCCAAACTAGAATCAAATTTTTGGATGAGGGTCAACATCTACTTACAGGTTGTGTCTTAGCTAAAGATACAAAGACACTTAAAATAATGAGCTGATCAGCAAATCAGGCTAGGCTTGTATGCATCTCAGGGCTGATCTACATAAAGTTTGGTATGTTAACAGGGGCCAACGATATCACAGTAAAGCTGAAATCCCTGCACTGCCATGGCTTTGAACAGAACTGAGACCTTTGCACAGACCTTGAAAGGGTTTATAACATTTCTGCCTGCTGAATGAACCAGATGAATGAATCCAGGGTTGCTGCTGACAATTCTCAGCAGTAAAAGTAGCTGTTAAAACTTGAATTAATTTGAAGCCAGGCTCATTGAATTTGGAAATGAGCTACAAAGATGTTTTTGAAAAGTATGAATGAGTCCGTTTTTAATTACTCATCAAGGAGGGGTTTTCAGGAGATGTCTTCATAGCTATGCAAAACAATAAATATAACACATTTACATCTGTTTTCATTTTCATGAGAATTTGAAGAGAGTACAGAGATCAAAAAAGGCTCGCTCTGACCAATATTTATGTAATAGTCTGTCTTCCAGCATAGAGATTGAAAAAACCCACAGACATAACATTCTGTTCTTCTTAGAGGAAATTCATGTATTTACATTCAAGCAAAAATAACAAGACCTTCTGTTCAAGTCATCTTAAAACTTCCTTACATTCCAATCATACAAAGACAGGCTTTGGTCAAATTCTGGCACTTGTACAGCAAGTTCAGCTGCTGGAAGATTCTGCAGGTCATATTACTTGTAACTCGTTGTTCATTCTCACATTAAGTCTGGCTGCATTGATCCAATGAAAGTAAATCAATAGCAACAAATCAATAGTGATCTACTGAAATTATCATTCATGCCAGTACGTTTTAGGGTACGAGTGCATTAGGTTTTGGCTTGCTTCAGATCTGGAATTTTCCCTGGGTGGCTGCTGGCACCCTGCAGCAACTGCTCTTGCTGACCTGCTGCAGTTTCCAACCACAGGGCATTGCTGCCTGACGAGGCCGTAGGAGCAGCGGCAACAGACAGAGCAGATGCCTACGCCTCCGTCACCGAATTTTGGGAGATGACTTCCTTCCCCCCACACCTTTCAGCAATACCTCCTTTTCTGCCATTGGTAACCCAGAAATCCTTTACCCAGTGCCCAGCACCAATTTTAACATCAGCAGAAGCTGCAGCCTTTTTTTTTTGTTTTGTTTTTGTTTGTTTTTTTTTTTTTTTTTAAGTAAACATCTGTCAAAATATTGTGCCATAAGCAAAGTACTGCCTTATGCCCCATCTCATCATGGGGGCATGCTCCCCCATCCCACCTGCCCCTGTGATCAGGAAACCTTAATACATGCTGAAATGTAAATAAGCCACATCACACAAACCCTTTAATATCCAAAACGTGGGGTTTTGGCTTTATCAAGGGTTCCCCCTACACTATGGATTGCTTACTGCATTTTAATCTGACCAAAGGACATCCCTGAACTCACTAAAATCCTTTACACAGTCATAATCACAGTACCGGGTGGCTCTCGAGCTCCATCCCACCGCCACCAACACCACACCTATAGTACCACGAGCCACTAGCACCAGAGCGCTCTGTGCAAGGCAGCAGAATAATCACGCCCACCATGGAGTAGCACTGAATTGTTGTTTTCAACAGAAGTCAGGGGATTTTTATTTCCAGAGCAACAGAAAGTGGAAATTTCAAGCCTCAGCAAAAGCATGTTAAAATGAGAACCTTTTGTTTCAGTATAATTATTTTGTCTAAAGTTAGATTAGCTTCAAAAACAAATTACTGGGGACAAAAAGACTTCCAATAAACCTAGGAAAGATGTGACATGACACTTTAGCACAGAGAAAGAAGTAATCTGTGAGAGAATGGAGAAGGGAACATTAAACATTATTACATGTTATTACACATTCTATTATATATTATTATACTGACATAGCTGAGCTCCCCAATTACACCTAACTCTGCAGTCTAACCCTGACTTTCACAGGACAGATACTGTCCTTCACTCACCTTCTCTCTTTTGAACACACAAACAATTGGTGTCCTTCTAGATCAGGAAATCTGGATGTATGTGCTAGCACTCAGCAAAGACATTACAGAGCCTACTGGTGCCTACAGTGCTGTACACCATATTTGTGAAACTCCTATGTATTCTGAAATGCATTTCAATGACAGGCTGGCTTAGCAAGGTCAAAACCAGTTTAGTTGATTATTTTCAGTACATATTCCCCCAGTACTTGAAAGATTTCAAATTCTGACAACCTATTACTGAGAATGAGATTCTTTCAGATAAGAAGATTTAGGACTTTGAATCTGGAGCATTTTTCATATTACTAAGTTTCCATATTACTAAAACTAAAAGAATTGAGAAGTTCCATTAATTCAGTCCCCAGTTTAAGGTTTCACATTTTTTAAAATTTTTTTTTAACCCTATCAGTAACGCAGCAAAATCAGTTTAAAGAAAATGAGAAATAGTTAACTAGCAGAACTTCAGCTTTAGACATAGTGCCAGATTTCACAATCTGCAACACTACTGTGGTTTGGTACGTGGGAATCTATCAATAAAGTTCTCTCTTATGAAGTTGCCTGTCTGGAAAAAAATATACCATAGAATGATTCATTAAAAACATATCAATAAATAATTCAAAAGGTAGTCCAATGTCAAAACTAAGTACTGACCATATTGCTGCCTCCTACTAGAAATTCTGAAGAAGCTGTCAGAAATCAAATAACTCTTAAGGATGAGCTCCGCTACAAAGAAAAGTCATCAGAAGCAATAATTTTGAGTTTTGCTTTAGTTAAGTATCAAGGCATTTTTATTATAAAGCCTTAAACTTGAAGACTTTAACATTTCATTCTAAAGGCTTACCAGGAGTTTGAGATTTTTAGGTTCAACTTCAAAGACCAACATCAGGTCTTATGAAGAAGAGTGCACTCTGGCCACTTCTTTAAAAGACAGACCAAAGGTACCCACCTTCGGCAGACAGCACAGAAATATGCCCTCCAGGTGCACAGAGGTGAGCTCCTGTGGGTCTGATTTAAGGATAGGAGTTAATTTTCATTCCTGCCCTCTCTCAGCTCGTTCAAAGTAGGTGCTCGTAGACCAGTCTGTACTCTTGCTATCTCAAAATGCTCTTCAGATGTGACCAACCTTATTCTGCAGTGTCTTTTCCACTTTTTTAAGTTCATGCAGTAACTGTCTCTGTCCTAAATCTGAGTTCTGGATTCTGTGCTTGTACAACTAATGTTGAAAAGGTGAGTGTCATAACACTTACATTCAAGGTAACCTGGATTTTCATTTTACCTCATTTTGCAACCATTTACTAATCTATGTCATTCTTTACATTTTAATATAAAATTCTTAATTCAAATTACAAAAAAACCCCAAACCACCATAGTTAAAAAGATAATATCTATAATATTTACTATATATATTTAGACCTAATGTTGATGTAGTCTTTCAAAACATATCCAGGAATCTGGCAATTCTATTTCTAATCCCAAATCCACCAAGATATTTAGGTCCCTAACTCTTTAGACACCTCATTTAAACCCAGATCAGTAGCACTCAATGGTATCTGTATGTTCACCAAACAGACCCTTATTATGATTAAGTTCCTTCACTTCACATGAATATTCAGTACCTGTCACACGCAGAGATTGCTGCATATCTCATTATAGCAGGGAGTTGCATATATGGAATATTTCTGACCTTTGAACACTTAAAATTCATTCAGAGCAACTGGTTACATTCACTAAATTCTTAACGTGCCCATACACAGCTTATGTGAACTCCTTAAGTATGTAGGTCCGCACACATTGCACGCACTTTACAACCAGTGTATTCCAGTGAAAGAGAGCACTTTGGATATAATAGCATCTGTGCAGAATCTATTTATTAAGTTTTGGCTCGGAAGCCTTACTACAGGGAAAAGCAAAGTCATGCCAGGATGTGGTTGGTTTGATAAATAATGGAAGGAGATTTCACAACACAGAACCCTATTATCCCTTCAGCATAAAACGCAAGAGAGGAGAAAAGCTATGGACAAAGCAGAGTAAATGTCTCCTAATGGAGAGACAGGTGAATCCTTCCCTCAAGGAAGCAGGATTAGGGTTTGTACAAAATGAGGCAGGAGTAACAGCTATTAGTTACTCCAAGTTTATCAGTTGGTGGAAAACTGAGCACAGCCTGCCTTCACTTCTCACTCAGCGTGATGGTGGAAGTAGCAGGCAGAAGGGGTAGCACGGGGACCATGCAGCCGGCCAGGCTCCCAGTCACCAGAAATTCTCTAGCCAAGCTGCCTGACAATCCCCTGGGGCAGCTACACACCGCTAACAAGGGATGACATAGTGCACAAATTGTCATGATTTCATTTAAAAACCAAATCAATACACGGAATTACATTATTCTTTTTGAGCACTGAGACCTCCCCAAGTTTTTGCTGTTTCCAGAACACCACGCTGCTAGGCAAAGAGCTGTAACAAATACAGGAATCTGTGATGAGAATTAAACTCATGTAAGATTTTTAAGAACCCTACTTCATTCAGCCTGTACTTCTGTTTTCTTAACACTCCCGTTAAGCCACTGTATGTTTTGTCAGTTCTACCTCTTCAATCGTATATCCACTGCCATCAACTTCATTTCTGACCGGGCCACATGGGGATGTGATACAATCGTGTGGCATAGTTGCTTGAACAATCCAGTGTTACCTGGGTATCCCTTTGCCATCTATCATCTAGAATTTTATACTGCTTTCCAGAACACCCAAGGAGTTAAAGCTCCTCAGGACATAATTTCTTTCCCTGGCAAAACCAGAAAGAGAAGTTCAATCTGTTTTCATTGAAAATCCAAAAAGTATTAGACTACACAATCACACTCAGACAGCTATACATATGGGTGTCTGACTCTATATATCTTAATTTTCTTTTCCTGAAATCAAAAGCAATCATTGCGTGGTTGCTGTATATAAGCACATTGAAACAACCTCACTCAACTGAAGCAGAGATCATTTCCTTTTGATGCAATACAATACAATCAACATCTGTGGGAAACAAAAGCTTCACAGCAAGGCTTACACAGCACACACAAAAGAGTGACCCGAGGGGCAAATAATCAGTTTATGCAGAACTTACTGTACCCATGTTATCAAGATGGAAAACAGCAGCAGAAATTAGTCTGAAATGAAATTCCATTTTAGTATTGCTCAGTATGTGACCAAGGAGACCACACTGCATTGCGAATCACTACCCTTGGAAGGCTGCTGGTGAACACCGTTGATGCTTCTCATCTCAGAACGTAAAGGGAGGTTAATAAACTGAGAAGGTATTTTCAGGTCCAGTTTTACAGTTCTTCCTGTCACTGGAGGCAAACAAAGCCCTTGAACTGCTACTGCTCTTACAAAATCCCCCAGGAGAATTTAGTAGCAAATAAAAGGACCTAGAGGATTAGGCACGTTGGAAATAATCTACGTACTGTAATTTGAAACGCTGACTGCCATCACCTCTGGGGCAGCGGCCGCTCACACTGCTGCCACCGCTGAGCCTGCATTCGTCACCATCCTGCCCGCATGACACGGTGGCAGCAGTGGCAGCAGCAGTGGAAAGCCCAGTGGTCCGCGAGCAGAGCGGCAGCAGGGAAGGTGTTGGGAGCACGAGGCAGCGGTGGGCTGGGGGTGAGGGGCAGTCGGGTCAGCCGTTCATAGCAAGGGCTCCTCAGCCCGCACCAGCTGGACGGCCAGGGGTGGGGAGGCTGGCCCAGTGCTTCGATTTTACAGAAATGCTGCTTTGCAGTTCTTTGGCCACAGACAAAATGTGGAAAAATGGCAGCCTAGAACAAAAAGTAACCCTGTTTTCTCCGAAGAGAAAACACTTTTCCATCTGAAATTTAGTATTTGACTCCAAAATTACATTCCATTTAATCAATCCTTCTTCTCACATTTAAAACTTAATTTTGGCAGTTTAAAAATGAAGCAAATCTCAAAAGTGAAGGACTTTGTCTATTTGACCCACATCAGTGAATCATTTTGGTTCAATAAAAAAGGCCTTTGGTTAGTGACCTAAGCATCCTTCGGTTAATTAAATATTTGTCCCAAATAACTTCCCTGGGTCTAACCACGGTTCCAGGGGATGACCGCTTCCATGCTATGAAAAGCTCTAAAGTACTGTTCTCTGCCTGTCCCAGTAGCATCACATTATAAAATAAAAAACTTTCTACTAAGCTTTCAGGACTGTCTAAAGTAGCCAATTTTTTTTTTTTTTTAATATAACTGTATGATGACATGAAGCATCTATTGTTGCATTAATCGTAAAAATGCTCAAACATTTGTAATAGATCAAATGTTACTAATCTAGTCTGACATCAGAAGACTGAGGTCTAAATGTTTTCCCAGAGGAATAAATGCCTGTAATTAACTGTATTGTGTTAAAAGATCTAAGAGTAGCCATTTTATCTCTATGACCTGTCCAGTGCCTGCCTTGAAAGTGCTCCCCTGTAAAGAGGCTTCAACAGCATTTTCTTTATTCAGCAGCTAGCATGGAAAGAGATTTTTTTATCCCACATTAACTACCGTCTGGAGACATTTGCTTGGAATAAATACATCTAATTTAAAAAAAGAAAAGCCTTAAAAGAAGTAACACCGTCATATTTAAAAAACAATTAATTCAGGAATAATTCTGCTGATATCTTATGGGTATTCTGTTACTCTTTGCTTAATACAGAAATTGGACTTCCATTGCATTCAGGAGGTGTCATGGGCCAGCAGGTGTTATTTTCAGCAAGGACTGACAAAACACATGTTGCCATTTCACCATTACAGCATCCTCACTGCCCTTGCTCTATATTCTCTATTGCTATCACCAAAGTAATAAAGAATCTGAGATGAAAGGTGGTAAAAAATTCAGTATCGTTGCTATGAAATCTTCTGTTCCAGCTGCTTGCTCCTCACTTTAAATTACAATCCTCTACATAGCCACAATATCATAAGTGTTTGCATCAGGGGTGATTAAGATGATACACGAAAATGAAGGATTATCAAACTGCGGGAATCCTGGCTGGAGTACAGAGATGAACAGATGAGTAACTCTGATCCTGTATGTAAAATAAAGAATTAAAATACATGTTCAACAAAATAAACCACCAGCTGTAACACAAAATTAGTATTCTTCCCTTGACTTTCCTGAAGCTATGCTGATTTACATCAGGTGAGGATCTGCTCCACAGTTTAGCCGTGTCATGTATCATCAGTAATTTCTTTGCAAATTAGTCATTACAACGGTCTCTTCACTGTAGCAGCAGCACTCTTCAACATATATGCAGCCTCCTCCCTGATGCTTTCAATTTCAGCCTCATACTGTAGTGACTCTCACATAAGAGAGTCCTTCCTGAAAAATGAAATACTTCTAAAACAGAAGTTATTTAGATCTCCACCAGTTATTCATGAAGGATCTGACATGTTTGCTTTAAATAACTGTTCTTCCTCTTCTAAACGGTTTTCTTGTTTTTTCACACTTACCAAGCAACTCATTTTCCAGATTCTTAGATGCCAGTTGCAGCTCTTTTACTTTCCTGTGTCTACTATTTAATGCTTCCATATAATGAGTGTTTTCTCACAGGCAACACTCTGAACAGCAAACAAGGCCTTTTCAGCTCTTTCATATGGCTAGCAGTCTTCAGTTTGCTAGCAAAAAAATGACTGCACATCTCATTTACCACTAGTGTTGAGCCTACATCTTAGTATTTTTCTCTACAGGTTGACTGGAGAAACAGCGAGCCAGGCAAAGACAGAGGACACAAGCAACTGCATGTACTCACATACACCGCAGTGCAACAGCAACTACACTGCAAACTAGCGTCCCTCAAGTTTAATTCCCCACGACCCAGCAAACATGAAGACTTCCACTCTAAAGTTTTAGGCAAATTTCTTATATCAAAGTCCAATCTCTCAGTACTAAGTCAATACCCTCCAGGAAGTGTCCATCCTTTATTTTAAAACAGAGCTGTTCAAACAATGCAATCCCTGAAAAAGAAAACCGCTAGGCAAAAAGGAAATGACTGAAGTCAAAATGTGTAGCACCTAACATGGTCCTTTTTGCCAACAGAAAGTGACAGTAAGTGGGTATTTCTTACATGCTTTCAGCATCATGACTAGTAACATTACTCGAACACAGACATCAACTGGGTCAAGTCCAAATCTCTGCTATTCTCAGACAATCACATTGTATAAACCAGTTCATACAGCCTCCTTATATGCTTCCCCACCCCAACTAATAAACCCTAGATAATATTTAGCTTTATATAATGCATAAAACTGAGTATAAAAAAATATCAGTTGTGACACTTGGTGCTTTAATAAGTTGCCTACTGACATTTGTGAAACTGCTGTACATGTATAGCACTACATCACACCAGTAGAGATACTACAAGGTAATAAACCAGAAGGATTTAGTTAAATCTTTGAGACCAACACTACCCTGTTTAATTCATGCTCAATATTCTAATTTGCTAAAGTAGCTGCTTGTGTACATGGTCTTCTCAGATCACATTGCTGAATGTTAGCTTAACTGCACATGCTAGCAATACGCACAGCTACCTTCCCAGTTGTATACACAATTGCCATGAATGGCACTAAAAATATTTGACACCTGCCAGCCAGAATTATTCCACGTAAGTTCCTGAAAACATTCTTTTTCCTGCACATCTTAGGCCAAATTGGTGCCAGAATCATACAAATGAAAGAAACTCTCCTCCCCCCTCTTATGGATCTCTATTTGAAAGGTATGTAACAGGATGAGAAGGCATACAAAAGTGTCACTATAGTTACACTGGACTCCGTTCCAATAGATGCAATGAAAAAAGTATGAGACAGGGCTTGGATCGGTTTTGCACACTGACATACACTTAAATTTATTGCTTCTGAAAGCATCCTTCCAGCCATTCAATAAGATTCAGAAATCTTCCAGTGATGCAATCCTTATTGCACATTAGATGTTATTGCAGTCTGTTACGCATACTTGAGCCTAGCTTGTGCAATGTTAAATATATCTCAAAAACGCTACTATGCTGATGGCAATATTATTCACATTACAACTGTACCAAAAGACCCTCCCTCAGGGCTAAAGCCACACTGACTAGATGCTGTATATCCCGATAGCAAGGAGTTAGGCCTGGCCCTAGGAGCATACCATACCAACCGACTGTGCGGAAGAAACAGAAGGGGAAAATGAAGTTACAAAGACTCACTTGACGTTCATAGCCAAGCCAGGATTAGAAATCACATCTTTGGAGTCACGAGCTGGTACCCTTTGACAAAACCTGGTCCTTCACCCCTGCACATGCACCTAGCAATGAGACACAACACAGACTGCAAAGCTTCATAAATCACATCTCAAAGATTTCTCCAGTGTCTGATGACTCTCAGAGCACAGACTTTGTGGTGCATCTGCTACTTTCAGCCCTCACTAGTGACAGGTTCTTCAGATGGGAAAAACCTAAGGTGCAATTCATCTCATAGTCCCTCTGCAAACAGAAGTATGGAGCCTGCCAAATTCTCCCTGCTCTCCCCTGCTGCCAGTGATGTTTCAGACACAAAATGTAAAGTGGGAGAAACTGAAAGTCCACTCTAGCTCTCAAAAAACTAGGACCTGAAGAAGTTAAACCATTTCCAATAGGGTGAAACCATTCACTCAGTTGTATCATATGACATTTCATCCACATTTCTAAGGGCAACAAAATCCCATGATGGAAAAAAATGAATGGGTACCCCCATCCTGTCTATCCCACTGGACACAGGGATTGACTGAAACAAATGCAAAGCACGTTGCCTATATAACATCGGAGAAAGCTGAATCCCACAAAAAAACTAGCATTAAAAGTCTGCTTACTCACTACCTAAACCCCAGAACCTCCTAGAAAAAAACAAAAACATTTAAAGGCATGCTGAATTACAGCGTATTAATAGCCTACTGTGCAAGGGACTACCACACCAATAAATAGGATGAACCCTACCCTGGAAATACTTTTTTTCCTCTTTTCCAAATGGATTGAGGTAAATGAGGCTATTTTAAGTCATTCAGAGCTAAAGGGGCCTGTCTCAACGTTCCTTCAGAAATACCTTTCTTTTCTCTATTAATTTCACCTGTAAGCATAGCTGCCCTTCTACTCACGTATGTTTGCAACGGAGACTAGGCATGTTACTGTGGTTCACAAACGTCAATTCTACAGCAATCCCATCACCCCTACTTCCACCCAGGCTTTGAAGAATTGCTAGTTTCCTCACCACTGAGCACACCGCTCATATCGTGTATGCCATGTGCATTTCAATGCTACCTCCTCAAACAGAGTATTCATTTTGCTTTTATTTCCCATTTCAAATGTGTCTTCAACCCTCTACTCATTCATTTCTCAGCATCTGAATAAGCAAACACATCACAGTACAACTGGATCGTCACTTAAGTCTTCAATTCACAAACCAGCTCCTCCTGCTGATTCACAAGCTTAAAGCTCAATAACAACCACTGGTTTTATAGTCTCTAAAACAATCTAATGGGAAAGGGAGTCATTACATGAAAAAAACCTGTACTTCCTACAAATAATAAACAAGGTTTTTCCAAGGCACATACATACAAACTCACACCTGGAAGAGGAAAAAAATTAATTTCTGATATATGCATAGTTGATCTAAACTGCAGGGTGACAATTTCCACTCGTACAAGTTTGGACATTAACTCATTATTTCTGTTGCATCCACTGTCTGACAATTTGCTCTGCAGCCTGTGTTGCTGGTATCCATGGCAGCCGTGCATCCTGCCAGGGGCCTGCTGGAAACATCCTCTAAGCGGGCACACAAAGAAAGAAAGTACAGTGGGTACAGGGGGAAAAAACCCCCACAGTTACAGGGTTTTGAAGTCAAAAGGGTTGCACATCGATATTTAATTAGAAAAAGCAGGATAATTAGTGATTATCAAAAGTGAAATAGGTCAGAAGATTAAGTGATAATTAACGTACCACTAAAATAAATGCTAAAAGCCAAAACCAAAACAACCTCCCAAACAGTAATTCTCTCAATAATGAGTAAGTAGTGAATCATGTGCACTTTTTATGCCTTTTCCCTATGTTCTCCTCACGTACAGGCAATTGCATTTTGAAGAGCCAGTAGTAGTTCAGCACAGTAGTAGTATTTCAACACAGGTACCCAGAGGGCAGGGGAGAAGGGAGGGTCTCCAGGGGGCTTTTTTTCCAGGGACTCCTTCCTTAATTCCAGCCACTATCAGCTTCCCCTGAATATAATCCAGTCAGTCATACAGAGTGAACAACATAATTTGTAAAATGTCACATTAAGAATTCTGCCAGTAAAGAAAATGATTTAAAATTCAATGTTTCAGCTAGCAGCATCGAAGTGATGGAGGGGTCAGAGGTGGCTGGTGGCACAGGAGCGAAACCCAGGCTGCCTCCGCAGAAAGCTGCCAGACTGAACATCAAAAGTCTGAGGATTTGTTTGGGCTGGGAGACTGCTAGTATGTGCAACCAAAGCATTTACAAATCGCATCTTTCCTCCCTGAACAGGGAATACCGCAGTACATGCCGAGCCTGTAAATATCTCAGTGGCATTTCCAGTACAAATCAGAGCAAGGCAGCCCATCCCTCATTACAGCACCACCTGAATGCTCACACTCTTTATGCTCAGTAATAATAATCATCTTTCCCCAAGGCTTGGTCACTAAACCAAAATATGTTCTCCTGAGCCTCCTGTTGCAGTAAAATCTAGTGGAAGATGTGAAAACAAATGTCTGAAAATATAGACATATAATAAATGGCCATTTTAAACCCTGACTAGTTAGTAGAAAGACATATTGATTTCAATATATGACGGATCAAGGCCTAAAACAATCCCTTATAGGGCTATTTCTATCAGACATTTTTATTTTTAAAAACTTCTGCTAAACTACAACAGGAAAATTCAAGTTCTGTATTTCATATATGAAGTAATTGAAGAGTATCATATTCAATTAACAAAATCCTTGAGGATCGCCAAAAACTTGTCACTAACCACAGACTTTTGAGATAATAAAACTGGGTAGAGCAATTACTGTTAGCACTACCAAGAGATAAAGCAGGAATTTCACCGAGAGGATTAATAACAAAACTAAAACATAAGCATGTTATCAGAACATTTGAGGAGGTGAATTTCTCTCCGCTATCTATTATTTCTATTAATACACAAAACCAGAGAGAAAAATACAGTGTTAGAAATTATCTTGATGTGCTAGCTACTTTCAAAATACGAAGAAAAATACCACTGCAGCGCTTCACACGAACACCAATTAATTTTCTGCAGCAAATCTCGAAGGATCCAGGAGCAATTTGAACCCTGTGAGCCGAGGCAGACTGTAAACCCTTGTCAAATCCCTTCCTTCCTTCCATGGAAAGGACGCTGGCACCTGTACATCCTACAGGCTCACACAGCACCGCACCTACCCAGAGAGGAGATCCAGTGCAGTCCCAAGGACCATGAGCCCCTGAGTCACGATCTTCCCTCCAAGGTGCTCATTAGAAAATGCTAATCGTTTTTATGGGTAGGTGACAAAGTAAAAGTGGAGCCATTACTTAGCTGCTTTCATCAGCTTTACTAGTAATATTTGCATTCCTTTTTCTCCTGTTATTTTTATCTGTTTTGAATTGTCCATGATTAAATCAGGAAAAATAATAATAAAAAAAATACCCAACTTAGGTGAGTTAGACTACAAAAAAATGACAGAACCTTCTCCAGGGATGAAACTGCACAGAACATTTTACTACCACTGGTAACTCATGAGGCACAGTAGTGATCAACTGTTAATTACCCATTAGCAACAGAACTTTTTTTATCATCTTAAATGGGCTGGGTGCTCAAACTTGGGAAAAAATCTTTTGGGGACAGCACTTTATTGACAGGAAGTTCGGGTTTGGTTTTCTTTGAGGACTCGCTTTGTAATTGGTAATCTATTACATTAAGGTCAGTATTTTCTGCTCACAAAGTATGAGAAAAATATTTTTTTTTCATTATTTCTGAATCTGAAATTGTCTAACACCTCTTTTATCTAAAGCTCCCCCTTCAACATTTGATGGGTAGGGCTTTGGCCTGGCTGGAGTGTAAACCATTCAAGAGTAGGGTTTCTGCACCTTAGCCAGAAAAGAAGAAATTCCACAGTACTAAGTCTCTAACGTAAATGTCACTGTAAAGCAAGTTCAAAAATCACCACCATCAGATCTGAACGTACAAGCTAAAAAAATATTTTTTTATGAGCTTTCAGTGTCACTGAAATATTCAATAAACCTGGAACACCAACAGATAAGAAAACTGGGGCTTGAACTCAAATCTCTCCTTCATTCAAATGGAAAAAATGATAAAAGCCCAAGCCTCACGTTTTACATCTCCTAGCCTTCCTCTCGAAACTGGAGGGCAGCTAATATCACCTTCTAAGCCTTAAAAGGAGGAAAACCACTTCAGTCTGAGAGGGCGTTTGGGAAGCTGTTCCTAACTCCTCCTCACGCTGTTCCCCACTCCTTTCTGTCACGTGCTTGTGGTGCGTGAGCTCTCTGCTAACCCTTCTTCAACTGCATCACTAGTCTAATAAAAGATACTGCCCAACAGCCTCCCTTTCCCTCACTATAACAAAACACAAGGTCCTTGTGACATTCTCCATGGTCTTGCTCGTCTCCTGGAAAATTTTGAAAATTCATGATCTATGGTTGTAACATACCCTGAATGCTGTGGTTGAATTTGAGGATCTTTCCCATTTCATTTCCTAAGCCTGAACATCCATTGTGCTTTTTCTTGCTTGCAGGAAAAGTACAATACTTCCTACTTCTGTAGGAAGCTTAATCAATTAAGCTTGAGTAATTCATGTCTTTAAACCATCTCAAGATTATTATACAACAAGCAGCATAGAGCTGCACTGGTAGGTTAAGTTACTTGAATTAAATTTGCCTGAGACTAACTAAAAGGACATCAAGAATCTGAACATAAAATGGATGAAAGCATTAAATAAACAAGCCTGTATTTAAATACTAAAAGGCAGGGCAGTTACAGCCTGAGGTTACTGATAAACAATTGGTACTTCACCTGAACATATATTCTCTGATAGAATTATCAACATTACAATACCCAATATTATACTTTAGAGAGAAGTTAAATGCTAGGGAAAGATCTCTTTCATAAGCACTGTTCTGCCTATAAAGTTAGCACAAACACCCTACTCAAATACATAACCAATTATTTTAATGAGATGCTCATGCAAAACCCCCACAGCCACGTACACTGTATCTAGTGACGGCACTGATAAATGCTCATCACAAAACGTTAATTGCATTCCATTTAAAAATACTCAGACAGCCTGTATGATTCAAAATATTGTGTGCCATTTCTCTCTAATTGCTCCAAAGAAATATTTTCCTTTACCTTTCATTTCTATGTGAAGTTTAAAATTGTTCTGGAACTCGATGAAGACAAACACTTTGATGTTTCTTTGCGTAAGGAAAATCTTTACCCAATAAATTACAATTATGTAAATATTAGCCCCCCTGGGGTATAAGTGCCTCTTTGAGGCATAAGATGATTAGAGCAGAAAAATTATTAGATTTGCCCATGACCATGCTATACTTTCCTTCCTCAGGAAATTCTGTTATCAAAGAGTTTAATCCTATTCCCACTGAAGCAAGTAAATTTGGCCACTGAGTTAAATGGAAAGAGAATTCATTTCATCCGTTCAGGCAGTACCCCTAAAAGCCCCAATAATAGTAACATCCCTGGCATGAATATTTAGTTACAGTTTTTAACACTGTCTTTTCACAATTGTGAACGTTTATACTACTAACATTCCCTTTCTAATGACATGAAATCTCAAGCATTTCTGAAAACCTGCAAAATGTTACTAAACGCAGATAACAGCTGGGCAGCAAGCACGCATGCCCGTAATCCCATATTGTGGTTAGTGTGGTGGGAATGCCTGGTGACGGGGCAGCGCACAATTACATTGCTTTTGACGTTAATCCTTAGTGGATGATGCCTTGATCTGATGCTTGCAAGGCTATGACAATGATTACAGGGTTTGCGGGAGATGAGCAACTGCAGCTGTGTAAGAAGAAGAATGCATATAAGAAAAGCATGTTGGTTTTTGTAACCCTGATTACATCACCGAGCCCTTTCTGTCCCTCCCGCAGAAGGCACAGTTTGTACTCTGCTTGTGCAGGCTTTATATTAGGCTTCGAAATCTGTTTGAGGTAGTAAGTAGCAAGTAGTTTGCTCTGCTCTATCCTTTGCTTGTATGATTATAAAAAGGCTCCAACAGAGCTTAACCTGCTTTCCCTAGGAGCAGAGCAGCTGGCTGGAGATTTTCTGTATCCGTTTCCTTACAGGTTTTCTCACTACTGAAGACCATGAGACAGACTGAATTCCCAAGGAATGCAAAGGAAGACAGCAATGGCACAGTACTCAGATTTGAGCCTGTTTGTAGACATACAAGGTTTTGATGACGAAAGGATGAAGCAAACATTATCTGAAGATTAAGGCTTTATCTTTAAAGACCAAGGCCAAAGAAAGTATAGTCTCCTGAATAATTTACACATGCACGTTCTGAAACGCATGTAGATGAGTGTAGAATTTTTAAGAAAGTTTTTTCTTTCATGCATAGAAATGCAAAGTGAATGGTCTTACATGCTCATATTATAATACACAGCATATTCCTGCTTTGCCAAAGGGTTATGGTAACTTAGGCATCTAGAAGTAGGACAATGTGCCAGATTCCAAATATGTTGTCAAGCTTAGCAAGCTTGAGCCATTTTTCAGAAGGGAGATTACAATTCCACAGGTTTGAAGTTTTGTCACATGTTATCAGTCCATGACACCTGCTCACAACATTTGTTATACATGCAAGCCTCCATGAAACTCACATCCTTCTTTGGAAGCACAACAATAATTACCAAGGACATTGGGCAGCGTCTGTGTATTCTTAAAGACCTGACCCTGCAGGTGGTTCAGGGGTTGAAAATTAATATGTAGTAGCAGATTCTAAACTTCAGGAAACTTCTGGGCAGGACTCATGGAAGCACTCAGCAGATGCTTTAGTAGCCTTATTGTCCTAAGATTAAATTGTGCCAGATGGGCTTGATGACTCATATGCTGAATCCTCAAGGTAGTGCATCTACATTGAAGGTGTAGAGGGGCAAAACCTAGACCCTGCAGTGAGGACTCTACTCCAGGTTCTGATATGACACTGGCTCCCCCTTGCTGAAGGGTCTATAAATTGATAACAAGAAGTTATTTTTTAAGCAGCAGTGAACCAGATACTGTCACTCAGCAGCTTCTTGCTGAGATACTTTATTACTGTAATTCAGGTTAGGGCCCAAGATCACACACACTCCTCTGTTGGAGCATCAATGTCAGCAATGCCCCTGATACTCCAGGACTGATGCCAAGCTGAATGGACTAGAAAAAATATGGAGTATTATGGGGTATTTGAGGTTTTTACCATCAGGTAGGGACTCTTGCCAGCTTATCCGAGGAGCACAAGTTTCACTTATTTCTATTACGTTACGCTTACATGTATACACGTGTGCTTATTGTATTATACACAGATGAATCTTGTTGTTCATCCCCCACCCCGATATTCTTATTTTATAGAGGATTGGTACTTATGAAAGTAACTTTCTAAAGTTCACCAGTACTCAGATGAGGACATTAAACCAGTGGTGTCTGCTGATTTTAAGCACAACTCCTAGTCACCTGAACCTAGAATTTACTATTTCTGGAAGTATTACCTAAGTATCTGCAGAAAGATACAGATTTTCCCCATTTTTCTGGGGGGAAATCACTTGCAGCAGAGAGAGATACTTGAACTCCTGAATGCTGCAGAAGAAGAAAAACACTGATGAGAACTCTGGGAACCAGGCTATTCCCCTGCTGCCAGTGACCAGTGGGTATGGCTTTACCCCAGCCCCCAAGCCTACTGAAGTACCTATTGTAACAGATCCATGTGTTTGAGTGCAAAGGAGATTAAATTATCTTTCCAGTACACTGAATGTGACTCAGTCACTCAGCTTTTATTTTTTTTTTTTTTTTAAAAAGGGTTTTGTAGAGAAAAAGCAAACATGATAGGCAGAACTTTTGTGCTCTATCTTCTCCCATAGCCTCCCCCATACAAGAGAAGCTGCAAAATACTCTTTTCAGTTTGTTTACCTGAAGTTCCATAAACTCCATGCTGTTTTGAAAGTCTAAAAGTATTTAATGAGAATGTCTTTGGAAAGCATCATTAAAGAATGAAAATACATTTTTGCAGTGGCCTGCAAGCAGCTTCATTTAATAGGTAATTTTAAGATGACAAATGTTTAAATAAAATGTCTTGACAGTCTTCCTTGGGTAGCTCACCTCTACACTGCTGACAGCCCTGCGACTGCAAAGTAAAACACTATCCAACGTAACACTTCTAACTGGACCTTGAAAACATGGCTGTCCATTCCTAGGAAAGGGATTACCCTCCTTTATAGAGCTGACTGCAGGTAAAGTCACATAGCTGTACACCATTCAAATAGAGAATCTGTTCAATATTTAGTTATTATTTAGTGATAATAGTTGACTAAGATTAAAGCTATAGACTTTGGCCCAATCAGTCTACCATAGCAGATGTTTCAGAGATGTACATTACATGCAGTAAAATCAACTCCACACTGCTATTACGTCTGCTAATAAGCTGCTTCTTAACCCCATTCTTACAATGCTTCCTGAGAGTACTGTACTATTCTGTAAGTGATTTCACATAATTTCAATGTGACCATTGTAGGGTAAGGCATGATTCAACAGGGGCAGGGAAAGGAAAATCAGGATCTGCTACTTATTTCATGTTCTTTGTTAGTATCTCAAAGAGCAACAAAACAACGCAAAAAAAACCAGCTTTAGCAAAATAAAATATTTGAAAGTATGCTTTCATTTTTCCCAAACCTTCAGCTTGATGTGGATCTGCCAGCACTTTACACGATAACTACTTGCACATGGCCTTTATTAACAAACTGCTATTAATTTAAACTTTCTCAGCAATAGGATTACATATTTTAATTGCTTTGGAGATGCTCTAACCAGTCTGAACACTATCTGTTCTTAATCAAGATTTCACAGCCTTTTTCAAAGAGTTGATATCACGCACCAACATCCAAGTCTGCAAATTTTGTGGCAGCTGTTTGGATGGTTACAAAAAAGGAAGGAAAAAACCAAAAAACATTTTTCCAGTACATATTTTTAATTTGTGGTCTTCATCAAAGCAGCATCAAAAGAAATGTTAGTACAAAAATAATAATAATAAAAAAATAAAGATCTCCTTTATAGCTATTCATCACTCCTGAGATGTTACCTCCACAGTTACCACTCATAAGGTTTGGAACCTATTCTCCAAATGTCAAGGCAGTTTCTCTGTACCTTTCCTTTCAGCACTGCAGTGTTTTGTCCACTGGTAATTTTCAGGTAAAGCAAAATTTCAGAATTACAAAAATGAGAAGAGGTGACTTGGACTCCATTCTCCCTTTTTCTCCTTACAGTCAGGAGGAGAAGTTAGACTTACAGACAATTTTATCTATGCTCATATACCTGGTAGGTTTCTTCAAATAAACAGATATTATGCAATATTTGTTACTTTAATTACCACACATAGAAAACTGAAAAGACAACAGATCAGTGTAGGGTGATGGAGGAAATAATACAAGGTCCTGCTGCGAGCAGACTAAAACTAGATTCCCCAGTGTAGGCAGGTAGATAAAAACAGAAATTACTACTGTGTGATGTATATTTCTTAAAATTGGAAGAGAAGGAACCAAAACCAACACTAAGAGGGCTGTTGTGATGCATGAGTTGGAAGGAGAAATAACTACATTAGAAATGTTCCAGATCCCTTTCAGCAGTGGAAATTAATGGAACATTGTCAATTAGCCTGAAACACTTAGCATAATGTATTTGGAATTTGCATGATGGATGATTTATGTAACTCCATAACAAAGGTCAGCACAAGAAAATTCATTTCAATTTCTGTAACTACATTCCTCAGAAAGGTAAAACAAAGGAAAAATTAAATCCACAACACATTTCCCAGGGATGAAGTTGGGCATTTCCTCCTGCACTTAGGCTTTCAAACACTGCCCAGAAATAAAGCCCTTGCTAAAAAGCCAAAACAACCAACTGAGCTTAGGCACAGTACACATGTCTAGAAGTTTCACAGCAGTCCGTGACACTCCTCACAACCTTAACTTAAATTTGGGTGAAAAACGGGTTTCTAGATTTTGGATCTCTGTAAGCACGTACCCTGCTATCACACCTGTGCTGATCCCTTAAGTTCTGTCAGCCTTTGGACTCCACACTGCAAAGCACTCCAAACACACAGCTAATTTCTGTAAGGCTTTTCATACATGAGATGGACACACACCAGAGTGCCTGAATGAACTGGAGCCAGGCAGCAGGAGTGTTCTCCATTCATTACCATACTGTCCTCTCCAGGTAACGCCACCAGATCAGGAACAGATCAGTGATAAAGCAACACAGAAAGCTGCACTGAGATTGTAGCTGCTCAGCAAAGTCTGAATATCTGTCTCAAGAACTGGTCCTTGGTAGACAAGTAAAGAAGAAAACTCCCCTTGCAAAAAACCACTTCTTCCTACAACACCGCAATAAGAGCATACATGGTAGTGCTTCTCCAGGGCTACAGAGTGGTTTATGCAATCAGAAAAATTATTTGCAACTTTATGAATAACATCTTGTGACCCAAACACAAACATCTCAAATAGCAGAATGTTTTTCTTGAACTTAAGATACAGGCAAATTTAAAGAAATCCCAAGTCATTGTACTGTATTTAGACTAATTTAATACCAGCGTATTCCCCCGATGCAAACGCAGCCATCTGTCAGACTCCTTATGGAGCAAGAAGTCAAATACATAATACATTTTAAAAGTATAAAATATTCAACAACAGGCAAGACCTCCCTCTGGTTGCTTGTTAATAAGCTACAGTTATATAGTTGTAAGTGCACGTCTTGCCTTCACTTTTTCATGATTTACTTTAGCAAAAGAAGGAATAAAACCAAAATTTTAGGTTCTTCCACTTACACCTTCTTTCAATTAAAAAAAAAAAAAAAAAGGAGTATTCTTCTCTGGCCTAAACTTTACAAAAGCCTTTGTCAGATAAAACTTCTCATTGAACATGAGCTGTTTGGTATTTGTTACCAGTATAGCTCCTCCTTACTTCATGAAATCAGTGTTAAGTGTAAAATCAATGCTGTGCAGTTTCTTCAGTACAGACCTCCTCCAACAAAAATGATCTGTAGTCTGGAAAGTATTAGAAAACCTAGAGGGAGTCACAGATGGTTCTTCTGTGGCAGTCCAAGATGTTTAAGATTACCCTTCTCCCATTAGAAAAGCCAAACAAAAAAAAGGTATCAGGTGCCACTGCACATATCAGAACTGTATGATTAGAAGTTTGTCACTTCTAATCATACGATTAAATCACAATCAGGTTACACGGAGCAAGACACACCATCTTCCAGGGTTCCAACTGTTCCATCGGAGATGAAGTTGCAGCTAGGGGTTGTACAGTCATCCTGGAGTTTACAGGAGGCTTGTCAGCACTAACTTCTCCCCACTTTCCCCACAACAAGGAGATTCCTGCAGAACCTTCCCAGAAACTTCTCTCACACCTGCCCAGCACTGAAGCAGACCTCTGCAAAGAGAGGCAAGAGGAAGGGTGGGAGGAAGCAGCCCAACTAATATGCAAAGGCAAGGGATAAAACCAAGCTGAGGCTGGGACTGAGAGAGCATGGGGGATAAATCACCAAGGGAAGCGAGGAGACAGGTAGAGAGAAGACAGGGTGGTCCAAGGAGAAGGCAGGTCACCCGAGGTAGCACACGTTGACAAGGTGTGCTTGTCCTTGACAAGGACTCTGCAGTGGTGTGGAAGGAGCAGCTGGAGGAGAGAAGGTAAACACAGACTGGATTTGAAGCTAGACAGATTTGAAACAGATAAAATAAGTAGAGGATTATTTGGTTATCTGTATATAATTATAAACAGAAATAATCTCACTTCCAGGCAGGGAACTTCAAAATGATAAATTACTCCGGACAGGGGGCCTGCTTAAGGTACACAGACCTACATACATTCAGTATCAAGGCTATGGGTGGTGAAAAAATTATTTTGTTAAGAAATTCCATTCCGTAGCAAACATTCATAAAGTACTCCCTTCAAAGAGACATTAAGATGATGAAATGACTTTTTTCTTAGCTATGGTTTTGACTTTCATAATTAATAGTGGCATTTATTAAACATTAATTTGAAAATACATAATTTATGCCCATGGTTAGCATAGGTGAACAGTTCTGTCACTCATGACCTCCATCTTGAGCATTTATCACCACGCATTCCAACATAGCCAAGTGAAGGTTTAATCTTGTAAGTCTTCTTTATGCCCAAGTTTGCCAACCAGTTTGGTATCCATCCACATTAGTAATCGATAGGGTGCCCCTCTGACCATGCCTGGAAGCCACCAAGTGCCGTCAGCAGTGCAAAGCCAGCCTCCTGATGCTCAGGCTCCCTCCTGTTCACATCTTTGGAGACTGAATAGTACAGTAGAAAGACCTGCAGAAATTCATGCCTGAGAGGCAAAAAGAACAATTCCTATAACTGCATTAACCAGACCTGATTTCATGAATGCCCCTTTCTGTGCTGAGACAGGCTAGGCTGAACCACCTTTGGCAGTGATTCATATTAATCCTTTTGATACTGTATGAAACAAACCATCAATGATCACTCAGACAGTAACCAGAGCTCAAATAAGATAGTAAATAACAGCTGAGTTAAAAGAATAGTTTTAGTCGAGACAACTTTTTCTTATCAGTTTGCAGTTACTGAGGTGTAGAAGACAGTATGAGAAAAGGATTTTTATAAAGAAATTACCAGTAGGTGAATACATAAGAATTGACTGGTGTCAAGGCACTTCTCGACCTGCAGACGTGCATCAGTGAACCTCCAGTATTAACTGGAACAAAACAAGAAGAATATCTACAGGCTCCCTGGTCAGTGGCTCTAGCTCAAACCTACCTGGCCAACATGACCTGTACAATGCAGGAAATTTCCTGCCCCGCACAGATATCTAGAATAACTTTGAATGTTTGTGCCTCAGGTACTTCTGCACTTCAATACGCTATTTGTGACATGGACATAATACTATTTCCTTGCATTGCCAGGGGATGCAGGACACTCATATTGGATTAAGTACTGCAGTCACTCAGAATTGAGTATTTCCACTACACATTTCATACAGTTAGGTACCCTGAACAAATTAAATAGGTATTCAAACCTCATCTTTAGTCTTGGGAACGTACAAACATAACTAGAAAACCATTCCAAGTAATTTCCTTAAAACTGTCGTCTCCTGCTTACGCAGCATAAATATCAAAGGGCAACTATCAAATGAATAGATTTAAATTGTATGATTTCCTCATTTAGTCCCTTTCCTACAACAATCAAGGAAAACACTAGGAAAAAGCCCAACAGCAGTTTCACTTACAGTTCCCAGCCTTCTACCTGTGATAGTATAGACACAAAACAAACTTCAGAAAAGGCCTGCCTAATAAAAAATTGATTAGTATTAACATTTCAAGTATTGCCATCTCCCAATTGCAAGGCAATTATAAAAAGACAATTGAGAATATCTTTGAAAATGTGTTTTAGAATTTGTAAGTAGTTAACATTGACAGAAGATTGATGCAGTGCTGCTGAAATCATTTTAGTTGGATCGGCACAAAGTTGGGGAAGAATCACAATCTCATCAGCCAAAAGGTAGCAAGAGGGTACGTTTCATTCAACAAATATCATGTGTTACCTTAAACCTTTTTCATTCCCATTTTTCAAAATGTTAAAAATATTCTGTGATGAGTGGTCAGCTACAAATGCATCATGCCCAAGAAGCCACAGAGTTCTATTCCATAACCTGCTTGCTTCAAAATTAATAATCAAACAAAATTAATCACTGGTTTTTAGTTTAAACCTTCAAAGAAAAATCCCTGTAACACCCACATCAAATCAAGGGCCTGGGGTTGGCAAGATTTGCTGGTGATTTAAGAGTCACTTTCTGCATGTTGAAATTGGACAACCACCAAGAGTACCAATCTTTCTTCTTTTATTTCTGCCTAGAAGAGATTTTCATCAGTACTAGATCAAGACAACAACTTAAGCATATCCATAATTAACTGTAAACTAGCTGAAAAATGCAAAGGAATACACAAGATAACAAAAAATAGTTCTTTTAAAACACTTTATATTTTTCTTGCCCTAGAGGAAATTTTTAAAGTATCCAAGTGTATTCATTTAGTTTCTATTCAGCCCTCTAAAATGTCACAAACCCCACCTGCCCCATAGATTTTGATCTGAATGTTGTACATCTCTTCCAGGCCAACCCTTGCATCCTATCCATCTTCCAGGGACATAACACCCAACACAAAGTTTCTATTCCTGAAACTAAAATCCAGGTTAAGTAGGCCCCAGTCCCATGACTGCTGGCCATACAGTGCTCTTGGATCCCTGACATGAGAGGTTTCCCTGTCTAAAAGACAAGGAAATATGCTCTCCAAACCCTGGCCCAGTTATTTCTGTTATTCATCTCTTCCTTCTTGTAAGAGAGTGCTACCAGCCCACTGGTGAAAAGCACCTCTGCTGCCCAGGCACAGTCTCTCTCTCTACACTGGTGTTATCTACGCCTGTAATCATGAAGCTGAAGTCTCCTGGTCCCAAGGAAAGTGTTCACAGTATCTCACCTGCTGATAAGCAAATTAGGTCACAGAGCAGCCCGAGTGATGCTACAGGGCCACAAAATGAGACAAGCAACCACCTGGAGTGTTTAGAACTGAAAGCAGAAAGCGATAGTAAGAGTTCAATAGCCTCTCCACTTCTGCACTGTACGTTACCAAGATACAAATAGGAAAACTAAACGTTTTGCTGTATAATATGTAAAAAGCAGAAAAGGGCCCACCATCTCTGACATGCTCTGGTCCCTACCTTCTACAAACCTTGTAATCTAAGACACAAGATATGTAATAAGCAAATGTAATGAGTAACAAGGAGTAAGGGAATAGGTATCTCATTTTAAGTTTAGATTATCTATATACAAAATTCCCAAGAAGAATAACCCTAGCATTGAGCAGTACAACATTTATTTGGAAATAAAGGCAGTATTATTTCAGTCATATATAGAAGCAGTTTACTCAGTCTTTGTAACATCTTCTACAGTAGCCTAAGATGACTAACGCATAGGTAAATTCTGGGAAACAGCAATCAGATAGCTGTTATGCAGTCTGTCCTGAAAAGAGTGAAGCACGCAAACTTCTTTGCAGTCTGATAGACAAAGTAACAGGAAATACTGTGGGAAAAGGTGAATAAAGTTTTATACCAGATTTTTTGACTAATTTATCAATAAGCTAGACCAATGTCACTTTTCTAGCTCCATTAGGCCATATACAGCACTGCCATAACCCAATTCGCAGCAGAGAAGATTGCAGGAGAAACTGCAGCTTTTCCATACATGGCTGGTGATGTGTGACCCAGCCCGTGGCAGCCAGCAAGCCCTCTCTTCCCACTGGTAACGAGCAGAAGCTACCTGTGAAAGGTTGGTAGGAAAGGCACAACATTTACAAGTACAGAAGATAAGCATGGGCAGACCAGCTGGAGTCTATACCCAACCCAATGGGGTTTTTTCAGGTTTTTTAGAAAACTGACTGAGAACTGAACATTGTACGTTTGCTTTGGGGGCTGACAGAGAGTCTGAAAACAACCCCCCTTTTCTGAACTGCTGCATTTCCAGTGTTGCTACTACCTTTCTGTTGCACCCCTCTGTCCCACAGCGCTGGCTGCCACGTTGGCAGCACTGTAGCAGCTGCGTAAGACATGCTTGTGAGAAGAGTACGCAGTATCCTGTTTCATGCTATCACTGACACTTCAAATCCTGACCCTGTTCCAGTATTCTGAGATGTTGCCGTAGCAGAGTCACTTAGTATAGCTTTGCAGCACTCAGGAAAGGGAGAGGAGAGCAAGGCAGCAAAAGGATGCTTAGGGAAATATGTAAGAAATGTACATAATATACTGTGATGCACTCCCAGCATCTCGTGATGTGTAGCTCAGGTAACTTTTGAAACAGAGGACAGCTTTGTATTTAGCTCTCAGTAAGTTCCTTTTCCATTAATTTCTTTGATCTTCTTGAGAGCTGTGTAAGCTTTCAGAATTTATGTCATCTTACTGCAAAGGCTTCCACAGCCTGATTGCACTGGGTGAAAAGCACAGAAGTAAAAACGAAGATTAAGTTTCTGCTGTGGGCTTATTTTCTCTGAGTGCTCCTTCTACATCTGATCATCTATCAGCCTTACTCTCTAGCTTCCTGATTCTGAGGTATATGGAAAAAAAAAAAAAAAAAAAAAAAGCAGCTTTATTATTCATCTTCATTCTGTCTGCAAGATGTTCCTCTTTTTAACCTACCATCCCCCTCCACTTCTTGTGCTTTTACACTTAACCTGCCACAGTCTATCAGTCATTGTGTATTTCCCACCTGAACACAGAATCACCTCTTGGGGGGATGTTTTCCTGCTTCTTACAGTTGTCTTATTCTGCTCTGTAACAATGCCACTTTCTTTCTGGTTTTGTTTCCCAAAACATTTTTATAAGTACATTAGTTCTGTTTTTCTGGTACAGTGTCCTTGAACAATCCCCATTCTGCCAGTAAGAAGTTTGCTTTGGTTTAAAACCAATTCTATACCCTTTTAAATGTTAAAGTGCCAGCATTTTAATTATTTTTTTTGTTCAAATAAGCCTATCCCTCATGTGTAGGCATCCACTCCACCACTCCAGATATTTTCCTAACCCTGAAAAAGTTGTTCCCCTTGTTCTTGTGGGCTTTCCCCCCCATACTCTGTGCTGCACATGGAGCCTCTCCATCTCCTGACCTGTGCTAACTTGCAAGTGGAACCAGTGGCTGGAGATTGCAGAAAAGAGCCAAGTACAGTATGAACCTCTTATTTCAACTCTCAAGTGGCCTGTGATTGTACTGAATATTGCCATCATTATCACAGGTTAAACTACCAGTGTGCAGAATCAGAATAACTTCATGAATAATGATTGTGAATAACATACGTTTTTACCTGCTTTACACTGTTCCAGTGGAGCACTTGTTCTAAGTGAAGTGCTCAATAGGCTGATCTAGGAAGTGCAGCAGGTTGTATTTCTTGTTCTCAGTAGTCAAGCTGGCAATGTTTTTGCACTTGCTGACTTCAATTCAGAGAGCACAATTGCTGTCACTGTTACTTTGGGAGGCAGAACCAAACAGTCCAGGGAAATATCGTAAGAGCTGACAACTGCAGAAGTAGGACCCTTCCCACAATGTGAAGAAGCATCCAAGCCATAACACCAAGAAACATATAGCCCTGTTTGTGCTATTTTTTGTATGCCGTCTGATTTTGGAAGCAAACAATCTTTTCTCCAACCATCAAGCCACAATAGCCTTTGAAGATTTATACGGAACGACGGCTAGTAAGTTGTAGTCAGTTAACTACAACACTACTGACATCTCGACCCACCAGCCATGTGGGGAAAAAAGGAGATAAAACAGGTGTGCAAAAGCAAAGAGTAGTTTGATGCTTATTAGAAACAAAACACAGACCGATTAAAGCCCATGCAACAGCTTAATCAGCAGGGAACACAATGGCAAATGAGGGCAAAATTTGTCCCCAGCGTTAAGTCATCCTAACATAAACATTCAGAAATCTTTCATTTGTTTCAAAACAGTGGTTTTCCCATCACCTTCATGGACCCAACTTATTAGTAAAAATATTGCTAAGTATTTGTTAAAAGCTGCAAGTAGTATATAGTACTACAGGAAGGATGTAAAGAATGCAGGCACTTTCCCACCATCACACGTATGAATTTGAGACAATTTTATCCCTGTGTGCTGATTCAACTGCTCCTAAACAAGCTAACCCAAATTCACTTTGCTGCTTTAAACTGAGCTATTTTTCACACTTGTTTCAAATGTGCTTTCCCTAAACAGTCATTACAACTTCAAGTTGAGCAAAGGAAAGAATATAAGTTCAAACTCTCATCCATTTTGATTTAATACAGTAGAAAAATCTCTCATGATACTTGGAATGCAAGAGCAGTGACCGGATTAGAAGATAGTAAATTATCCCAACTAAAATGTGGCATTTGATAGACACTGAAGTGGCATTCGTTAGGTAGTACTATCAGAACACAAAACACACAAAGGAAAAAATTAGGGAAACTACATTAGTCTGTACAAAGTAATTCACTATTTTCTCCTCCTCATCTGCTTTATTGTGGCAAGGAGTAGCGAATAGACAGAACTGTGCTTTGTTACTTTTACCCTATTGTATCCTTCATTTATTTTACTGGTTTAAAGTTCGGAGCTTGTGAATACCAGTAACAGCCATGCCAGTAACACTTACTATGTAAGTTTTAGTCCTGTCAAACACGAACAAATGATTATAGTTGGTGGCCCAGACTTCTAAAGCATTATTAAATTACACCGAGTCCATGCATAATAGTGCCTTTCCTTCCATCCTCTTACTAGTTTCACAACACAGCTTTTTTTTTCTACTATCAATTGACATTATTTTCTCAAACGCAAGTGCTGCAGCCACCCTTACTCCCACCGTAGGTACCTCAGTAGCCTACAAGGTATGACTGGGGATCTGTGGGGTCCTCTCCCACCCGGGCTGGCAGCCGGGCACCTGGCAGTCAGCTAAAACTGCCTCCTCTTCATCAGAGGAATTTCTCCCCTTCCTGACTTTGTTTTACAGATAATGTCCAGAACAGTGCCAATAATGTAGAAATAATTTCAAGCATTTATAACTTAAAAGAACATTTCCAGTGTTCAAAATAATATCATTTTAACTTGGAGAACTAAGTGAATTTTAGAAAGTGAAATTAATGGAAACAAATGTAGATCTTTCGATAGAGCCAAAGGGCTCCTCCCAAGCTTACACTGCATTGTTTCCTGGGATTCTTCACCAAATACAAATTAAAATACTGGAAAAGCAAAGATTAGGGGATTCTTCCTTTACAGCAAAGTATACTAGAGAGATGGAAATAATGAAATTGGTATCACATACCAGATTAGAACAAAATACTAATCTTTGTTCTATTGACCCAGTTGCCTTGATGACAAGACTTGAGGAAAAAAAACAAACCAAGAAAGTAAAAAAGTCCTAACCCTCCAATAAATAAGTCAAAGACTTTTGAGTCTGCTTTAATTCAGCACAGGCTTGTTTTCATGATGTGTGCTAACAGCAGTGCCCATTAACATAGTCTTTTACAAGCAAAATACAACTATCTGCTCTCATTCAGTATTACTTATTCATTTTACCTCTATGAATAATGAATATACCTTACCAAATGTTGAAGAACTTTAAAAAACTTTATTATTCTTAAGAATTTTGCAATCCACTTAAGAAAAATCAGAGCTTTTTTAAAATATAAAAATATAATTCTCCTTTATATTTAACAATGTTACTATTTGTCCTTAATTCATTCTTCTAGCAACAGAAGTCCGTGAGTATTTAATTACTGATAACTCACAAAAGCAAAGCATGGTTATATGACAATATATACCTATGTTACGCTAAGAAGATGGTGAAGAAAGGGTGCCTCTTACTCACCATAATGGTTTCCATTGGCTATTCAGTCATATCAGTAAGTATTTTTTATTTATTTTTAGAAAATGCCCAGTGGCATTTCCAATCAAACATAGGTACAGGAGGGTGAGATTAGATAGATTTTAAAAAAGTAGTTCTAAGGATGATGCAAAGAAAGAACAGCCTTTTATACATATGCCAAGCTAAGCGAAGGCAACTGGTTTAGTGCAGGGCTACTTGACAGCTTGTTTTCATTTACAGGTGGGCCTCCAGTGGAAAAATCCCAATTTCATGTTTGGAGCCTAAAGTCAAGTTTGCAAGGATCGGCAGACAAGAGATCTGGCATGCATTCACGCTCTTTAATTTTGGTAGTTAATCCTTTCACACAGAACACACATTCAGCTGGCCTGACCTTTCCCCAGGCTTGAAACGGTCATGCAAGGTGGTGCTTCATTCAAGGAGATAACTATAAGCAATCACGGGGTTAAAACATTCCCAACCTGAAAGACTCATGAAAGCACAAACCCTTTAGAAATCCTTAAAATTATAATAGAAGCCATAATGAAAAGACTATTTGGGTTTCACACAGTATTCAAATAGTTTTGCAACATTCTTTTTGCCATGTTCAAAGCAACTCTGGAGTCCAGCTATTTCTCCCAGAAGAAACTGATGAGGTTTCTCTCTTTCTACCTTACAAAAAGATCAATAATAAGATTCCTCCTGGATCTTTACCTTCTGCCACTTTAGCTCTCCAACTCAGTGTTATTTTAATATCAGGTTATTTTCACAGTTTATACCAGAAACACAGGTTTAAATGTTTTTTTCCCCAAACATTAAGAAAGCTAAGCAGCATGCAAACAGAAAGTTTAACCATTCCTGTAGGACATAACTAATACTTTTGAAGATTGAAAATATATGAGACATAGCTATGCTAAAATATATTGGCTTCAAGTTAATAAACTGAAGGAATCACATGCCTTTCAGGTTATTACAGATATTCACTGCCAGTAACAAACCACAACGGGGAACATATGGGGAAGGAGAAACTGAATTTAAATTTCAAGTGCATACAAACTAGTCATACATGTAAAGTATATTCTACCAATATAATTACAAATAGTAATTGTTCTGCCATATAAATATATTTTTTAAGGAGGTACACATATCTGATGAAGAGATTTTCAATTTAAAAATCTTGGTAAGACACCAGTGCTTAGTCTTTCAAAAGAGTATTCTTTAAAAGCTCAATCCCAGGCCAAAAATGTCACTGCAGAAGCAAAAGAGACAAGCATGCAAAGCTCTATAAACATTTTAGGGAGATTCAGATAACATATGGGCAAAACTAAGGGGATTTTTTAAAAGCCCAAAGAAAAGATATAGTGTTTACAAAAGAGAAGCAGTCAGCAGTTTTCAGGTTCAGAGCCCATTCAACTATTTTAAGTTTAGAGATTTGTCCTCACTTTGAAAAATCAATGCAAATGGCCAGAGATTCAGTAATGTAATAACAAAGCACACAGCCACTGTCTAGCAAAATCACACAGGCACTTTCCGCCTGGCATGTGTCCTGCTCTGCATTCACAGCCAGAGATGTGGAGTTAAAAGCAGCACCATTAGTGGCTCTTTACTAACATTTCCCAACTGCTCTAGATCCCTGTTCCCAGCTATCAAAGTTAACTGGACTTCCATATGTGACTCAATAGAAACATGTTGTCCTTAGATAGTTTCATCTCTTTTGTCAGAGACTGGGACTGTTGTTAAAGACAGTTTTCTTCTATTATAATGGTCTTTCATCAACAGAATTATGCTGCTTGTTACCATTCAAGGGGAAAAAAAAAGAAAGGCATATTGATGGTCACAACAGTCTTCTAGAAACCCAGTATTTTAAGGATCAGCACTTCCATCAGAAATCTGCAGAAATTCTTAGAAAAGGGATAATTTGGCTGCAGTCTTTATGGGTACAGGAATTGGAATAATCATATTTCACTTTAACTTTCCATTTTGGGTGTCATTATCAGGGGGAAAATTTTCTTAGAAGTAATCCTTAATCATATTTAAAATAAAAATTCACTAAATGAACTTTACTGATATTCCTAAAATAATTTCTGGACTGTCTAAAATATCTCCCAATGATTACTATCATCTAATATACAAAGCCCAATGAATGAGGTGTCCTTTCTTGGATTAAAGTCCAGTACCCCAATACAGAACAATACAGCTCTTTCCAATTGTTCTTTGGCTTATTCCCCTGTGTACCTGCACAATACGTTGAATAATATGGTGGATGTTTTTATACTTCTGAATAAAGCAATTTGTGCTTCTGAATTTGTACAAACCTTTGGATAGCTTTAAACAAATGAGGCTTTACATGAGAAACAGTATTTGTTGCAGCAACCGTAATTTCTACTGTCATTTAAATTAATCAGGCTTGCTTGGTACTTTCTATTAAACTGTTACAAAAGGGAATCTTTTTCTCATTTAACTTTTTCCTCTTAAGGTATAAGCAAATTTATTTCTTAGCTAGATCTCCTAAGGAAATGAGATTTGTGCATTGAAACTGCATAACTTCAATGAGTTGTAAATCCATTTGCAAATTTCAGTTAAATGCAATGGGGAAGTAAAAATCCTGAGGTATTGAAAATGCTTATAAGCTTCATAACATGTTCAGGGAGGGAAATAGGCCCTTGCAGACTTCTGGTCCTAATTGAATGTGAAATCTCAAAAATTTCCTTATAAACACTACCCGCTGACTGAGCACAAAGGTGAATCCAAATGAACTATCGCTTTTACCGAGCTCTCCAGATCAAAATTTTATATGGACCATCAGATGCTTAGACTGCTTCCACTGTGAGCTCTCTGGATAAGCAGAGGATTTCTGCCTCCAAAGCTCCTTATCCAACCCCATCCACGAGAACTAAATGTGTTTCAATGCTATTTCAGAGGAAGGTTCACCTCCTGCATCTTAGCCAATAGCCCTAGCTAATACTTGAACAGAAGAATAGCACTGACATTTGATGTAATTTCATCACAAAGAAGAATATACATGATTAGTTGAATGAGGCATCTAGGGACCTACCCAATTCCAGAGTCATTCACGGGGAAAAAATGCCAGCATATTTCACAAACATCTGGATATCCTGTTCAAAGTATTTCTTTGCTATTTTTTAAAAAAGAACATAACTGAAATAATGTGTTTTCTTCAAATTTCTCTTTGAGAAGACTGAATAAATTCTGTCTCAGACTTTCATGAACCAAAATCCCTCCAATTTATCCTCAAACTCCCAAAAGTCAGAAATACACCCTCACATACAGGCACACACTAACACAATCACAAATTGGGAAAATGAAGCCAAAACTTCATCAGAACTGATGGAAGCAGCTTCTTAAATTTACTTCAATTAGAGAGCATGCTGATTCATGGATGGTTACTAGAGGAGATACACAGTTCAAGTTAGCCTCTCAGGCTCTAGATATCCGAATGTAAATGTGATGCTTCTAATTCTGATGGCTGTTATCAAACCTTCTCTACTGTAGACAGCAGCCCTAATTTAAAGAAGGCAGCAAAGTGACATTTGGCATGATTCTTTTTCACAAAAAGTTGTCCCAAGCTGAAATGTCTTTGTAAACTTAATTTATTAACATCCTTCTTGAGATTTTTCAAAGTGTTGTTTCCATTTCAACCAGTAAAGAACTGACTTCAGAGAAAACAGTTCTACCTGCGAGCATAATTAGACCTCTGAGAATCACACTTTTTATAACATTCCCATAGAACGTCTTACATTCTGATATGGAATAAAACTGTATTACCACTTAGTTTCAGGAGACCTCTATCTCACTTCAAAGCTGCCTTCTAGACCTATCAGTATCAACATTCAAATGATTAACAATGTTCAGAAACATCTGTTGACATTATTAATTGTCAAAAACCATTCATGGTGTCAGGTCTTCATCTGCAGTTTTTAGTTAAGGTATATTCAGCGTTATACTGAGCAGATACACCTCTAGTGCAAACCGCATCCTGGGGTGAAGTTGTCCAGACTACTCTGTGTACTTAAGTAGTCTAGCATAGCAATAGAGAAAGACTGAGGCATTGACTTCAAACACTTAACACGTTTGCCTGTGCAAGCAGTTGTTCTAATAGCTAACAAATAATCCATTAATAAAGTTTAGGTATCATCTCTAAAATAGGGCTACAAATGAGAAAGTGAAAATATATTTGATTGGTGAACTTTTAATATGGATTGATTAAATTCAAAGAAATCACATTAGTTGTGCAAAGAAGGCTTATTAAATAACACAAGAATGCTCACCAGCAGCAAATAATCAATGGCTTAATACAGAAAAATAAAAGGACGCTGTATCTGAAGCCAAGAACATTTACGGCAGGGTTATTCAGAATACAAAGAAAAAAATGGATTCCTAAAAATATTCCTTTAGACTAGCTACTATATTTTGCTCGCGCTCTCTCACACACAATTAACCTGGGAAACATTAGTGGTTTTCTAAGTCTTGATGTTTTCTTTATGTACCAATATATTTCTTACTATTGACAGTATGTCAGGCCAGTAACGTATGTTCAAGGGAATAAAAGCTATATTTAGAAGACAAAAAGTACAAACTGACAAGGGGAAAAAACTGCAGCTACACAGAACTTAGAAGAATATATGCAATATGTAACAAAAGAGGTCATCCTTCTTGGAATGAATTGTAAACATGATAGCATTAAGCAAAGAGCTTACAGGAAATCATAAGCCATGAGGTCACTGGTTCAAGAAAACATGATTATGTTTTATAACTAGTTCAAGAAAACAAGCAAACTGAACTATGTGCTATTTTTCATTTTTCAGAGTGTTATGCGCAGTACATTCAGGTTTTTAAGTAGTTTTAATTCCGTTATTTTAAAGGATAAATTTATGTACCTAGGTTTCTACAGCTCATTTTGATGCCTAACATGGTACCACCTTCCTTTAGCTTCCTTCTCCCAGTTTTCAGGTGATTTCTTTAAACACCCTTCATTTGATTTAATTTGGTCTAATTTAATTTCTGTTTTATATTGTCATCATTTTCACCCTAATATCACATCTCTGTATTTACTCTTCTCCCAGATGCCTCCATTATCTCCTTTATCATGGAATTTAGCTTTTCATCCTTAAATCTACTGATTTGCTCTCTATTCTAATTCCGTTTTTGCTTTCTGTGATGCAGCCTGACCCTTTTATCAGCTATCCCATCACTTTTCAGTCTGTCTTCTTTCTCTAAAATGACTCCTGAGAGACTCCACAGACCTGCAGAGCTGAAGCAGAGATCCCCTGAAGATCATCAGTGTCTGGAAGAGAGCAATTTCACTTCCTGACATCTGAAAAGATGCCTGTTTCAAGGCTTTTCACTTGTACAGAACCAAAATTTTTACAGTACCAGAGTACTCTGTAGTAGTTGTTGCATTTGACATTCTTTTGGGGAGTCTCAGAAATTTAAAAATCCTTTGTGACTTGAAAAAATCTAAGTGATGAAAGGTGAGTTATTAACGTCTCACAGCACAAAAGAGAATCACAGGAGGCTGGAAGAATGAGGAATATCTAAAAGAAACAACGCTTGTCTACCAGTCCTTAAAAACCAGACTATATGCACCTATGTGAAAGCCTGCCAGTCAACTAGGTGTGAAGATTTTTGATAAATTAACCGAAGGATAGAATTTCAATGTACAGTCACGTGAAAAGTGTTCCCAGCTATAATAAAGCCAAAGTTCAATAATAAGCCTCAGAAGTATCTTTAAATATAATATATATTTGAGATTGCACTGACTTATGGCTATATTCAAAGTACAAAGAGAATCTCCTCTGATGACATAAGATACACATTAAATTATAAATTTACAGATGTCAATGAATATTTTCAGAAAATACATTTAATATCCATCAAATCAGTGCTGCAATTCTGAAGAAACACAATTTTTCACTACTAAGAACAAAATCACCCTTAATCCTTGCTATAGCTTAAATAACTCAGCTGTTAATCACAGTGCTGTGACATATATTTCTCTATATAAAAGGCTGAAGAAAGAAAGGGAAACAAAAAAATAAAATTCATAGTCAAACACAAACAAAGCTGATCAGAGGTCCAATGGTTTTAAATATCCCCACTTAAGGTCTAAATATGACTTCACTAGTCAGTTAATTTTCTTCACACGACTTCATGGCACGTAACAGCTAAGAATCAAATCCTTTCATTTTATCATCTGGCCATTCACTCTATAATCTATACACAACAGTAATCTTTTTAGAAGACATACATAATAAACTGAAGGTACCAAGATAACATTTATTACAGGACCCAAAATACCATTTGACTATCTTCTATTCCAACAAGAAAAAAGCAGACCCATCTTGGACGCCATGAACTCTTGCCAAAAAAATTACATACCATCGTTACCTTTTATAAAACCAAGTAACCTAAACCTACTAAAAATGTTCACCCTGCCAATACCAGCTGACGTGTTGGGAGGGAACAGGGCTCTTTCAGCGTGCCCCAAAGCCACAGCTTACTAAGCAGCCTGTTTACCTCCCATCAAAGCAAAATGATGTAATAGAAGATCTCACCAGTACAATCTTGCCCTTGGTTTTACATCACGCACTCCGATACATCAAAAAGAAAAAAGTCAGTTCCTCAGAGTCACTCAACGCCACTTACAGTTCCACAGCCAAACACATTAAGTCTACCCCAAAAACGATAGCAAGAGCGTGAATTTTAATAATGCTCACACACACTCACCTTTTATTCACCATATTAAACAGCCTTAAAATAAAGCACCATTAAAACTGCTTTCTGTAATCCACTTGTAAAGATAAACAATTACTAATACTTGCTTTAGCTTTTAAACATCATCCTTAGTCTCTTCATCCTTCAAAGGCTGACACAGCCTTTGTATCCCTTTCAGCTTGTATCCCAATGGAGTAAGGAAAACCATATATACCATATTATGTTAAAATAATAAAGTTGTCAATGTTAAATACTGACATCATGCTGCTGATCATAAAAATGTAATTATTAAATTAGAGGACACATGGATTTAATAATGTATAGTAAATCTTTACTTTGAATAAACATATTAGAATCAAGTGATTCAGAAAATGAAAACATGTAATACCAAGCTGACATAATGAGGAGTATTTTAGGATATTGGATCAACAACTTACCAAGAAAAAACACAAGGCTTATTTCAGGACTTGTTGCAGTAACTTCTGTTCCTGGGATCCACAACATGATTCCGATTTTGCCTCTCCTTTCAGGCTGCAGTACATTTTTAAATATTCTGTGAATTGAGAGAAATGTTATTCTTTGAATGTGTTCTCAAAAAGATAAAAATAGTTCATGCTATAAGATCATTTTGATCCATGAAGAATTATCCACAATATTCGCAAGGGGTGAAGTCTTGTATACTAACAAAAAAAAAAAAATATCTGCTTACTAATATTGATTAAGAACATATGTTGATTTTCCTCTTGATTAACCAAAATTATATAGTAAAGTGTTGGGTTATAGAAATAAATAGAATAATGTAGAGAAAAACATACCATCTCCACAGTATTAACTACTCCATCTTCTTTATTTTAATGCTATTATTTACTTGTAAGAATATTCTACATACTGTAGCTATTTTTCTACAAAAATTTCTTCCAGATGAGCAATTACAACCCCTTAACTTTCATATTTAAGTTTTTTAGGTATTAAGAGAAATTATCTTGTGACATCTTGACATAATTTCCCCATCGTGCAAACAAACTTAGCATGCTTTCAGCTAAGTATCACTTCGAAAGTGGACTTCCACTTTACCACCTGTATTACAACTAAACGAGGAAAGTCATTATTGATGTAATAATTTTCCTTGAAGCTTAATGATTAGTAAAAGGAAAAATCATACTTTTTTTTTTGCTTACATTCAAACTCCAGTAAGTATTATGTTTTCAAGAAGCTTTTAACCTTCAGCTGGAGTTCATTTGTTACTGCTGTCAGCTGGATTTTTCAATTCTTCAGCTACAATTCTTTCAGCTTTTTCAACACTAATTCTTTGATTTTTTCAACTACAATCATTGCATTATCGTCTATAACACTGCCTAACCTCTGTGCACACAAGATTTGTGAAGTATTTCTAGTTATAAGTGGCTTAGGGTGCCAATTGTTCCACTGTCAGCACTTTGCTCCCTACCAGGTATCTGTGGGCTCCTGCACTGACAGTAAGCACCCCAGTCGTGTGCATGCAGCACCCCTAAACGGCAGACCTCCCCCCTGCAGGGACACGTCCAAATATGACATTGTGTTGACTATTATAAACTGTTAATGATAGAAGTCATTCAGGGTGCAGGATTTTTAAAACGTCATTAAAAACCCAGACATCTTTCTACCACAACAAATATGAAACTGAAAAAAATAAAGGTAGAAGGTATTAATCAATACAGAAATGGTCAACGGTTTGTTAATTCATACTACGTTGCCTCCTTGAGTGAGGGGAATTCGCAGTGAGGAGCCCTGAGACCAAATGACTCAGCAAGGTAAGTGGGACTTTTTTCCAAGTGCCAGAAGGAGAAAAAAAAGTTTCCTACTCGTTACTATTTGCTGCTCCTTGTCACCATTAATCTTTTTAGTCTCTCTTAGTTTGGATTTTTTTATTTTTCATGTAAAGTAAATATGAACTGTAACTGATCACCAACTATAACTTCCAGGACATGCCTGTAGCAGAACTACTGGGGCCTTCAAAACCAGCAGATCCCAAGCAATCTTAAGGGAAGTCACAGAGGAGATATTCCTCCAAGGAAAAATTTAGGATTAAGCTCAGCTGTTTTACTGAATGTGTTTAGTTACATAGTGTAGCCACAAGAGGGAATCTCAACCCACTTGTTAACTCTTTTTTAACTAGTTTATCAAAGTCCAAGCCACTCACAAGCTAGGTTCTTCAATTTACAACAAAATCTCAGATTCACGACTTAAAATTCAAAATGTTAGTCTAAACTGGTGCTGAAACTTGCAGTATAAAGACACTGGAAGAAAGGGAAAATATGCAAGACTAAATGTCAGCTGCTTAACAGACGTGCTTGACCCTAGCCTACTTTGGTTTGGGCTGGCTATGGAGCAACAGGTCTTGCCCCACAGTGAACCTGTGAGCTGGAAAGCTCCTGGCTGACGTACAAGGAGGTGAAAGTGCCTCAAAGATATTTTGAAAGGTGTTTTCGAAGCACCAAAAAATGCAAGATAACCAGAGTACAGAACAGGATATCGGAGCTAAACCCAAGATGTCTATCTCATCTATACTATTAACTAGCAGCCAGCTACTTCGCTCTATCAATGTTGCTGTCAGGATGAGCCCAGTTTGAGCCCTCCCTGGACTGCAGCTGGGCGGCACACCAGGTCACTCCCCCCTTGAGCAGGGGTGCCTCTCAAGGTTTAAGTTTTCTTGCCCAAGACTGAGATCCTTCCTTGCCCAAGGCAGAGAGATCCCTTTACCTATGACACCTCTTCAGCAAGCGATTGATAGCATGCTGAATTACTACTAATGAGACATTATTAATCCATGTAGCTACTCAATATATTATAAACACTGTATAGATAATTTCATTAGGCATAAACCATTGTCCAAGTCTGAGAAGATTGGACCTAGCTGCATCTAGGCTGCATAAGGAGTTTGGAAAGCAAGGGGTTTGCTCTGAACCTCATGACTCAAGGGGAGGGTCTTCCTATCCTTTGCATCTCTGGTCTCTGTGTGAAGTATTCTAACTCAATTCTAACTTAATTTTCCTTTGTATGTTTTTTTCCATGCAGTAATTAATAAGGTGGCTCTTGCTGTCAAACTTATTGAACCTTGGTAAACCACTATTAAACTTTGTTAAATCCCATCAAAATAATTTGACAGAGTTCAAGAAATCTTTTACCTCATTAAAATATATTGCTGCTTCTCTCTTTTGAGTGAGGTACATTCCACTCATCTGTGACAGCTGCACAACCATAAAAATGAAGATACCAAACCAAACAAAGAGTCCTTTTGTAAGGAACTCAAATCACATCCAACCAATCTGCAAAGCAGACAGTTTCTGGGATTTAAGGCAAGCAATGCAGCCAGGGAAGGACCTGGCTGAGGCAGAGGAGAAGCCACAGTTATTTAGCTAAGAACACAGCAATTGCCTTTTTCTTGAGCAAGAGGAACCATGGCAGGTGTGGGACAGAGCCAGCAGCTCTCATGCCTGCATCAACAGCTAATTCAACAACCAGCTGCAATACAAGCTATACAAGCTATGGTGTGAACATACGGTTCCCACAGACCAAGCTCCACCTCCTGAGATGGGTGAAGTGGAGGGATTATAAATTCATTGTTGGTCGTTTCCACCTCTAAAATACCAGCAACAGTCCTGCAGAGGAATAGGTATGTTCAACAATCCCATACAGCAAATCCATTTTGCTCCCCTCCCATAGAATGAGGGCTCAATGCTGCTTTGGGAAATTACACTTGTGGTAGGTACTGCCCACTGGAAAACAAGCCTCTGTCCTCCTGCACCAGAAATATTCCCCTGAAAACAGGGATGCTTGCCAAAAGAAAAAAAAAAAAAAAAAGTGAGTTTGACTGACTGTATCAGACAAGAAGATAACTAAGTTTATGCATCTGGAAAGGACTGTGTATCTGGTTGATTTTGATACACTCTTTTCCATATTATAATGCTTCTCAAATATGGAGATGAACGCAAGTAAACTGAATTTATTGATGCTAAAATAAATGTAATTTTCCTTGAAAGATGATGAAAAAATAAAAAAGTATTTGTCATTTACAGTCAAAACATTTTTTATTTGTCTGCAACTGGCCACTTTTTTATAAAGTAAGGCATAGGGATTTCACAACCAGAAACACGTCATCAGGTAATGTTAAACTTCATTCACAAATTATTTCTTTCTCCAGAATAAGTACACACATTCAGAAGTGAACCACAGCTTTATATAAATTTGATCACATATCTGGATAACCCTTTATGAAAACCTGCACACCTCAAACTGCTATGTGGTAAGGACATACACAGTCACCATTTCACCACTGCTAATTTCTTTCTTCCTTTTGGAAGAAGGCCAGGTACCAGTTAGATCTCTTTCTTTGAGACAGGAGCTGCTTCCCATAGTTCATACCTGAAAGGTTTTCCTTGAATCTCAGGGCAGCCTGGCAGAAGTGACAGAAAATAAGTAACCATGAAAACATAAGTTCTTTACCTGCATTCTTTCTTGCCCATAGCACTAAACTGCTTATCTAGTACAAAACCATGATGCAGCTTAAAATATTTTTATGTCTGTGTATATCAATCTCCAAAAAAGAGAAGCATAACTTAAAAAAAAAACATAAACCACAAAAGTACAGTCTATGTACTATTATAAATACAGAAAGGAGCACTTGCTACCCCTGGGAAAGCCAAGAGATTTCAAACGTGGTATTACTTTCACTCCACCTAACCCAAGTATTCTATAGCATTATTTGTTTTTACAGTGTATCCTAAATATTTTTAAGTTTGAGTATGCTTTACAACTGCCAAATGATAGCTTAGCAGATGATTACCTGTTCTCTCTGTTGGTTATTTCTTGCTCTTAGACAAAGAAATACCACTTTCAGAATGCTGATAACATTGTGTAAACATTATGATTACTTCATACCAATGCAGCATCATATAGGAGCTCCAGCTCTGGGAATCGCGACCATACGCTCCTACTGAAGGATTCCCCAAGGGCTGGCCACAGCAGCCTCACTCAGACAGTCATTAGGATGAGGCATTAGACAAAACGCACACTCTTCTGCACAGCATGGAAAGGGAGCTAGCTTCACAGTACATTTCTTACCAGGGAATCTCAGTACACAGTGTCTTTGCATCATGGAGCAGCTTAATTAAAAAAGGACTATCTTCCACAACGCAACTGCTGACAACCCTCCCGGACTGAACCAACAGAGAAATTAAAACAGTGCAGTGGAGACTAACGCAAAAAGCTGCATGCCTGTTTCTATCCCTAAACAAAAGACAATAATTTCTAAAAGGCCCTTTTCCAAACCCATCTGGCTGCTGGATGGATGATCATTCACGAGTAGCTTCATCTGGACACTCACAGGTAATGCAAATGTATTCGAGATGGAGCTGCAGAATTCTGTGGAGAAGCCTATGATTTGATAAGCTAATGATCTGAGAAGATGATCACTGGCAGAACTGGTTTGATTTTATTTTAAACTGGCTTTGGAATTCTCAAATAAGTGTTTTGCATTAGTGGGTAAAAGGCCCCAGTGAGTAATTTTTACTTGCTGATAAATGTTAGATGCCTCTCAGAAAGCATGTAAGAAGTCCCTGAAATGCTACAGAAAGCCTGTGGACACACCGTACACATGACTACAGCCAGCATTTCTTTCAGTTAATGTATCCAACCAAAAGCAAAAATCACAGAACAATTTTAAGGTTGAAAGGGACCTTTGGAGTTCCTGTGATATAATCCCTTACTTTAAACAAAATTAACTTACACACATTTTCCGCCTTTTTTTACTCAGCATATAACAAGAAAATATTCAGTATATTGAATGGTACTGGTACAAGTGCTCACAGCAAGGGGTGAAGATCTTAACAGATGACAGAAGTCAATTATTACAGTCACAAACTTTGCTGGAATTTAATGCTTTTTTAATTATTATTTTTATTTCTTAGAAGAATTAGCTTACACATTCCTCATTTCTGTACAAGCCAGTGGCTTCCTTCTCTCATGTAAGCACTAACCCGCTCCCCCAGGAGGCATCACGCTCCACAGGGCCAGCAGGAACAGAGAACAAAGATTCTGTGGAGATGCAAAATTAAGTGGAGATTTCAGAAATACTGCAATGGTTTCCTTACCATGGGGGTGTCAGGACGACCCAACAAAAAGCTCACAACACAACAAAAAGAAAACCAGGAATCTGAAGCATCCTTGATTTTAAATCTCCATGTTGCAACAGGTACCACATGGGTAAAACAAAGGGATTCAAACAAAGATGTTTCAGTCAGGACCCTAGCACCAAATAGCAGTATTTTCAATCCAACTATGTCTCCTGCAGGACTGAAAATGATGTACACAACAAAGTGATGGGTTTAAAGTCATGAGATTCTTAAAGTCCCAAATGGGTTCATTTTATATCACATTAGTCACAGCAGTTCCAGCCCTCACAACATTGCAAAATGGGATATAGAAAACAACTGATATTTTACTCACACAGAATATATCATTTGGGAGTTCTAAGTATCTAAAATACCACTAATTTGAAATGCCCCAACAGTACCTTATGGCAGCAAGGGTTCAGCTCCCCTAGGCTTCCCTTTTCCTCAGCCACCTCAGAGGGGTCACAGTTCCCACGGTTCCCTCCCCCTCGATGAGCATGCTGTGCGCGACAGGAATTGCACGGCTGTGCATCAGTTGATGGGCTCTGACCCAGAAAGAAAGAAGTGGCTGTTAAGATGAACTCTTATCTGTCCCAAGTGAAATACCAAGACAGCTACAGTGAACTTGTAGCATACCCAGCAAAAACATTATCTGCTTTTTTTTTCCCCAATGATTTATTTTTGTAAAGGATTTCCACAGTAAACAAACAATCTTGATGGACACTGTGTCAACAGTACTGTTGAAAAACGCTGGCCCAGATATCCTAATCACATTTTCAGATTTTTTTATATTGCTTTTTACAAAAAAATGTGACAGGACTTGGTTGCCATCTGATTATTACCTCCATGTTAATTCTTGCTTATTATTTCACCCGGTTTAAAATTCTTTATTGAAACTTATTCTATATGAAACCATTGTCCTTTGAATAATTATAATAATGAGACAGCGTATAAAATCTTCTTTCTTACAACATCTATCTTTCCCACCCATATGTTCATAAGCAGACTACTTGCATTGGAATATTCATGAGGTATAAATAATAAAAAAAAAGCATGAAAGCCACTAGAGTGTAGGTAGAAAATTTACTCTCCTTGCTAGTTCTTAACTTTCAGTTAACTTTCTTACAAGTGTACAATAACTTGAAGCAAAATCTCTCCTTTGAGAGAAACTACTAAGCAACATTTCCAGTTAACAACGTACTCCATCTTTTAAATACACATACTGCCACAGGATATCAATGCAACAGTCCCGACCTCTGATAACGTAACACTGTTGACTATTAAGAGCAGGGGTAGCTAGAATCAAGGACTGGAACAAGATGTTCTGTGCATTATTCTCTCATCTCCCCCATTGAAATTGCTGCCTGTAATAGTGTCGGTAGCTGGTTTATGTTCTTACTAACATCACTGATTCAAAGTGGTTTTAAATACAGTTATATAGTTTTCCAGCCTAAGTGGGAATTCGCACACTCCTCAGGGGATGTTTTACTACCTTAAGACAGAAACAGCTTAGAACATGGTTTAGCATCACTTAGTATTTTCTGACCATAACGTTTTGGGTTTTTTTCCTGCAAACGGACATTTTAGAGACACGTGGTCCCAGTGCCTTCATCAGTTCCAGTGCTAGAAGTAGGTGAAGAAAAGGAAAGATCTACAGTAAACATGGATAACTAAATTATTCCTAGCCTGATGGCATAGTAATGCTAACCAGGAAGAATTTTTTTTAATAGCTTTTTGGTAGTCCAGCAGATATCTGATTCAGAGATCTCTGACCTCTAAAGATGGACACTGAAGATTCCTGTGCAAGTCAGCCTCAAAGGCAAAGATTTCCTAAATCCTTCTTGCACATGCAGCGCAGGAAGAGAAAGTCATTTCAGATGTGCGGGGTAAGAAGAGAAAGAAGCTGACAATGTAGAATAGGAGAAGAAAAGCAACAGGGATTTTTCCTATCAAGGTTTTGTTACATACTTCTAATTATATTTGCTCAGAAATAATACAGGTGTTTATATTCAGGGTGATAATAAAAATAAAAAGGCAGTACACATTGCAAGAAGTGTTTCCATAGTTATTTCAGTGTTCTTTCATAAGTTGAATTATTAACAGTAATACCACATTTTTGAAGGCAGAGGTACAGAACTCTGGCAATACAGAAATACATTATTTGCAAGCAACAGTCTTAAAATGGTTGCAAACAAGCAACACTACCTTGTATTTGCAGTTGTTAAGAGTTACACATTATCCTATCAGGGAGGAACAACACATGATTTTACTTCTAACCCAGATAGTTCAAATGCTCAACAAGATGTACTGTCATGAGTTATTTACAAGCAGGTCATACAGAATTTCCCTTGCCAAAATTATTCAGCAAATATTCTGTAAATAATTTCAAAAAGCATCTGGCTCAGAGCTACCAAGTTTTGTACATGGATGCCATTTTATGCAAATTGTCTCAAATACATCAGTATGTTTCAAAATAAGACATAATCAATGGACAAACTGTTCTGACTTTACCAGTTGTAGCAGATGGCAGGATGCAGAATGTCTGGAGCCTGCCAGATAGATGGCTTTGTCTAGAGAGGACAGCCTTGGAAAGTGTGGCATAAATGCCACCACAATGCCGATTACTTTTATTTCCTCCCCCTCACTGTCCTTTTCTGGTTATACCTTCCACTTTCAAATCCAGTAGATTCAGGTCTCAAATTTGCTTCTGGAAAGAGGACATTCACAGCTACCCTGGCAGCCCAGCTGGGACCGGACATAGGAACAGATAAATGCCTCAGAACAGAAGTATACCTATTTTCATCAGTTGCTTTCTGACAAAGACCAAGAACATCTTTGGGGGGGGTGAGGGGGTGGAAGTACAAAACCCCAAGGTTGTCCTACTCACATATTCTACTTGTTTCTAGAAATCTGCTGTTTAGAAGCCTCTTGAACCTTAGACGACCACAGGCTACTACACACTCTGGCTCTGTTTTTTTCTCCATAATTATATCAAATTATTTTCTGAACTCTTAGTTTGCCCTCTATTGCATCCTGCGATAGTAAATACCACAATGTAATTAACTAGCCTAAAGGAAAGCCAAAACAAAACAACCTCAAAAGCTCCAAACCTTTGTTGTAACAGTATTGCCCCGGAACGTCATATCAAAGCCCCAGGAAAAGCAGCATTGCCAAATAGAAAAAAAATACTAGAAACTGATGTTATCATAGAATATCTCAATTTTGAAGGGACCTATAAGGATCATCAAGTCCAACCCCTTGCTAGACTACGTAAAACAGAACCACATGACTAAGGTCATCATCCAGATGCTCCTAGAACTCTGAAAGGCTTGGTTGCATTCCACAATAACAACTGCACCTCTATACATTTCAATTTTAGTACAGCCTCATGCAGAAGACTAACAGCACTGGAGGTATTAAGTCTGGTCAAAACAGCTATCAGAAGATAAATTCAGTTACCAAACCATCCTGCTCTCAATAGGCTTCACCCGGTGCACAGAGACCCAAGTGTGAAAGTCTTAGCCACTTTTCCCACCCAGATGCAAGGGGAGAGCAATCTTTGTACCAGCTGTGCCCAGAGCAGAGCTGACCAGTTGAGCAGCACCCTTCTACTCCCACAGCTTAACGGAACTCTACTTCTCTCCCAGATCATCTTAATCACAAGATCAGAAACACATTTGTGCTACTTCTCAATTTAAAGCCTTCAGTTCAATTACTGGTAGCATCATCTCTTCAACATCATAACTCTGACTCGTGCTGGATCTCACTATTAGGCTTGAACAAAGAAAAAGCATGCAGAGGTCACTTTTTACTACTCTCAAACCTTAAGATGAGCATTTTGAGAAATGTAATGTATTGACTGTGCCCACTCAGGACGTGCTTGGCTCCGAGTTCACATGTGAGGAGCAGGGCTACATGACTAACTTTGCTGAGGAATAGGAGAAAACACAGCTACGCATGCAGGATAAATTTTGCAACACTTTGGAAGTTACCCCTTTTATCTTACAGCAAAGACACTCTTAACAGAGGAGCTCTAGAGGGCAACGAAAGAGGAGTTTGTGTCCTGAGGAGCAACCTCCTTTCAGACCTCTTGGAGGGGGAAAACATTTCAAGTTGCAATGAAGTCAAAGGACTCCACCTAGCCCTTAAAAAATTACTTTATATAAAGATAGCAAGTTTGCAGCTAGGGCTCAAAAGTTCTGCTCTTTTTTTTAATGTCAATACAATTTCTTGCTCACGTGCACTCAAATTATGTATGCTTTTAAAACATAACAGTAGTGTCCAGCACGGCAGTGCTTTATTAAAATAATAACAAACCTGGCATGTTTGGAAACTATTAAAAACCCTCATCTTTCTTCTCATTCTGTGATTCAATAAGCTGCCATACAAATTGGTGGAATTGACAATAATATAAACAGAAAACTCAGAAAAAATTCTAGCATCTAAGTATTTATGTCCCAGTAGATTTCTACAACTTGTATCCCACACAGCTGCTGCCAACGGCTCCAAAGCGAATTAGGTAAGAAGAAATTTTTCCAAGGACTTCATGTACTTTTAAGCCAACATAGCTATCATATGCTATTTCTTAAATTCTGCTTTCTGAATGTCTAAGAGCAGTCATTAATGTTTGGCTCTGATATTGCCTTAAAAGAAAAAAAAAAAAAAAAAAAAGACTAATTTCCTTGTAATGGATGGAGAGCAGCACTTCAATCTGATAACTCTCAGCTCTTACTACCAATTTACTGCATATTGCATCCAACTGCCTGTATAGGAAGGTTTCATTTTTATACACAACACACTTTAATGAAGGTCCTTTTTCATTCATCATAAAAAAAGAAATTACAGGAAATTATCCTAGTCTTTAAGATCTTTTCCCTGACTCTACAGCAAAAGCTCTAATATTTGATTACTTTTCATATCTATGTTTGTCAGATGTTGGATGTCTTTATCATATTCCAGGAAAGCACTACTTAGATTTGGTCCAAGTAAAATCCAAACATTTCTTATCTAATGATTTCTGACTTATCACAATAAATTATAGGAGGTCACAAGCATACTTACCCCAGGAGGCTGGAGTTACATGGCAAAAATAATAGCAATTGTTGCACATTTGTTTGTATGTGGCAAGGCAAAAGCCACTGGATGATATCTTAACACACTGGCTGTTTCCCAACATCCTCTTGAACACGTCTTTTTTCTCTCTTCCCCACAAAAATACTTAAATAGAAGTAGAAGCATTACTTCTATTGCTTCTTACATTGCATCTTAGTCTAGCACTTTTTTTACTACCCCAAAACAGATCCTAGCAAATAGCCTCAATAACCTAACGCAGCAATCATACCAGTCTTTTCCTTTTAAACCAACAAGCAAGGTCAGCCTAATGTTTCTAAGAAACTGCAAAACTTCAGCATTCTTCTTTAGCCTTAGTGCACTGCACTAAATATGCTTGACAAATTGTCTGCTTCGGTTTCTGTAAAACCAGCATAGGTCAATAGGATATATATAACAGATGGTAAATTATCTTCTCCTGGCACTATTAGCAGCAGCAACAAATAAACTGCAAAAAATATTAAATGAGTGACCTAACAATATATTATTTATATAAACACTGTTTTAAAAACAAAAAGTTACAGAACTGGTCGGTTTAGAATGTAACAGACGTTGCAGCATCAAATGATGCAAATTAAATAACAGGCGATGGCTGAAATAATACAAATGTACCCATTTCAGACACCATTAACACTCCATACATATCCCCTAGGACCAGATTAAAAATACCCATATGCTCAGGAGCCCTTTGGACTATGAATAGTTTGTCAAAGTCACCAACTTTTATACACAGTAAAAACCTTTCCACAGAACAAGGGCTTCCCAAACTACCTTTCCTACACATTTACATTGATTACACAGGAAACAGGAAATTCTGCATCAATTTTTACATTTTAATTTACTCAAGCATTTTGGAAAGTGAGATCACTTGCAGTTTCCTGGAAAAGCTTTTTGAAAGGGGTTTTGAGAGCTTTTGCAAATACTAAGTGTTAGGCTAACAAAATATTTAAAGCATCCTAACTAAAACCAAAAAGTTTTATATTGAAAATGCCACCTTGCTAATAAGAAGCTTCATACAGCCTTGACTCATGTAAATAACTTCCAGTATTTAGTGCATATAGTATTTAGAACAACCCAGTTCCAGAGTTTTTATGAATTCTTCAGAAAACTAAGCATTGTTATTAGAACAAAATATTTGGGTTTGATTTTATTTTCCAGCTTCTTTTCCCAGTTTCCTCTGGGTGGGATAAAAATATTTTAAACCATGCTGCAGTTAGTTGCTAATATAACTATGCATACCAAAGAACAACATATTTATTAAGACACATCTAGCTGTAGAGATCCTCCACAAGCCAAAGATCTATCACAAGTAATAAAATGCTAACTTCAAATAAATACCTTAACAAAAGTAGAGCTGCATTACATAAACTTTACTTTTAACTGAAAAATCAAGCTATCATTTCAGTACCTTTCTATTTTGTAATTTTAAAAAAATCCATTACTAATTCTGCTTGCTTTCTGCTCTTAAATACTCATAACAGTGCCATAGACACAAAGTGAAAGTGGGTAAAAATCCGAGATGCATATAGGTAAAGTAAGGTTTTATCTGGAAATGAAGGAACATCAGACCACCTATAGCCAGCAAAGTTTTGTTATGCAACATCAGCTCCCCTTAGTACACCCATTCAGCTTTTTTTTTTAAGACCTAATAGGTCTAAAAACCTGACAGTATTAACCAGAAAAAACAGTCTTTACCTAACCACTTTGGTATTAGTTATTCCAGGAAGGGTTTGTTAGAGCAATCCTGAAGCATTAATTTTTTTTAATAGTGACTGGGAAAGGGTGAGACAATTCACAACTTATTTCCATGAAAGCTGAGTTAAATCACATGGAGTGATATAGCTGATTCAGAAAGGGCAACAAGTCAATGTTGTGGTTTTTTTGAAAAACGAAAAAAAAATTCTTTCATGTTCACTTCCTACAGCAGTCTCCTCCAATTTCCACAGAGAAAAATCTAATTGATACAGGCATTTAAGTGCCTTTATAGTAGTTTGCACAAAATACTTGGGGAAAACAAAACCAAAACAGTTTTGAACTTTTGATATTACTTTCCAGACAGTCCAAAAAAGATAAGACTCTACCCTGGGCCCTGTAAATTCTGCACATAAGACTTCATCTATGGCTACTCCAGCTTTATTTGGACTATACAATATTTACATGCAGACTTCTGCTTATTATTGCATTGTCTTGATAAGCTTCCTCAGCCTCTTTCTTCAGTTGTGCAACTGGCTGCCTTTGGATTTGTTACTTTCACAAATATCTCCATGACATTTCCTCAGATGTGAGTGCCAATATATAATCTCTCATTTTACAATCACCGCTAGTTTCCTAAGCACTAGAAGATATAAGCTAAAGTCACCACTACAAACCAGTTCTGCTAGGTTTCAATATCATTGCCACTGACACTATATATCCAAATTAAAGGTTTCCATTCTGTTACTCCTTGGGGAAAAAAATAAGCATCAAGGCACTCAAGTTTTGTCATGTCTGCAGGTAATATAGATATATTTGCCCAGCAAATCACTCTATCAAATTCAAAGGCTTGTTTTTGAGACTAGCAAAACCCCACACAGGTTAACTGCCAGCATCATTCACCAAGCTATGTAGACCCTTAACACCACATTGGCTACAAGGACACAAAAGTAAGCATCTCCGGACAACTTGACACTTAGGCACTTGCTCATAACTTTTTCCATTTACCGATGACTGTTACTAAAATTAAGTTTTTCAAATTTTGTTAGTTTTCATCCAAATGCATGACAACGTATTTTCTGGTAGTAATTCAAGTGTCTTTTGGAAAGTAGCTTTGACTTTCCAATGTATGTCCTACTCTGTTTCTAGATAGTTTCATTTGCTTGTTAGAGTGTTGTGCTGCATGTCAAAGTTCTAGTGGAGTTTTCCTAAAAAATACTTATAGTAGCTAAATACAGACCACCTTACAGAATAAATAAGCAAAGCTTACAGATAGTACCGGTAAGGTATGGAATAAGCTAAGGTATGATGATCATCTACCTATTAATTTGCATCCAAGTTTACACATACATAACTAGGCTTTATATTAACACATTAAACAAATTAGCCAATGGAAGATGCTTATCAAAGCTTCACCAAAAGTGTACACTATGATTAGTTATCCAAAAAAGAATTCTCATCTGGGTAATTCTGTTCATTATTTCAGTTTTGCTCATCTAGTATGCTACTACACTAGTCACTCATTCACTGAAAGTCAGAGCCGTGTTTCAAACAGAGATTTAGATAGCAACATACTTGAGATTTTCTTCATACTACAGCAGCCATGCATTTAATAGAACAGAACTCTCTGAAAAAAAAAAAAGGCAAACCAATTCACCATTTAACTTTCTACTAGCTAGCTGTGTCACAATATATTATTAAGTTTGTAATTTATATTACAAACATTAAGCTGTGTTAGCCCTTGCTTTTCCCATTAATCTGTTTTTTGCTTTGGCGAGTGTTACAAGCTTGTGATGTAGAATCAGAAAAACTTTAAATGAAGGAGAAGTGCAATACAGACAATCAGTAGTGTTTGTAGATATCTTCTGCAATCATTCATAATGCAGAATCATTTTACTTTCTTGAGAAGGTTCTCTGTCATACTAAAACAGTTAAATCTGTTAAATTATTCCAAAACACTCAGTACCTTCAGACTCTTAAGGATTGTTTGGTGGCTTGTTTTTTTGTTTTTTTGTTTTTTTTTTTTTTTTTAAGCTAAAGAAATTAAGCTAATCATTGACACTATTACCAGGATTGCTACCTTACACCTAAGGTTCCCCTGTGGTTGTGTTTCCAGCAGCCATTTTGATTGTTTTAAATAGAAGATTTTCCATACAAAACCCAGTAAAACATCAAAGAACACTGCAAACAGGCAGTTTAAAAAAAATCTCCTAGTATATGGGGCTAAAAATAAAAATTTAGAAACGTTCTAGGCATACCTTTTCTACATTCAGTGCTACATAACTGGTAATTCCTTGTTATATTATCGGTCAGGAAAAAGAAACAGTAGTAACTTTTCCATATAAGTAATAGAAGACTGCCACTGTGCACAATTTACTTATCATGCACATTCCTGTCACTTTAAAGTTCCCAATGGTTAACCACAGAAAAGTATTGCAGAACTTTAAATGCAAATAGGGACTGGTGCCCATTTCTCCAAGGAAAATTTAATTTGAACACCTGCAAACCCCTTAACAAGCTTTACCTTGACACCAAGTAGTTTACTTCATATTTTTGTTTCAGATTACAATAAGCTTCCCTTTGGGATATCAACATAGCACTGAAAGCTAGGCTCCAGACATTGTTTATCAGGACATATGTACATGAAAGTAATCTAAAATCAGGCTTTGAGCTGGAAAGTCACTGAAACAACATGTATACAAACCATTCCAATGCCATTACAATTTCTTGCCACCTAACATCTGCCACACAACGCACCCAAACGCCCAGCTTCACTTTCAGTCAAACTGTTTCTAGCTCCACAGCGACCTGCTCAAACCAGAGCCCAACAACGCAAAACCTGAACTTCCAAATTCATCATTCAGTGGACACAATCACAAGATCTTTGATGACAAACTGCAGTTGGTTGGCATAGCGATAGGAGAAAGTTGGCTGACCAGAAGAAAATTGGGAAAGAGAATCAGAACACTGCTGGAAGCGGTGTGCTCCAGTTCCATCAACACCAACAGTCTCTGAGAGCTCCATAAAAACTAAGGCACAAAAGAAGCTGAAAGGAAGCACACATTTTACCAGCAGGGCAATTCTTCCTGATTTTTTAGTAGCTCAGAAATTTAGCATGACAGCAGCCTTGGAGACTGCGTTTTCACTGGAGACAATGTGGATTGTCATACCATACTAATTACAAAATTGTTAATAGCTCTAGAGAAAAGATCCGCCAGTTGGACAGCCTTAGCCCAGAATAAAAAGCAGTGTGTGAAATAAAGTCATCTCTAGAGTCACATGGGACAGCATAAACATAGCTGCTGTTATAGAATGGTGCAATGCACTCCTGGCAATGAAACTAGCTATTTCTATAGAAAATGTTTAGCAATTGGTTTGAAGAAAAAACAAAATACATCCTCCTCCGCAGATACACACATTTGGTGCTAATTTGTTCAACCAAAGGACTTTCAAACTGTCTTAGCATTCGATTCCTCTGATCAACTTCAGTTGATAGTAGATTTTTGTTCACCTAGACCTTTCACAGGTCAAAACCCATACCAATACACTGCTCTGTTCAGTCTTGGAAATGGATTTCTTCTAGTTCTCTTAAAAGCTGAGCACTGAAGCAAACCTTGTGGTATCCCTCTATAAGCAAAGGACGGTATAAAGGACACTAGGAGTTAAGAAGCTCGAGTCTTTGCTGTTACCTATGTAAGATGTCATAACTGGCAACTGGAAAAGAATCAAAAGATAGACCAAAGGATGAAATGCTGACTTTTTCTGTATTGCAGAAACAATTTTATTATATTAGAGTACATGTATTAGACTGTATTTTATGCACAGATTATTTTGGAGAACATTCCTATTATACTATCATCTTTCTCATGCCTAAAATCAAATCATAAGGTCAATAGTTGTGATACAGTTCAAATCCCAAGTAGGCTCACTGCAGGTGGTCAGTTTTCCCTGCGTTAAACACTTCAATGTACAAGAAATATTCTAGTAAATAAAGATGCTTTGAGACAAAAACTCCCAAGACCGCATCTGTCTGGTTGCCACTTGTTACCACGCTATTAGTAAAAATCACCTGTCACACTGTATCTATCTTTCAACAAGAACATAGCTCCTCTTTTACATCTGCTAAGTGCTTCTGACCTACAGTCATCAGACTCTTAGCACCTTCCCATGTTCATTCTCCTTGCAGCGCAGCATTAGTATCTCCATGGGAATACGAACTACCTCAGTGACATATATTATAAATGAGCTCTTTACCATTAGCCATCCGAGTTTTATAGAAAGAACATATTCTACAAGGCTTTTATTTTAAATATTTGCATAGAAACAACCTTGCAGTGAAGAGAAGGCTGGACAAAAGGCAGAGAAACCCCACAAACTGTCAGGAGGAAGAGGCGAAGGGAACACCTTGTAATGCCTTGATTTCTAGTTAGAAAGCAAGGTGATTGAGGCAGACAGTGTATCAGAGCTGGTCAATTGAGAGTGCTGTTATTGTTTGCCCACTGTAAGACCCCCTTGCCTTAGCAGAACACAAAATCATTACAAAATGGTTAATGCCTCCATACCTAGGTAGCTATCCCTTGGGAAACAAAAAAATATTTATACCAAAATACAGGCAACAGATAAAACTAGAATAATTTTATCTTCTGGTTTCCAAGGAGACAAGTGACCTCTACATGCTTCTCCTAACAAGTGTATCAAAGTCATATCATAGCAAGTAAAGCCCTAAAAACTGTAAGAAAATTGCTCAATGCTAGAGAGACAATCGGCTCCCCAAAACTAAAGCTTAACAACTTGGGTAGTTTGTTTACCAATACAGCTTCACTACAGGTGCCAGTTCACAACCTTCCTTTTAACAAAGCATTCACTGTAACAGATGTTGCTAATCTTTATTTTAAAGAAGGGAAAAACACAGGCAAGAAAGGCTCCTATATGGAAGCACAGACAGTATACCACAACTCACACATGACCGGGGCAGTAATCTAACTTCAGTACACATGGGGCAAAACTCCCTGTGATCTGAAAGCCATCCTTCCACAGTTCATCAGCAGTACTTTGAAGCAAATATTTATGTTGTATCAGCAAGTCTCTATTTCAGTCCTCCAGAATCTCAGGAGGATTGTGCTTTCTTCCTCAGCCAAGCTCAGGAAACCTACTGGAGCCCACAGCACATATAATCGTATTTTCAATGTCCTCCTAATCTCCAGCAAGCAGATTTATTTTGGCAAACCATACAGTTAAAGAGATTCTCTGTCTTCTCCCACTTCCCTATCAAGTATCACTCACACATTTACAACATACTAGATAAAAATTGAACTAGCTTTTTCTTTGAGAAACTGCTTCAGGTTTCTCAAGTCAAAGTTCACTGCCCGTTCCCAGACACCTGCACACCTTCAGACTTCCTTATGTCCCTTACCCTTATTCTCCTGCCGTCTTTCGTCCACATATTCACTTCAGGCAGAATACTGCAGTAATAGAGAGATGGAAATGACGAGCTGCAGGACTCTGGTGGGCCACAGGGAGCAAACAGCATGCAAATAACAAACCTGTGGTAAGTTAGGACTAATTTCACCTTGTCCTAATCAATCTCAGCTGATAGTAATAAAGGAAAACCAAGAGATCATCAGGACACCTGAAAGCCCTAGATACCAGTTCTTCTTTGTAATCGCATAGTAAATAAACAGGTTCTTTTGTGGTGAATAGGACTTGAAAAGTATCTCTAAAAGATTCACAAATGTTGATGTAAGTCCTTGCATCCTAAACATATGTCTGGACACAGGCTAAACAACAACAAAAAAAACCCACCATAAAATACACAGAGAAAAACTTTTGTTTCAGAAGACAGAAAAAAAAAAAATAAAAGAGCTAGAAGAGAGAGTTATTTTGGACCCGACTAATAAAGCATTTGAGAACATAAATGTGTGAAGGTGTTTTGAATGAGATCATGGAGACAGAGCTCATGATTCTGAGGAAAATAAGAAGTGAGAGAAGCTGAACAGCAACAGGAGAGCTATAGGTCAAACTCACAGATGCATTAAAGGGAGCGCAATGCTAACAAACACAGGAGAAAAACATTAGAATGTAACACAAGAACTGGGGGTTGCAGTGCAAAACGGATTAGCAAAAAGACACAAACAGCAACAAGAAACATAAAAACCAAGACCTAGAAAAATGCAAGCCCAGGACTTACCCAATAAGGCAAATAACAAACACAAAACCCCCAAACACATTCAATACCAGTTTTGCTTATTCTTTGCAGAAGACTAAGGGATTAGATATTAAGTACAATTAGTAATAAAACAGAATAAAGAAGTTTGGGAAAAAAAGAAGCAAAAACCTGAAACAAACAAAAAACCACCACCACACAAAACCCAAACACAATCACAGAGATATCTTACCCAAAGATATCTGGCCATTCTATTCCTCTTGATCCTGCAGCTGGTAAAACATACACAAGAGAAAGCAACAGGATAAAACCCCCGCACTGAAGTGGCCTAGCAAATGCTTACAGTGCCTCTGCCATCGAGCAGGGCTCCGATCCACTACAAACTCAACAACAGAATTGTCACTCAGGTTCTTTTACTCACCACCTGCTTGGATCATATACTTCCCACTATTCATGATGACTTTTGCAGCCAGCCAGCTGCAATCAGACTTCTCTCCACTACAGAATTCTGCATTTTTACACCCTTTTGTTGACATATACATATTGCTGCATCCTATTCTACATCTTGACTAGTCAAGCACGCCTTACACTCTTATTTGGTTTTTAATTCTCTCCTTTCCAATTGCTTGCATAAAGGATAGTTTTTCACCTTATATACGATAGACAAATAGAGTTGCTACTCACAGAAATTTATTTTTAGAGAAAAAGTGCTCAGTTACCACTTTTGTGTTCCCTATCCTCAAGGCTCTCTGAGAAACTTATATAGCTCATTCATATAGTATCTCCCTGCTACTGTGAGCTTTCTCATTACACAGATAGAAAGGAAAACAAAACAAATCAGAAATCAAACATTGTGTTCACAGTCCTGTGCTCACTCCTAATTGTCCTTGGAAGCACAGCCTCACCTAATTACAAGTTCCTTAACACTTGCAGCTGGTACAACCTGGCACAGGTGTGTGACATCATTGCAGAAACGAGATGAGAAACACAGGACTCTTGCACAGATACATCTGTGACAGGGAATTTGCCAGAATCCCTGTGCTGATAAGCATTTGATGATACAGAAAGTTACATAAATAGGCAGATAGACCAAACTAGATAAGAAGAGATGTGATACATACTGACAAACACATTTTGGGGTACAAGCCTTACAGCACAGTCAGCAGAAAGCCCAAGGCAAAATGGTATTTTATCATGGTAAATCATATAGCATGAAGCAAGGTATCAATCCTTTTCATCTCATAAAAAATAATAATAGTAAAAAAAGACTGCTGTACACAGTTTAAAGAAAGGTCAGACTAGTATGAACCTTAGTCATGGAATTCTTACTAAGACTGCTGGTTTTAGAAAGGCTCTTCTCTTTCCTACTGGCAGCAACAAAGCATCTGTCTGCATTCAAAAGTCCTCAGACTAAAAGCACAGTAAGAGACTCAAAACCACAAGTATGCCATAAAGCTATAAATCAAAAGCTGCAGTATAATTTGGCTAAGAGTGAGGGGCTTCTTCTTGACTAATCAAAGCTCTTTAGGTCCCTGTCTTTTATGAGTTACCAATAAACTGGTGAGAGATATTTGCAGCTGCACATCAATCTCAATCCATGGGAAGTAAAGGACCTTCTTTACCTGCAGTAAACAGTATTGTGGAATTTGCTATGTTATGCCTGATTTATCCCAGAATAGCACAGGATCCCTGTAGCAGAAAGTCTTCCAGGGATTCATAGCTGCTGGGTGCAAGTCCTTAGCATAATATGGAATCATGGAATTATTTAAGTTAGAAAAGACCTTTAGCATCTGTACCACTCCAGGAAATTTAAGTATTGCCAGTCTTCTTTTACACTCCTCATCATCCCCTTTAGAGAAGAGTTAAAAGTTGACAATCACCATGTATGCAAGGTATGCTCGCTTGATATTGAGCATTTACTGAAATCTCTTCATAAAGAGAATCTAATCTGACAGTAGGGCATTAAAGTGTGCTAGGATCTTGTTCAGTCTGAAAAATCAAGATCTGAAAACTGATTTCCCATTACAGAAGCTGTGTTAACAAACTGTTTATAGACTAATTTTAATTTGGGTTTTCTGCTCCCAACCTACCCTGAGAAAGTTAACCTTCCCAGTTAAATTCTACTATTTACAGCTAGGATATTGCACTTAATTCACAGCGAATCCTTTGCAAAATTAATAATCTTTTTTTTTTTTGAAGACAGAATATATTTTATAAATACACTTCATCATCAAAAGGGTTACATATTTTAAAAATTCTACCATTCAAATGATTGAAGAAACATACTTGAGCAGCTGCCTAGAAGCATCCCCTCTTGAGAAGTATTTTTGAATGCATCGATGAAAATGTGCTTAGACTGAATTCAATCTATATGAAAAATCACGGTATGCATACAGCTTTTTTAATAAGCTCATCATGTGTCCACTGAGAAAGGCTGTACTACATACATATATGCTGGTTGACTTGGATGAAAGCCAGATTTTGAAGCGATCGGCTGCTGTGTAGAGATCATAGCAGTTTGACATATTTTTCAAGACAGCACAGCACACAACGTACTCCCTGTGCTCCTCCTAAAGAGAGGAACTTCTTGGAAAAATCTAGCCCTAGGGGAAGGGAGGGGGTGGAGGGTTGGAGCCTTTTTCCTTATGCTCTGAAAATGTAACATAATTGCACAGAGATAGGCTACACACAAAAAACCCCCCTTCTTTCTAATAGTCCTATTAGTATATATGATAGCTTTCTGTGAAAAAAATAGTAATTTCTAAGCATAAAAATGTGTATATGTATATTGAGTTGCTTATGCAAATACATTATCTCTGCATGCTTTTGAATTAAAAGTTTAGTCAGGATTTGTATTGCTGATATATAAACTCAATTTATTTCTCTACCAAAGTAAACACAGCACAGAAAGTAACAGTTGTATGTTGCTAAGCCAGATAGTCAAGAAGGTTTGAATTCCAGAAAACATAACAAAGAACTAAATTCAGTACCCCACATGCCACTCTCTCAAGGTTAGGAAGAAGACAGAAGCAGCTGGACTAATTATACTAAGGTTATGAATCAGCACAGGAGGGGCTGTAAAGCTAGAATTACTGTCGGATTAGTCCTCTATTTTGGACAAAACTTACTTTTGTAAGGCTGGCTACCTAGGGAATAGAACAGGTTGCTATCACTGGGCTAGGTTTATTACTTGGAATAAGGCTCAGACCAAACTATGAACAGGGATCAGGAAATCAAGGGCTAAAGACCTAAAGTGATGCTGGATGCTAGAAATGATAAGTGAGAAAAAAGCTATCTTTGTATAGGGATCTGGAGCATGTTTAATCTAGACTCATTGCTGCAGCTGGACAGCTTCCAGAGAACAATATTCCAAAATATAACTCTAATTCCAGTTCCAACCTGAGTAAGAGATACAGCTTTCTTCCACCTGATACATTTATGATGAAAGCACAAGTTAATGATTTATAATTTAAATGGGAAGTGCAGGTCGTATGGCCAGGGATATATTCAGGGATGAGAGGAAAAATGCATTAGCATTAGATCTTTAAAGGAGTTTCTAGCATGGGAAGACAAATAACAGCCCGGTAGTCGCAGCTTAGACTGTAGTTAGGGACTGCTCAAGAAAGGAGAGCCTATAAAGCTGAAGTGAGCATCAGATCACTAAAGACAAGCAAGACGACAGGTAAAAGGATGGTAAAACTGTATTAAAAAATTAGAAGCTACACCAGACATACAACTTATACCTGCCCAGTTTTAGCCCTGTAGGTCTTAAAAAATCCAACTCACGTTTCACCCTCTCCCAAACCCTGCAGACCAGACTGTACCTTCTTCTCCCGCCCAGTGCACTCCAGCCCTATGAGACCTTCAAGATTCAGCACTACCTTCAGTTCTGCAGGTGCTCCCAAAATGAGAGTTGGAGGAAGCAGGGCTACGTGAGCTGTCACTCCAGTTAAGGCAAGTACTAACTAGCCCTACAACCACTTTTCGGGTTAGCTTTCAGGAAAGTAGAGAAGCAGGCATGAGATGAATGCTGCAGGTTAAGAGCCTTCAGGGTGATGTGAGGACTGTGGGACAGAGGTGTAAACATGCTGCTGCTGGCTATAAGGTACGTCAAGTCCCACTGCATTGCTGGAAAGATGGGATTTAGGTTAAGGACAGAGCTTGAAAAAAGGAGAGCATATGCAGCTGAGTGATAGATCTTGACATGCTCATGCAGCTAAAATAAGAGCTTGAAGAAATTGGAAGAAATGTAATGTCACTCCTTCTAAAGCAGGTATGAGACTCAGGGGTACAGCTCAGGCTGTGACTGGTCAGGAAAAGAGAAACTCTAGAGTGAAACTAGTCACAGATCATGAATGATTTAAAATAAGGACACACGGAAGAAACCATAAAGGAGTCACTACTCCTGCTAAAGAAGGCACAGAGCCTCTGGCACCAGTCGAGAGGAGAGGTTAAGCTGGTTTAAAGTTGGGAATGGATAGCTGGAAAGCTGAAATCAATGACGACTGTTTAAAACCTCACAGGGATAAAATGATGGCTGGAGGAAGCAGAGAGATCTAAGCTACCACTCTTTTTAAGACAGATACCAGTTTATGCTAAGGATAAGACTGGATTTAGAGTAGAATTAAATCCTGGGAAATAAGAGCTCACAGAGGGATGATACTGTTTCTCAAGTGCTAAGCAAGGTATAGGGCTGGTTCAATTAGCATTTGTACAAAAGCATAGGCTGTGACTTCTCAAAGACTAACTAGACTGGGAAAGGTCTAAAGGCCTGGAAGAAACATCTGCCATAAAAGACTGAAACTTTAGACTCAAGTCCATGAACATCACCGAAAAAAAAAAAATAATCAGTGTTTCCAAAAGCAAGTAATCATCAAAAGCCTTGAATAAAGTGCTCTTGCTTTTACCATTAAAACAGACATCTTTATACATCTTAAACAGTGTAGATGGTAGAAAACACATTGGCTTCAGATTTCGAGTACTACCCCTGTATAATTTTAAGCATCTCTTGAAAGGCTGACTTCGAGAGGTTGAAGTAGTTACAGACCTGTGCTAAGAAAGAAGGGCAAGTTTTGCTTTAGAAGGGAGAAAAAACTCCATCCTCTCCTACAATAGCTTTGAACCATTTTTCTTTTTAGGCAGAGGATGCTGCCAAAAGATGCATTAAGATCTGCAGATGGTTATACAATACATGAGAATTGCTTGTAATCTTAGCATTCTGTGAACTCATGAACACCACTGATGAATGTTTTTGTTCAGGTAGAGATTGAAGAGTAAGTTAGCTTTAATTCAGCTGAAATCAGGTTAGTGGTTATGGTTAGATAACCGTATGGTTAAATAATATGGTTAGTGGTTGTAATTTAGTAAAGTTAAGAGTAAGAATACATACTATAAAGACCCAGCTGTTCTCTGAAAATGCAATATAGACCTTTTTTTGTGCTTCCTAATGAGGAAAAAAAATATCACAGCATTTGTAGCACATCTCAGCAAGAAAAATTCTATTATTGGGAAGAAATAGGAATTAAAGAAACTCCTTGAAAAGTGCACATTAAGAAGCCTTTCAGAATCCATTAGACTTCCACATACAGAAGCAAATACACAGATGACAATTCCCATTCTAAAGTTTCACTCTTTTTTCTGACCCCACATGAGGATATTACAGCATTATGATATTTCAGTCTTTTCTCTTGGCATTTACAGTTCTTCTGATGATCTACCCACCTTCTCCTCCCCAAAGCCTCTTAAGTACCAGTGCTCACATTGGTTTATAATCCAGTCTACTGGAGTATAATTATATACATCTCACTGGGTTTAATTTCATAATTTTCTTTCATGCTTCCAATGCTCTTAGGCTTACAGTACTTCTTCTGCATTGCTTTGAGTTGCCCTGCACACTCTCTGTTCTTACTGATTTTATTCAGAGTTGATGCTCAGCATCTTTCAGAACATAATCTTATTTTATAGACAGAGGCTCTAATACTTCCTTAGGGCTTGTCTGGTTATTGCTGTGTTTCTCGGTTGAGATGAGCATGCAGTGCTCAAAAAGTCAATGATGTGGCACCACTGAGCCTCTCCTGCAGTCACCGTAATCACTAGCTAGGATGGATGTAACTGTGACAGTAACTGAAGGAGAAGGACCTTGTCACCCCCTTTATCCTCTGACACAGAATATCTGTTGAACTGGACATTAATAGGAATTACCCCTTCAGCACCTCCTGAAGGAGACTACAAGTCTTATAGTTTAACTATACTTCCAATTATCTTAGCTGTGCCCAAAGAAGAACTATTTTACCCCAGATATTCCAGACTCTTGCGTTCAGGTTTTCTTGAGTTTCCCAACCTCTCCCACTTTCGCAAATACAAACTTTTCAAAACAGCTAGAATACCATTTTTCCTAACCTCTATTCATTAAGCTGGTTTGGACCACTCTGGGGGATATCAGAGAGAGCTTTCAAAGAATAAATTCCAATGTTAAGGGAAGGATTGTGCAGTCTTGAGATGGACAAGCGCATTTTTGGGAACAAGAATTACATTGCACTATCTTCCTACCAAGTCTTTTCTCAGGTAATCCTGCAACATCATCTGGCCGGGAAAAGATAATTCTGTACACTATTCAAAGAAAGCGAGATATATTGGCATAATTATGCTCACAACATAACTATAATTAAACTATTTTATGACTGTCAATAAGCAAGCATAAAATGCATGAGTAAGCCTGGAAAACTTAGGAAATGTGATCAATGAAAGGCAAAATACTGTAACTAAATTCAACTCTGTAAAAGCCACCCATTTCCTGAGGCCATGTAAAGGTATTATGAACAAGACAAACAATGCTAGAAACTAGAAAAAAGGGAGGAAAAAGATATTTGAAACTGCTTTGTGTGCAAGAATGCACACTTTCTTTTTTCCCCATGACATCAACAAATATTATTACACTTAGGGTCTTCAGTTTAAAACAAACAAAAACCCAAAAACTGTACAATATTTATTATGTTGCCTTAGATGTACAAGGTATATCAAAAAGCACAAATTCTGCAAGATAATTGAAGTTCAAGTTAACATGGAGAGCTGAGAGGAACAGTGAGCAGATATATACTGAACTGAATCCTCACTAGTATTTGCTGAAGTAAACCAAGCTGTATTGGAAGAGGCCTACCTGTTATGTTTTACTTCTTTCCCTGACAAAAATAATGAAGGTGTTATTCTGTGCACTTACAGAATCATATATAATTGCTCTGGCTGGTGTTTTAGAATATTTAATCCCTTTATATCAGCAAAGGGATTCATCGGCAAAGAAATCAGGCAGCAGAGTGAATGCTGTAATCTTTTTCTTTAAAAATGCAGTTGGCACAGAAATTGTCCATTTTACTCAGGAGGATGCAATTACATTTCAGCTTTCATGTAAAGCTGGCTTCGTGAAATTGAAAAGCCTGTGTATGAACAGAAACATAACAGCAGGGAAAAAACAAAGACTATAGCTAGCTATGGATCATTTCTCCTTCTCCACGTGGTTTGAGGGAAAAATAGCTGGATGCACTGGGTGAAGCCAATCTGCAGTAAGCAAGCTTTTATCAGCCCTGTTGACCTAATGGCAAGGAGGAGCCTAGGACTGAAGAGTTCAGACTCCTGGGGAAATCAGATAATCAACCCCTCATGTCTTTAAGTAAAGATCTTATGAACTGCGCAAGAGGAGAACACCACCACAACAAACAAACAAGCAAAACAACAACAACAAAACAACAAACCAAAACAACAAAAAAGGTAAAGAAATGGGAAGCCATCTGAGGTCTCAAGGGAGGAAGAAGAATCTTACTAGTCAACCCAAATTCAGCAGCTGGAACCAGAATAAAGGAGCCCCACTCACCCTTTACTCTGCCAAAGCCTTTGAGAGACTGCAACACAAATTGCCAGGAATGCTTTAACTAAACAAGTTTCTGTAAGGAACTGCCAATCTGTTTGTTTGGTTTAGGAAGGTAATAAAAAAATTAACTTTCTGAAAGAAATTGAAAGGTAGGTCTTCCTTCCTCTCAGCTGGATATAGCAAAACTAACTGTGAGGAAACTCATGTGGAAGGAGGTATCAGGCATTTGATTCAGGTGCTGTCTTCCCATGGTGTGTTCTAACTGCCAAAGTGGTCGAATAAAAACAGTCCCATTTTTATTAGCAAAAAAAGCCCCAATCCAAAACAATCTGAAAAAATCATGGTTTCTGCCCACACTGGCACAGAAGTTATCATGACATTCCTGAAAATTTCAAAAAACTGGAAAGACATTTCTCATCCAACCCTGGTTGTACCATAATGAACAGAAGGAAAGTTTGGATTCATATACAAACTATAAATACAACTTTAAGGGCAGAAACTGTCAGCTTAAAAAGTTGCATTCTGATTATGTAAGGCTACAGTAAGTTAATTAACATTTATTAAGCAATGTTAGTTCTCAATGTGAGAAGCAGCACATCGAGTCAGAAGACTCTGTTGCTACATCCACACAAACACAGCTTATGTTGTGAGACATAACTGAAGGCAAATCCTGACCTGTTAATTATTGAGGCCTTTACCATATGGTTTCAGATACTTTGATCAAATGTTAAAGAACTCCTGTGACAGACAGATGTGCACATGAGTATTAGGTCGTTGAACAGAAGAAAAAGTTCAAAGATCCTTTTGATGAATATCTCAATAATGTCTAGTTGTTATCAATAATAGGGTATAAATTTCTGTACCCTTGATATTTGGCATGCCTACCAAGAAAAAGCAAAGTTTTTACCAATAACATCTTTGTTAAGTAGGGAAATTTAAGTCGCCTTTGACAGTTCAGTGAGGAGAACTACCAACAAAAAAATCATATCGTACATGCCTTAGTTTGCTCACAGTTGTACTGTGATAAAGTATACACTTAAAAGTAGGCCTATCTGTCTGGTTTAATAATTCTGTATTTTTTAAGGAAAAACAAGGGAGAGAGTGTGGTAAGTTGGGAATGTCCACTGTGTGATTCACAAGGAGGAACCGTAAAGGTTTTATCTCCTTATCCTTCGGTTCAGTGCAACAGTGCAGTATTGAAGTGAATCTCCTAATTATCTGTGCTTACTGTACTCCAAGACAGTCCAAAGTTGATGTGAGTAAAATTAATTTGTTTCTGAGGGAAGTGAAATATGCCTCAGCTACCCTCTAAATGCTCTCCAACCCCAGAGGGAGTTTGAAACCATGAGCTTTCAGCACTGGTCAGCTTTGAACTGCATGTACAAATACAAACCTAAGGTCCAGAGGACTAGACGAGATGCATCTTGAACCACAATCCCCAGACTCCGCACAAACAAATCTCAGAACCAACTGCTGCAATCTACTGAAATGTTCCTATTGCACCAAATAACATCAAATACAGGCACCCATACAGATTACTTTGCTTTTACCCAATTTTATGAGTAAAGGCTCTTATACAGTGTAAAGATAGTCACCATAGTCTTCACAAGGAATTTGCTGGGAATTGCGCTGGTCTGAGATGGGCTGCTTTAGAAACAATTAAGACAAGCTTTTATGTTTTGTTTAAGCTTAATATATATTCAACAGCAAGTGCAAAGGTATGCTAATTTACACAAGAAAAAGTATTTAAAATTAAAATATTTTTGCAAAACTAAACCACTGCTAAGATATCAAGACAAAATGCTTTTTCATGATTTGTATTCAAGTAAAAAAATGTATTGTTCACTTGAGTTTCTTTCTTATCCAGTTAGATAGCCTTCTATTGCGTAGAAAACTGCGTTTTCTTTACTATTTGTTGAGTTGATTATATTTTGTCCCTCTTTTTCTATGTACTCATCTTCTATTTAAAGAAGCCAGAAAACATAACAAACTTCTCCACAGTCAAAAGATCATTTTTTTTCCTTTAGAAAATCTTATTAAATCTCCTATTTCTTTTAGCATTTGCTTATGAAGCATTATTTTCTTATTTTCTAAGACTTTTTTTGTTTCTTTTTTCTGGAGACTCTTCAACTTGTCTATATCTGAAAGTTCAGCATCCAAAACTTGCATCAGATGAAGCCTCAGCAATTTCAAAGCAGGATTATTATGTTCCTTGTCTTCCATCTAACACTCCTCCTGTATAACTGTAGAATCAAATAGTTTCACATTGTTGACCGTCTGGTTTTCCCTATGACCCTAAAGTTTGCTTTCCAAGTCCTGCTCTGGTCAGTTATTCCAAAAGGGAATGCATTCTTCACCTTCCACTTTCTACTACGAGGGAAAGGGGCCATCTACATTCACACGTGATCCACGTGGACAGGTACACACCTCAGTAAAATCAAAATAGCTCAGTCACTGACCAAAGAGCTTGCTGGAGTCAGCCCACTCCAAGTACCGTTGCAAAGAGAGCACAGGGGAATGCTAGGATCAGCACAGTATTTTACATTTTCCCCGTTTCCTCCAGACTGAAAGGTGGACCCCATCATCCACCTGGAACTCTGTTTAGAATCCTCACCCAAAGACAGACACTCTTCCAGGAGGTTAAAATCAAAAGACATAGTAGACAAAATTACAGGACCTCAGTACAACAGCATCTCACTTAGAACCCATTCCAAAGAGGCAAGACCAAGAGCCACTTTGCAGAAAATATTTTTACCTGCAAGTTCTGGCTCACAGAATGACTTAACAGACCACTTACACACACCTTGTGCCCTCCACCTTGCTAAAGCAACCTTAACCCTTCTGGCTGAAAAGATATTGTTGACAAGAACTGAAAATTCACAGTGCCTAAAGAAGAGGCTCTTAATGCTAAGAGTAGCTGACATAGGATGGGAAACCTTTCTGTGACAGCTTCAATATTTAACAACAGAAGTACAAGCCAGAGAATCTCATTTTCCTGTGTGGTGGTCTACTGTGGATTTTTGTTCCTAGAGTAATTAACAGCAAGAGAAAACCCTTCCCATACAGAAAACTAGATGCTTACTACCCCTTGTTTCTTAGCAAACAACCCAGATGTTTTCCAGACACTGATCATTTTTGTAAGAGTTTATCTTTAACATAAACTCTGGTATAATATGAAAATTCAACTGCTACCAATTGACAGCCTTCTCTAGATTTAGGCAACAACATATTTTGGGAGTATGACTCAAGAAAGCATTCACATGAGCAAGTAAAGCAGGTGGCCAGGACCTACCACATAGCATCAACTGCATCAGAACATCCTCAGAGAAGGAAAAATAGCTCTTAAAGATTTGGAGGGATGATCAGGGGGTGGAAGAAAAGCTGTTCTAAGGTATAGGTTGTAATTATTGCAACCAATAAAGCAAACTGCAGAGTTTATTGCCTCAGCATCACAGAGATATATTAAGCTAAAAAAACCCACCAAAACACTACTCTTCTGATCAAAGTGTTTATTAATGTCTTGCCAGTAAGTCTTGGTGAAACTCATTAATATATGGGGCCTCAGTGCCAGGTTTAAGGTATGACTGTGCCAAAGAAACAGCTTACCTGGTTTCCCCTCTAAAGTGTCATGTATCGCAGCACAGCTCATTTCTTTACCCAATGTTTCAGGTGCAATAGAAGAAAGAAGTTGTTTGTTAGTCTGTTGGGAAGGGAGATGTCGAAGCTACCCATAAAGCTCTTGCTGTCTTACGCAGATTTACGGCAAGCACAGGGTCCTGTGGTTGCACAGAAGCGGAAGGCCAGCAGCCATTGCACTGAGGTACCACAAGTTACACTGTGGCCAAAGCATCGTGTTCAGCTGGGATTCCTTAATCTTCTTCAAGCAAATTAAGCAAAAAAGCAGAGGAAATTGAACAATGCTATTTCTGTCATTTGTTTGTTTACTAACAAGGCTGTTACCAATTTAGCTGTTATAATAGCTGGGTATTTTCAGGGTGAAGTTTTTCGTCTTTAGCCAGAGATTTGGCAAAAAAGGTCCTACCATCTTTACACGAACAAGCAGCCCAGGAGCATTACTGTAGGCAGTCCTGATTCAGAGTGGTACTTGGGAAGCATCTAACATTAGGGACATGGATTGTCCCATTTAATTAAAACCAGAAGTATTCTGGTGCTTGAAGCAATGTATATACACATGCTTCAACTCTGATTTGAATTCAAGCTTGTGGGAAAAGGGATTACACACCCGAAGTCTGCCTTGAGCCCAGAACAGCAATGGATGTGACACATGCTCTAGAGGTATTACAAAAAGAGTCAAGCCAAGGAAACTTCCAAAAAGAAGAAAACTGGACATATAAAACACAACCTTTCCTACAAACCAGCATAATGCTGCATCAAAAGTGAAAAGAGGTATGTAGTCCCTACACTTACACACACACTGTCAGCTCATGGGCCACACAGACCTTGAAAATGTTCATTGAATACTCAGGAGAAAGGAAAAGTTTAACAAAATACCATACCCTGTTAAAGATGGCCGCAATTTAATAATCCACATGTTTAAGTTATAAACGAGGGAAAGCACTAGCATGTTCCCCATCCTGACTGAGAGACACATTGCACATTTAGGGGTCAGTGATCCATGTAACAGTTAACGGGAGCGTGCCCAGGCCAGTGCTGGGCAGCACGATGCTGCATGTCCAGCATGTCCAGCAGGCTCTGCGATGCTCGCAGTGCCTTGGCGGCAGGGCAGTCTCGGCCAGCTCACTCCTTGGTATCAGCATCTGCACTACCCGCCTGCATCTGGCAGTGCAGCAACTCATGTGAGTGTCCTTTAGGAGCAGAGTTGTTTCCTCGTAAGGAAATCCTATACTAGCTTGGGTAACCAAAGGGAGAGCTTCTCTCCACAGACAGGAGCTGCTCTGTGCAGTGCAGCGTGCCGTAGGAAAATCCATCCAGGCTCCATCCATCATGGCACAAAGGGATGTAAGGCTTACTATCTATATCCCTCTTCTTATTCTGTCTTATTAAAGTGGTTATCTTACTAAGTCATTTGCTGATGGTCATTTCTTACTGAGATCCAGAAAAAGCCCTGCACCATCTCTCTCCCTCCCTGCTCTGCTGCAAAGCACCTCCCTTTCTGAAACGCACATACACACCAATTTCTGTCCTCAGCATTGTCAAAGCCATGGCCAACATCACTACCCTTAGAACAGTTAAAGTTATTCTCAAGAAGATAATATATTTGCTTGCATTAAATATTTTCTATATTGTTGCCAAAAGCCATGTCACTGTTCTGCTTTATATTGCTCTTTTATTATGAAAGAAGAATATTGAGTGACCTTTTCAAGAAGTCAGACAATTATCCCTGACCTCCAGCATAAGGGCCTGATCCCAAAGGTCCAACATGCCTGTTGGGACAACATACGTGCAACAACATCACTGCTGTGTTCACATTTTCTCCAAAATGTAGTTAGCATATAAAATAATAGATACAAGTGTTACATAGGTACTTACTGCCAGAACACAAATCCATGGCTTCCTCTCCCCTTCTTTTTCCAGATTTTCCTTTTTTATGTCCAATCAAATGCAGAAAGCAAGCAGCAAATGCATGTCAAAAAAATGAAGAACTCCAATGAGACTGAAAATAAACTATTGTGAAGTTTCCCTGTTCAAAATAAACCAAACAGGACCACTTGAGCAAGAAAATGCTGCTCTTCAACAGACCTAGAGAGGACCGGATCAACACTCACCCTCTCTCTTCCTGTATTTTCTTTACCAGAGATGACATCAGTCCATGTCTACTCATGAGTGTATTAGCTAGAGAACACGGATCCGAAATAGAACATGCCAAATGAGGCCACCTGGACTTTTCAGACTCTTGCAATACAGAAGCTGAATTTTCTGTCAAGTGAATCCTCAAACACACACTAACATTAATTCATTTCTTCTGTTAGTTCAGTTACTGTTTCTACACTTTCTACTTCAAGAATATCTAGCAGAAAGCACATTAATTGACTATTTTAAACCACTGCTGCCTTCTGGATGGGCTCTAGCTTAACTGATTATATGTTAACCAGAACTAAAGACAGATCTAAAAGGAATAAAACTTTTCATCAATCCACAAGGGGATTTTTTGGCTTATTTTACTTGCAAGCAGATCCCATTGGATCTAACACTTAATTAGAAATGTTTCCTAGACCTACCTACCTTTAAAAGCAGGCCACGACTACAGAAACACTAGTGATATCTATAATTTACAAAGCATTAAATTACAATAAAAAAAAAAAAAGGTTTTCTTTTGGATGTTTGGTGGGGGTTTGGGGGTTATTTTTTTAACTCTTGTTTAGCTGCAGGTTCTGTAATCTTTTAAGGTTCAAAGGTAATGGCCTACATCCTGGCCACCAAAAGCTACTTTCTTAGCATTGTCTTACAAATTCATCAAGCTATAAGCCATAAAACCACACAACATTTTTATTCCTTCTTTTGGTTAGGAAATAGTAACATGTAGCTGTAAGCAGCTGAGTGGAAATACATTAGCAGAGCTTTCCTGCAGTCCACATTATGATTGAACTCTTATATATTTACTCATATGAACTGCACCACTGAGTGAGATCATCAATAAGAGTTAATTATATAAAGGTTCTACTAGACAATATGACACCAATTTTCAGATTTATTTTTGTTGCAGATGATTCTGCTTCTTGAACTAGGAAAAAAATGCATTGGAGATAATAACATTTACTTTTTTCGGTGGCTTTAACGTTTGCTAAGCAAGGTTTTATTTACAGTCCTGAATATTAGCAAGCCTCATCATTTTTTTTTTTCTGGACAAGCTACTTTCAGTGACATTTATCACATCATCATTCCACCTTGCAGAAAATGGGCTCTATTTTTTAAGCATTTAAAAATACCCAAATGACTCAAATATATGTGTGTGTGTGTGTGTGTGTGTGTATCAAATGATAGAAAGATTAGGGGTTTTGTTACTTATTAACTGTAGATACATAAAGTACAGGACCGACTCCTATCCTGTTATCATCTGGCATCCTGTTAGCATGTTAATATAAATAACAAACTTCATGGGTATATCTGGCATGACTAAGACACTCCGTTTTCAGAAGATTCTTTTCTGATATCAAGCTTTCCTCTTCCTTAAGGATCTGGATGCTTCAGCACATGAGGGGAGGATACTAGCAACAGTGCCTCAGAAAAGAACAGTACAATGGTTGTCCAGGTTATTGTAGGAACACTCTTTTCAGCATATTCCCTGTCTCTAAACAGTAGTTCACCAAGCAATGTAAAGGTCAACACTTCTGCTCTTTATCTGACAATGTCTAGCTCTGGGAGAGGAAGATGGTGTGGCTCCAACCTAGCTACAGTTATAGTGCAGTTTAGGGAACACATTTTAGCAGTAAAAGAAAGAAATTACAGGTGATGATTTGGTTATTGGACCATCCTTTACTTACAAGGTGAAACTGAAGTGTTCATTTCATTATTTCTGTCTGGGATATCAATTTCCTTGTCACACCGTGCCTTCATGTGCATTTGTAAGATTAAAACTTCAGTAATAAAAGTAACATCAATGAACGGGCAAACATTTAGGGAAAGTGTCATAAATTAATACCCCATAGAACAGAAAAAAAAACCCCACCAGACCTTAGAAGTAAGAACAGATGACTCCATACTCAGTGTGCTGACTCTGTCAGCTTTCACTGGACTCTCCTCAACATTCAGGTCCAGGGCCAAATTCTGATTTATAGTTGCATAGATACATGCAGAACTTCAGCTAGAAAGGAGCTCTGGTAGCATGAGAGCTATGGCTCTCCTTGGTAGCAAGAAGGTTCTTTGACAATTCTTCATATGCATATTTGCAAGATCAGAACGCTGGCATTAAGGGATGGAAAGCTAGACAAAACTGCAGCATCCAAAGGGGAGATAAAAACCACTGACTGCGGAGACAGGACTTCTAATCCATGTGAGCAGTCAATAACAAAAACCACAGACCACAGACCTGGGAATTCAACAATTCTCCTCAAGCTCAATTCACTCTCAAGACTGAATTATTCAATAAACTTCCTCCCCTCCCCGTAGTGTTTGCAAAAGCTGTCAAGGAAGAGATTGTCTAATTAGAATTAATGTCAAATCAGAAGACATGTTTTCCTCCCTCTTTCTCTAGTTTTGAGGAAGCTTTATTTAGATAGATGAAAATAGCAGATGATAAGCTGCAGTACCCAAGGTCCCCTCTATTAACAATATGAGGGGTATGAAGATCAAGAAAAAAATGGTTATCTGCTATAAAAAGGTCAGGAAAGTGATCCATCACCTGAAGTAGCTTGTATTCATGTTACACTGCATACAGTCTTCTGGGCAATATCTTCTACTTTGAGCTTGCACCTCTTTCTCTTCCCTAGGCAGTAAAGCTTTGCCCAGTGGCAACACAAGAAAAAAAAAAACCCAACCGAAACACTCCCCCCCCCCAAAAAAAAAATCCCACTGATGAGCTACGGTAGACTTAAAGTAGCTGTCTTGCTTTTTCTCATAACCTTTTTTCAAACTAACTTACGCATCTTGAACTCACTTCATAAAATGTAGCTGAGCCCCAGTTGTACCGGGACATTGGCTGTCAGATGTATATTCCTTATCCTCTAATACAGCACGGCTTCCAGTCATGCTTAATGGAATCTAAGAGATTTGACATACCTTTCTTCTGCTCAGTGCAGGATAGATATTTTGCTCTTCCTTCAGGACCTGCTGTGAGAAAGCAACCTACCTACCATCATTCAGAAAACTCTGCAATGACATTTTACTAATTCAGACACAGAAACAGCTTACAGGCCTCCTGCAGAGAAAAGAACAAAGCTTTGTACTATCCAGTGCTTAACACTGGTTTTATGCATCATGTTTTAAAAATCTGAACAGATGTCGATAAATGACATGTGATTTCACATAAAAAGCTTGAAGATTTTATGAATACCATAATGAAAATACACCACCATCCCTTCTTGTGTTCCTTCATCACAGTATTTAATGCTGATCTCAAAATCTTTAAATGTTTTTGTATTAGCTGTACCCAAGAACAGCTATAGAAGTTTTATAAGACATTCTCAAAATGGTATTACCTTCCCTTTGGTTAACACTAACCTGTTTCCACGTGACCTCTAGCAGTCAATGATGACTAAAAAGCCCAAATAGGGGCATACCTACTTTCTAACTACCCTTCCCTTAAAGGCATTCCTAAAACCTTCTATGAAGAGCAACTAACGCATCTCAAGAATGAAGCTGCCCATAAAAGCACCATACTACAAATCTGTTACTCATGTTCCTATTTCTTTTATGTTCACCTAAGCATTTTCTTCTTTTCAGTAGTATAAAATGTTATGTCCATCAAGAGCGGAAGGTAAAGAGTATATGCCTATGTGGGGGAGAGCAAGGCAGAAAGTCTGGCACAGCAAGTAACAGAAAGATTTGATAGATCTATCAGTCTTTGATTGCACAACGGCATTTCCCTTCTCCAGCCTGGACTTTAGGCAACTGCCTTTAGTGTGTCATGCTTTAACCCCAGCTTGCAACTGAGCCCCACACAGCTGCTCGCCTACTCCCCCCGTGTTGGGGTGGGGGAGAGAACTGAAGAATAAAAATTACAAAACTCATGGGTTGATGTAAAGACAGTTTAATAAGCAAAGCAAAAGCCGCACAGAGAAGCAAAGCAAAACAAGGAATCCCTTCCCCCCTTCCTGGGGCAGGCAGGTGCTCAGCCACCCCCAGGACAGCAGGGCTCCATCACGCATAGCGGTGACTTGGGAAGACAAACACTGTAACTCTGAACGTCCCCCCTGTCCGTCCTCCTTCTTCTCCCAGCTTATATATTGAGCATGACACTTTAGGATATGGAGTATCCCTTTGGCTAGTTCATGTCAGTTGTCTCAGCTATGCTCCCTCCCAGGAGCATGGGAAACTCAGGGTTTTATCAGCATTATTTGTGTACTAATCCCAAGCACAGCACTGTACCAGCTACTAAGAAGAAAATCAACGCTATCCCAGCCAAAACCAGCATGTAGCGCAATGACACCCTTTAACCACAGCAACGTCCTCCTTGATCTCTGCCTTTTCATCCTACTCTTTAATCGCAAAATTCACCCACTTTGACTTTTGGGGAAAAAGAAGGAAAAAAAAGAAAGAAAAAAATTATTTTGTTTGTCATTTGGCATATATTAAGTTTAATGCACTACATGTTTCCTTGATTTCCTGAAATACACATGGCCTCTTTCTTCCCTTTTGTTAAAGAAAAAAGTATTAACATGATGAGCTATGTCCACCTATTTGTAGCCAAAAGTCACTCAAACCGTTATAAATACTTGATACAAATACTTGGTAAGTTCCGGTTGCAGCATAGCCATAATAAAAATTCTCATGTAAGTTGTGTTACTTTCTTCCAGAAAGGCATTCTTTTCATGAATGCCTTAGCTTTGAAGATGATTTCATTGCCAAGCAACCCTTGTGTTACTGCCAGAACACTGGGGAAAAGCTTTATTTCAAGAAAGGAAAGAAGAATGTGTCAATTGATGATGACAGAACTGTTGTAGGTCAAAGAGTTAAACTTATTCTGACTCCATGTGTAGCAGGTTTGGGGATTTTTTTTTCCTAACTTCTGAGTACACTGTATTGTGTGAAGGCAGCTCTAAGCTAAACAGAAAAAAAACAGATTTATGGTAGGTACAAGTTGTAACTCTCAAGATAAGATTAACAGGAGTGTCCCACTGCGTCATGCAATGCCCCTTTTAGGACCAAAGCTAATTAGTACAGTATTCACTAGAGATCTCAAACATAACATGTCCCCCCGAATGGGCAAAATCTGCAGCTCACCCAAGACTAAACTCATCACAACTAGGGGTGCCTGCCAGAACAGAAACATGCAATTGATGACAACAAAATGGCAGATATAATCCAGTTTTCACAAACAGCCACAGGAAGGAAAAGTGACATTTGCTTTGAGACACAGCAGATTACATTTACTACTATTATCTCCAGAAAGAGGCATGGGCATTTGCTTATGCAGTACACTCAGTAGCTGCTCAGAGTTTTTGAAAATAGTTGCCTTTGTTGACTAGCAGTGACGTCCAAACTATTTCATGGTCTTTTCTCCACCAGAATGAAAAATTTCCAACCCTCACCATCTGCATTACAAACATCTCATCACCTTCAGATCACTGCTACTTAAAAAATGAAGCAAGATCTTTTAGTTACAGCAAAAAGATAGAGAAATTACCACTTCATCACCAGGCTGTCCAGAGTTCATTCCACAGCAATCTGGAATCCCAGGCTAGCAATGGGCTTGTGGTCCCACAGGATAAAACCCACACTCTAGTAAATGCATTAAGATCACTTTGCAGTTGATATATTTGTCTATCCTGGACAGAGTACAAGCTACAGAACAGCACAGCCATCTAGATCAGGGCCAAACTACCAAAATATATCCAAATAACCTGCCTCAATGAGTCATGATGCACAAATTACACAGTCATTCAAAACCTGGTCACACACGGTTGCTGGACTGCTCGGACTGTACGTCACTGATGTCTCTGTCAGTTGTCCTTGATAGCTCTTCTGTCTTTCCTCCCCTTTATTACATATCACCAGCATTGGCCAGGACTTGATTTTGTGTTACAGATGAAAAAGTTTCTACTCCTAGAGAGCTTACATACATATAAATAATTAGCCTTCTTGAAGGTGTTTTTCCCAAAAAGGGATTCTGGTGTATCTGGTTCTACCGAGTTCTTTAAATTTTACCCCTTCTTCACTGAAGTACAAACTTCAGCAGTACTAATAAAGCCTGATCCTTAGTTTCAGAGAGCGAGCTGTGATTGACAGCATCTCTTCAGAATTGCCTCTCTCCACCCCTTCCATGCATGCTTGCAGAAACAAGCCATTCATGTTGGTATTTCTAGCACCGAGGTAAACATTTGTGCACCATTTATTGAGACTAGTGGGAAATTTCCTCATGCTTAGATGTGAAAACCTATATTTATGTCATAAAACCCTCTGGGTTTCAAAAATATGACCTCAACAACTGTTAACAGCTGCATACCACTTCATTATCTGTTATGAATTCCTAACAAGCCAGCGTGGAAGAGTTGCCTGTTTACCAATGGCGTTATACCTGGCTTATACAGTCATGTTTTACAGGCATCATTTTTCCATCAAAAGTGATGAAAAGAAGTAATGCCTTTGAGACATAAGCAATGCTGCCACAGCACTAGGAGACAACAACTTATACTAGTCAACAACTTTTGTTGTTAACATCCACTTCATTTGCAGAATACATCCTAACTTACTTCAACGCTATACTTTTTTTCCTTAAAAAACACGAGGCTTCTACTAGATGTTGCCATCTATGCTATTTCTAGAGCCGTTATCACCAGTCTTTAAACAGCAGACTGAACATCCACACTGGTCTGAACTTTCCAAGCTCATCATGGCCTCTGATATTCGCTTAAACTATTATAAAAGGGAGAAAGAGAAAAAAAAATTAAGTTAAATGGAGCAGCCAGCTCTCAGCTTTTCCCCCCATGACACCCACCAGCCTCTCTGCCTACGAACCCAGGAAGCGAAGCAGCACCTCACAAATCTCCCACTCGTCAGGATAAACACGCGCTCAATGGCAGACAGCTCCGCACCTCCGCAGCACTAATCCTGCTGACCCCGGGCCGGGGCCGGGGCTGGGGGGCCTGAGGCTGCTCACCGGTGCTTTAACCCTTTCTAAGCCCCGGCCCAGGCCGAAAGGAGCCGGCTGAAGAACGTTGTTGTGCCCGGAGTAAATTTCCAGCATCCACCCCCCGGCTAGGCTCAGACAGCGAGGGCACGCATTATTTATAGCAGATAATTTCAAGTCAATTAACCGGGCGAACAGCATCATTTCTGGTAGGGGTAGGCACCGAGGCACAGCGCGCACGGCACCGACACTCTGCTGGCACCAAGCGGGCGCCTCGGCCTGGCCGGTGATGGGGGGGGCGGCGGCCCGGGCGCTGCCCATCAGGACCCGCGCTCAGCACCATCCTTCCCCGCCGCCGCTGCCGCCTCTGAAGTTCGCGGCCGCGGCCCAGAGGCTCGGCCCGGGGAGGGGGGGGGGGGGGGGTCGGCCGGGTCCCCAGGGGGGGCGGGGGGCAGCCCCTGCCCTGGGGGGCGGCGGCCGGCCCGGGCGGGCGGAGGCACGGCGGACCCCCGCCCGCTGCCGCCGGGGGGGGGCTGCGCCAGGCGGCCGCGGCGCCGGCCCTCCCGCCCCCGCGCTCAACTGGTGGGACCCCCGCCCCCGCCGGCGGCGCGGGAGGCGGCGGGACGAAGCCGGCAGCGGGGGCGGCCCGGCCCGGCGGGGCGGGCGCCGCTGGCGGAGGATGCGGGCGGCGGCCCGGCGGCGCGGGCGGCTGCAGGCGGGCGGCGGGCAGCGGCGCGGCGCCTGACCGCAGGGCTCCGCTCCGCTCCCGAGGATGCTGCGGGGCGATGCCCGGCGACAGGGAGGACGAGATCTGCCAGAAAGCGCTGCAGCTGCTGGCCGAGCTGTGCTCCGTCGGGGCGGTGGAGAACGAGAACTGCCGGGATTTCATCTACTACCTGCGGGACAGAGCCCGGCCCCGCCTCACCGACTCAGGTACGGCCGCCGCCGTTAGGAGCGCGGGCGCCGGCGGCCTCCCCGGTGCTTCGGCTACCGGAGGCGGCTGAGCATCCCCGAGCATCCCTCGGAGGCCGGCCGCGGCGGGGCGAGGCCTGCCGGCACGGCGGGGACCACCCCGAGGTGCGGGGGGACCCGGGGTGGGGGGTGCATTGGCCCCGGTCTGGCCGGGGGAGGACACACGGCCGCCGGCCGCCCGTACCGGGGACACGGCAGCAGCGGGCGCAGCGCGGGGGGTGCACACGCCGCCTGTGGCAGCGACCCCCGCGGGCCGGCGCCGAGTGCCCGAGCGCGGCCGGGCGGCAACTTTCTCCCGCGGGCGGCCCCGGCGCGGCCCCGCCGCTCCGCTCCGCACCGCACCGCTCCGCACCGTTCCGCTCCGCACCGCTCCGCACCGTCGGGCCCCGCGGCCGCCCCGCAAGATCGGGGGCAGCGCCGGTGCTCCGGCGGCCCTCGCCATCCTTAAGTGCAAAGGTGGGGGTGGGGGTGGGGGTGTGTGTCGGTCCTCAGTTTAAATGCAGCACCCACCATGAAGCCTAACTTTGCGCTTTTGTGTTTCCCAAGCTAAAAAGTCCATTTCTCTCGTGTCTGTAGTAGGTGGGTGCTGTGCGTTCGACAGGGTGCACACAGGCTGGCTGCGTGTGTGTGTGCCTGCACTGGGGTTGCCTTTCCATACCTTGGCATACCACTGACTTACAAACTTTTAACGTAAGGAAGCCTTTTACTAAGGCAGCTGAGCCCTCCCTCACGGGAACACTGAAAGCTTCGTTTCGTTCCGTTCCGTACATCCCTGGCCGTAAGGGAAGGGCAAATTGCAATTTGAAGTAAGAGTTTATTATATTCATTTTTTACACCGTCAAGTTGAGTTTGCTTGGTATGGGGAGAAATTTAGAGAGTTAAAAGAGAAGTCGATAAACGTTTGCAGTACTGGAAAGCCTGGCTGTTAGATCAGCTGATCATCACAGCACAGTATCAATGTCTTTAATATTCCGTAAAATAAATCAGTCCACTTAGCATAGGGCAGTCTAATGACACTGTTGTGAAATATGTTTCTGTAATTTGGTGAATCTGAAGTAACACTGCAACTTCCTGACAAGCACTTGGATATACTAAAAGTCCTGAAGAAAACAAGTAAAACCAAGAAATAAATAAAACAAAAAATGGGGAAAAAAGGTCTGCTATCACAATGAATGAGTAAGGAATTTTCTGACATTCAGTTCACTTGTATCTAAAGCCATTTGCAGCCATTCTGGCTTCTCACTCAAAAATATTCAGATTAAAGTGATTTATGCAATGTTTGATAAGGATTCTTTAAAATTAGGCAAATTTAATTGTTTTGTTCATGTAGGCAGATTTAATTGCTTTGTTCATATAAGCAGTAATTTTGGTGACAGACACCTGTGATTTTCTGTAATTTTCATTTACCAAGGGATCAATCACGTATTTGTATATCAGGTGATGATTCCAAAAATGCCTACTTAAATCAGTACTCACTCTGAATACTAAATTACTTGAAATACATGTGGAGACTTTAACCTCAGCTACTTGGATAACAGCTTTTCAGATTTCTTTCAGAAGCTACCTGCTTTTTTTTCCATCAGCCTTGGGCAAAAAGTGTACCTGGCATCTGTTTGGGAGCATTTTTGAAACATGGTGTGCTCAGTAAAAATTTATCACCTTTACCTAAAGACATATAAAAAAATAAAGTCTGTATTTATTTCTACCTCTTCTGCTTAAACCGGTATTATACAACAGCCTCACGGTATTGTTACAAACCTGCTCAATTACACAGAGCAGCGGTCCCTAACCTTTGCCAGCCAATGTGCAGCAACAGTGAGCAATTATGCTGCAGGCAGCATCTTCCCATTGGCCTCAATTTTAACATTTTTATTTTTTGCAGCTGCAGCCAGTCTCAGAGGGTCTAGCAGACAACATGTTATCCATAAGCCCTGACTTGGAAACCACTTCTGTAGAGTAGCAATGTCAGGAACTTATTAACTTATCTTTTCTTATATTTCTTTGATTCAAATGCATTTACTGCCCCAATAAACTGGCTGCCCATGTGGTTTGTTTAGCTAGTCCTGGCATGTGATGGTATATGTGACTTCCAGAAAGAAGTAATATGTTTTACAATCAAAGGTTAGCACATTGACCAAATCCAGCTTGATTTACATAGTGAGTTTCATTGACTTAACAATGGCAAAATGTAAAAAGCCCTGACAGCTGATCCATTCACTTTCCAGCCACTAGTCATCTAAACATAGCAGTGTGAAGAAAACCCATGCAGAAAAAGATGGAAGCTATCCTTGTTGTAACTTCCCCCCCTGCCATGTGAAGGTGATGTGCCTTAGCCAAACCGAGTAACTTCCTCTTAGGCCAGCTGAAAGAGCTATCTAAAAATGTGTACAGCTGTTAGAGAAAAGTGCAGCTAGAAAACATACATTATTAGCTTTTGCATGGGAATTAAAACATTTGCCCATGCTTATAGCAGTTTTTCTGCAATGAAGTTGCTACTTGCCTAAACCCAACTACATGGTGGATGCAGATGATTTTACAGCATGTTTCATTTGAGCCACTCATGTACATTGGCTCCATTATATGAGTGGTAGAGGGGCTGTACAGGTGCAGAAGTTACTGGAAAATTCAAACCCTAATGAGGGGGGGAGCGAGCTGAAGAGTTGCTGAGCCTGATATCGGGATCCTACAAGCTCAACCTCCTGGTGCCCCTCAGTCCCAGCACTGAGCAGCCAGATCCCCGGAGACCGACTCGTTTCTTGTCTGACATCTGATGCAGTTGGTTGTATGGCTCCATGCTGTCTTGAGTATTGGTGCATGACTTAAACTGGGAGGGCAGGAGAAAGGGGACAGGAGGAGACTAGATACTTGTGGTATGCACAGCATCTTTATTTTTCAAGTAATTTGCCCTATTATGAGAAGTACTCCACAGTGCTTAGAGCATAAGTTAAGGGCTAATGAGTTCCAGGTTTAACATACTGGTCTGCTGGATTTAAAGGGTGACATGGGTGAATCAGATTTTAAAGGTTTTCAGAAAGTAAAAATGCCAATTAGGCATTTAGTGAAAAATCATCAATTAGTTAATATGAATTGTATGTCAGAGAGTACCCTTGAAAATCCCAATAGGCATCCTTAAGCATTTAGATACCTTAATAAGATGGATCTTTTCCTGTTCCATTTCTCCATTCCCTATTTCTAAAATGTTGGTAATATTCCTGTATCATAGAAGGGGCTTATGAGGGTAAATTGCTAAGTCTTAGCACACCAAGTATGTAATACATTCATAAGGGACAGTCATATGGACCTCTTAGAGGTATTCAAGTGAAACCCATGTTAGTCATATGGTCATTTGAAAATGATCACTCAAGATCATGTAATACCACCCCATGACACCAGATAAAGGAAATATTGTAGATTAGGAATAAAAGTTGCTTGACTAGAAGAATCGTACTGACGTGTGTAGAAAAACAAAACAAAACAAAACAAAAATTCCCCAAAAGCACACACCCCCCAGAAAAAAAAACAAAACCAAAACAACAACAAAAAAACCCACCACCAAATAAAAAAAATGAAGGCAGAAAATCTTACTGGAGAGGCTGACCACTGAAAGGGGAACTTGGACCAAAAATGTTGCATTTTCTTGTGGACTATTCCCCTAACAGATTGACCTTGCAACTTTGCAACTGAAAAACGGTGTGGCATGAATCCAGCCTGCCTGAAAGGGTGTATGGTACATGTGGCTTTGGACTTTTTAATAGATGGACATTTGGGTGGGGGTGGAGGGGTGGTGTCAGAAGGAAGAGTTACATGGTTTTGATTTAGGATATTTAAGAGTTTGGTGTGGAAGAGCAGAAGAAAGTATTTTGGTGGCTGGAGCTAGTGCCCTGTTCTTGGTTTAACTGGTACGTGACTGTGAATTACACTTCCATCAGAGCCGATTTCACTGCTTTAGAGTTGCATTTCAGAAATTTCAGAAATCAACCTCAAAGCTTTTGCTGCTAGTTGTTGTTGTAGCTCTTGGGTGCAGGTGATTCTGGGCCTTTTGGGGATTATTTTTGTTGTTATTCTGTACTGAATCTGTTTTTAACGAACCAGCTTCCCAGAGATGGCAGTGGTAGGCTGACATTGCTCTTTGTAGGCTGGATGACTTTCTGCACTGCCTTTTGATGTAGTACTTTGCCAACTTTGCAGCAACTTGTGCTGCCTGCATACCTTCCAGTGACTGCTAGGTGTAGCAACAAAGTGCCTAATGCATAGCTGTGTTTGCTGGTGTTTGCTGGTGTTTGCTGAGTATCAGTAAAATTAAGTCCTATAAAGGAAAAGCATAAGAGTTGCACACTGAGACTGCCTTGCACAAAACTTCATCTCCTTAGTACATTTTACAGACTGGTTTTTCTTCCTCTAGTTAGAAAGTATGCAACCCTTGAAAACTTGGAATAAAAAAATTAAAAAGGTCAGAGGAAGTTGTTATGACCCTGAGGACTGGATAAAAAAAGATTCTTACGAAGGTAAGGGATATATAAAAAAAAAAAAAGTCTAGGCCATTAATCATAATGAATTTCCATTAATTTCATAGCAGAAAAATGAATAGAAATAAAAAGGAAAGTTTGCTCTCCATTTCTCTTGTGTTGGATTGCAGATCTTGAGGATAAGCCAGTAAGGCCTTAAACTATTCTGAATCATGTGCTTTAAAATTGACTAATAGGTGCTAGAACAGAACACACGGTAAATATTGTGGGTATAGTGATGGCCATTAGGCATAAAGTATGCTACAGATCATAAATATGAGATCAATAGTGTACAGTGACAAAGTCAGATTTTAGTGCTTTATGGAGGTAAAGGTAGTTGACAATCAAGAAACTAAAAAATGTGGGCATGTAAATGTGATGACTATTGAAAATGCAATGTATGAGAAGGTGCAGTAATGACCTTGCAGTAGAATTTAAGAATCTTATTAATCAGTACTTTATTTTTAATGTATACTTTCAACTTCAGGAAAGAGAAAAGCACAAAGAAACAAAACAGGCCTGACTGGCATAACTGTGGCCTCCCAGCCCACTGGTGGAATGTGAGCGCCGAGTTTTTCTGTGGGGAGTACCATGGCAATAGACTGGTCACTCCTGAGGAAGCAAATACTCACAATTAAGTAGTACTATCTCAGCAAGCTTCCCTTTAGTTCAGAACCGAGTTTAAAAACAAACCCCATCTTCAGAAAGCAGTCTTGTTTCTTAAGAGGTTTTTTTTTTTTAATTTTTGTAACTCAAATGACTTACTAATTTTTATATCTCTGTCTCTCTCACACACACACCCCACCCCAAACTTCCAGGGACATACCATGCCGCAGTTTCATCAAGATGCTAAGCACATCTAGATTTATCTAGATAAATGCAAAAAACATTTACAAGTTGTGAAGACAAAAAGATCTGAGTGGGTGAAATTACTTTCACTCTGTTTTTTATTTTTATTTTACTCATTATGAGCCATTGCTTTCTGTATTTTTAATTTTGTGTTCCTCCTGCAAAATGAATGTGAAACGCTGCCAGTCCAAATTGATAGTATTCTGTATATCATGCTAGTGCAAAACTCTTTGCAAGACAGAGGAACAGAGGACAAGTATGAATCGTGTTCACTGACATGATATCAAATGACTGAAGAAGTGTGAAGCTCAGGTTCTTTGGGTTTCAAGAACCAAAGTGCTGTTTCAAGAGTTGTAAAAAATACAGTGATGTTATGTATTTTAGATTAAAAATATGTAATTTTTTTCTGTTTTGAAAAGGCAGGAACAAGTTTGCAGAAGGCAAAAGTAATTAGTTCCTGTTCCTTGTATTCTAAGATGCTCTGCTAGTTTAATACCCTTTAAACAAACAACCTCTCAGAAATTTTGCTGTCATAGTTAGTTTAGCATTGCTTTTTCCTGGGAAGTTTGTTTTAAACTGGTAACTAAACTTATTACAAAGTTACCAAAACTAATAACAAAGTATAGAAAAGAACAAATTCTATCCAAAGAAAAGGGACTACCTTGTGTGCTTAACAGTTTGAAGCTCTAATTAAATTGATTTATATTAAAGATTTTGCTTTACTATAGCTGCGTATAACTTTTTCTTAGAATAGATTTTTAGATGTTTAGATGTATAGATATTTAAGTTATAATTTACACTTCAGAACCAGAGAAAAGGAAGACTACAAAGATCATTCTTACAATAGAACTGATCTTGAGCTTGGATCACGTTGGAGCAATGTCATATTAAATACTATTCAAACATGAAAGGACAGATCCTTACGCTACTGAAATCAATTTATATTTTTCAGTAGTGCAAAGCAACTTCAGTGTAGTAGTACTCTCCTCTAACTTGACAAGACAAACACGAGTAGGTTTTTTGTAGACCCTCTGACCAAGACTTGTGCCACTGCTGTCCTGTAGCTGCTCTTGGACATTGGGGGGAGAAGAGCAAGTTTTACTGTATAAGAAAAAGACAAGAGGAAGGTGGCTTCTAGCCCTTCTTGGCCTCTGCATCCATATTCAGTATAGGTGTGGAAAGCAAGAGCCTTCTGGGGCTTTCATTTTGGTTTTGCTTCTTCACCTATGTGCAAATTATACCCAAGTCTGTTGTTTACAGTATGCACTAATGCACTGAAACTATAGCATAACATTGTGTTATGCTTGTGTTAAATAGACTGATGCCAGCTATACCCCTTTGTTTTTAATGAAAAAAGTATGTTTACTCGTATACTATACTCATTGTATGTGTGTATATATATATACACCTTATTTACTGAAGTCATTGCAAGCAGATTTGTGAAGTAATCCCAAAAGTTAGAATAGCACACCAATTGAATTAGAAGTCAGTTAAGTCTACAGTTGCCCCACAGTTTATGCAAGGCTTTTCCAAATGCGTGGTGAACTTTAAATAAAATGGTTATTTTGAACTGTGAGTAACAAAAATATGTATCATTGAAAATAACCTAAAGAGTAATGACAAAAGCATCAACCTTTTGAAAATTAGAATAGCTAAATAGCATACAGTCTCTCTTACACCTAATATCTCATCTTAAATGCCAGTTTTGCTCATGAAAAACAGTAGGCTAAATTTAGCCCTTGTACATACAACTGTGCTCACCACTAAAACTTTATCATTACCTTTGTCATAACCCTTATTTCAATGGGATTTGCACGTTCCTCCTAGATGGGGGGTGGGGGGGGTGGGGGAAGGGGGGGACGGGACGGATGGTCAGGGGGAAGAATTTGCTAGTTACAGTTTCCAAAGAAATATCCATGAGCTTTGCTCAGGCAACAGTTTATGTTTGGAGACACAAAGCTCTGATCACTTAAGTAGAGGTGTTACTGTAATGGATTTATGGGTCATTAATTCCTAAAAAACCCATGAACCTGGCTTGTAATAATGCCGTTTTTCAGTACTGGTAGAATTCTGAATTGTTACGATTTTGTATGATCCACACATTTAGTGATCCAAGTACAAATGATCGGCCACATGTCCCCCCAGATAGCTTTCTGGAAATTTCCTTTCCAAACCAATTTGTGAGAGTTTAATTACACTGACAATTCAGAGACCTAGAAATATAAGTCCAAAATTATTGCTGTCATAACAGCAGATCCAGTTAAATTCAGTCTTGAGGCTGTGTAGCACTATAGCATCTTTCTTGTGTTATAAGCAGAGGCTGAACATAAACTGCAGTTTAGGTATGTATGTTTAAAACCACATTTCTAGGTTTTATTTTTCCCCCCGCTGAAAATAATGACCATTGTTGATTTAGTGCAAAGCTGTATTTAAAAACATTGTATTGTACATCTTTTGCTATGTTTTGTCATTAATTTAAGCTCTTCTGTGGCTTTACTTAGACCACAGAGATAAAAAGAGATTATTTTGGTCTAAAGCTTTATGTCCCTTTCATATTGCTAACATAATTTTTAGTTCAAGGGATAAGAATTTAGAATAGTTAATTACAGATGGAAGGACTTTTCAAAAAAATGTGGTCAGTTGAAACTTATAGAATCTGTAATTCCTAAAGTTCATCATTTCACAGAATAAATCTTTTCTGTGTGTTCTGTAGTACTGTTAAGTATTTATTTGGAGAGTACAGAACAAATTCTGTCACATAGAGAAAATGTTATGTATAACAGCTGGTGGTTTGCACACTTGTTACATTAGCTATTGTAATCACACTGAATCTTGTGTGATTTAAGTTGCTCAATATGTTCAGCTGCATTTTTTATTTTATTTTAGGCATTTATTAGCCAAGTAACATCAGTTTGGCTTCCCCTGGCAGACACATATGCTACAGGATTTTATCTTATATACTTCCCATGGTTAGTTGGAATTCAGAAATACAGTGGATGCAGTTGAAACTGGCATATGTGTCTGTATGTCTTGAGCCAACTTACAGTTGACGTGTTATCTACCAAAGATAAACGTTGGAAGAGTCCAAGAATATATAATCTGTCAGAAAAAGCTTTTAGATTATTGAAGTAATTCCACCATACTAACAAAAAAGTCAGGCAGTAATGACTTTGGACTTAAAACTTTCAAAGGGCATGTAAAGTAATAATTAGGATTTGAAATAGGATCGTTCCTTCTAGTATACTTTCTCACTTCTTATTTTTTCTCCAGTTTAGTTTTACAGGCACACAAAAAGGAAGCCTTACTGACTTCCCTTGGAAATAGTTTCCTCAGTTTGCTATGTTTCCATCAGGAAGTTTGTTCAAAATTTCTTAATTCTATCTTATTGTCTGTGAAACTCCCCAAATATTTCCTTTCCCCATGCGATGGACCTTTTTTGTGTGTATACAAAACAGTAAATATTTATCTTTTAAAGTTTCTTCTTGTAAACAAGTCTTCTTCAATCCTGCCCAGGTTACTATGTGTCTGGTTTCTCTATGCATTTTCTAGATTGTGTGTGTATATGCCTGTGTCTCAGATGTTGTTTCATCTGGGTGTTCCCAGTCCGTTTCTCAAGCAGCATCTCATTTTGTTTACTGCCCATATTTCTAATATTTTTAATTCATCTGTATTTTAAATCTCTGACCTCAACAGTATGGTTTGTTTCCTCCTCACATTTAGTGTAATTTCAGAATGTAATTGTATTGCTGCTTAATGAATGTATAATGTTTGACCCATGTTACACACAGATTATCTCATGGAGCATCTGGCCACAGCTATATCAAGTTCACTTTAGAGTTCCCTTTTAAAACTTTTTACTTATTTTGCAGTTTGCAAGAGGCTCATGCCTTTGGAGTTAATGGTTTCACTAATACATACTAAGATATTAGAAAAGGTGTTTCTCATATCTATAATATTGTAAATATATGTAAATAATCACAACTTGTAATTTGGTAACTATATAAATATATATATCTTGTGCTATAATATATAGAAAGGAATGTACAATGCTAATCAGAAGATGATCAACGAGACCAACAGTCTTATGAGGTGTTTCCATTTGTAGCAGATGTTTTACCCATTTAAAAGAGAAGGTTTTTTATTATTTTTTCCCCTAGAGAAGTTTAACGAACAAAATTAATGCCTAGTAATTCTTTTTTGGGGAAGCCTACCATAAATAGGGTGATCTCAAGTATTCATTATGCTAAGGTCTCTCTGCACAAGGAAGACAGTGTTTCCTGAGTCTGGCTACAGGGAAATAAAACAGGTATTGAGTTGGTCCTTGCTGAGTGCTGTTCTATTCCCCATAGTAGCACTGATGCAGGATATCTAGCAGTGCCATTACGGCAAGTCTTACCTGCTGAAAAGAGCTTTTAGGTCCATTAGCAACCAAATACAAGAGAAAACAGAACTGGTATTGCTTAAAAAAATATGGAAAGCTCTGAACAGAAAATTCTGTTATCAGTCCTGTTTTTTTAAGCTTTACCGATTTGCTTTGGGTAATATAAGACACAAATCTAAACTAATAGCTCCAATTTTGTTTAATTCTATAACTGTCCTCTTTTCAGCAGTAGATCATGCCATCAAGAAAGGCTCCTGTTTCTGCAGATGCCACTAAGGCATCCAGGCATCCACAGTAACAAAAGACTGATTTAAAACTTTTATTTTTTCTCTCTCTTTTTTTTTAAATTGACAAATACTATGGATGATTAATGAGTCAAAATCAAAAAAAAAAACAAAACCAAAACAAAGAAAAAAGAGACCAGAAATTAGGTTTAGCTGGCAAACTTTTTTTTTTCATTTCATTTGATTTTTTGTTCTAAATTTATAGCGGTTCCACAAAGAAAGAGGGGTGATACCTCATGGTACAGCCATGCTGCTTGTGTTGCTCAGGAGGTGGATGTGAGGAGCAAAACAGGGGGCCAAGACTTGGAAGAGGCAGACAGCACTCATGTACCTAAGAGACCAAAACGCTCCAAGCAGATTTGCTGTCACTCGGAAATCTGAGTTAACTGAGTGGAAACCTGGGATTTTGAGGACCTGCCTACAGGGGCATAGTAGACAGGAAAAGTTGTGGATATATCTTGTTATACTTCTGTTGCAAGAAGTTATATTTCTATTTTATATTATACTGAAATTTGGCATTTTTCTGAATTTAAAAGACTTTTGAGCTTTTTTGGAGAGTATACCGTAGAAAAAAGATAAAAGCAGATCTGTCTGAATGCTCTGCCTGTCTTGGGGTCCCATCAGATGCTTATTGCTTTTTTTTGTTGGTTTGGGTGGGTTTTCTTGGGGGTTTTGAGGGTTCAAAGTTTGGTAAGCCTTCCTGAGAAAGCATGATTTGACACTGATGGTAGGGCTGTGGCTAAGCAGGAAGGAGAAAGCTTGGCCATCATGGCTTGATCTAATAAGGAAAACCTGCTACCTCGGCTCTTTCCTGTGCAGCGGCATCACTGTTCCTGCCAGCTTCTCTTAACTGCAGAAGGTGTAACGCTTTTAGATCTGCTCTCATTCTCAAGTTCATGTCTTGTTCCTCCCTACCTTATTCATTCTCTACCTGTCTCTTGTTCTGTTGTCGTTATGTTATAAGGAGTGATTTGCCTAGTCAAGATGACTTCTTTCGTACTGCTGCTGAGCCAGTGTTGATGAAATAGCTAAAAGCAGTGCCCAAAATAGCAGTGCAGTGCACAGGTATAGCTTTGTCAGACAAATTTGATTGTAATTACTGTATCTGTCCTTCTGTGGTGTAGTGGTGTAGTGGTACAAGTGAGACCCAGCACTGTGAACAAGAACTGCTCTTTCTTCCTCTGATGTATTTTTCTTTCTTCTTTTCTTTTTTTTTTTTTTTGGGGGGGGGAGCTGGAAATCAGAACAGACCTTAATAGCAACAGAACCAGCAATACCTTCAGCCACCTCAATTTTTTTTTCTTCCCAAATTGGAGGAAAGCAATTTTTCACCTTCAAGAACATGAAAAATTCAATCTCAGAATTCACTTCTCATCCTAAAGGCTCAGTGCACCAAGAGAGGAAGGAACAGGAATTTTGTTAAAATGGAAGTCTTGTGATTTGACATTTTCTGTGGTTTGACTGTTCTGCCTCCTTTTTTTCTGTACCCCTCTTTATAAGGAGGATTTCCAGTGGTAGTTGTTGCCATGGTACTAAGCAGGACGAGGTGTCTAGTCCAATCTTAAAACTATGTTTATTGTCGTATTATGAAAAATTACCTCTTTTGACAAGTCAGGCTTGTTTATGCAGATTTAATACAGCACCACTTCTCTTACTCCTAAGTGGAGAGCAGCTCTTCAGGTCATTCCCTGTGTGTCAAGGCAAATGTGAGCTTCAGCAGTGCTGGAAAAGCCTTAAAATTAGCTCTGTCCTTCCACTCCCTCGTTAGCTGTTCAAATGAACAAGCGCTTCACGCCCTGCCGAGCAGCTGATTGGCCTTGGAGGGAAGAAGCATCTGAAGCAGTATTAATGTTTCATTCAGAATCATGAGAACCAGGGAGGAGGGGAACTGGAGGATTCAAACCCCCAAATCAGTACTGCCTTTTATTTTGCCAGGCCCTGTTCTCTTGGGCAGCATCCCTAATTGTTTCCCACAATGGATTTCCTCTCTGGATGGTCTTGCTGACTTTGTGCGATATTTTTGCAAAGGGTAAATTTAAGAGTGTATAGAGAGAAGTTCAGCCCTCTCCCTTCCCTTCACTTTTCTCTCTCCGTTCTCTGTTTCTTCTCCCCAACCCTGTTAACAGCATCTAGTATGATGTATGCTGTATGGGAGATGGAGGAGCAAAGAAATGGTGCAGTCCCTCCATTCTCTGCTGTTTTCCTCTCTCCAGTCATCACTGCTGCATCAAGACCTAGTATGTTTACCATGTAAAAATCCATTCTTATTTTCTCAGTAAGCAAGATGGATCAGAAAGCTGTAAGATTAGTGCCTTAAAATGCTATCTCAAAGATATATGAGCAAACTGGATGCAGTGAAACAATCAGTAAAGGAGTGTAGTGGAATGCATGACAGATAAAACAGTCAGCCGCATCTGGGAAATACACAAGTCTTTGGACTTCAACAGTATAAAACACCCTAAGCTGTAAAAGAGGAGCAATCCTTACTTTTCTGTAGCAGCCCCAATAGTTTGAACCATGGTTGGCAGCCATCCCAGTGTATTTATTGCAATCATAACATCATTGGTGTTAAAAGAAACATCACCTCAAAGTGGATATTCACATAAGAACTTGGATTAATTGTAAATAGCACACACATGGCAGGGTTATTAAATCTGAGATGTTACCAATAAATAAAACCAGTTTTCTTAGGACAGGAGTGGAAAAAATGTTAGAAACGGAAGTGTTGCATAGCTACCCATGATTAACAAGGGAAGACCCCCTTTACAAGGTTTCAAGCAGTACTGTTCCCACTAAATGACAACAGATAGAGGCCAGGTCCTTAAGTACTTCTGAGATAAATATTAATATTGTTGAATTTAACAACCTGACTGTTGGATATTCTCTTACCCATTAATCTTTGGGGGGAAAAAAAGGGAAAAAAGCAAGCTTTTACAGAGCATTTCCTGACTCAGGAATTCAGTGAAAGGAACGATGCTGACACACTTGGTTCAAGGTAATGGGAGGACTTAGCCCTAGCTAAGGAGGACTGTGAACATACAAATTGGCATAGGAGATGTCTGGTTGTAAATCCTGTGAATCAGATATTACTCTACAATATGTTGATACAAACTTGTTTGATGCAGGGATGGTGTTTAGAGACAGTAGCATGGTTCAGTTGGCTGGAATAGATTATTAGTTGGGGACTGTGAAAACTAAGGCTCTTTTCTTTAACTGTGCCAGTCACTTGGGGTGTGATCTCGGAGAAATCTCTCAGTGCTGCTTTTCCCCTGCTCCTTCAGTTGCTTTTTCAGTACTGATATTCAGTTAAAATCCTAGCTAATCCCCTGTCTGTAATCAGCGGAGAAAGCAGGGCACGTCTCAAGTGTGATGTCAGTAAAGCACTGAGCAGAAAACTGCCTAAAAAGCAGCCAAGAGAAAACAGTGGGCCCACGACTTAAGTGGAAGGTAGCCTTTCTGAATACAGCGTGCTCTATTTTCATAGTGAACAAGCAACAAGAGCCTCTGCTTTGTTGGGGCCTCTCAGCACTTTACTCTTATAAATAATAAAAAGAATATATTTTCCTCCTGTGTAGGTTAGCAAATAGAAATGTGCCTCTGTTATCAGCAAGGAAGCCATAATTGAGAGGCAGAGATTTGATAGAATACACATTCAAATAGGAATAAATAAAAGCCTAAGGAAGATTTCAATATGTCTATTTCTGTGCTGGGCTTAATCTGAATGTTTAGCCATGGAATTTATTCATGATAGCTGTTTGCAAGCTTGGATTTATGTTTTCAGACGTAAATCCCACTCCACACTCTAGCCTGCATCTGACTGTGCAACAGTACTAACAGGGTAACTTCTAGTTATCTTTGGTGTATCCCATCATTTTGCTGTTTAGTGCTCCTTTTTCAGCATAGGAGTTCAAACATTTGCTTTTACAGCCTGGCTTGGATTGCAAATGCACATCTCTGCATGATACTGTTTGAGACGGAAACTGAAAGGACTATGATAATGGCAATCCTGAGCACATAGTTGTAGCAGCAATGCACAATACAAAGTATGTTTCTTGGAGGGAGAGGCCTTTTTAACATGCTCCCCTTCTCCCCTTTGCCACATACACACACAGTCGCTTGGGATTAAACTGTATTTTTATGGACTCAATTTACTTGATATTGAGGATGTATATTTGTTTATTAATTTCAGTATACCTCAGTGTGTATGTTTTGCCCATGTTTAGGAAACTTATAAAATGAATCACCCACCCCATACATCGAAGTCCTCTAGAGAAAGTGTTCAACAGTGAGGTAACTCTACTCAGCAACCCACTAACAGCCTGACTTGCACAAGTCTGGAAGTTTGGAACATGCAGCTATTACGTGCATGGTCCTTTTCCATTCTTCTTCCTTTTCCCCTTCCCTTTTTCTTCTTTTTTTTGTCAGTTTTTTTCTTAAGTGAATGAAATTCTACACTTACGAGTGATAAATTTTCTCTTTTCTTAACATTCACACTTTAGTCATTCAAAAAATGATTCCTTTTTCCTATATTCATCTGAGTTTCTATAATTTTGGGGCAAAGCGTAATCCTGCTGTCAGTCAGATTTAAAAGCTGCTAAACCAGAGCCACTAAATGTGATCTCATGACCTCTGTAGTACTACTTTCACTCAACCTCTAAGAACAAAATTTTCAAAGAAACACACATGAGTGAAGCTACTGTACCCCACTGAAGCTGAATGGGAATTGGATATATAACCCCTTCATGTATTTTTTTTACATCCAAGCCTTACGGTTTGTGGTTACATAAAATAATAAATGACTGCTTCTGTTCAAAATACTTATCCCAGTATTATAGCGATCCATTTGAAATGACCTTATCTCATTTATTTCGTTTTGCCGTACTGGAATAATAAATGTATGCTATAAAAAGCATAATTACAAGAATTAACAGATTCTATTTTAAAAATACAAGGACGTGATCAATTTTCTCCTCAATGCTATGCACTGTCAGCAGAAGTTAGAAATTTACAGTGTGAAAAGTAATCTTTGCTAACTTAGTAAGGCAAATAATAGGTTGTTAAATGTCAACCCAATGGTGGGATTAGTGTTAATTTAAAGGAAACAGGATCACAGACATGAAGGATGTATACGAGCACCTGATTCTAAAGAGAAGATTTAAGAAAATGTTCAGGTAATACAGTTTTAGCTATATTTTTTCATAATATAGTCAAACTATCAGAACTGTGATTATTTTTTATTAATCTCATTTTCATCATTTATTTGGGGGGGGGGGCATAATGGACCAGGATAAGCAGTAGAAACTGGTGGGTGACTTATCTACCTAAGAATGTTGGATGACAAAAAAGTACCAAGTGTTCAAAATAACTATCCTAAAATCATTCATCTGAAGTAGCTGAAAAATTATCACATCCCATCAGCACATTCCAGTTAGCAAGGGAAGTGGGTGGTAGCTGTCTCTGGGAAGCTGAGAAGAAACCCCCCTTACTATTTTTAGTTCCATTATTTTCTGGGCAAGAATAAAAAATGTGGCAACCAGAAGATGCAAAAACAGTGGCTAGACATTTACCATCAGTTTATTCTATTGTGTGTGTCTGTTTTTTTCCTTTAGAAGGAGCAGAATTCTTCAAAACGCAAGGAATTCCCCAGATCTGAGAGCAATCCAGCTGAGCAAATCCTGGGGGAGGAGAGAAGACATGAAAGCTGTGGCTCAGTGTTTCCACACTTTTCTTAAGTATCCCACTGCTGTGGTATTATGGTTTCTGGGAACAAGGGGCTGCTGCCAACATTTTCTTCTTTACACTCATTGTAATTCTGAGAGGGAGGTAAAGAAAGCAGTTGTTCTCCCCTTGGAACAGGCCTGAGGAAGAGCAGCTGTAAGTCTGCAAGAAAACCGTTGCAAAGCTGATGGTCCCTTCTCTACATCCCATTTGTTTACATACACCCACCTGGAGAGACTAGTGTATAACATGGAGGGTATATCACTGACTGTAACTGAACTAGTCTTAAAAAAACCTATGTTGTACCATGATTATAATTTCTCTCTCTGGTAAGGTTGTTTATCCTCTTTTTCTTATTTATTGCTTGAGTGAACGTTATACATTTGAAATTATGTTTTAGAAGAAGTAAGATACTATGCAACTGGTGGTATTTCACTGCAGAATAACCCCTGAAGGGCTTTGTAATCCCCTGGTGCTAACATCATCTAATAGTGAGCCAAATTGAATAAGCTCACTGCTACAAACGCAGCTTCATTCTGGTTTAGTTAGCATTGCCTAGTAATTAATTATTATTCCATATTTATGCTATCAATGACATCCAGAGGCTGGCCTAAACATGCTCAAGGTGCTGGCGGCAGCAGCAGCAGCAGTTTGTATATATATATATGTGGATATTTTGTTCTCCCTCTATAAATGTATGCTGCAGACTGTCTCTTAAAAGATTTGTTAGTAAGTCTTCCCTGTAGCTAAACACAACAAGACAGTACATGCTGGACATCAGTCAAAGAAGCACAGTGACACATAGCTCACTAATTACTATTAATGTTTACAGGATTTCGAATGTCCTAATTGGTGTTGGCGCTGAGAATGCAGTCTAGTAAATTGCTTGTCACCTTTGTTTTATCCTAGGTCTCATTGAGAATCTCATATGCAATTAACTGTAATAGCTATACTGTATTTATTCTAAAGTGCCCAATACATTATTGTTTTATTGTTTGGATCTCAAACCTGGGGAGTTTAATTGCTTACAAAAATACAGTTCAAAGTAAGGGGATCATTGTGGTGAGGGATTTTTTTCAGCATAGAAAAAAAAAAGTTAACGTAGGTCATGTTCCAATCTCATAGTCCTCCTGACCTTGAAATCTCACTAACTTCAGGGAGACTAACTTGTGTATGAAGACAGAACAGGTAAATCTACAATTACCAACTTGTGTGGCACAGCGAGAGGAGTTATTTGCTGCACACCGTTCTGGTTATAGGACTGAATGTCCCTGTTGTGATGCTGCCAGCAGTGAAACTTGAGCCAGTAGCCAGTTCAAGGCACGCATCAGACAAGCCTAGGGCACTAATTGCAGGAGGACCCTGCATCCACATTGCTGAACCCCGGGGTTCCTTCAGCCTTGGTTCCACCAGGAGGAAAACTACTTCAAACAGAGCCACCAGCGGTGTGTCTCACCCAAGCGAGTGCTGCCAGGCTGCAAGTATAGGTTCAAGGCAAAACTGTGGCAAAAAGAATCCTTCCCTCTCCCTCCTCCAATGCTAAAACACTAATGTGGACACATCCTATGTTATTTAGGAAGACTCCAGCTAAAGATGCTGAAACAAATTGTTCTGCTGTCTGTAAGACAGGGCAATTGTTTTCTGCATATGGAACTGTCCAGTAATTCTTGAAAGGAATAGGTTTCCTCCGCATATTCTAGTTTACAAAGTAGAAGAAGCACTGAACTGCTCACATGAATTCATCTGCTCGTTTAGCCTGGCAATATTTTCTATTTAAACAGCCAAAGATCTGGAATTAACATGGACTGTCTAGAAACCTCAATAAAAGAAAGTGGTTTGCCAAGCAGCAGTCTAGGACAGCAGAAGTGAAGCCCTTCATACAGATAAAGGACAGGAAATTTTCCTTCACAAGGATGGAAAATTACATTGTCCCCTGGTATCACCCAGGGTTTGGATGTTGGGGCACAGGTCTGTTTTTCAAGTTTAGACTGACAGCACCTGCTCTTTTCATTTCATAGTGGATTGTTCAAGGAACAGCTATTGATGTCTCCTTGCTGTACTTGTTAAAGCAGAGGATACTCTTTAGTTCCTCATATTAAGAAACTAGCTGTTCTAATTTTTCTGGAGAAAATAATTTCAGGAGATAAGATACGGATCTAGCTAAATTAACTTAATTAAAGAAAATGCAAATCCAGTAGAATGAGAGTGTAGATTCTACTTGCTGCAAGCACAAAATCTCTCCAACAGTCTGAATATGATAAATAATTACAATAATTGTACATCTAAAATATTAGAAATATCTTCTATCAGAATGCAGGATGAAAACAAGAGACTATTTGATTGAATTTATTTTACCTACTGCAAGTGCAAAGACAAGCCTAAATATCATGGACTGATTTGAAGCACATTCAAACTATTTTAGAGCTTACTTTTAATCCAGTTAATTATTTTGCTATTCTCCATTCAATTAATTATCAGATTAAAGTTCTTATATAATATGTAGAATGGTGTTTTGATAATAAAAGATTATAAAAGAAATATTGCAGAGTTTGCTTTAGAAGAAAGCATAACAAGATTTAAATCTGCAGAATCCCGAGTTAAAAGAGGCTATTAACTGTGACAGCAATTACATGCCCACGTACATATTGCAAGAAGACAGCATATATTACATGGGGCATGGAAAACCTATATGGAAGCTCCCATATGGGAGCGCTATGACCAGGACGGGCAGCCAGGGCGCAGGGTGGTGGCTGGTGCAGGAGAGCACACAGGGAGGGAAAAGCGCCAGTAGGCCTCCATGGATGTGTAGGGAGCTTTTGAACAAACTCGGACACAAAAAGGAAGCTACAGAGGGTGGAAGCAAGAGCAGGTGGCCTGGGAGGAGTACAGAGAAGTTGTCCAAGCAGCCAGGGATCAGGTTAGGAAAGCTAAAGCCCTGATAGAATCGAATCTGGCCAGGGACATCAAAGGCAACAAGAAAAGCTTCTATAGGTACATTGGCGATAAAAGGAAGACTAGGGGAAATGTGGGCCCTCTCCAAAAGGAAACAGGAGACCCAGTCACCCGGGAGATGGAGAAGGCTGAGGTATTCAGTGACTTTTTGCCTCAGTCTTTACTGGCAAGTGCTCCAGCCACGCCACTCAAGTCGCAGAAGGCAAAGGCAGGGACTGGAAGAATGAAGAACCGCCTGCTGTAGGAGAGGATCAGGTTCGAGATCATCTAAGGAACCTGAAGGTGCACAAGTCCATGGGACCTGACGAGGTACATCCACAGGTCCTGAGGGACTGGCGGATGAAGTTGCTAAGCCACTATCCATCATATTTGAGAAGCTGTGGCAGTTTGATGAATTCCAACAGACTGGAAAAGGGGAAACATAGATCCCATTTTTAAAAAGGAAAATAAAGAAGACCTGGAGAACTACAGGGTGGTCAGCCTTAACTCTACCTCTGTGCCCAGCAAGATCATGGAGCAGATCCTCCTGGAAACTATGCTAAAGCACATGGAAAACGAGGAGGTGATTGGTGACAGCCAGCATGGCTTCACTGAGGGCAAATTGTGGCTGACAGATTTGGTGGCCTTCTACAACAGCGTTACAGTGTTGGTGGATGAGGGAGGAGCAGCTGACGTCATCTACCTGGACTTGTGCAAAGCATTTGACCCTGCCTCACATGACATCCTTGCCTCTAAACTGGAGACACATGGATTAGACAGATAGGGAATTGGCTGGATGGTCTCACCCGAAGAGTTGCAGTCAACTGCTCAATGTCCAAGTGGAGACCAGTGATGAGTTGCGTTCCTCAGGGGAAGGGTGCCATTTAACATCTTTGTCAGCAACATGGACACTAGGGTTGAGTGCACCCTCAGCAAGTTTGCTGACAACACAAAGCTGTGTGGTGCAGTTGACATGCTGATAGGAAGGGATGCCTTGACAGGCTGGAGAGCTGGGCCCATGCAAACCATATGAAGTTCAACAAGGCCAAGTGCAAGGTCCTGCATGTGGGTCAGGGCAATCCCAAGCACAAACACAGGCTGGGCAGAGAATGGATTGAGAGCAGCCCTGAGGAGAAGGACTTGGGGGTGTTGGCTGACAAGAAGCTAAACATGGCCCAGCAATGTGCGTTTGCAGCCCAGAAAGCCAGCCATATCCTGGGCTGCATCAAAAGAAGTGTAGCCAGCAGGTCAAAGGAGGTGATTCTGCTCCTCTACTCTGCTCTCATGAAAGCCCCCTGGAGTACTGTGCTCAGGTCTGGGGCCCCCAGCATAAGAAGGACATGGATGTTTTGGAGTGAGTCCAGAGGAGGCCACAAAGGTGATCAGAGGGCTGATCATCAGAAGCACCTCTTCTATGAAGACAGACTGAAAGAGTTGGGTTGTTCAGCCTGGAGAAGAGGCTCCAGGGAGACCTTACAGCAGCTTCCAGTACCTAAAGGGGGACTACAGGAAAGCTGGAGAGGGGCTTTTTGAAGGGCATGTAGTGATAAAAAAAGGGGTAATGGCTTTGAACTGAAAGAAGGTAGATATAGATTAGATATTAAAAAAAAAATTCTTCATTGTGAGGGTGGTTTGACACTGGCACAGGTTTCCTAGAGAAGCTGTGGATGCCCCATCCCTGGCAGTGCTCAAGGCCAGGCTGGATGGGGCTTGGAGCAGCTTGGTGTAGTGGAAGGTGTCCCTGCCCATGGCAGGGGGTTGGGACTAGGTGATCTTTAAGGTCCCTTCCAACCCAAATCATTCTATGATTCTAAGACTACTGCAAATCTTTACTGTAGGAATCATTAAAGAGTGTACATAAATACCACTGTTTGGATTTTCTGCTTAGATCTTCCAGCACTGTTATATCTATCAAAACTTATGTTTTGGGGTTTTATTACAGATGTTGATTGTAATTGGGTTTTGTGGTATTTCAGGCTTTTTGGGACCTACTCTGAAAAAAAAGATTATTTTGTTTTACAACCTAAGAATTGATGTTTAGCAGTCTCTTTATGCTGGAGAGTATGGTGACATGGCTTTTCAATTGTCTGTACCACTTCCTTTCTGCAAAGGTCTGTTCATTGTGTCAGTTGTACTTTACATGTTGGCAATATGCCTACTGTCTCACAGAAAGCAGGTACATTTGGAGAGATGACAGCTTTCTCTGAACTCAGTTATTTAACTAACTCATTTATGACTAGATTATTTGAAAAAGCTATACCATCTGGTTGGTGGTCAAAATCTTGCTTGTGTGCTAAGCAATGCTTATTAAACTCTGCATTCTTTCTATTTAGTTTCATTAATAGTTTCACTTTTCTACTTTGTTTCACTGTTAATTTCATATTGTTTCACTAGAAGTATCTGGAAAGTTGCTATACACAAAATTAGAAGTGAGAAGATCCAGGTTCCATTTTTAACTTTTCAACAGATTTACCCAATTTCACCTTAAGCAACTATGCTGTATCTTGGTTTCTATTGCCTATTTGTAAAAAGACATTTAAATAACCTTGACATTTATAGAAGGAGGGGAAAAGCTACTTAGGTGATAAACAGTTTAATCATTGTGATAATTTAACAGCTTTGTTCTACAAGCTACTTGGTAATGTGGGTAGAAAAAACTACAAACCATTCTTCAGATTTCCATTAGGGTTTCTAAACACATTTGTTGCACTGTTTACATTCCATTAACATTTTTCAGATCCAGATTTACTCCCAATGGTTTTAACCGTGTATGTCCAGACACTCAGAAAGAAAACATGGAAAACTGTAATGCTTTCATGAATAAACCTTGATTTTTTAAAAAAAATAATTTATTCATCCTATCAACAATGGCAACATAACTGATTAGTTAAATAAAGACAGCAGGTTGTTGTTTATGTCTGAGATAAATGGTTAAAGCTGTTAAATAGAGAAAAAATCTGAAAAAAGCTTGCAAATTTCTCTTTAAAATCTTTTAAATTGCTTCTTTCTCTTAAAAATCTGGATTTACATTTCTTTACCCATTCATATGATATTTGAAATTACTGAAGGAAACTATTTATTTTGACTGGACATTCTTGTCATCATCCAAGAGGGTGAGAGGCATACTGCTAGTTGATGGACAGGAATGATGACTGCATCATGCATCAGAGAGGCAGTCTAAAGACTTCAACAAGAAAGGTGTCAGACGACCCCTTATTTTAATCACTCCTGAATAGTTACAGTCTTGGGCATACACTAAGCCTGTATCTAGCTGCTATTAAAAATGAGGGTATCGTAAGTGCACAGAAGATTTATTTTTGTAATTCTGGGGTCACAGTGATGAGTCATCAACTGATGACTTTTTCATAGATTCATGGAATAGAATCATTTAGGTTGGAAAAGTCCCTTAAGATCATCCAGTCCAACTGTTACCCCAGCAGCACCAAGTTCACGGCTAAACCATGTCCCTAAGCACCACATCTACATGTCTTAAATGCCTCCAGGGATGGTGACCTGTATGATCAAGGAGAGAAGCTTGCATTTGGCAATGCTTTCTCACACAGTCACTCAAAAGGGATCAAGGTCCCTACAGTAAACTGTGGCTCCAGCCTTACAGATCTGAGAGTTGTTGTTCCCCTCGATATCTATTTTACTCGTCAGAGCTCAGTAATTTTTTAAACATCAGAGCCCTAGAGGCAGTATGATATATTAAGCTTATGTCAGTGGTCATTTTCTACCAATGTAATATATACTTCAGAATCTTAGCTTTCCACCTATGCTGATATATTTTAGACTTATGATGTACATGTGTGAGTGTGTGTGTCGGACAGGAGGGATGAAGTGAGGGAGAACAGAAAGCAGAGCAGAAACCTCTGAACATACAAAACAATGTAAATCAGTCTGGAGCCATCTGTCCGAGCCTGCAGTGTTTGAAAAATGGAATGTATGAACTTTAATGAACTTATCATTGAGGGAAATAGATCAAAATCTTTGGGATGTTTTTAAAATATTAACTGTTGATTTTGTATTTGCTGGACAATCTTAGATGCATTGAATTAACATACTTCTTTGCAGTGGTTGATACTAGTAAATAGGGTTCAACAGGCAGTCATTGCTATAAATGACTTGTATGAAGTGTAAGAGCTTCTGATTGTTCCACTGACCTCAGGGTTTCCAATACTCACAAGTAGATGTTTCCTTATTTGCATAAAAAGGCTCATCGTGTTTCTTAAATATCTAAAATAAAACCAATTCCTGCTTTTCTTAGGTGCAAAATGCACCATGAGGTCCCTTGCAGCTTTTGAAACTTCCAGACAGATGCAAAGCTAATGTATTCAGTTAAGTTACTATCAGCCTTAAATCCCTGAAATGCTGAAGTGTTAGTAACTTGACCTTTATGTCAAGATGAATGAAAAACAAATTAACTTCTGACTGCGCAGGCCTTTCTGAAGGGTTGTGTTTGTTAAAAAATGTCTCTGTTTTTACATATAGGTGCAAGGGAAAAATAAGCTGTTTTCCTTAAAATCTGAAACATCTTAGTCTCAATAGTTCCCAGAATTTCTAGCCTTAATGAACTAGTTATTGATATTGTTCTTTGGAATTTATGTTTTATTATAATCTGATTGTTTCTATAGCACACAGCTATGGGTACTGCTGACAGGAAGGTACAAGAGGGACTGGCAAATTCTGTCGTTAGCAGCACAACAGGCTATAGCAAGCTTTCTTCTTTGTGCCTTGTCCCCCACCTTTCTCCTCCTAAATATTTGTTTTCCCTGTGAATCTAACAGGTTCTCAGAAACTCCTGACCTTTCACAGTAACTGATTTGTTGAGCATGCTCCTTTGACCATGTGGTAGGGCCATGTTTCTCCAGGTATAACTCTGTCCAATTTTACCCAAGGAATTTAAGGGCACATTAATCACCAGTCACTGGCAACAGTTTATATCACATCTGTGAACTCTGACAGCTAGATTTTGGAGAGTAGCAATCCCATGGTTGCTTCACTGATGCTGAAATGCGCTGTTCTGATTGATGATCTTCTTGAATTTTTCTTTTTTTTTTTTTTTTAATCTATTATAGCTCAACACAAAAATGCTTAGATCAGCACCTGTAGAGAGTATAGCCCTGAATTTATCTTTACAGTCAACTATAGTACAGCAAGCTGCCTGCCAGTTTGCTATTCGGGTGGGAAAGCCACATATTTGGATGCTTCCTGCGTAATATGGAGGAATTCTGACAAGCCTCAGAAAGTAACTTGGCCATGAAGATCATTACCACCTTTCTCAATTATCAAAACTTCAATGCATTCATTTCTGAAACCCAGTGCACAGTTTGGGTACACTCACAGAACAAGAGGATTAGACTCTACCGCTTTCCTCTCAGTAACAAATATTGATCAGGGCAGGCCCATTAATCTGGGATAGGTGGGCATCTGTCACTACTACAGGGTGTTGAATATTTGCTTTGTTGGTCATCATTAAAGTGTATCAGCTTTCCTCTCCGTAAAACTAGTTAAATACAAGAAGAAAACCCCCTCAAGCTGTCCAGTTTCAATTTTACATTCACAACTAAGTACAACATAAAATTATGTCACTCATAAGAAAACTTCAAAGAGTTCTTGCAACTAGTTCTTTTTACAGATTCCCTTTAATATAAGGAATGTCTTGCATGAGTTTACAATTACACCCGGGAAAGCAGAAATCCAGTTATGTTCAATTCTTACTCAAAGCATACATTATTTAATACAGGGTTTGCAAAAGTAAGCACATTGAAATTCTTTGTATTTGGATTTGCCAAAATTAGGGAGGCTTCCAAGAGCATCTCAGGTTTAAAATAATCACTTTCTAAGAATGAAAAAGCAGAAGTGCAGTCTGAATGATAATTTTTTATCAAATCTGTTTCTCAATTCTATTTTTTAGCTGTTACATTTTTAAGCCACTTCACTTTAGATTTCTCTTGAGTTTCTGCTCTTAGTTTCTCTGTTTTCATATCTGTTCTACAGTTATCTTTTAGACAGTATTTTAGAGACAGGATTTCCAGAATTACTCACTCGTAAGTCTGTAGAAGCTTTGAACTCATTTCTTTTGCTCTCTGGAAATGAAAAGGAGTGTGAATGGGAAAGAAATGTATTCCAAATATTTTTTCTAACAGTAAATTCATAGTAAACTTGATCTGATTATAAATTACTAATTCATTATCTTTCATAATAGTAAATATCCCTGTCAGTAACACTTCCATCACACCCTACTACATATGGATCAGACCAAAAAGCTTCATTTATAAAATGGGAACCCTACGTTCACAAAGAACAACAGATACATAATACATTTACCATGGGTGATTTTCTGAAATACTTTTTTTGAAAAATCTGAGCACTACAGTGCATCTGGCTCGTCATCTGAGAAGGATAAATGCTTTCAAAGCTGTCTTTACTTCCTTTTCCAATCTCCCTCCTAAAAGAAAATATCAGGCTATTTGATCAGTTTAAGATGCTAGTGGTTTGTGACAGTTTACTTTTCAGGAAGAATAATGAGTAACAAGTCCAGAACAATCAGTTAATATGAAGAAGTCCTAACCAGAACAGTTTGAGAATATTGTAAACTATCTTTCTAGTCTATTATTATGTAGGGATGACAGTGCAGCCACTCTGGGAGAGGGGGGGGGGGTGAAGGGTGTGGGCAAGAGCAGCCAAACTGAAAAACAGGTATAAACATCTCATTATGTTCATGCAGGTCAAGATAAGTAATAAATTTCCTCTTTATCCATATCACTCTATGCAGGCTACTTTCCTGAAGTCCCTTGTGAGGTTTAAACACTTGGGGTAACCTTTTTATGATCTGCCAGTATAAAGAAAGAAAATGAATTTTGGCTCTTCCTTAAATGTAAAGCAAGGATTGTAAATATTGAACCACTGTGATGTGCCAAACTCTCATAATATAGACTTAAAGTAGCTGGATTTGAAAAGGAAGCTAATGAAATAATTGACCTAATTTCCATTCCTTTCTCCTTTTAAGGAGAAACCTGCACAAACTGCCCAGAAGAGTAATACTGTCTTCTTATTTCTTACGTATTTATTTCCTAAATGAAATAAATATATATTCATATACTTCATTCCAAAATGAAGAAAGTAAGGTTCAAAAATAGACAATGTTTTTAGTTTAATCAAAATTAGAAAGGCTAATGGTTTCCACTGAGCTTCAGAGAATCAAAGGGACAAGTAGCCAATTGGTACATTGCTTACTTCCAATAGAAGGATGCTTCCAGTAGAAAAGAAAATGGAAGTTTGAAAGAAAAGGATATATAGATTTGTTCTAGAACTATATAAGTGATGCAACTCCTACCTATTAATTTCAATGAAATAATTATGGCTAGTTCTGTGAAAATATTTTTTCATCATATTACATCATATTAATCGCATTATAGATGTGTATGTATATGTATATATATATATATACGTACATATGTCTTTAGATATGAATGTGAAACTTAAATTTTGCTAAAGCTCAAACAGCCCTTTAAACACTGTAATGGTCTGTCCACATCTCCCATGTCCTTTAAAGTAATTTCATTCCCAAATTTTCCAATCAAAAGAAAGTCATTCAATGAAACATTTATTTCTTTCTACTTTTTTTTTTGTTTTTCCTTGTAAGGATTGTGCATTAAAGGGGATCAAAATTAAAAGGAATTTGTTATAAATATGCAGAAAATATTGCTACTTCATTATTATGTTTCATAACGTATCTCTATAACTATTGTTTTGAGCACTTTGGTACAATGTTACTGCACAGTTTTATACAAGTGGGAAATTAAATGCTTATCTGTTATTTCTGTTGGTGCTCTCAAATGCTTATTTACTATTTATTGCAACTTACTGGGCTTTCAAGGACTGTAATGGAATTTAAAGCTTACTGGCATGGTTTAAGCAAGCTGCTTGCTCTTCTTCCATAACCAGCGGACTTCCTGCTGCTGGCTATATATTGCAGAAATAAAAGGCTATTTCTCTTCATTATTATTCATAGGGTCATAACATTCAAGATTAATGTGTGCTCTGATGGCTTATTCATGAAAATGTTCACAAATCTTGAAAGTTTCATACTTTTTAACACACACAATTTGTCCAAAAATTTCTACTAAAAAGAATGGTTGTTCTTTGTTCATTCTTCATCATTCATTTCTCTATTAAAACCTTTCATTTTTCCAATGAGGGAACCTACACAGTATTTGCCAGAAGTGACTAGTCACTTTCTACAACTAGGTGAGAAGTTAAATTCTTCAATAACCTGTTGAACTACTATTTTTCATTTCCTAAAAAAGCACCAGGATAAAAAATTGCAAATGATGTTAGCAACTCAGTTGACTTTGTGAATGATCCTGCAAGAAATAGAAAAGTCTAAGTGTATCATATTATTTATCCTAACCAGGTAGTTAATCTGATTCTATTTAACATACCCCAAGAAGTAGCTGGAAAAGTGGGTGGGTGGAAATATGCATTGCAGGTCTTAACTACAGTCGTGGGAACTGTAGCTCTTGCAAAGCACAGCTCCTCAGTTTTAGCACTATGAAGGACCTAACAGGCCTGACAGTCACCGAAATGTATACCCCAAAAATTTCTTTCCCACTCAGCATGTCCCCAGCTTCTCCTTTTAGCTAACAAGCTACAAGCGTGTCTCAAATGCCAAATGGGTTTTAGAAGATTTGCTATTCATTTGCTCCAGCTACATCTCCTGTCGTGCAAATGTAGCACCCTAACTGATTCTGCTTAACAGGATGAAACAGAGCCGCTGAGGCCATCTCCATGTCACGTTACCCACAGAGTACTTGACAACCTGGCACGGTATCGTTAACTGGTGTCCTCTCTTCTGTTATATTGTTATTTATGCATGTTTTCCAGATTATAGTATATAGTATTTTTTACCAGCTATTTGAAGACCAAATGTATACAGTAATTTTGCATATTTAATCAGCTGTGCAAAGTATGTATTCAAAGAGAATATGGTAACAACCAGAAAAAAACAAGTATAAGGCATGGGAACTTGGATGAATCTTACTACAGTTAAGTATATGTAGTCACAAAAAAATTTATTTTCTACTATGCTTTGTTTGTATCCATGTTGCTTGTGAAACAGAAGCTTCAGTTTTCACAAGAGGAACAACATGATTCTTTGTCAGTAGATAACCACTGCAAGATGTCAGAAAGAAAAATGCAAGCCCTTGAACATATGACTCCTCTCCTGTCTTTAAGAACCACTGTTCACTCAGCCAGCTGTCTGACTAGTAAAGACATTTTTTGTCACTTACAAACTCTAGCAGAGTATTACATGTCAGCTAAGTTGTCAAGGGAATTTGCATTTACACAGACTAAATATATTAAGAGGAAAGACTTGTGGCAACAAAAAGAAATTCTTCTTGGAACAAGTTTAATTTATTGGATTACAGATGTTAAGCTTTATCATAGAGACTGATCAGTTTTCTTCAGCAAGTGTACTTTTAAGTGTTGTGCTCACATACAATTTTGATTGCAGTTAATAAGCTACCTCAATATGAGGTCACCTCACCTGAATTACTAGCAAAATATTCTGTTTTCATAATTTTTCTTCTTAGTAAGCAAAACTAAAATCTGTTGCTACAAAATAAAAAAATATTTTGCTATACTTTGAGTCCTTTTTACCTGTTTATGAAAGTCCATGAACAATTTTTTTTTTTCTGAAGGCTCTAATTTTGTGATCTTACCAATAGATTATGATGTCAATCTTGTGTCAATTTTGAATTATATCACAGCAATTGCTGCTGGAAAAATATCCTCAGCAAACAAATCTCTATTGCTTGTGCACTTCTGTGGTGAATATTTTGCATGATGCTTTAGTAATTCTGATTTCATATTGAAATTGTGCTGTGGAATTTATGTAGATTTAAACTAATTTTAAATTATCTTGGTGAAATCCTAGGGTTATGTTTCATTGATCTAGTTCTTTTATGAAACTTAGCTCATTTTAAGCAATACTTGGAGAAAACATTACACAAATTTGTAACCTAAGCAAAGCAGCTGAAGAGAAAGCACACACTGATAAACCAGAATTCATAACACTATTTAGGAAGAAAAAAATATGCAAGAGGATTAGAACAGGGTCTTAACCAACACAAGAGCTACTCATATCCTAAGGCCTACCTATAAGATGTAGAACACACAACTTGGAAAAAACGTCACTAACAGCTACTAACAGCCTCAAATACTCGTAAAGCCCAGTTACAGTACATTTTTAGACCACGGAAAATGTTATTACTATATGAAACCCTGACACTGATCTCACTTAGACCTGTTCTGTTGTTCCACATTCATAAATTTCAGGGTCAGACAGACAAGAGTTGGAGTATGTAAGTGTAATAAAAATAATATAATCTGAGATTCACTCCCTTGGGTTTTCAGCTACCTTACTTTAAAGAATTTCCCAGAAAGTTTCTAAACACAGTGTTAAGGATAATTAACTGTGTTCAGTAATATTTCACAGAAGAATATATTAGCTGAGAATTATTCCTTTGTCTCGAGTCTTTTGCAAAGAGACACCTTTCATCTTGAACAAGTGCCAGCTATGTTAATTAAGAAAAACTTGTGAAGCACAAATGAAACTACACTGCAATATTAGGTTAAAACAGCTTCACTAAGTACTTTAAAAACTTATCCTAACAACACTTCTCTGGAAAAAATACTTTACAGCACAATTACAGAGCTGAATTATGGCTGACCCTCCATAGATGTATTTGCATGAAAGGAAGACAATTAGATTTTCAAAAGCACAGCTAGGATTTCAGCAGTAGGCACTGATGTTTCCATTGTTTTTCAAGAAGTTAGCTGTATAACCACTTCATATTCCTTAAAATCTCCCCCTAAGCAACAAAAACTTAATGAAAGGAAGAACATTTTTTCTCAGGAAATGACAACTTGAAATTACCATTGAATTTGGACAGAATCCTATTCACAAAGATTGACTGGTCTGTCCCAATACATCCTAAAGTCTAGTAGCATAATTGTTCATAGTGAGTTAATTTTATCATTTTACTTGAATGCCTTTTGGAATTTGTTGGTTTAAAATCAGAAAAGATTGCTTGTATTGGGCTAAGAATATATGTATTGCAAGATTTTAAATTGCTAAGATTTATTTCACTTCTTGCTAGCCAAACAACACCTAATAGATCCATATGTATATTACAACAATGCTGGAATGTCCCTTTAATATTTTAAAAGTACATGTTTTTAACCAGAAATTTGGGCTTACTTTCTAAAGAATACATTATTCATTATCAACATGCCATTATACTGTCCAGGTATTGACATGCTGGAATTTTGGAGCTCAAGTCATGTTGCAACCATGATCAGGAAGGTATAGTTGTGAAATTTTGACTTGAATTCTTAGCTACATGTCAAGATATTTGGCTGGCATTGTGGTTGCACCAGGGAAGAGATCAGTGCAAGTACTTGTGTGTGGCACAGAGGCCTTCCTTGTGTTCATGAGATTCTCCATTGCAGAGCATAAAGAGCTTGTATGAATGCAGAGTAGGTATAGAAAGCAGATATATTAGTTAGCCACTAATGGAACTGGCCAAATGCTAAATGTCAGCACAGAGGATCATCAAAAACACGGCAAAATGTACACAGTGAATTTATATGTTGCAATGCTACTGAAAAAACCCTGTTTTTTCTGAAACAGTCAGCACCATTCCTCACAGCTTCCAAAGCCCATGCCTGCCTGTAAACTGCTTAGACTTGCCTGCACTTTGATTCACAGTTGCAGTTTAGACTTACATCAGATACTGCTCTGGAAAACATGTTGCTCTAATTCTTGCGAAAGCAGAGTAAATTGAGAAGCAGCTGGATTTTTGAGGAACACTTTCTGTGCTGTAGATCTCTGATTTTTGTAAGGACAAACAAGACTTACCCTGCTCTCATTACAAAGCAGAGGAAATCACTGGCATCAGATGAGTACTGCTACCACATGGGAATACAGATAAACAGGCTTAGGAAAACTGAGACATCTGGAAAGATGGAGTAAAAATTATACAGAAAACACAGTATGTAACAGTACAAACGGCTAAAGTAAAAGCAGCTCCAGGACACAGCCAAAAATATCTTCACTTGAGACTGCACTCACCCCAGCTATTCACACTGGATCTGCCCAGCTGCTGAAAACTGCCAGCCAGCTCTGCAGTGTATGAAAATGAGTGTGTAATGAAAGGTAACAGTTTGGAGCACAGCCTTTTAGCCCCACTGTCTTTCATAGAAGTAAGACAGATACATGACTGTCCCTTAGAAGTCAGAAAGAAGTAAAACCAAGATGAAAAACAATCCCTTCTTACTCTGTGACTTGGCAAGTTACCTGAACTGTGTATTACCCAGCTTCTCTGAATGTAAGCTGTGAGATAAGCGTACTCAGTGTTATGTTACTTAATGCAGAGGTATATTATAAAAGCCCTTCAAGTTCTCCAAATGAGCATAGTTCATATTGCTCTCATGTGTTTTTTCTCATGATGTCAGTTCTCTAGATGACTGTGTCCTCTGGTAAAGTCATCCTCAAGGTAGGGGATGTTGGTCTACCTTTCAAATTGTTCCTTGCCTTCACATGTCCTTGGCATCAGGCAGTGTCCAGTTCTCACCTTGTAATATTCTGACTGGTTCTGACAACTCCCAGATTCACATTTCTTTTAATGCTGGATCATTTACTTGAATCAGTTTTTTAAAAATTGACCTTTTCGCAGACCTCTGACATATTTCCTTTCTCCCCAGGGAACCCAAGACAAATTGCCTTATTCTGAAGGTGTTTCACTACTGGACCCCAGTTCCTCTGTTTTTTAATCAAATTGAGAGGTTGTGCTCTGCCTCCACTGCCAGACTTGTTTACCAGTAAATATTCCAAAAATATCAAGAACCACCATTCTACTTTCTCTTAAATTGCCTTTTATGCACGGGAGGAATTTGTTTAATTAATTTCAGCTCTGAAACTCTTTGCTATAATTCCAAACAGCTGCTGTGCTGTCCCTAGTGTTAATGAGTTTTGTCTTCGTATGACTGGGAGAAGGACAGAAAGGGCCATGCTGGCAAAAATTGGTTAAAATTGGTTTTCAGCATGCAAAATAAACTGGACAGCTCCTGAGTGAAACTGATTGCAGTGTCACCCTCTCCTCTCTGTAGAAATTTAACCTGTCTGGCCAGTGAGAATGAGACTCACAGCAGGGGCAGAAGGTATTGACTTTTTGAAAAATATTCCTCTTTTTGTTTTTCAAATTGACTGAGGCAGTTTCATCTGAATTGTCATTCTTAAATAATTGTCCTAGAAGGAGCAGTACATTTCAACCTCATGCCATCCTTTGAAAATTTAGGCTAGCTTTTAGCTAAAGAGATGCAGCCTGACATTCTGAACCTACACACAGTGTGAAAAACTGCTTTGATCAGGCTGTGCTTATAATTTAAGGCAGTAAAACAGAATTCCTACTAATTGTATTTAAGGCATGATGTACTGTATAATCCACTAAGAAACTTGTTTCAAAAACACGGTAACCATAAAAACAGCTGTTCCAATGAGTCATTTTCCCAACATGCAACTTAAAGCAAAACAGAGAAAAAGCCTCTCCCAGTTGTAACTTGTTTGTGTTGATATTATTATGGAGTAGGATTAATGCTAGGAATGTGGGGGAAAACAACAAAAAACTCTTCTCCACATTTCCTTTTATACCAGAAGTTTGAAAACAGGGAAAAAAACTTTTAGAGTTAAAAACCAGAAAAAAATCAGTTTTGAAAAAATATTGGTACCTAAACTAAATTATTAATAACAAGCCATGTATTGGTAGTCCAAAATAATTTGCAAAGTTAAGAATGAGTCTAAGATTAGAAGGAAGTGAATTAAAAGAAGATACTTAGTTGAATACCAAAAAAATATAAAAAATCATGTCACATATGTGCATGTGTGCGTATTTTCACAGCGTTTAAGTATAATACAGACACTGGAAGAGGTAACAGTAAGATCTGGTAAAGGAGGTGGAGGAAACTGCACTGCAAAAAAGGAAAATAAAAGACAAAATTTACTGCAGGCATTGCTCTTTTTTTCCATATAAAGTTGAGTGAACAAGTGAACAAACGAACAGCCCTTTTCATACTTAGAATAAGCCTTCATCCCACACAGCTGTTGGAGGGGAAATATGAACTAAGTTCCATCAAGATAAGCCTTATACTGAATTCCAAACAAGGTTCAATTTTTTTTTTTTTTTTGAGGGGGTGGTTGGTGGTGGGAGTGGGGTGGAGGGGAAGAACAGGATGTTTATGATGTTTCTATTATATGACTGTTGCAGGGACCAGAATTTAATTTTTGTAGGTCTGCATTGCAGATGCGTTTACTTCCCATATTGTAAGCCTTGGAGATGCAGAGCTCCAAAGACTACAAAGATGTGACATGCATTGTTGTTTTTTTTTGTTTGCAGATATCTCAATAAGCTTGCTCTCCTTACTTGTCACAGCCTGTGGTCTTGCTCTGTTTGGTGTCTCTCTATTCGTATCCTGGAAGCTTTGTTGGATTCCTTGGCGAGAGCGTGGTCTGCCATTTGGGAACAAAGACAACAAACAAGAAACACTGAACTACACAGATACAGAGACCAATGACCATGACTACAGCGAGGATTATCTGGGTCAGCCTACAGCCTATCCGGAGTCCTCCATGAAGATCAGCCACACCTCCCCTGATATTCCGTTAGATGCTCAGGCGGGAACGAAGGAGAACTGTGTACACAATGTGCGAATGCATCGTCAGATCACTGAACCAACCTCTTCTGCTCGGTCAGTAACTCCAGTTTCTGTCTGATATTAATGAATACAGATGCAGTCAAAAGAGCACAGCTTGATTATCCAGTGCCCTGATCTATTAAAAATGCATAATTTCCTTGCCACATTCTTTAAAAAAAAACCAACCAAAACCACACACAAGTTATTCTTTGAGGTGTGCAAAACAGCATCACAGTGCTATTCCACTCTTCGATCAACTGCTGTCTCATTTGTGCCTCTCCCTCAGGAGCTGGACAAGACAAAGCACTGTGTGTCCCTTAAAGCACCAGAACAGCCTAGATTTAGCTTGTAAAGCATATTAATTTGCACTTAGCACTGATGCTGAACACTCACTGATATCTCCTCAAAGATTTTTAAAACAGCCAAAGAAGAAAAGTAGGGCAAGCTAATGAAACACTTGCAAGAGTTAGGAAATAGAATTAAAAATCATAGATTTTAGCCACAATCATGACTGTGGGGGGAAAAGTGACTGAACAAGAGTTAGCAAGGTCTCCAGGGGAACTGGAGAACCAGTACAGGGGGGAAGAGGAAAGAGGGAGATGAGAGTATGTGCAGGGGCAGGTGATAAAAGAATTATGTTTCACACAGTAAGAAAAAGGATCAGCATGTGAAAAGCCAGTAAATTTCTGAGTCAAAGCAGATTCAGCTGGAGAAGGTATACAGCACCAGTCCAATTGCTCTTTGCTAGCCTTCTTTCTGGCCATGCGGGAGAACAAGTTTTGCCTGCAGGCACACCTGAACATGGGTAAGATGACAGCAGCTAGCAGCCAGTTCAGTAATAACCAGTTGTGCAAAGCATATCTTAGAAAAAATTTGAGGTCCCTGGAACATTATTAATACTATGCAGCAAAATCTCCAGGTGCCCTTCCTCTGTAGATTAGCATAAAAATGTCTTGGGCTTAGATTGTTGTAGGAATTTCTGGGGAGTTCAAAGCCATAATTATGGATACCAAAGTATCTGCCCTACCACACACAAGATTGAATTCCAGCCAAGGACTAACAGCCCAGAAGTACAGTACAGGGCTGATGCTGCTGTGTTTTCAAACTGCTGGGAAATAAGCATGTCATGAGATTCATTAACAACAGAAGATTCACATCCGACATCTAACTCCAAGAGCTCTCATGTGTGTCTTCAATATTGTGAAAGTACTGAGTCAGATACAGGCTTTTAGTGCTACAACAAGGCAGCAATTCTGATACTTAATCAAATGATAAATGCATGGTATCACCACTGCATAGCCATCTCACCAGAAGTAGCAGCAATCCTAATCTGTAAAGAACTTGCCTCAGCATCCTGAGTGCATGGACAATGTCTTCTTCCTGTGAATCTCTGCAGATCTTTCTTCTGTCAACTGTTCCCAGTCTGGCTCTCTCTAGCAGGTGTTAGTTACACTGGCTCTCTGTACCCAAGGGCATGGCTTGGCCAGGTCTCACCCCTACCCTGTACCATATGCTGATACAGGTGTTGCTTTTTGCTATTCTTTCATTGCCCCTTACTTTTGCCCAGGTCTTCTCCAAAAGACTCTTTCACCGGTCAGGAGGGGCCCATCTTCCTTGTACTGCATTGTTCATTTGTTCATCTCTGTCTCTGCTGCTTTCTGGCATAACTGGGTAGCCAGCTGTGGCTTTGCTGTGTGGCCAGAGACCAGGCACCTGCCCCCTACTACAATCCCTGCTAAGCTGTCTCTCCAGTGCATTCCTTTTTATTCCTCCCCAGGATATTCTGCACTTCCCACTGCCATGAGAAGCTTAAGGGTTGAACAATTTTTTTTTTTTTTTTTTTTTTTTTGTGACATGATAATATTTTATGATGAAAATTACTAATGGATAGCTATAAAATTACATATTTGTTATGCAAGAAGAGAAAAAATAGGATAGTATATAAGAGGCTGTTTTAAGCATGTGTAAACGCATATTTACAAGGAAGGAATGAACAATGAAAGCAGAGGAACTATTGCTGATTACATTCAACATAAATAGCTTTGGACTAATCCTGTGCGAGAATTTTCCACGTGCTCTTTCTGTGTTCGACCACAGCTCATGGCATGCCAATATACTGAATGATCGCTGCATATGAATAGGACAAAAAAGTTGAATCCAACTCATATAAGATTAGGATTTTACCGAATACAACTTCCACATCCCACTACTCTGACAGGGATGCAAATTTGATTTCTGTTATCATCTCATGAAGTGGAAATTTCAATCACAATAACTGAGTGACTCCAGTTAATAAATTTCAGTGGACTGAAGCTAAAAGCAAATTTCTGTCCTCGGAGTAATAAAACTAAAGTAGCTTTTCAGCCAAAATACCACAGAGCTTATTACATCAGGTATGAGAGAATTGTTGGGGTGGTCAACAAACCATTTCAGACCAGAACAGCTCACTTGTTAATAGAGCAGCTGTAGAGATCAACAAGTAATAAAAATACAGAGATGTCAGGAAGTATCCTCCTTTTTTCCAGCTTTACCTTAGAACCAGAAATCAGTGAGTTCAGCTGGCATAATAGGCCAGATCCTACTGCTGTTTACATAATATAACCCATTTCATAGGCATTAATCCAAAGGATTCAGTTGAAAATGATAACCAATAAGAATAGCTACAGTTCTTAGTCATGTTGCATTATACTTGCCAATAAGGCAGATCCTCTGGATTTGCAATGGCCATGAAATTGCATTTGCCACATACTTCAGCCAGGTTTGGAGAGTGTATACCACTAGCTTAAGACACAGGAACAGAAAATTATGTGGTACTAGCAGTCTAATGCTGAAGGTGAGCTCTCACAACTGTTGGGTACCATGCTTTATCACTTTATGCAAGTAAAGCTGTGCACAGATTATTATCATCTCCAACACAATCTGTTTCAATTCTTTCATTTTCACCTAAGGCATAACTCAATCCGAAGACAGCTCAACCTCTCCAATCCGGACTTCAACATCCAGCAAGTTCAGAAACAGGAGCAACTGACAGGAATTGGCCGCATTAAGCCAGAGCTATATAAACAAAGATCAGTGGACACAGATGATGGCCGGAGGAGTAACAGCAAGGCATGTGGAAAACTGAACTTTATTCTGAAATACGATTGTGATTTAGAGCAGCTGATAGTGAAGATACACAAGGCCATCAACCTGCCAGCAAAGGACTTCTCTGGAACTTCAGATCCATACGTGAAGATATATCTGCTTCCTGATAGGAAAACAAAACACCAGACTAAAGTGCACAGAAAGACCCTAAATCCAGTATTTGATGAAGTTTTTTTATTTACTGTCCCATACAATGATCTCAACACAAGGAAACTCCATTTCTCTGTGTATGACTTTGACAGATTCTCCAGGCATGACTTGATTGGCCAAGTGATAGTGGATAATTTTTTAGATTTGGCAGATTTTCCCAGGGAATGTAATATTTGGAAGGATATTGAATATGTCACCAATGTAAGTATTACAATTTTTCTTTTTGAAATCTTTTTGTTTCTGATTTTTTTTAACCTGATTGTAACTGAAATTGTCTGATAGATTTATGAAGGAAAATACTCTATTTTCTCTCTTTCTCAAGCTTTGACCTTAATCCAAGGAAATGAACAGTACATTTTCAGTCCTCATTTCTCATTCTTTGGATATATTAAAGAATGTCTTATGTAGGAGATCATGGTTTAGTCATTGCCCTACTGATAGGGTAGAAAAACTGGAGAATGTTTTTCTCTTAAACTTACTTAATCTAAAATTTACTTAAGGAAATACTACTTTTCTTATTTTGCCTGTCTTTCTGTGTTTTGCATGATTTGCATGACCTTCAGTCCTTCAAAAGACTGTATTCTTATAAAGTGAGCTAACACTACATCTATAATTTAGGCAAACAGAAGTTTGACAATGCTGTTCCATGAAAGCAATGAAACACACTGAATTGGTTTAACTCTTTGTTTGTCATCACTTTTGTTACATAGGGAAACGGGAATCTTACAAAATAATTCTACATTTCTGTTATCCCAAAGTCTCTGGTATCAAATTCTATGCAGGGATCCAATTAGTGATTAGGTACAAAATCACAAAAATTAGTTTTGGTAAAGAAAGAGCTTTTTTCTCAAAGCATAACACAACCTTCTTGTAATGCTATTAGAATTTAATCACGCGCATCCTATGGAGAACAGACCTTCAATGAGAATGATACATGACAGAAATCCACAAAGGTGAGATACTAGTGCCAAGAGTCAGAAAATATTTCATTTGCTATGTCAAACCATACTCAAATGGAGTACACATTTTAGATGAAATAAACAAAACATTACTAACAGTAAGATCAAAGTGTAAGTTTGTTAGACTTCAGGAAAGCATTTAAGTGTATGCTTAGCTGAGTGTAAGAAGCCATTGAAAAGTAAAGGATGTTCTGAGACAAATACTTTCCTGAATGCAGATCTTCATCTTATACTTTTGTGGTCTGGTAGCATGTCCACGTTACAGACCAAACTGATTCCTTTGTTTTGATTGGAATTTCTTTTTGAACATTGTCCTTGTTCTAAGGTGATTTCTCAGTGTTCTTAGTGTTACCTATACATGTGTAGAACGTGCTTGTGCACCCGCTGCACAATCTCCTTCCACACTAGAACTGACTGCAGCAGCAGCAATAGCAGTTCCCTCACTCAAGGTACAAGCAGGATGATGGACACTCAGTGTCAAAGGAAGATGAACCTGGTTTATGTTAGAAAAAGTTATTACTTTTCAACTGCAAGGGAAAAGTAAGAATCTGACAGAGCAGATGACAGTCATTCCAAGTGAAAGCCTGCCTTCATGCAACATTAAGTGTCCCAAGTTCAACTTTTCAGTTTTACAATCAACTGAAAATTGAATGCACATGCACACCGGAATTACTTTGATATGTACCAGTCCTTTTTCTATGCTTTAATTCTGGCAAAAAATGGACTCTGATATTTTCTTTCTAATCATTTCCCCTTCCAAATTTCAAAAGTGATGCAGCAGATAGTTTGTATTCAGATGTTCTGTTATCTCTGAAATTAAATTCAGGACTGAAACATGAGTCATTCATTAACACCTACTAATATTAATTCCTGTGTGAAGTGTAAGTTTGTTTATCCAAACAGAACACATGACCTGCCATATACACTTGTCACCCAGTTTTCAGCTAACGGAGACCTTATCAAAGCAAATGAATAATAAGACATAAGACACACAATCCAATTTTGGCTAATGTGAGTTCTGAGATAAGAGTATCAGATAAATGAAAGTGTGGAGTACTCAGCTTACTAATTAACGTTTCCAAAATTTCAAAGGTTAGAACTTACTCCATAAAGTTATAAGAAACCCTCAAAGCATCATTTAAGAAGCCAAGTTTCAGCACATTTCCTTGCCTGAGTAGCCTAGGTATCTCACAGACCGACAGCAGAACATGAATCCTATGAGCTACTCGGTGAAGCTGCTGAAGTGAATACTCCTGTGGCTGCACTCCAAACCAGGCCAGCAGGCAGTATTAGTGAATCTCTGAAATAAATGTTAGCAAAGTTTTGAGCAGCACTGGGCAGTTTATGGTTGCAAACAAACTGTATTGGCTGTAGGAAATTTTCACTCATTTTATCTTTGAATGTCCTGTTGTTTCAAATAGTAATAATTACAAAACAGACAAATGCTGGGCACACTTATGAAGGAAATTCACTCAATGCAGATCAACAAAGAGTGCAGCCACGAGGGATAAACATACTAGAAAAAGGGAAGTTCCACACAACTACACATGACAAGTTTGTCATACTTCTGAAGAGTACATTCATTTTAATTCCTTGTGCATCTTATTATGCTGTATAACCAGTGATCCCAAAGGCCGTTATTTTACATTCTCCATTTTATTATGTTCTAATCCAATTTGACACACTAATATAAAAGAATGTATTAAATCCTTCTCTGCCCAGAAAAATGGAAAATGGCCTATTTCAAGTGAGCACTGCAGATTATGCCTGAAATGTCAGCTTTACTGCAAACAATGCCGTTAAATAGACCTATTATGCTATGTGCTTTCTTCTGTTTTCTAATAACACTGGAAGATTTTTTTTATTCAAAACCAACGATTTTGATTCTTTGGACAATAACATCTGCTCCTATCCCAGAGTTTGAAAGTATTTCATAACACAGACGGGTGTCAGCATAAAAAATTTCTACACACTCAAAAGCAATCTGCCTCCAAACACAAATCTCCAATATCAAAATTGTTGTTCTTCTAATCCCAGGTCCTCTGAGCATAAAATCTCTGTCCTGTAACACTGACACTTTTTCCAACCAGAAAAAAAGCAGCAGTGGGCTGTTTAATGGAAGAAATAATTAAGTGGATCAACTTTAGATGAACATGAAATGAACTAGATAAGCTTTTTGTATATCTACCAGACAGATTACACTGGTTTCTGGCTCATCAGGAAAGAAAGATGCTTTTTATTTTTAGGATGGGTTTCAGTAGTTGGTACGATTTATTTTGTAGCCTCTAAAACACATTCAGGGTTTGGGGTGGGGTTTTTTGAGTTGTTTTTTTCAATGTTTATAGACTGATAGTATGTTCTGAAGAGAAAAGGGATGTTAATATTTCCTTGGTTGACATCTTCAGACTCAGATCAGGCAAAAATGCATGGCTTTGTCACAAAGTAAGATAAACAACTGTGAAGGACCTGAAGCTGTCCATTAGTCCATTTCAGATAAAAGAGAATTTTTCCTTTCAGAAGGTGCTACATATCCACTTGCACAACTTGCTGGGCACCCAGAAAGGAAAATCTTTTCTCAAGAACTGCTTGTTAAATATCACCAGGCAGCTGTAGAGCATGGAGAAGGATTTCTGTGAACTGGAAATCTAGCTCTGGTTCATACTGGCTGTTTGGATTCTCAAAATGCTTGGCCTTTGTCACTTGCTAAGCAGCTGATCTTTCTAGACAAGAGGAGTATTTAAAAGTGGCCTCCCCTTAGAGCAGAGGAATAATTGGATTAAGAAAGAACAATGTAAATTTCTATTCTTAGCTGGGCCAGCATTTCCAAAATGACTACTCATTTTCAGAGGCAAATTTGTGACTTTGGTCTTATAGTATTTATAGCTTTTGACACTGATGCTATCTTTTCAGTTGTCAGATATAGTTATACTTGTGATCTAGGCATGGTAGAATGAAAACTGTTTTTTTTTCAGAATGTCTAAGTTTATATATACACTTAAAAAAAAAAAATTGTACTCATAACACCCTATTCACACCTTTCTCTCATCTCACTCTGAGGCTGAACATCCCAGACTAACCGTTTTTGTGAATCTTTCTAGACCATTCTTTTCTCAAAGGATATTAACAAGGTTTCCTGTGATTATGCACCTAATATTCTACAAATTGTAGCAGTATATTGACTGTTAGCATTTATCCTTATCTTGTGGTTCCTTTGAGACTCTGCTGTATCCACCTCCTGTGAAGGTGTGAAGTAAACTGAAACTCTGAAAAAGGTAAAGCTGTTGGTCAGATCCAAACCATGGTTTATTCTTTATCTGCAAACAATCAGAGTACTAGAAAGGATTCAAAAGTTGTTTTGAAAATTGCTGTGTTGAAGTACTTCTACTTTTGTTTCTAGCTAAGCATTGAAGAGTGTAGCACCATCCCCAAAGTTAAAAACCAGTATATCAGGATACAAAAGGAAAGTGAAAATATAGAAGAAAGATATTTCTGAAAGAAAGACAGAAGAGATTACAGAAAGAAAACCTTTCTGTATGTAGGTAATACATACAGAATTTGAGAAGTAACATGTCACAGACTTTATAGAATGTATATGGGTCACTGAAAATCCAAAAGATAGTTCTGGATAGCTCAAAGTTATAAAGAAACACAAGCTCTATATCAAGTTGCTTGACATATAGAAAGAGCTAGCATATGCTAAAAGTTGCCAACCCAAGAAATTGATTGCACCTGTTTTTAAGAATCTTCAAGCTCTTTTAGGGCATATGTAGTGGTCAAGAATACAAGTGTGTCAGAAAATGCTGATTTGCTTTTGCACAGATCCAGTAAACAAAACTGTATCGAACGAATTTAAGTTGCATGTTGGTATACATGCTAGTGTTTTCACAAAGAAACAGCTAAAAAGTAGGATGGTTATAAAAATTGAAATTCTGCATTCTAGAAATGCTAACTGTTCTCAAGTTTGCCCAAGAAAGATTTCATAATTTGTATTTTTAGGCATTTATGTTGTATAACTGAGATGCAACTGGAATCATAACATCACCAGAAGGAAGTTTCAAGTTCCCTGTTTCAGGGATGTTAATGCCAACCACAGTATGTGTGGAAGAGAGACAAAAAGAGACTAAATTATTTCAGTCAGTTGTTTATGGAATGCATAATAAAAATCTAAAATTTTGAAAAATGACTAAACCTACCAGATTTTTTGCAGTTCAAAACTATTCTGTCCTCAAACTGAAAAACACTTCCTTACAGGTTGCATTGCTCAGGACCATTCTTGCTAAAAGGCTGTGAGCATTTTAATGTGTGCCAAACACACATGCATAGGTACAGGTCATAATCCTTAGGGTTTACACCCTCAAAACTTGAGAAAATTAAATCTTGTGCTTTGAAAGAAGTAGGTAAATACTTTTTCTAATTCATGGACAGTGGAACAGACTCACACAAAAAGGATGTGACTTGCTCCAGACATGACACTACTTAACAGCAGAAATGAGACTGGGTCCAGAATCTGCAGATGCCTGGCACCAGCCTTAATCCACTCTATATAGCACTGCTCATCTTCTTTGACAGTGTACAGATACTGTAGCTGGCAGTAAGTCAACTAAGTCCACCTACTCCAATTTTAAAAAATGTTTAGCTTGTCAAGATGTTTTAGCTAGTATTTCTAAAATTCCTGTTCTGGCAAGTTCCTGGGTTTAGAAAAGTGATGGCATTGAGTGAGATCTCAGAAAAGCATCTAAAATGTTTACAATTGTTAACAAAAATTTCTGAGTCAACAGTTTGAGAAGGAACAGAAACAAACCAAATCCCTGGCTTTATGTATGAATTCAAATCCAAACCATCAATGTGAAGTGCCATGTCTACTTTTAGGACTGTAGCAGTAAATGGGAAACATTAGCTGATTTATTTTTCTTTTCCTCGTAGTACAGAAATATCCAGTATTAATCTGGTGTTCCATTTGTTTAAAATGAGTAGGCTTTGGCATCAGGGAGGCAATCAAATGCAAGTCTTTCTAGAAAAGATAGATTTGCAAACCCATGTGTCTTGCCCACATTAAAGCATGCCAAAAGCTTAAGGAGCAACAACAATTATTTCATGGCTAGACACATTAAGGTAGTAAATACAAGAGGTAAGATTCACTTCACTTAAATTTTAGAGTAATTTCAAAAAAATCACAACTCCACAACCAAACCCAGAAGTACTGAGAAAAATATCGAAAGCATGATTGCTGTCAAGAGGCAGGTCAGTGAATATTCATCTTCTCCTAAGTCACAAAGGTCACTCTGTTTTGTTATTTTTCTGACTGTTCTTAATGAAATGTACAGAAAAAATGGAAGTCCATGTGTAATGAACCATTTCTTAGTCAAAAGATGCTGAAAAGTCATAGATCTTTAGTTCTTCAGATTTCTACGATCGCCACATAAGGAAGCAAAAGAGATTAATAAGCCTTCAGCATCAGCTCAACAGATATAGTAGTCTTCGTACAGTGGAGGACAAGCTGTAGCCAGTGTTTTTCCTACAGTTTTACATTTTTTAATAACCATGTACTTAAATGGGTTCATTTTCAAAACAAGGCTTTTCCTTTTGACTTCTTGTGTTTTCTTTTTTAATCTAATGATTTTGCTAATTACTTTGTAGGAGAAGGTTTGTCAGAAATTAAATACATCTAAACGATTAGGAGACAGCACTCAGCGTGGCTACACAAAGGACAGATACAGTTATGTACAATTTTATAAGATAGAGATAAAATGTTGACATATGTTTTCAGAAAACTTAAAGACAGCAGATGCCTAATTCTCTTTGGAGCAACTGGGTATACAGAATAATATTCAATAAAACTTGGGGTGGTGTCTGAAGTAAAGAAAAGTTAAATGCCTTGAAGAGCAATGGTTTGAGGTGCAGCTAGGCTGGTCCTGAGTTAGTGGTACAAGCACCCCAAGCTTGTCTCTAAAAATCATGGTGATTATTCCGTGCAAGTGCCCCACAGGCATGGTCAGAAACAGGATGAATCGTGCAGTATCACTGAAGCCTCAGCTAACATTTATTGGAGTTTTGGGGTTAGTTTAAGAAGATGGTAATTCAGAGACCTGTGTATTTGTCTATGTACCACTTGAAGTTCACAGAACCCAGAAGTATGGACATCAGAGTTTCCAAGTAAGCTTTTTCAGTCTACAAAAAACATACAAACAAACAAACAAAAACAAAGTCAAAAATAAAGCAGACAAACTTCAGTTAAAGAATTTTAAGGATTTTTTTTTTTTTTAAAGTATTATGAGTAGACTGAAATTTTAGAATAAGATGTTTTGATTTCTTATTTGGAATGCACTTCTATTGCAACATTTTTAAAAATTCTGAAAGTTGAAATGGGAACAAAACTTCCTGTTTTTTATCAGAATAAAATGTTCCAAGTCAAGTGAGGGATATTATGCTTCAAAACGGAATAAAATCCTGGTTTCCACACTGGTTCTTCCCCTGCTCATCAATGCTGCATATTCTTGAGCTCTCTATTTTGTCTTTGTACCATACATGTTTCCCTGGTGTGACAGCCCCAGAACAGCAATAGTGAATGAAGAACATTTTCCTCGACACATTAGCTGCACGCTAAAAAATGTTAGACCCAATCCTAAATTCCTGGTTTTCCAGCTTAGTGGAAGAGTCTGTAACGGTCCCTGTTCTACAAATCCCCCTTCTCCTTTCCTCTCATCTTCCTCTGCCAAGTCTCTTTTTCCCAGAAAACTCTCTCTAAACAAGGCTTTTGGAGATAGCCTTCAGTGAAACAGCCCACAATAGCATACAGACTGCACACAAAGCAAAACCAAAATGTCATCCTAGTCAGGCAACCCTGTCCTTTGATTGTATCATCCAAAATCATTAGTGGAGTTGAAAACAAAAACACAAAAATGCTCTAGTATATTACAATTCATAGGCAGCCATTCCTCAAAGTTGAGCAAAGAGCACTTGCACAGCGTTAAGGCTAAAATAGCTGTATTAAGGTGATCTTGGCTGTAACCATTCCGCACATAATTCAAGATTAGACTGTGCCTTTTTTCTACATTGTTATATAACTTTCAATTTAAACATGTATTTAGCCAGGCAGGGGGAAAAAAATCACTTCAAACATGCATTTAATTATTGAACAGTTTTAGGAATGCTTACTTTGTTTTTCTAGAAGAGGTCACAGAGGGCATTTCAATAGCTTATGGATTCATCAAAATTTCTGAAAAATCCTACTTTTTAAATTTAGTTTCAATATTTGGAGCCAAACTTGAAAGTATTCTTCCCTCTGAACATACTGTGCTTGTGTGAAAAGCCTCAAGCCATTTTTAGTCTTTAATCCCCACAAGATATCACAGCCATCAGGCATCTTTCTCCACCAAACGGGGTATTTCAGAGTTTTACAGTTTTCCTCTGTGTACAGTCTGTTTACCCAGTTCTCATGTTATTTTCTCATGGTCTCATATTTAAGCAGTAAGTGCACTTTTTTGTTATTGTGTGTTCTTTACTTAGGGATTCACTGTAACTATGCTCTGAACTCTTACCAAGACGTACTGGATATTTGTGCAGGGGATAGCCTAGCTACTTGGGAAGCACCTCCTGCACACCATACCTGACTGTTTAACACAACCTCAAATGTGTCCTTGCTGGGGTCAGCCTTGACTTCATCTTTTCTAGTACATCCGTGCCCCAGGTAAACAGAAAAGAAAGTGCCGCTATATACAGGCTTTTCTCCTTACCAAAAGATTTGTCTGTCCCCTTTCAAACTCTTGTTAGAGGATGTAACCTGTCTCACACTAACCATTCAGGATTCCAAGATCTTTCCAGAGTCCTGTTGCAGAGGACAAAACCTTGTCTGTACAGAAGGAAGGCATTACTGGATCATAATTGTAGGTAGTGCTTAGGAAGCACAGTTTTTATGCTTACAGGCTAAATTATAGCGCTTGCCAAAATCAAGATAAGGCTGTATCATTTGCTAAATAATTACATGAGGGTTCTCTCCAGACCTCCTCCCCCCTGCCTTTTTGTGTGTGTGTGTAAACACTAGAAGTCGCAGCTGAAGTTTCAGCTGACTGGTGAAGAAGTTCCCACAATATGTCTTATATATGTATCTATAGCTTTTTTAGCTTTTCTCCTAGTCTAGCAGAATCTTAGCAGCTAATCTTATAGTCTGAAAGAAATAAAAGATGAAACAACTGAACAGACATAAATGATAGTCGCAACTTTTAAAGACAATATATTTTGCTAAGATTTGGTTATATGATCAACAAGTATAATTCCAGATATTGTAGAGGCCCTAATTGTCCCTGAGAGGCCTCAGAGATGTATGTGGCAGCTTCTCTATTCAATCCCCAGCCCTTCAGAGCATGAGGGCCACTTCCAAGGCTCTGTAGTGAACTCAGATTATCACAGAAAGATACATAGCTATGTTTTTCCATTATATCACTTTGTTAAAAATATATTACTTGGAAGCCAAGCTATCCAAGGGAAGAGGGAGAGAAAGACATCACTCTCTTATTGTAAGTGTCTTTCTGAGAGTAGAGCTAACAAAACAATGGCAAAACTGCAGACCTATAACCTGACTAAAAGTTTTTCATTAAGATTTATCAGTTCCAAGTTTGCTACCTTTTTACAGCAGAGATCTTAATTTTAACTCGCTATTTTATTTAATCTCTCCTCATACATACACATTTCTCTAAACATTCAGAAAGATATATGTGTATCAGGAACAATGTATAAAGTATAGTGTTTCATGAAAAAATCCATGATTAAATGACAAACACATGTAAACCTCCGCATTCTGCACTGGTCTTCCCAAACACTGAAAGGCAATTTGCAACGTGCATTCAAATTCTAGAATTATGGATATAATAACTTCTGTAATTAGTCTTGCTGAACTCACTGGATGTATTCACAGAGGTAAATGAAGCATACAGTCATCTGCAGTGTCTGAGCTTTCCTATGGCTTCCTAGCAGAGAATTGGAATGAATATTTCACAGAATGTACTTTGGTGACATGACGGGCTCAAATGACAAGATGGTATTAGCTACATCTGTGGTATCATGGCATTTGAGATTTGTATGGCTACATGTTACTGGCACTTCATTGCTTGGTTAAACACCTTGCTCTATTTACTCAAGAAAACAGTAGTCACAAGCTACAGCTTACCTTATTGAGTGCTTAACATTCACTACTCCTTTCATCACACAAATTCAAAATTAAAGCTACATACACCATCTGGAAGAAGATTTCCGACTAGTAATGGCATCTTGCTTGTGAAGGGTAGGGAAGCAAAAAACAACTGACAGCTGGAGGTTTTCACAGCTAATTATATGAACTATTGGGATAAAATTCCCCACTCATTCTTGGGTCAAATCTGGCATCTTAAAAATAGCAGTTTATCACAACATCAGAAAACATAACCTTGCTTGCCCGGCAACCAATTTCTAACAGCCACAGTACAAGTGGCTGAAATCCACCGCTCCTCCTACCTAAAATTTACTTTTCTCTTTCCTGCAGTAAAATTATTTTTAAAGTAGCAGTGAATAGGAGATTAGCAATATCATCCAATACTTAATATTTTCTATTCATATAGAAGCTGCTACCCAAACACTCTGAAAGTTTACATGGAAGAGCAAAAGAACAATTCTCCATACTGTATTTTGTATATTTGTTTTCAGTTTTCACAGAACTCTTTGTGTGTTTTCTTTTTAAAAGCATACTGGGGTTTTATAAATATTTTTAAAAGCCAGCTGTGGTTTAATCAACCATCTGATCTATATTACAATAACTCCTCTAAGCAACCCCAACAATAAAATAAAAATGTATGCAATAAAGCAAAGAAACGCGAACAAAAAAGATAGGAAGAAAACAGCAGACTTTGGTTTCAAGCCCCCTAGAGAATTATTTATGATCATCAGGAAGAAAGGAATTACTTTAAAATAATGAAAACCTTTCAATGTCTGCACTCCACTGAGCACAGAATCTTACAGTAAATGCTAATCCAACAATAAACTTCACCACTGGGACCACAACATTTTATGCAGGTAGAAATGAGTAGTACTCAGGATAAGATCATGACTACTGTAAAGTCAGGGAAAGAATTCCCATTGAAGCTCAGATTTCATGCATATCCTCCTGCTATAGTTTGGATATATTGTCTTGTAAACAATACAAAAAGCCACATGAGATAATGTAAACAAATAACTGGAGATGTACACAGAAAATTCACTAGAACAGCAGAACAAGCAAATCACCATCCTTTCATTACTCTCTGCAATATAAATACATGACAATGACCTGCTCAACAAAGATTTGAATCTTCTCCTCCTTCCCCAAAATCTGATGGCTAAAATATGTGTGAGCTGTCAAATTTAGGCCTGGAGAAAGCAAGATAGATTTTTTTCCAACAGAAATGACCTGAGTTCTACATCCACATCTTCAACTTTTGACTGGATGTAGCAGTCCAAATAGAAAACAGAATAGATTATTTTCCCTCGAGGTTTCTGCAGTGAGCATCCCTATTTAGTCAGGACCTATTCCTTCCAGTAGCTCTGCAGCATTTCTCATTTGCCAGCTCCTTTTCCAAATTCTTTGCTTTATTCAGTATATAAAGTGTCAACGTTTTTGGGAAAGCCACAAGAAACATTTCATTCAATACAAAACTTTTATTATAAAACAACATATAAAAAGCTTTTCATCCTATCTATAACTGTAGTTTTTGAACAAAATATAGATATTTTTTAAAAACAAAGCAGAAGATATAACAGTAGATGCTCATTCTCTTCACAGCCATGGAGCCACTCTCTTTTTCTCAAAAATCATTTATTTCAGGAAACTTTCCGTGCTAAAGCAGCACATACAAAAAATGATACTAACCTTCATTTCAGACAGACTTGTTTCAAAAACTGAGTCAGGATGGTCAAAGATAACTACACAGAATTCTTTCAAAAACCATACTTTCTTCCAAAAAAATTAAAGTCAGGCCCTTTTAAGGTATCAAACTGAGTACCCTAAATCACTGACCATTGTCTATGTAACAAAGACTTCTAAAGTGAAACCATTTATACCAAGTCAACTCACAACTTTGATTTCCTTACAAAACTGTAAAATTATTTAAATTATAAGCAACTAAACCAAAAATTTGAGAAGGCATCTAAGTGACTGTGAGATCCTGTTTACTAAATCACTCACAGACTTCCTAAAAACGCTACATTTTTTTCCTATCCATAGGCTAGTATGTACTTAATAATACTATTTATTCTGAACATTAAAAAAAAACAGGTAACAGTCTGGGCAGTGCAACAGACTCACCTCACACAAATGGACATGAGGAGGAGAGCAAAACAAGCCACAGAAGAAAATAATTTTTCTCTCTAGTTACATTTCTCATGTAGCATGTGTAAAGTAAAACAAGTTAGAAGAAAATCCTTCTAAGAGGAGGAAGTTCTATTGACTCACTTTTATGGACTTAAAGCACTAAAGCACTTCTATATTTAGTGCTCTTTTTAATCTGACACCTTACACTACCCTCTGTGCATTCTTTAAAAGCGAAAACACACTCACTAAAGTGGTCTTAAAATTGTCTGCAGTACACGTCTAAATATAATAGGGAGGCACGAGCATATCTGATAGAGAACAAGTATTACAGAAAAAGAACTGTTATCACACTTTACAAAATCACATCTTCTCCTGCTCATGCTGTAGCCACCTGGATGAGAAAACTTGATTTCAGAGTCTGCATTTTCTAAACTGGATTTCTGTCTTCTTCCTTACCATTCCTTCAGCTCCTCACAGTCTTTAGTTTTATTTTAAAACTGTTTTCTTCTGTACAGCTCCTAAGTAGATGTAGTACTGGATTGGTACACTTCCTACCAGCTTCAAGATTAAAATATTCTATTTAATTGCAAGGTAGGTGAAAGATACACAGCAACAGCATAAATTCGTGTTCACCAGATCCGCATAGCCTAAGTGTCCTAATGGCAATAGTCCAGAACTGTCTCCAAAGAAAAGAAGGTAGCTGGATTTGCATGAGCTTTTGGGCAGCATCAGCAATTAAGATACTGAGAAACACTGAAATGTTCCTGGCATTGCCTAAAAGAAGTGGTAAAAGTAACCCCCTGTTGCTAGATCACCACAGATTCCATGGCATTGATCCAGGAGGTGAGTCAGGGAGGTTTGCCCTGAGAGCGTTTTACAGTTGGCAAACTTGACATAGCGGTCTGTTACAAAATCATAAGTAGCATCCCTGGGAAGAAACAAAGAGCCTCCCTTCTCTTTCATGTTTCCCTACCACCCCTAAAAAAGAATCACCAAGCCGCCAACTTCTCTCCTGATTCAAATGTGAAGTTTTCTTTGTAGCATGGTTTGAGAAATAAAGGATGAAAGCAGTCCTCGTTTTCATGCTTCTGGAGTGACACTGTCTTGTTATCATTAATTTCATTGTCATTCTCATTCTTCTTTCTTCCCTGTATTATTTTCGTTCCTTTTGTATTTGAATAGCAAAGAGATTCTAATGTATGAAATGAGACAATTTTGCAGTATTGAAGGTTTAGGGGGATTGTCTATTTTGACATATTTCATGTATGGCTTTTGTAGGATTAACCTTAGTGTCCATGATTATATTCTTCCCCTTAACTTCCAATTAAAATGGAATTGCTGTGCAAGGACAATCAAAGCAGTACAACTGCATACCTTTTAACAGAATATTGCTTGCAGTGAAGTAGTCTCTTTACCTTGGTTGCTTTGCTTTGAAATTTGCAGTGATTTTCTTTTCTATGTGACCCATTTAAATAAATTACTAAGAAGTAAACAAAACTTCTATGGAAATTGCTTTTATATTGTTAAAAGTGGGTAATTTTGTAGCAAAGTGTTACTGGTAAAATACATGTTATGAAATTTAGTTGTGCTTTCAGTCTAATGGAAGGTTACATGGAATGCTCTCAGACATGTTTTTAAGCCATAATGATCCCTTTGCACCATTTTTCTTATATTGATAATTTCTGTGGATGGTGCATTTGAGTCTGGCAGGGCACCAGTGTTATTGTTTATACAGGTGACAGATCACAAGCCAGGTTTTTGTATTTAGTTGCACCACGTAATAGTAACTAAACCCATTTCAAAGGTAACAGTATTTGAACATCGGGGAGCTCTAGAAAAAAAGCTACTTTTTACTAGAAAAAAACATGAAGTATTATCAGCGGTTCCTGACCTGAGTGGGTTGCATGACAGGACACAACAGAATTGGCTCTAGAGGAACAAAACACATGGAGAAACATCAGCAGAAAGATACTTGATCCATGGCTTTAAAATCACAAGAAAACCCAGGAAAGGTACCTATTTGAAAGAAACAATAACTTTAATCTAAATCATGATGAAAAAAGTCTCTGTGTAACTCATACAAAAAGAAAAAAAAAAAGAAAAAAGAAGGAAAAGAAAAAAAGGAGAAATAGATTCATAAAGCCATGCTTCTCTCCCCACCTGCTAAATGGGCACTGAACTTAAAGGGAGCTGCACATAGAAAGCATTTCTTTTGAAAAGTCTGCCTTAGGTATACCTTATTAACAGAGGTAATAATTATTTTATTACTTTTTAGTGGGGTGTGAAGCCAAAAAGGATCCAAAAGAGAAAGAAAGAGAAAGGACACACCAGGGACATCATTGAACTTGGATTTGATTTCCAGATATCACAAGAATTTTTAAATAATTAGACAGAGTTTGGATTAATGGCAATACACAGTTCACTAATAGTTATTTTACTGGTTGGCAAAAGAAGCCCATTATATTCAAGCGGTCAAAATCTAGGGCCAAACAAAGCACATGTGTATTCATTACACTAGAGCCCTGATCAGAAGGATCCCCTCCCGGCCTCCTCAGGGCACAAACACAGGTACACATATACCAGCCCACCATATCTTCTCTACTGAAATTAGACCTGGGATGGAATTACAGAGCACATGGCAAAATCCAACAAGAGATAATCTGATTTGGAAGAAAAAATAATTAAAAATTCCAGAGAAAAGCTCTGGAATGGCAAGAAAGGCATGCTACTGCAACATAGAATTTGACATTAGCTTTCTATTTTTCAAGCACACTGTACTATTTTGACCATCCTCTTTCATATCAACTTCAAACCCAAAACTGTAAAGCAAACTTTTATTTAGGTTAAAAGTAGATTCAGATTTATAAAAAATGGCCTTTCTTTATTACTCATTTTTCATGCTATGCTAAGCCTGAGTAGCAAGGAAGTCAGCACAGAAGACCTGAGTATAATGAACATGTCCACAAAACACTACAGGTGCTTACACAGACTGAAAAAAACATTTCTTTTTTTTCCCCCCTGATACTATGACTCTCTCCATCTTTTTTCAGCACTATCCAGGTACTTAGTTTCTCTCATTTTTCCGAATGATGTGCTCAGAATGCATGATATAAAGGGCCTGTGCTTTACACAACACAAAATGCCTTCACTGAGAATGCCACTCAGTGCTAAGCAAAGGCGAGGGACTGCTAGAGGGCCCAAATTTTTAATATCATCGAGCTGCAGCACCATGTCTATATCAGCTTTTTTTAAAAATACAGTATGGCCACACTGCGAGAGGCTTTATCCGTAACTCGGGCTATGTCAGCAGGGCAGAAGGGCTGGCTGCTCACCATCCAGGTCCCACCCAGCCAGGCAGCCCAGGTGGCAGCCCTGGGCATCAGCCAGCTCCCCAGGCCAGGCCGAGCCAGGCTGGGCCCTGGGCCCATGGGAAGGCCTGGCACAGTGGGGCCCATGGCTGGGCCTGGCACAGTGGGGCCTGTGGGTGGGCCTGGCACAGCGGCGCCCATGGCTGGTCCTGGCACAGAGGGGCATGTGGGTGGGCCTGGCACAGCGGCGCCCATGGCTGGTCCTGGCACAGAGGGGCATGTGGGTGGGCCTGGCACAGTGGAGGCCAGCACAGCAGGGCCCATGGCCAGGCCTGGCACAGAGCAGCCCGGCACAGCAGGGTCCATGGTTGGGCCTGGCACAGCAGGGCCCAGCACAGCAGGGCCCAGCACAGCAGGGCCCATGGCCAGGCAGGACTGGGCTGTGGGGAGCTACAGACCCACTGGTGTGGCTGAGGCAGCCCCCAGCAGCCCCCGGCTGGGCAGTGCTGTGCTGGAGGGAGGGCCTGGGCCCCGGCAGGGCAGGGGCAGGCCCTGTGGTGGCCAGGGCCAGTAGGGCCTGTTACTGCCCTGGGCCCTGGCACACTGCGTGCTCTCAGTCCCTGTACATGAACAGGTGATTGAGTGGGGTTAGAAGACAGGGTATCTTTTGATATTTTAGTGGAGCTGTAAGGTCACGTGCAGCCATTGTAACTCAAGGTAGAGTGAAAGGCCAATCTATTAATTTGCATAAAGATTAGTTTAAATTGACATTTTCATTTTAACACAGAAGGAAGAAATATTAACAGGCAAGACATTTTGGATTAAAATATTTTGATCAGCTAACTTATTTTTAAAACCAGCTTCCTCTCTTGCATTTTTCTTGGATGTATTTGAGATTTTCATTATTAGTGGGATATAGAGATAATTAAACATTACTTTCAACTTATGTCAGAATGTAAGCAAGAACTTAATGTAAGTTAATGTAAGTATATATATAACTTACAATATATATAACTTAATGTAAGTAACTGGCAAATAATTCATGGTAAAAATAATTTTATGCATTAGAATGAATTTGCTGCTTCATTTTCTACAAGCTCACGTTTGCCTAGAGATAGTGAACACTTGACGTGTAATTTAGTCTCCCCTTCTTACAGCAAGCTAGCATTTAGCCTTGAGATCATGAGCGTTTATTTTCTCATCTCTTTCCATCTGTGTGATGTTCATCAAGAATTTCCTCTTTAGTCAGCAAGGCTGGCCCAGACAGGTTAGCTGGTATGGTAAGATACTGCACACTACAGTGACTCTGGTTTTCTTTGGTTTTTCAATCTCAGTGTTCCACAAAAAGTTGAGGTCTAATCCAAATCAAATACAGCCTGCTCAAAAATTATTGGGCTTGACATGACAGATACTGATGGACATTCATTAAAAGCTATGGTCCTTACTTTAGGAAACTACTGCCCATTTTTCCAGATTGCACTGTTAGGTTGTTTTGTGAAACTGCCCTTTGTGAGGCATCCCTGTCTGCCTGACCTACTTGTCCTTCCATTTTTAATGTCTTCACCTGCCATCAAAACTTTTATGTTTCCCAGCTGAAGCTCTCCCTTACATTTCCTTTCGAGAAAAAATTGCCCTCCAAACATCTATTCCTCTGTAGAACAATTTATATTTCATAGCTATTCCCAAGCTTGTCAACATTTCTAAAGCACTACTGCCTTCTCTGCAGAGGGAAAGGTTTGATGCTTAAGTACTCTCCTCTAAAGCTTTAGCATTGTGAAATCAAACTCACGCTCAAGAGGCTTCCCTTTCAAAAGACTTCTGAAGCACAATACCAAAGGAGGCAATCTGTAAACACTGACAAGGTGGGATATGCTGAAGTGGGATACACCGAAAGAAACAGAGGAGCAAATCTGTCCACAGCACATCTCTAGTAAACCCATGTCTTACAGGTTATGACATTTTCACTGTTAAATATTAGATCAGGAAGATTATTTTCTCTAGCTCTCAAGTGTTCCTTATCCTCCACACACATGCATGCACCTGCTGCCTCCTCATAATAATCAGAATCACAAAAGCCTGCAATGTCTGGGAAAGAGTCAGGGCAGACTTTTTTGTATTATTAAATCTATACTGGACTTTGTATTTTGTAGAAAGCAACAAGTCATAGAAGAATTGCAAAAAGAAGTTACAATTCAAGAAAACAAAACAGTTTTCAGAGGAACAGTTTACCTTGCAAGGAGAAACTTAAACTTTAGTTAACTTCTTTCTCTAACCAGCAATGCCATCTAGCAAGCCTCCAGAAACAACTCGGTGCACACTCTTTCCTCTTAATGACTGATGAGGAAGTTAAAAACTGCTTATATTAACTTCCTATGGAAGCTTCATTTTCAGAATGCCTCATTTCTGTTTTTCCTGTGAAATCAATTTCTGACATGGCCACACACACATAAACAGGACAAGAACTCCAGCTTTTTCAATCATGTCTCTACTAATTTTCATTAGCTCAATTCAGATTATCTCCCCAGTTCATCAATCTAGTTTGGAACAAATTAAGACATTATCTTTATTTCAATAGCTACAGGATAATTCATTAGATGCACTCTTAGGCCCAGATTCAGCAAAGCACTTTAGTTGTTCGGAATTTAAAATCTATGTAAAGGATCCAAAGCCATTAAAATCTTTAGGATTTAAGCATATATTTAAAAATAAGTATGTGTATGAAGTTTATTTTTACTGAATGGAGGTCTTTTTAAAGTAAGGATCTTATTACAGAATAATTTGTCAATAAAGTCTTAAATGATTCAGTAAGAATAAATATATTTTGTAAATGCATTCAGAACACTGAGGACAATATGCAGCTAACCAATTGGAATGGCAGCTTCAGTTAATCACTGCCATCCTATTTATAGGATTTAAATCATGACAATGGAGATGTTGGGTCTTTAGAGAGATAAGTACATTGACTGCCTACAGGAAAAGGCCTCGGTCCCTGACTTACTAAGGACATTGTGCCACAAGCAAGTTACGTGTATGTTCTTCTCCAAGGCATTAACTGAATTTGTTCTGAAACATATGAAGGTGAAAGGCTTATCCTTTGACTCCAGCTACTCACATTTTAAGATACCTTGACTCACTAGACCAGACACCTAAGTCATGTCTGGTGGATCTTCCTTATGTGGACTGCAGTGAACTGCCTTAAAGAAAAGTAGTCATGGCACAAAGAAGATGGAAACAGGAGAGAAAAAGACAAAAAACCTCCTTATGAAAAGATCTTCAGGCTCTGAAATGGAAATGGAGGATATGCTATCTGCTGGATGCTTTACTTTTGATAGTCTTTATATAGAAGTTGCCAAGATGCTAGGCAAAACTATGAGTAAGTTAAAATAAGAACATAAACTTCCTGGCTGATAATCACAGTGGCTTTCTACAACCCAGTCTGCTGGAAATATTCCTACTTCTTTCAGTCCTTACAAAGCACTGGTCTGTCAGGCAAGGTGTCTGTCTGACTATAAGGTGCTCCAGAATACCTCAGAGAGAAAATAATAGAAACTCTGTTGTGGTAGCATCTTGGAATTACTAATATAAACCACAATAGAGAAAAAACAAGCTACATACTTAGTTAAGCAGCAAAGTTAAACTTAGCTGTCAGAAGATTATTTTTTAAAAAATTAGAACATGAAACACCTTCTGTTGGATGGCCAGCCTAAGTGCTTCCTTTCCCCTTTGTAAGTGAATTTTGCTTAAATTCTTTAGCTGATGATACTTTTCACTGTATTAGTCATGCAAGAATCTCGCAGGTCCAGCATTTTTATCAATGTGTGCCAAGTAGCAAATGCTGTGCTACAGACAAGCCCATGAAGAGTGTACTAGGAATTCAAATGTACGCTTTCTTGTCCTGCCTTTTTGTGCATCCCATCAGATTGGCTGCTCTATATACACTTTGTACAGTTGTATAGGCACAAAAGCTAATAGCCAGTCTATGACGTGACATGAAAATTATATTGTGTACACAAAGCAGTATAAAATCCAGAGTGAATTACATGCAAACACTTAAGCTTTCTTATATTTCTTCACTGTAGTGAAACCAAGCTTCAGAACTGTTTTTAATGCTCTTTCCTAGTAAATTAATTCAGACTCATTTCTGCATACCTAGCTCTAAAAGCTTCTTTACTTATTTGCTTTCATTTTTAAAGAAAATTGTGAATAAAAGGAATACAGGCAATGAAAGGCAAAAAATAGAATCACATTGAGAAAATAATACAATTTGCAAATTAGCCTAAAACATCAAATATAGCCTGACATTGCTGTATTGCAAGAATTATTGTCAAAGATAGGCCATTCCCATGTCCCACAAACTTTAATCAAATATCTGTAGATATTGTTTGATTGAGGCATTAATAAATACCTGCTTTACTAGAGTTCATTTATTTGATTTAAGATGTCATGAAAATAGAATTTTCCAGTTGTATCTTCTCTATTCATTTTAAAATGTGTAATAAGAAAGCAGCTGGCACTCTTCTAGTCATGTGGAAATTCAATTAATATCAAACATTTCTAAATAGTTTTTCTTGATATGCATTTCTCATAGATATGTCAAAATAACTCTATGATGAAATAATAAAAAATGTAGAGTTACCTTCATGAATTCATCATTTTAAGTACTTTAGATTTACTATCATTCCCAAACAGATTAGAGTCTCAAATTTTTTGTGTGTGGTATTTGCATAATACTTGTGTCTTGGACACGTACCTGAACCAAATTAATATCTTAGCTCACTCAAATCTGAATCCAGACTTCTCAACACAGATGAACAATTCAATAAATGTATATCCCAAAAACCAGATAGTACTTTAAAAAGTATTTTTAATTCATTTAGAGTTAATACATAACCAAGTATACTTAAATTATCCTCTTTTAGGCGAGCGAACCTCCTCTAAAAAAAATCCTTGTGAAATTCAAAACCCTACATTATCAAATATTAGAATGATGTTCAGTAAAATTTGTCTTGCATTACAGAAGTATAATTCCATTAATTCCCAGAAAGATTATGAAAGAACTGGGAAGATTTTCTTTTGTTTAAAATATAACTAATGCTCCTCAGCTAGGAGGGGGGAAAAAAGAGAGAATTGAATTAAATACTCGTAATCAATCCTTTCTGTGCTTCAGAAGCTCAAATGTTATCATCTTATTTCATGGAACCTCTGCTATTTTTCTGTTTTCCAGTGACCTTTGCAGAGACAGGTACAAACTGCTAAAGGAGGTAGTATGCAAAGCTACCTGACCTGTTCAGCTCTGACATAGCAATAAGAATTTATAAAATCTCTAAAATCACTGGTGCCTTGAAAACCTGTTTCAACAGTTAGCAACTTTAAAAAAAATAAATAAGGCCTTTACTGCCTGTAAGTGCTCCCATTAATGCTAAGTTGATGAGGTGCATAAAGATATGTCTGAGCACCTCACAATACATAATTAGTATTATTTTTTCAACATACTAGAGAAGTGAAAAAGTAGTGTCTGTCTTTTTATAGATGTGGAGCTGAGGAACCTGGTATAATTGAGACATATGCTTTAATTAGAGTGGTGCAGGCACTGCGTGATAACACACGCCTATCACAGCTTGTCTGCTCCAGAAATACAAAATGCAAGTTTCAGAAGAAATGGGCACAAAACTTATGAGCGCCTAAGTCAAGGACAGCATATCTTCTTGTAGACCGGAGGCAAAAGCAGAAGTTGTAACCTATAATCTGTCTTGTTTCCTTCTGTCCTTGCTGCCTGTTTTGTTTGATTTTACATACCCATTCTCTGCACCCAAATGTATTTATGAAAAGGGAGAGGAGAAATCTGATCCTAAATGTCAACCCCGTTTGCCAGAAACTCCCTAACTACCAAGTGACTTACAGGTTTCACTGAGAAGGTTTGGTACAGTCTGAGCTTCTTAATGCAGCCTCCAAGGAATCAAAGCTAAAGCCATTTAAGGGCCTATTGTTGCAGTCCTCTTTAAGATTACACATCTCCCTGTTTAATATGCGCAGTTATAGTCACCTAAGCACCCGTGTGAAGCTGTTGACACAGTACTGAGGAGTGATTTATCCTGCAGGCTAATCTCTATTGAAATTAATAATTTTAAAATCCATAAATACTGTGTAACTATAGACTAAAAAGCTATTAACATTACTATTGGAGTTCAGCATTTTAAAAGATATATTAATTTTGTGTTAATTTTAAAGGGGAGAAACCAGAAATGTTTTCTGGGAAAAGCAGGAACAGCAAACCTTTCAGTAGAAGGCATTGAAAATTCTATAAATAATATTATTTTTATGATATATGAAATATTTCCACCAGAAATTAAGAAGGAGGAAGCACAATCTGAGAGAGTTTGTAAATCCACACTCCAAACAGCAACGAAAGGGTGTTATTTATCTTGAGGTTCTGGTAAGGGATTCATTCCGTTTGTGCAGATACAGTTTTCAGGCAAACCTTGTGATTTACACCTCTGGTCTGAACTTTCCAACAGATTGCATACCCTGTACTGAATACATCTAACTCTCCCAGGAAACACTGGGCAATTTTTTAAGGAAGAATCTTCATGCTCTTCCCCTGTTGAATAAGGGACTGCATTAACAGAACAAAGACCCAGAAACAAATCTAGGCAGGATAATCAGAAACAGGCAGGTTGTGAGGCTTGATGTAAGGCACAGCTAACCATGTCAAGGCATTCAGCCATCAACTCAAGCCTGAAGCTGAAGCCTGGGGCACTGGAACAGAAAAGCAGACACCAGTGTTGTTCTACTTTTTTTAGAATACAGGAATGAGCACGTTATAGATTAAAAGTTAAGGCAGTGCTATATTCCTCTGAATGTGGGCAGTTTTTGAGGACAATGGGAGAAGAGCTTGGACCTTAGGTATTTTTATTACAGCATATTTATTCAGTTCTTTCAATACACTTCCTGCTGAATAGGACCAACAAAAATTATATAGGCCATACTCCTATAAATGAATTATTACTGTAATTTTATTATCTTCTGAGTATTTTCTTTTAAGTTATTAATAATATTAACCTTTGGTCTGGTTATATTAGGACTGTCCTGGTTGCACTGTAACGTGCACAGTATGGTATTACTACCACACTAAATAAAGTTAGACAAAAATTTGGAATGTACAAAATGCATGACTTGATAATGTACAATATTATGAAATCTTTTCCTAACCAGAAATTTTAAAGTGTTTCTGGCAGAGTAATATTTAAATCACCAGATTTTGTCAAGCATACATAGTAACACATAAGTATTCAATTCAAACAGAAGCATAAATCTTGCAGAAGAACCTACCCTCTCTCTATGCTTGTTAAGCCTGTTCCTAAAGCTTTTCTTGATAGCACAGTACACCTTTAGTGTCAATCTGTGGCTTAAGCCATGTGGCACAGTGATTTTAAACTAGTGAACACGTGCAATAATCTCTCTGCTTTGTTACATAGACCTTACTTCTGTCAAGAAATTGAATTTATATTAAGGACTTGCGTTTTCTGGATGTAATGGTCATGCCTGTGACACCACCTCCAGTCAGCGTTTTGCCGCTTCACTGCAGTTACCCAGGCAGATGAACACAAACATGCAAACTCTGTGGTGCAGTCACAGCTGGTGGTACTCTGAAGAATGTTCCCTCATTAAGTTGAACTTTGAAGCCCCAACAGCAAAATTTACAATGTTTGGGACAGTTAAAAATGTTGCCCTTCAATTACAGAAAATACGGCTAAGCAGGGTGGAATAGCCAGGGCACTGGGAAAGGCTCACTTTGTTACCATATCTGTCTTTCCAAAATTAAGAAAAGATTTACAAGTAACCGGTATTAAGGAGCAGTAGTTAATTTCCTGCAAATCAAAATGAAAGTGTGAGAATGTAGGGCTTCTTTTTCAGACTCAGAGAAGGATTTGTATGCCAAAAAAATATGTGTCTCTGCTGCTGCTGCCTGTAAGTTTTCTTTCAAGTATATTCTCTGCTATGAGTTACTACTAGCACTGGCTTACAAACAGACTGAATCTCACAATCATCTGTGATCTATTGCTACAACACCTACAACTTCTAGAACTGGAAAGGACTGAAGAAATTACAGGCTCTCCTTCCAGTTTAACACTCGTTTTCCTATACAATGCCCAGTGCAATTTTTGAAAAAGCATTAACTAAGTATTATTGTGATTTCAGCATTTCCTAAAATATACATCATAGTGTAAGTGATGATTATTTTTCAAACATAAGACAAAGCTTGTGGATAAGTATATTATAGCATAATTCCTAACACTGCATGCAACACACATGATCCATTCTTTCCTACCCAGTTCATTTATGCAGAGGGTTAACATTTTTATTGGAATTTGTATCTAAAATGGTTGTATAGTAACTCATTTACCTATGAACTTCTTGATAAGAATTGATAAAAGTTTTTTAAAATGTCCATTCAGAATGATCCAATCTGGACTGGAAACTCTTCTATTTGGCAGGAACAGTAAAGCATTTACAGTATTCACATGGGAAATGACCTAGTCACTGTGTGGAGCACTGGAGTTGAATACAGAAAGATTTTGCCATGGTTGACAGTATCTAAAAATACTAAGATAAACAGTTAAAACAACAGATGCCTGGTGGGCTTCTTTACAGCCAGGGAAAACCTGCATGATTCAACAATGTTATCTTCTCCTAAAAGTCTGTAACCAATTCATGAAAAATAACCTCAATCAAAATTCGCTAGAGTGACAAATTCCCCAAATTACCAACACATGGCTTCACTCAGTAATTTCTTTAAATGGCTCATGAAAGTCTGCTCCCCTTAGAGTTGCAGCATGAGAAAGAATTCCATGGCTGAGTCACAGCACCTCAGAGCTGGGGAAGTTCACTTGAAAGCTGGAAGTTTTCCTTCCTCACAATGGGAAGGATAAGTGAAATCTTTGCTTCCTGTTCCCCAGGTTATAGGTATCAAGCTCCAGGTGACCACTGAGAAATTTCAGAGATCAGTTATTCTTCCTATAACATTAAGTGCAGGTGTTAGCCAAGAGAAATTTCTCCTGGATGTGCTGACATCACTTTAGCCTGTGCAACTCCTTAGAGCATCACCTTCTCAAACAGCACTTTGATCCTCCCACAGTCAAAGTCAGTCAGAGACAGGGAGTTTGTTGCAGCAGGTCTACTTCCAAGTATGAGCTATCAAAAGACACTGAACAGTCATATCAGCTATATTGATATTTTCACAACCTTTATTAGCTACCATGAAACACTGATCTTTATAATGGAAAAGATGATAGTTAATGAAGTCAAGTCAGGGTTAAAAGCTAGTTATTACTGACAAAGGGCCCATAATATCAGCTTCTCCCTTCTTTGACAGCATTTCCAGCAACAGCAGCAGGGAAGACCATATTTCTGAATGAATGGACATTATTTCTTTTTTCCTTGCATGACCTGAAAACTGAAGTGAAGATGCCTGTCTGAGCAAGGGGTTGGATCAAGTGACCTCTAGAAATTCCTTCCAACATAACATTTTTCTACAACTCTGTGACAGCAATTCTTTTTGTCCTGCACACCTCCCCTGCTGACTTATGAAGTTACATAAAGTGACTGTGTAGGCTCTGTGCTTTGGTCTACACAGCAGCTAGCTCAGAGACAAACACTAGCCTGTTAGATGCTGTTTCAAGGTATTTTCACTCACTTGTGTCATCCACCACCCTTCATTTTTTGGTGACTGAGAAAGGGAAAGAAGAAAAACTATTGCACAAAGCTAAGCGGGCAATATACACATATTCCACAACAGCTGTATTTCACTTCCCTGTAAAACCAAGAACATAGCTTTGAATTTGCTAGACAGGATAACTTTTTTTAGTCAGGAATGAAATATTAGGTTCAGGAGATAGGTCTATGAAACTGACAGTTCACTGCTCAGTCAAAAAAATGCAAATCAAATCTCAGAAACTATGTAATACAATACTTTACTCACTATATTTTTTATAGAAGAGTTGGATTTCCTTTAAAAAAAAAAAAAAAAGACAGATGCTTTTTAACTGCAAACAGGGTTTGCTCATTTTCTACTACTTTTATGAAACCCCAGTGCTGCTGACACAGGAAAGGGTGGCAAATCATTCTATCAATGAAACAAGTGGATAAGGTAACTTGAGGGAGCTTGTCTGTGCAAGGCACAGGCAGTAATGTCCTCATCACCTTAGGTGGATACTGCTCCATTCCCATAGTGACTTCACACCTATCACACCTGAGTTTATGCAAGCCTGAGTGTTGCATAAAACTTTGCCCTGTGCAACCAATGTTTTTTTCTGTGAACCTCTCTCTGGGTATCCTTTGGCAGACCCAGCAGGAAAGGCACAGAGGTCTGTTCCAGCTTGTCAATGACGCATGTGAATCACTAGAAAATGTGAAATAGAACAAAGGTTTTCTGGTGCCTCATGTTGTACTTCATCACTTAAATATGTTTCATCTCCAAGGACTGAGTGCTAGAAACTATAACCACATTTACACTTGAGAACTTTGGTGGTATAGCAACAAACATAGCAACCTGAACCTTGTATGCAGATGGATGCTTGTTTTTTCAGATATGTTTCAGAATGAGAATTCAGCTGTTGCTTGCATAACTGTAGATCCCCAAAGGTATATTTTTATCTTTAGCTCCTGTTATGGGTGAGAAAACTGTTGTTATCGCTTCATATTCTATCTCTTTCCTTGGAACAGGACAATGTGGATCTTGGTGACCTGATGTTTTCACTCTGCTACCTTCCTACAGCTGGTAGACTAACTATTACAATAATAAAGGCAAGAAATTTAAAGGCAATGGATATCACAGGAGCATCAGGTAGGAATGACTTTAATGCTTTATGTGGATTTCTGTTCCATTTCCCTCCTGAGACACTGAATTCAGCACTGTCAAATGCCAGAATGATTTCCAAGAAGAGGGTTCTTGTACTGCTAGCTTTTGAGTTACTTGAGTACAGGAGTTTCTGAGAGATAAATATTTTAATTTGCTGAGTTGCAACCAACAATTTTAAATAATCTGCTCTTAAAAAGATTGCAAGACTGTTATTTCTAAAGCCAATGTGATTCAGAATAGTGAGTTGGCAGAACTGCATTCACACTGGGAATTTGTTTGTACAGCAGCCTATTTGTTACCGTTATGGTACAGAGGAAGACTGACCCTCAGTGAGAGTCTCTGAGAGCCACTGAGCCAATTCTGCTGTTGTTGGCGTATGGACAAAACAATGATCATCCCAGACTCCTTTCAGCAATCCTGCCAAAATTTGATGATAAAACCCAGAAATTAATTGAAATGAAGAGTCATTCATAGATGATTTTTAAATACTAGCAGGGAGCTGTAGAGCTCCAAGAAAGAAGCCACAAAGAAATAGCTTTTTTTTTTTTTTTTTTTTTTTTTTTTTTTTTTTTTTTACTACGTTCAGGAGTTTAAAAATAATTATAATTCTCTAGAGAAATATAAGCCGCTAATTGTTACACTTTGAATTACATCTAACCATACATCAGTAAATTCCACTGTGTAAAATATTGTCATATTCTGTCTGTCCTACAAACCTGTACAAGTAATTAGTCTGTTATAAATAGGCTGATACATAGGCTGTTGTATAAAACAGTCATGTATAACACGGTTCAGTGAATATTTTAATACCCTTTGAGAAGTCGGTACACAACAAGGAGCTTCTTGAGCCTAAATTGTTCATTATAAGCAGTCAACCAGTTAAAGCTTTCAAAGCTCCACTACCTCCCAGGCACTCCATGGTAATAAAGAAGCTCAGATTCCAGTCAGGTCCAGGTGACTGATTCTGCAAGCAGGTATGGGCATACAAGAAGGCTGCTCCCTTCACTTTCCATTTATGTTTGCTTAAAAACAACAAAAGAAAACCAACGTTGTTCTTATGATTCACACAGATCCCTACGTGAAGGTTTCTTTAATGTGTGAAGGAAGGCGACTAAAGAAAAGAAAAACTTCCACCAAGAGGAATACCCTTAATCCTGTTTACAATGAAGCCATAGTCTTTGACGTCCCTCCAGAAAACATTGACCAAATTAACTTGTCGATAGCTGTTATGGATTATGACCGGTGAGATACCTGTAGCTGTAAAATGACATCATCTATTGGCTTATAAAATCTTGCACAGTAGATTTGCATCTAGAAATAAAGTTACTATTTTTTCCCAATAAATGGGAAATTAATGTCTTGTTGAGTTTGGCAGAAGACTAAAACTTCTTGTATCGTCAGGCAGAATTTCCTTTCTAAATTTTAAAATACAGATTTGCATCCTTAACTGACATAACTAAGCCACATATATGTTTACCAGAACTGAAATAACTGTACATATAATCAGACAGTCCACACACTGATGTTTTGTTTGTGCACAATTATGCTAACCCCTTCAACACGTCTCCATTTCTAAATTGTAGCTTAGAGTTTACTTGTATGTGCAACTAATTACAGAACACAGGCAAATAACTTATTGCGTTCTTCATGCAATCATAAGAAATAAATGCATACTGACACAAAGTATATGCTATAACAGGGAAAATAGTAAATTATCGTGATTAGTGGGAAATGAAAAGAGCAAACCTATGTATTTTATAGTTCATTATATTTTTCAGGCAAGAATTAATTCTGAAAATCCATGACTGATGTTTCTAATGAAATATGTAAATGGTATGGTTTTAAAGGTAAAATTTTAAGAAAAAAATATTATGGAACATTTTCACAGTGTAGGTCACAATGAGGTCATTGGAGTATGCCAAGTAGGCAACGATGCAGAAAGTCTAGGTCGTGACCACTGGAACGAAATGCTGTCATACCCTCGGAAACCCATTGCTCACTGGCATCCTCTTGCAGAGGTAAGGCTTTTATTTCTTGCTGACCTGTTACTAAAATTGTGAATATTTTTCCATATGGCATTAGAGGTTGGATAAAATTTTATGACCAAAACCAAGATCCACATGCATGCACTGAATCCTGGAAAAGGGCTCATTAATAATGATATTAAAAGTCAAATGTAAAATACAAGTTAAGTCTGCTCCTTTCAATTTTAGGGAGACAGAAAGTAATTAATGCCTTTAATATATACATGAAAACACCAAACATTATACACTAGATTAAGGGTTTGGTTTTGTTTTTTAAATAAGATCTTGGGTAACTTTCACTGATAATTGATATAAAGAAATTGACCTTGTTTACAGAATAATCAAGACCTATTTTTTTTATATATAACAACTTAATTTGATTTCTTCTCTTGTAACAATAAATCATCCACACCACTAGCACATCTCAAAGGATGCCTAACTGCACTGAAAAAAAAATGTTTAAGTGTCTCTGGAGATCTGAGGCACTGATAAGAAGCGACACAATCAGAAAAGCTTTTCAAGGTTCCTATGTTTTTTTTTTTGTTTGTTTTGTTTTGTTTTTTGTCTTTAGGGCCCTATTCAGCAGAAATGTTATGCAGGTCTTCTGCGCTTGGATGGCTGCCGAAGAGGCTTCCTCACCCTTTTAACCTATTCAGCAGAAATTTGGCATTCCTGTTGAACTCTTTCTTAGCCATATCCTCAGGGGCTATTCCACAGAGTCCAGTGGGGTAAAGATGTCCTTTTAATCCCTCTGTCTAATCCTCTCCCCAGTACAGGGAATACTAATCCTGATTCACAAGACACAAAAATTCATCAAACACCTAATGAAATTACTTCCTAAGAGTTACCATGACTTACTTTTATTGTTGCTACCGCGGCTAAAGTCAGGCAGTAATCCCAGTCAAAAAAAACCTACTATGTTTATGAGCAGCCACAATGTTACCCTCAATGTTGAAAGACAGAAAAGACTGAAGTATTAATATCAAGCCACAAACGATGCCATAAGCACCTAATATAGAGAGGCAGGCAGTTTACAGCCTCTCTAAGTATACTTTATGCATCAGAGTGCAGCCATGTTACTAGAATGCAGGTGAGGACTTTACCTACTAGTAAGCACTAACCCTAGGCTGTTCCATAAATAATTGTTGGGCAATAAGAAGATGCTACAAAATGGCAAAAATACCGTAGTCTTGCCCTGTGTCCATAAGCACTTATATTTACTGGTGCCTGGGGACCACAGCAGCACAGTTTCAGCAGGGAGATCTTCGAGGGCTCGCAGGCTCTGTGGCAATGGGAATGTACCATGCCTCTTCAGAGCATGGGTGCTGCCAACGTGCAAGTATGCTGTGAAAGAAGATTGAGAAAAGTAGGGAATCTCTGCCTATATGTTTGTGCTCTAAGTGACAAGCTAGCTAAAGTGAAATGCCTACACTTGAAATGCCTACCTGGGCATTCGGGAGCTGGGTTTAGAAAACACATCACCAAGTGAGGAATAGTGTAATGGTTACTATTTCCCAGAATATGAGAAGTGTCTCTTAGTAGAAGTTGTCTACATCCTTATATCCAACCTGTCTTCCCTCTGATAAACTTTATTGCAGCCAGAGCCCACAATTAGGTTTTGACACCTCTTCCCTTTTCACAGGCATCCTGTTCTTTTCATACATGCCTGGCTAACTTCTTTAGATTTCATTACTGTGGATTGCTTTTTATGTCACTGAGCTAAACAGAGGCATATTTTTTTCCTTCCCAGGAATCAAGTGGGGGAGGGTGTCCAGCGCATCCAGGCTGTGCAGAGAAATATATACACAGCATATCATTTTGGTTCCTGAATCAGGATTAGACTCAGCGAGAGCTTCTGGAACCTCTGTGGCCACAGCCATAGGACCCTGAATATTTGCTGAATAGGACCCTCAGTCTTCTACTGTGTGAAGAGCTATTGGTTATAAGTAGCATAATGTTATTCACTTGTAGCATTAATTCTCCAGCTGACACTACTGCTACTGATAGGTTATTTGTATGGTCGTAAGCGTTACCCAAATTCAAGTCATAATTCCTGTTCATTAGAATAACCCAGGTTTTACAAGCAACATGATAGCAATGAAAACCAACAAATATGGGAAGCAGCAACAAATACAGTTCTTGTCTTTGCAAAAAAAGGTGGAGTATTGTGAATGGGTTGTTTTCTAAATACTTTTTTTTTCAAGAATGATTGTCATCAGACATTTATTTTTTGATGACAAGTTGTGTCCTCAGTCTCAGTTGGTGCCTCCTTTCACCTTACATGAAAACAAATTAATATGGTTCTTTGCAGAAATCCTTGAGATCTGAAAAACTGAAAAAAAAAGTTCTGTTGGGTGAGAACAAGATACATATGGTACTTGTAATGACAGTGTGTTCTTTTAGAAAGAAGATAACCATCTGTATAACATGGAGGCTGTTAGTCCTCAACCTTTGTAGATGATTTTCCAGTCAATGTTTCTTAGTTGTGTCCATGATGCTGCAAAAAGTTGGAAGCATATCACAGGTGGCTATGCTTTATCATACAAACAAGCACACACATGTGTGTGCATGTGCACACACACACACAGTGTAATCTTAAAAATGCTGTTCCAAATATATAGTGCCTGTGAAGACTTACTTTATTATTTGTAGTAGAATTAACAGGGCTATTTTGGTATATTTTAAATGCAGACAAATTCTGACCATTAAAAAAAAAAAATCAAAACACTGAACTCCTTCACATGATGAAATCTATGCCCCTGAACAAGAGGCCCTGGGATGAATTTTTGCCACTTATTTAGCCACGCTAAATAAAAGAGATCTCTCTTCCTTCAAAATTTCTAGAGAGAATTTTATTCAAAATTTTACATGGGAATTTTTATTTTAAAAATGCGAATCCGAAGTATGGGTACTTTATGCAATGTAGTTGCCTGCTATGTACTTACAGATAGGGAGCCCTGGTCTTTATATGTAGTTCAGATAAGTGTATGTGCACCCATATTGCTTCATGTCTTGTATGTGATGAATGCTCACCAAGCATTTTGGATTTGCGATTTTGCCAACACACATATGCATGCACAAATTGAAGATAATATATGATATTTTGATCCAAAATTTGAAAAATTAGTGTTATAACCTATCAGTGAGGATCTTCCAGAAAATCAGAATTGCTATTGGGTTAAGCACAGATTGGCACTTGCAGAAAATCGTGGACGTGTTGTAAACCTGTGCTGCAGCTATAAAGCAGAAATCCTGTAAGTACAGTGGTTTTCAAAAATCTCATGCCATGCTATGGAGAATACAGTTACCACATACAAAGATACCCCTGGCAAACTGAACAGCTCTACAAAACCTGCCCAATCAAAAATTCAGACACATAATTGGGCATTTCCAAAAGAACAAAAAATACAGATATAAAGTTGCCCTGGCAAAACTATCCACTACACTTTCAACTGGAACTTTGTATCAGCGGGCCAGTGATACAGTACAATGTTTGTATCTATCTGTTCATGCACGATCCTCGCTTCAGGCAAAATCCTGCACTTTTTACCCAGGCTTGTCCCCCAGGTGTCAACATGGGGAGATGGGCATGAGCAAAACAGAGGACCTCTTCCTTTGGAGCTCTTCAATTTCCTGGGCAAATCATTACGCATGCATCCAAGCCTGGAATGCAGAGCAGGCAGCTGCACTTTCCCACTGCCATGTTAGCAACATTAACTTCTGTAAAAAATAAACTACGTATGCAGTGGGGTCATTCTGTGTCCATGGAAGAGTGCAGAAGCCTTTCTAAGATTTGTCTCTAGCAAGCCAAAGGGGCATCAACTGAAAAGTAGTATCAGTATAATTGCCAGATTTTATTTATTTTATTACCATAGTCAGTTTATTTAATGCTGAAGGGTCTGGCATCAAGGAATTACTTTGAACACAGATCTATTAAAAAAAAATAAATCTGAAATCTTTGTTCAGTAAGCATTAAGATTGGAATCCAGCACACCTCAAAGGTTTAGGGATGAGGAAGAAAACCTAATTTTTTATTAAATTCTCCTTATTCTTGCTGACTCATAACTTGCAAATTGTTACTCAGGCTGTGGCATTACTATGTGCTTTTTACAAATATCTGCCTTATCATAACAGTGCATATACAGAATGATAGCTATTCTCTATATTTGAATACTTCATCCTTCACCTTTATACTCCACTTAACCAGTGCTATTCTCTAGATCTGAAACATTCTCATGTTATGGTTCTTGTGGGCCAGTAGAAGACTGCTGTTGTCTTTGGACTGTAGTACAATAATACAACAGTACATTGGAAGGAACAGAGGATATACTGCTACAAAATCACCTGGAAACCCAGAGAAACCTATGATCCCAACACTGTTCAGTCTTCTTTTTCTGAACTATGATTCTCAGAGGTAAATTAGTAGAAGGCTCACAAGAATAATTTCAAAGCTGCAACCCTCATTTGTTTTCCTATTTTCTGTGAATGCATAATTAGGCTGTATGACAAGTATCATAATTCTAAAATAGAAAAGGAAACCCCTTAGAAACACATCTCAGCAAGACTTTAATCCCACTTCACTCATTAACAACGTGCTATTAAACTGTTACTTTTAGTTTTCCATAACAAGCCACCACCATTTCAGACACTGCTTTATGAAACAGCAGTGAGTGTCAATGGGAAAGGCTTCCAAGCTACTTACACTGAGGCAGAGTATAATGGGAAGTTGTGTGGTGATATTCCCATGCCAAAATACTTACAGCACAACCCTCCTGCAATTGGAAGCTCAAATATTTATTTGTTTCCACTGAAATCACAAGACATTAAAAGTATTTCTGTTCTCTTTTGTTTCATTTTTCCCTGTAAATAATCCTGGCAGCGGACAAACACACATGCATCTCAATCTGGGGAAGCAGGGAGTACCAGAACAGAAAGCAAGCATGTAGTATAAAACAGACAGTGCTCACACTATTCCTACTAGTCAATGCACACTTCAGCTTTCTGTGCCAGCAGATCCATAAAACACCGAAGCAGTACAGAGAGGTTACAGAGAGGTCCAATTTAACTACCAGTGGGGGGACCACTGGCTCAATCCAAAGTGAGATAACAGCAAAGGGCAATGCTAAAGAATGAAAAATAAGAGGTTATCTTAGTCCACCATTTTTGGCTTGAGGGGATAGTTGTTGGAGGGGAGTTGGTTACTTTTTTTCTTGGTTTGTTGGGTTTTTTTAGTTCAGTTGGGTTTCATTCGTGTGTTTTTAAACTGCAAACATGATATGGGGCTATATTAACATGAGCATCCAAAGTCAGATGTACAAGAGACATATTTACATATTCATCACTTGGAAACATTTGAGCACTGAGAGGACCTATTTGCCATTTAAAAAAATAGCTGCAAACTCTCTTTTAGTTTAAAAGTAACAAATACTAAATGGGAAGGGAGAAATAGTACTGGAAATTCAGTTGAAAAATCTGTTTTACCCAGTTAGAAATCTATCTGAAATTACTGTTAATGCATTTTGTCTGAACAGAAAGAAGTGAACAAAACATAGACCAGGTGATTCAATCTGAAGTGTCATCAATTAAAAGCTTTATTCCCTTTATAACAGTGCATTGTCAAATGATTACATCTCGGTATCAAGCGAGAAAACAATGGCTTTCTTACCTAGAAGGAAAAAATCATGTAGAGAAAGTAATCCACAATACTGTAGAATTTAATAGAAGCCCCCTGTGCTGGGAAAAATGGCAGGACAGGCTTCGTAACAGCGTCACCTTGAATCTTGCTGTCACTAGTGCAAGGCCTTGCTTGCAACCGTAACTCTGTTCTGAAGTGACAGCCTTACAATATGTGAACCAAGCTGTGCAAGGTGTGAATTATCTTGTAAGGACACTGCACATTCATGGCTGAGTAGTTTCAAGACCTGTGTTTACAGTTCATTTCTAATACAGTGGGTTGGGCAAAGAACTACAGCTGGAAGTTCTCCCAGGTCCTGCAGTTCTCTGAAAGGACCTCCATCTCCTTGAAGGTCCATCAAGTGCACTAATCCTGATGGCAGTGATGGACACTATTCAGGAATGGTATCACCAGGACATACCTCAACTGCTGATGAACACAGCACATGGCACAGAGGGGAAGATGACATGAGGAATTGTAAGCATCTGGGCAGTTGGTTTGTTTGTTTGTTTTGTCTGGGTTTTTTAGTTCCTCCTTCTTTTGCTCAAAAGTAGACATTGTAAAACTGGAATGTTTTACTCGGTTGCATGCTGGCCAGCTGTCATTTGTAATACCCATTGCAAAAGGTGTGTAAAGAGAGGTGTGTTGTTTTGGTATACTTTTGTTTTTAATAACACATGAACATTGTACTGTAATTTATTATTTCTTGTTCAATAAATAGTCCTGGTATCTCTATGTTTCATGTCTAATTTTGGAGAGTAGAGCCATACCTGTATCAAGGCTCTCTCAATTAGGTGGGCATTTTGTTTGTTTAGTAGAAATAATGCATGATTCCTTTCGCAGTGATGGTTTGAGGGACAAAAATTTCTTAATTTTATAATATGTATTACAATCTTCTAAACACAAGTAAAAATGTACTGTGATTTATTTATATAAATCTAGTCTGAACAAATAAGTTTTGACCTTAATAAAAACTCTGTAAGAAATTGTGCACTTGTATTTATTACTGTTTTGTATTTAATAAATTAAAGTTCATTTCATTATTCAGAAAGCCAGCAAACACTATGGAAATGTTTTAACTCAGTTTTTCTCCATAGATGCTGTGTTTTGATAAAATAAATGAGACCAGAGAGACAAAGTTGGTAACACAACAGTTACTTTACAGCACTCAAACACAGTTTGGGGGTTTGGATACTGAAACCTCCTTTTGTTTCATCCCATGGCCACAATCAACATTACAAAAAGATTTTTAGACATATCAAAGATTAATATCATATATACTTAAGAAGAAAATCAAGAAGCTGCAGAAGTGCTTCTACCAAACGGGAGTGTGTTTAATTACCAAAATTAGTATTTAGAATAGCAGGCTAGCTATTAGCAATTCACCTGTCAACACCTGACGTGCAACTCAGGGAAATTCCCAGGGATGCCCTGGCAGAGCCCAGAAACAAATGGAAAAGAGAGAAGGTATGACCACACAAACTGCACCTAAAAAGGTGATACTCTTGTCCTTTTCCTTGTCTTTTTTTCACACCAGCTGAAATTACGTATGCATCAGCATGCGTTCTTCTACAGGTGCATGACATCTAATTACGCAAGAGTTTCTCAGTCTCTTTAGGGATAAGCTCAGTCTTTCCTCATTTGGAAGATCTAGCCTACTTGCACATACCACATTAATAAAGGGCTGCTGACATAAAACATGGCACAAAACAATGCTTTCATGCAACTAAGAAAGAATTTAATATAGCTCTGTTCTCTTATTGGAACTCCAGACATCACAGACACATGGAAAAGAAATGAGAACTGGCCTGTAGTTTTGAAGATGGTATTATCCTCAGTAATGCTGACACCTGTAGGCCCTACATAGAGTCCTGTTTTTCTGCATTACACACAGGTACCTGTAAATGGTGCCCCAAACAGCTGGTGTGCTAGGATAACAAGAAATTAAAGATTAACAAAGGACACATGTATGGGCATTTTGTCCCTGGCAATGAACGTAGTGCTAATTAATGCTCTCTGTCCCATAAGCCACCATAAACTATACTACAGCTAAGGAGATGCATGAACTTCAAAACTGTTTTCATGTCTCAAAAATACTGTTTTCCATGTTTGTATTTCTTTGTTAAAAAGCAAGGAAAAGCCTTTTCCTCTGTCAAAACAGGCCCACATGTCTCTCCTTTCAAGATACTTTTCCAGCAGAAACACCCTTTGAGTCTTTATATGTAACCTACAGGCTTGAAACAAAACTCCATTAAGACCAGGACAGCTGAAGGACTGATTGCAATGGCCTGTTAATGAACTGAAGGTGAGAAGCCAAAGGTTGAGAAACCTCACAGAAAAAGCCCAATCGATAGCAAATAAGACTTCCCACATAATGTTAAACCTGAGAAGCCTAGTGGTTCTGCACAGCTAATACCTAATGAGATATTATCCAGTGAGGCTCCCTGAGGAGCTGAAGACGGGCTGTCACAGTAAGAAATCAGTAACTCAGAACGGAGCAGAGATGCAGAACAGGGCTGAACCTCAGCATCTAAAGGCACACTCAGGTTGGCAAACTTTGTGACTCCAAAAGTAACCTTTCCAGGAAATCACATCATTCTGTACCACCAACTAATTCCATTCACATCTGACAATACTGTCACTGAAATTTGTCATGGCCAGCCCTAACAGAGGTTTCTAATATAAGCAACATGCAAATTTTTATAAGGCTTGTGGTGTAAATTCTACACAAAAATTTTAAAAAAACTCCTCTCTGCCATGAAACAGAAATCAGTAGATTGAACAGGGTTGAATTCTTCCCCTGAATGGATTGTGCAAATAGGAAGTTCCAACACTCAGAATTGAGACCAGAAATTGTTCCTTAATAGTGACAAGAACAAAGCCTATTTCAAGCCACTGTTTTTATTGAGCTGATCAGTATTCTAATATTGTCATTTAAACAGCATCAAAGAATTTGCTGACTATACTTCGGTGTTTATCATATCCAAATTAATTAATCACACGCTTCAGTTGGTCCTCCACACCATCCAAAAGGTCATGGCCTTAAACCACTTAATAACATTCAAATAACATTCAGTGACTCTATGTTCCAATACAAGCACAAGTAGGAAAATCAGTAAATGTTTGATAACGTAAGATGTGCCTAAACAGTTTGGTTCAAAGAGCCTAACCAAAGCAACTTTAATATTACAGAACCATTTAGCAGGGTGAGAAGTGTCAATAAGCCAGCTAGTGTTAGATCCCTATGCAAAGGAAAAGCTGTCAATAAAAATATCTTTGTTAGGGACACCATTCTTAATAATAACAACAAAAATCTATACTGAACTTTTATAAAGTTTTGTGATTTTCAGCTTAGCAGGCAGAATTCTGTTTCTGGAATGTTACTACAACCATATTATTTATATCCTGGTAAATCACACAAAAACATCCTTAAAACAATGGATTAATAGAGTTCTGCTACATTAAGGCTCAAAAAAAAATAAATATAATTTTGAAAAACATATTTTAAAAATGTGAAAGTTTTGGACCTTTTGAATGACTTCAGACTTTTCTTAAAAAAATAAAAGGTGAGAGTTCATTACATAAAATAAAAAAAATAAATCACCAAATAACATTTGATAAATAATTGCATAGCTTTAAAAACAATTTCAAACTCATCAATCAGTTCTGGTATCTCAGTGAAAATCAATTTCAATATTTACTGTTCTAGTAAAAATACCTATTCCATCTTTCAGAAAACAATCTTTTCACCATACTACTAGGATTTCCTTACTTCAAGGAAGCTTTTACATCTAATGGAATCTTTCACATCTAATGAAATCTTTTAAATCTAATGGAAAAGGAATTTGGCAGCTATAGGAACTGCAAACATCTGTAAGCCTTATGGCTGCACCAATTAGAAACACAGGTACATTTCTGGCCAATAAATAAAATAAACTTAGGCCATCATAAATGGTAAAAGACTCCCTGAAGCGGTACTCTACGTCAAAGGCAGCAGAAACCTACTGTATACCTGGGATGATGATTATAGTCTGTTCAGTACCACACAATTTCAGTAACAGCCATTGGGAACAAACATTTTACTACTATGGGTGGTTTTCTTGCTATTGGTAGGAGGAGATAATTTTTTCAGTCATATTTTCCCAAACTAATTAATTTCTTGCATCTTTACCCAGTTGTTTGTAAATGTCCCAAGACTTCTTCCCTTTTTCTACTACTTGACCTATTTCAAAAGTTAAAAGTGGATTGAAACAGAAGGAGGAATTCTCAGTATGACACTGGAGCTGAAACTCCTTGAGAGAAAGGACAGGAAGCTATTTCCTCCTATTCTTATTTTAAATCCACTTAAAATTAAAATTAATTGTTCCACACACTGCCAAATAATAGGTTGAGCTCACTCAAAAAAGAAATGCCTTCCTTTTGTCAGGAGCATCTTTAGGTTTGGGAGTGGGGCTCTGCTGAATCATTTTTTCATTTCCTCCAGTCTGTCTGAGAACTGGAGTGCCATTCTCTCCTATCCCTTTTCTGATATTGCCCTGCTACGGCAGAACCGCACATTTCAGCTAAACCTTCAAAAGTTCTGAAGCTTTTCAGACAAGATCTAAGATGCTTTGCCTGGGAAACTCCATTGCAAGCAGAAATAACATCTAAGTTACATCTAGATATACACCCAATAGATTTTCATCTTAATGGTCTACTGGTTTTACTTTTCCTTTTCCCTTCTGGTATCTGCTTTTGCTTCTCCTCCTTTCCTCAAAATCATTCTTTCATCATCCTTCCCTCAGTGATTTTTACTAGACAGATGGCTTCAATAATTTCCTTTCTTCATATATAAGAAAACTTTCCTGAGCACATTGATTTCTCCTGCAGGTTTCCCAGTGAGACCAAGTTCAACAGACAAGGCTGGTAATGAGCTGTTTCAGCCTTTACTCACGTTTCATCTGCTATTACTTGACAGCAATAGCATTTTCATTAGAAAGGTGTGTATTTTGTCTTCAGGTAACAGACCAAGAGTGTAGGGACGTAAGGGCTGCTACAGAATGTCAGAACATGGTAGAATAAATTGCCAGATTGCAATTTAATGAGTTAATAGTAATAGCCAGGCCTGAAACACTTTGCTGAATGCTGCAAAATCCAAGGCGACAGCAAATCACAAAATCAATACCTACTCATGTCTGTTCCTAAAGACATCAAACATTTGTCAATACATGTGAAGTTTGGAAAAGTACATTAATAAAATGTTTCAATTCATAATATAGCCTGAAATGTCAGAGCATTCTGACACTTGTTGAAAGTAATTCAGGAACACACAGAGCAAATGGACAGGTGAGAGAGCAGTGTTTAGAAAAGGTATTACCATAGGATTCAGGTGAACGGACATAATAACTTACACTAGCCAACTACCCAAATACCAACATTAATTGAGAATACCTTCTGGAAGTTTTATTTAAACCAAAGACACAGCGAACTTCTAATGTTACTGTCCTTAAGAGAAAGGACCTCTAAAGAAAAAAAGATTTGGGTTTACTGCTCTATATTAATTTTCTTTCTTTTTTGCCACATCCTGCACCTTCTATGAACTGTTTCAAAAAGGGTAATAACATGAGACAAAATAAAAAATCTGAAATCTCCAAATCATTATTTGGGATGTTTGAGTAAAAAGCACATTTCAGGGGGTAAGACAAGTCAGCAGCTCTTCAATGTGTGAGGAATGCAAAATACCATGAATTTAGTACGAATGATTGCTGGCTGCTCACAGAATTAAAAGAATTTACTTTTCCTGTTCTGCTGTCAGGATTCCATCACACATCCTTTTAGGTATATCCTTCTGAATAACTTCTTGAAAACATGCGTGGAAACAGCAGATGTACAATATGCATGCTCATATGCCATACAAAGAGAATACCCCATATGTACATCAGAGAAATGTTCAGGGACACAGTAAACCAGGGAAATCCTAAGTCAGGAAGGTGGAGTCTGTTTTGTTCTGGACAAAACTATAACTCCTGTAAAATATGAGAAACATCAAACCATCTTACAGCCACTACCACTGCCCTTCTTTCATAAATAGGTTTTCTGTAGGAATATAAACATAGCGTCAGACCTTTTCTCACATCTCCTGTCATTCAGTCCTTTTTTTTACAGATAGAAACATACTACTATAAAGAAAAATGCATCTTAGTAGTTTCCTTCTACAACATTCAGAGAAGCAGATGACAATCAAGCAAGATACAGAGTAGAAGAAAATCTTCCTATCTCCTTAGTGGCTGGCACGTTGGATTATCTTCCCCTCAACTCTTTCCCATGTAGATTAAGCCATTTGAAGGAAAGAAATTCAAAGCCAATCCCACACGAGCTGACTCTATGATCAGCCTCCACAGCACAAAAGCAATCTGCCTTTTAGGTTCATCACAAATCTTTATAGCACATTCTGAGAGAATTCTACTACATGGCTCTTCAGAACACAGATTTCACTTCACTTGTCCTGTACTCTAAGCAATAGGTATAAAATGAGCTGCTGTAGAAGGAAGGAAGAAAGTAGCTTGGTATATAATCTCCATTTTATATATGGAGTGCAGGAGCATAGAGAAAGTAATATTAACAAATTCATTCTGGTGCCAGTTCAAAAACTGAGGGTGCGGGTTCACAATAATAAGCGTCCTGGAGCAGGTTATTTCCTCAAAATAGAGTTCTGCAAAAGCCCAACTGCTAAGTTAAGAGGTCAGTATCCTCCCTCTGTGGAAAGCACTCTGGACATGGACATAATACAAGGCATGATGAATCATGAGGTCTGCAACATAAATTACTTGCTTAGCATCGTCAAGGAACTTTTCGGGAAAAGCAGGCACAGAGCACCCAAGTTACCACCTTCAGCCAGGAGACCTTCCTTTCTCTTTGGAGAATTCTCATCCTGAATATACCATAGCCTTCCTGTTGCCTCAACAGATTAGGCAGCAGTCTAATAGACAACTGACCACCACACATCCTTCATTATTGCAGAGAATGCAGTCTGCTTTGAATATGGCAGGAGCATGGGGTGCAGAGGTAGAGTATGACATGATCTTGCTCCTGAACTGCAGTATGTCTTTTATCCAGACTCCTGACACACTATTACAGGAATGCCTCTCAAATGTTAGCAAGCCTTAATTTTTAGCAGCAAAGAATTCACTCTGATTCTTCGAAGCCCCCAAATACCAACACACAGTGATCTTTACGCAACACAGTCTGCAAATGAAACCCGAGCTTTTTGACCCAGAAGATTCAACACGAAGCTTTAAAAAACTAACTCCACCAAAACCACTGTCGTGCTCGACGGCAGTGAACCCAGATTGAGATTATTATAACAATTTATAGCAATTCATTTATCTATGCATAATGCCACATTACCTTACATGACTTCAAATAATCGTTCTGCCTTAAGTGCTCCAACAGGTTTTTTGTGCTTTTTGAAAATTTGAATTTCAAAATGAGCACTATGGGTGTACTGCAGACTGCCTGAAATAGCATCTGGTTTGTAATTACTGTCTGAGACCTAAATTACAAAAACCTGTTGCTCCATGAAAAGATATTATTGAAAAGATCACCGCTTTCCTGCAAGTGTTCAAAGCCAGGTTGGATCAGGCTTTGAGTAGTTTGGTCTGGTGGAAGGAGTGCCTGCCCATGGGGCTTTGAGCAGTTTGGTCTGGTGGAATGTGTCCCTGCCCATGGCATGGGGGGTTGGAACTAGGTGATCTTTAAGGTCCCTTCCAACTCAAACCATTCCACGATTCTATGATCTTGTACACATTGTGTCTGCAGGTTCAACCATCAATTAAACCATTACCATTTAATAGTGCTCATAAATAGCATTTCACAGATTCCCAAATTCCTGAACCTACAAAAATTTGTTTCCAAGTGAAAAATTACCACATCTATTGAATGACAAGAGAAGCCTACTTCTATGGATATCAGGACTGCAAACAGAGCCTTTTATCTCTTTTCTCAGTGAAAGGACATGCAATTGTCAAGTTGCTAATTGAGGGGTAAAATCAAGCATTGTTTATCCACTGCAGGTAGGTGGGATTAAAGCCAATTCGACTCAGACTTATGTGCAATGCTGAGTTTTGTAGGGTACCACACAAATCCCAGCTGCATTTTCCATCAAAACTTCAACCCATCAGCATAGCTTTTTCACTCCAGATTTTTGCAGACTTCCCAGTTTCTACCTTCAGTAATGTCTGTCTTTTTTTTCTGCAACTAGCCATACACATGACACATAAAACTTTTGAGCCCAATTCTTCATTCTGATATGCTTACCAAAGAACAGGCCAGTAGAATGGCAGCAGAAACACACATCATCTTTGTGCTGCCCAGGGCAGTGTGTAAAACAAACTCAAAGAACTGGTATATATTTGAGAAGCCTAAAAAATATGCTTGGTCTCTTGATCTTCTTCCACCTACTGACACAATTTCTATGCCAATTGTGGCAGCTTAAAACCAGCATAATGCCAGGGATGCTCTGCAGGGAGTCAGTGGAGAACTCAATGTTCCCTTTTAGGGAACTTGTGGAAAGAACCACCACAGCAGAGTAGATGGAGGAGGCATTCATTCTTCTCTGATGGGACTTTAAAGCTTTCACACCACTCTCAGTACCTTGAAGCTGCTGGGAAAGCTGTGAAAGACTTTTTTTTTTTTTTTTTTTTTTCATTTTTTCCCACTTATGCTGCAATGTCTTAAATACAGCTCAACTCTGACACAGACTTCTTTTTTCTTCAATATAAAGAATGCTTCATCCCTTTGCTGATGGTCAAAGGAAGGTACCTAGAAAGGGAACTATTATCCCACTTATTTTAGTGTCTTCCTACTGACTCCAATTTTGCTGCAATTAGATTGTGGCAAGAAACCTGTCAAAAAAAAATCAACTATGCAGACATTTTATTAATTCACTTAAGATAAACTTAACTACTTTGTTTACTTTTCAACAGCATGAAAAAGAGAGTCTGGGAAGTCAGCCAGCCAGATGGTCCAGGTTTTCAGCTACCTAAACCATGTTGTACAGCTTACAGAGAAGAATAATTATAAAGGATAGCAGTGTTGGAGTTACTAAATTTCTGTTGTCTGTCAGCTGGCAAAACTGCTTTATTGCCACAAAGCTACAACAGAAACCAGGCTACATATCTATCTTTGAAGAAATTTCATTCTGATCCATTTTACTACTTACATTAAATGCTCTCTGGCAATCTGCATAGATACTTGAAAAACACACTTTCAACAACAGAAAAGTGAACAGAAATCAGTCATAGATTTGCTCCTAAAAGCAGGAGTTAACTAACACTCATTTACTATGTACACCTATGTATATTCAAAATCTGTTCCACTAATTGTGTCTTCTCTAGCAAAATGTATTTCAAAGAATCAGCCATTTTTCTTTATCTTCTCATCAAGAAGTAAAAGGTCCCCCAGAATAACACCTCTGTATAGGAGGGATTTAGCATGGCTCATTCATACAAATGTGAATATTGATCCAAATTCATATGAATGTGTTTGAAGCTGTAAGCCTTAAACATAACCATGGGCATTAAGAATAATAAGAGATCATTTCCAAGAGGCACAGCTGCGAGTCTGTTTCTAGTACTTCCTATCACTAAAACCAGATGTTAGATGTAAGTCTCTAACCTTAGCTCCAGATGCGAGCTTATCCATGAAAGTTCTTAGGTATTTATACTAGAGGTCAAACCCAGTGCTGCCTCACTGATATAACCTGCTGTCCATAACTTCACCTGGAAGCCCATTAGATGGTTTTGCTTCTGTCAGGATGATGAAGTGGACACAGTGCCAGTAATACAACAGGAACACGAGTTTTTACTCCTTCATTTAGAATGTTGGTTTCCGCAAGTCTATGTCATCAACCCATGCCTCATTTCCCCTTCTGTAAGTCAAGGATATATATTTTTACCTGTGAAATACATCAAGCTGTGTTGATGGCAAGGGCTACAGTATTTGAGTGACAGTTTATTCTGTAACTAATCCAAATAAGTTATTTTTTCTTTATTAATCCAAATTACTCCTGAAACTAATTAAGATAAAATGGAGATAGATTTTTAATAGCCCACCATTATATGTTCCCAATTGTAAATAAGCCACCATTAAATTAAAAAAAAAAATTAAAAAAAAAAATTGAAAAGGGAACATTACAAAACATAATGAACTATTTGAGAAATTATAAACTTAAAATTTTTTCACAAAATTATGGGCAATGTCAAAGGACAGAAATAACAGAAATCATAAAAATATTTGTAAACTTATAAAACAAAATGTTTTATTAAAGAAGTTTTGTCATTTAATATTATTTCCTAAATTAGCTCTTAAGATTTGAAGGCCTGCCAGTGTACAGTCACATAATATAAATTCAGTAATTAATGTGAAAACAGTCAAGCTAAGTTACAGTTAAAATGAAATTGTAAAATGTACCAGAGCTTGTAATTTTTCTGAAGTAACAAAAATTTCTTCTGCTTCATATCTTTTAACGTATCATTTCATAGCTATTTGCCTCTTCTCAGAATTATGCAGTTATTTGGCATCAAATGACAAATACAACATTTGACAATTACGAAGGGTGTTGTAATGAATGATCACCGAATGAAAACAGCCCCTTTAAGTTACGATGATGCACACTTCACAATGGGATGCTAATTAGAGATGAGTCAAACCAGCCAGGCATAAAGTAGATTTTGTAATAATTATATCAACTAGCTATAGCCAGATGCTATGAAAATGTGACCTTCTGATCTGAATCAATGGCCATACTTTTTAATAATTGGAGTAGATAGTAGAGAAATTGAGAATGTATATGGGATGTACAAGTTCTTTGTTAGCTCGTGGTTTCAAACCTACCAGCTGCCACCTCCCAAAATAATATAAAGCCACTAAATAATGTGGTGATAGGTTATACCACAGTGTAATAACAGGTTATGTAAGGAGAGTGGTGATATCACCCATTTTTCTGAAGTTTGCGGGGAAGATACGGAGTGAAATGGAGTGGCTGAATAAGTGAAGGAAGTAAAAAAAAAAAGTCACAGTCAAGGTTCTGTCTGTCAATTGGAACAGTCAAACCCATGTTCTAGTCCATGGTCTGGTCCAAGGCTGTTTCTGCATTTTGTTAATTGTCTTCTTCATATAAAATATAACTGGATATTCAGGTCTTCTTCAGCCACTGATTCTCTACATAAAATTTTGACAAGTGAATTGAAAACTTGGTATCTCACAGATCTAATGCTTTGGCAAAACTCATGTAAATATCTTCAACAGAGCAAAAGTATTCATAACTGCAGCTGTGGATTTAGGAACCTAAATTCCACCCAAATGCCTACTTCATGCTTTTCTGCTCATTAGTGACACAAAACACCAGAATTTTTTCATCAGTTACATGTTCAGTATTTTTCCTTAAAACTGAAGTAGAACCAAGACGCTTAATGAATATCTCAGCTTTCACTTAGTTTCTGAGAAGGTATCTAAAGTGTTCAGAAATCAGAAAGCAAATTAACCCATCCATATTTGTTACTTCTAGACTTCAAGTGATTGTCATATGATATTCACATGATTTATGATTTTTGAATTTGTGACCACCTAATAAACTTTGTCTTTTCTGTTTGCATATTTTTCAGTATCTGGTAGGTGTGGAGCTCTCACGGTGGATTCCGTGGTGCTCTCAGGCTGTGATGTAACCTTGTCACAGCCGTAATTTTGAAATGGCAAGTCAAGTCTATTGAAATGGCAGAATTAGAACTCTTTCATACCTTAGTTTGTGGAGACCTTCTGGTCGTCTGCTAAGAAACTGAAAAACCACAAAATGCTACTGACTCCATCTAGTTTCTGAAGGAAGATTTCTATTATCTTTGCTAGAAGGCCTTTAGTCTAGACTAAGGTGGAGTCTCTATCTTTCCAATGACCGTTGCCGCTTCCTAATTGCAGTGAACAGTCCCTGTTAGAAATTTACATTCTGTTTCACAGCACTGAGCTTGAATGATAAAGTCTTGCATTTTGCATATAAGTAACAGATGAAGGCATTAGTACAGTCCCTCAGTGACTCATTAAAAGATTTTAGTCATTTTAGTGCACTTTTCATGCAAACAATGACTGCACGTTGTTCTCTCATTAAAAAAAAAAAAAAAACAAAAACAAAAACAAAAAACACCACAACCACCAAAATCCACAAATGTTTTAAATAGGATCCAAGTTCTTGGAAGAATAATCTATTGTACCTTCATTTAATTCAAGCAAAAACAGCTTTCTGACCTATTCTTGCATTCAGTAACTCCCCAGAATTTTGCCATTGAGTACAGTGAGGAAAAAGAATACCTAATCTAATACATCCTTCAGTTTATAAAATACTAAGTCAACAAGTTTAACATGGTGCACATCTGTTAATTCATTTTTATATATAAAATAGAAGGACCCGAACACATAGAGTAGACAGAGGTAGGACATTAACAAAAGACTGCAGTGCTTCTTTTTCTTCAGTATTATAAAAAATAAATCCTTGTTTAAGGATATCATTAACTTGGTATTATTAACTTGGTAATTGCAAGCCATTCTTTTTGGAGGTATATGTTGCACTCAGGCATGTCAGAATAAAGGCAGAATAACTGGACGATAGCAAAGGAAAGTATTAATAGTCTCTGCCAGATCCATCATCAACCACAGGCAATTCCTGCAACCTCACATTTTTAACCATTCAACATCTACATTCTGTTGCCCCAGCCCATCAGAGACTGGAATGATAGTGTTCAAAAATTAATGGCTTTCCAAAGGGCTTATCATTCATGAGTTGGCAAATGTGACTGACATTGCAATCTAATGAAAACAGCTCTGATATTATTAAGCAGTCATTCTACAATTAACTTGCGTTTTCAGACAAGTTACACTGCAATCATATGAAGACTATACTGCAGAACCTTCCTGTCCATTTATCCCATTGATAACATATTAAATGGAAACATTTTGCTCATATCCTGCCAAGTCATTCCATGGACACCACTGAAGGACCAGTGATTAATACTGCTAACAATTCTTCTTACTAGTCTTGTTCTCTCATTATAAAATGCTTATCTTCTTGACCTTCCTGCATCAGAGGCCCCCAGGTGAGGAGGCTGAGAATTCTCCCTATCAGTATTCCTTTTAAAGCAAAATTAACAGGTTTTGCTGATTCAATGTGCTTCCATTTTTGATGCTTAGCTGGGAATATACTTAGGGGAAGAGATAAATATAATTTGCAGCAAGGGCTTAGCACAAGTCACTTTGTGACACGAGAACATAGACACTCAAGGTCACTCATCACTTCTGAAAATCTTGTCCCATCTAAGTGCAACAAATTCACAGGCATGATTTTAAACAGCTGCTGTTGCTCAAGACATTTTTCATCTACCTATCTGTCTACATTATACACAAAAAACATTTTATATATTTCCCAGTTATTCAAGAGATCACGAGAAAAAATATCTGTGCTGAGCTTCTGCAACACATGCCATACACTCCTAGCTTCAAGCCTTGTTTATTTCTACAAGGCTTTGCCATTAAGGAGTTTTAGTTTGTTCCAGTGTGCTTTCTCCTCACATGAGATTCAGAATGGTCTTCCCATTTATCTTTTCTTTTCTACATTACTGACAGTCTTTTTAACTTTGAACAACATTATCACAGTAGTAATCAGTGTTCTGCTGAAACTCCAGGGATTCAAGAGATACTCTTAAACCACATTACTCAGAGGCTCCTGCCCACAATTTGGAATAAATGTCTGTATTTGAAGAAAGTAAATATGTAAATCATGCCTGTGATTCTTCATCAAATGGAGAAAAAAATTACTTCAAATAATGAATCAGAAAGCAAAACAGCAAGAGAGCTGGAAAGAAAGACAACAGCAAGATAGCTGGAAAGAAAAATAAAAATACACGAGAGACTGAGAGGAGAGGAGAATATGATGGAAAAAAATGAGAGAGGACTAGAATTAAAGGCAATGATCTAGAAAAAATCCTGACAACTTTAGTGGGTTGTCAAAGAAGATCTCCAAAGGCTCCAAAACAAATGAAACAGAAAAGCAGAGCCATAGAAATATATATAGAAATAGAGTGAAGTATCTCCTTTGTTATTTCAGAATACCAAAATCAAACTACTTTGCCTAATAAACTAAAAATGTTGTTTATGAAAAGCTGCTTTAGTTTATCACATCTGCAGCCCATACTGGTTCCAAAGATGAATCTCCATCAAAATTTATCCAGTCTATTTTTCCTGGAAAAATTTCCTAGCTTCCGTGGTCTCTGATAGTAAGAAACCACAATAATCTTATGTTTTCCACGTTCCTTGGATACAATCAAGTTGATTAATGACTCCATTTATCTGCACTACATACAGTAAATGTGTACACATGTGAGTACTTGCATACGTGGGACTTCTTCCCATGCTGGTGAGGATGAGGAATATGTTTTCTTAATATTATCAGTTGTAATCAATGTATCTACAATACCCAAGAAAAACATTTCAGAAGTGAAAAATGAAAATCATACTGGAGGACTCCCCTGTGGCCCTTAAACCCTGACCTATATCAGGATGATGTGGTACCATCAAATGAATGTGGGATTGACTGGGTCTTCTGATACTTCACTACATCCTCAGGCACAGGAATAAGTTTGTTTCTTTACACAAGAGGAGAATGCTTATTTCTCTGATATTCACATCTGCTTTTATGTGCTTTTGTGGTACAGAATACCTCAGCTCAAGTACATTTAAATTAGAAGATGAAGTTTGTAACTAATGAAAAAGCAACAGAGGTTATTTTCCATTACCTGTCTAGAGAAATTCAGCTTTAAATGACAAAATCAGATTAAGTTTAAATGGGAATTAACATATGGACTAAATGACTGAAGTCATGCTAAAAATCTTTCAATATTAGCCCTGTATCTATCCATATTCATACTCATACACACATTGTACCATACTCAATATTGGGAAAAAAAGCATTAGAGAAGCCTTTTTTCCACAATAATTGTCACCCATGAGAAGTGCTAAAAATACAGCCATAAAAAGCAATCTGTTTCTGTGAGTTCTGTTTTTCTTTTCCTCCCCCTTCCCTATCCTTTTTTTAAATTAAGGTCTTTTTATGGAAACTAGATTTTATTTCTCATGAGTTAGTCTATTCCTACTGCTCCTTCCATATCTTTGGTTGCAATCCCAATGTTACCTGGTATTTCTACACCCATTAAATGTATGGAGTAGCAGCAACAAAAATGAAGGGCTGGCACAGGTTCTGTTTTCAAGCTAACATCCAGATGTTACCACATAATTACGTTTCTTCTACAAATATCCTCGTATATCTAACATTAAAATGTCTTTTTATTTTAAGGTTATTAGTCAATTAATGGGAATCATACAAATCATCTCATCATGTCCATAGTACATGGACAAAAGGAATGGAAAATTAATAAAATTATGAAGAAAAATATTGTAACTCTTTGTTCTCAGTTTTCTGCATTTTTCTCTGTTCCCATCTTTCACAACCCTCCCAAAATTACTGCCCCAAAGTTCAGTGCTCTACTGATAAATGGGGCCAATATATCACTAGTCCATAAGATGAGGTAGATACTGCATGAGGTCTACTATTTTGATGTTTGTGCCAGCAAAACTTTCTGATTTTTTTCTTGTATTCAAGCTCTGTAAAAAAATAAAGGAACACCAACCTGTATTAGACATTATAGACAACATGTTTTTGTGGTGGGTTTTTGTGTGCTTTTTTTTTTTTTAAGCTGAGTTTGAGAGTTTTAACAATTTTAACCTTGGGCTGCAGGCAAGTTACACAAAGACCTCCAGACCATGCATATTACCAAATGAGTGCTAAGTAATTTTTTGTTTGTTTGTTTCTGTTCTACATAAATTTTTGCTTAGGAGAAAAGGAAGTTATATTCATATTTAGGATCATTCTAATTTATTCAGTATCTCTAACCCTAATCCCATCATTTTATATTTAGATTATTTGTCAATGATCATTGCTCCTTGTGTCCTGATATTTATGTTTTAATTGGTATGTAAATTCTTAATTTGAAAGATCCTACCTGATACAAATATTAAGAAAGAGAGATTTCCACCAACTATTCAGCTTCTATTCATTTCAAATTAAGCCTAGAGGGCTCAGCACAATGTAAAAGCCACGCTCAAAATGCTTAGTGAAGTCAATGTTTTTGTTTCTGAGACTGGACTTTTGCCAAAGGAGTTAAAATTGCTGTAAGGAGAGCATTATGCATTCTTGAATGCTTTTCATTCTCATTTGTTTTATACAGTTTCATTTTTTCTTTCTTTTTGGAAATCTTCTGTATAATATAAGGGACAAGACCTAGGATTTCTATAGATGTAGAATCCATTAGGATCGCTAAAAATATCTAAAATGGATATTACTATTAATTCTGCAGGCAGATTCTGTATTGTTACCTTGTGCCATAGGAGCACTGAGAAGGCACCAGAAACCAGCCAGATTTTTTCTACCAGGTTTTCTGTCTGCAGACATGAGTCTTTAGTAGGTGTACAGTTAGTATTATGATTTCTACTATTACTCATCTGACAAAGTGTGCAGTTCTCCTGTTCTCTTTGGGCTTCTCTAGGAGACCCAAAATCTCCTAAAGCAGATCACAGTTAATTTTCTTGATTTAAACAAAAGGTGAAGCCTTAGCATTGAATGCTCCTGATCTAAAGAAAGGCTTTAGAGACCAGTATGTCAAATATAAGAAATGTAACTTGTAATAAATAAGGCATATGAACAAATAACAGTAAGATTAAATAGATCATCCAAAAGTCTCAAGCAGAGACTGTTGTTTATTATATATTTGTAATTTTGCTAGAACACTAGAGCTCATCTCTTTGATGATATTAAACGTAAACATTAAGTAAATACAACCAAGACTAATATTACTAGGTTTTAGAAAAAACAATGCTATTATGAATGATATGTGTTCACTCTACAGCATGTTCTTGCTTATTACTGCTATTAGAAAAACAATAAAAAAATACTACAATAAGCATGTTACAATACTTTTCTCTCTTGCCAACTGTTTAATAATTAGTTTGTGTTCAGTGTGATGGAAAAGTACACAATTATAATAGTGCTGTATGTGCAAATAAAAACCACAAGCAAGTTGTTTAGCTATTTTAGCAAAAGTATTGCAATTAACTGGCATTCAGACATACACAATGCATGTCTAATTCTTCTTTCCACTGTACTTCTTTAGGACTAGCACAACAGACTGAAGTTTCTTACTAGCACAAGCTAGAATACAGACTGGCAGTTTGCTATTACCAAGCAGCTACTGAAAAATGAATTATTACTATTACACAGTTGGGGGAAGGGCATTGTTTGCATATTTTCCATAAAAACAAATTAAAAAATCTTTATAGATGTGATCATTACTGAATGATTACTCTCGTTCAACAATTTATACTCTCTAAGCTGCTTGGGAACTGCTTCATCTATATTAGGTACCTGAAGTGCGTTATTTTTGGTCAAGGTCACACATCAGTTTTTCTGTTCCCTGATTTATTAAAGATTAATTCAAACAATAGGAAATGTTCTTAAAAATATTCCTCACTGATGCATCTAAACACTACCACAACAATAGCAGCAGGATTAGTCATCACCATGCTGGTCTCATACTTCTCAGGGAGAGGGTGAAGAAGGCAGAATGGGACACTGAGAGGACAGACCAGTTCAATAAAGCATCTAAATAAGTGCTGAAATTTAAGTCTGTCATTAAGTGGAGTTTTACTTTACTTAACTTTAAACTTGTCTTTGAAGGAAAAAAAACCTCTCAGTAAACACTAAAGCAAGAATTTAAAAAATCAAAAAGAGAACACTTTAAAAAAAAAACACCACCAAAAACCTTACTGAAAATTACCACAAAAATGCAGAAATAGGTGTGGAGGGGACCCCAACAGGTCAAAGACACCTCTTGCCCATCCCCATTTATAAAAGAGAACCAACCATGTCTAAAACATCCTTGAGAGATGTTTGCCCAGAAATGCTCGCAGGTCCCACTACCACTGCTTCCCCAAACTGATTATTGAATTCAGTTGAGTCCTTCTATGAGCTCCAGAACCATTACAAGACTAGGAGTCCCTCTCGGTTATCCCTCTTCACTCAGTTCACAGCCCCTTCCAGAAGACCACACAGTAGATATAATCCTTCCCAATCACTTTAAGCTCACGTGATATGAGCTATGTTGGCATAAATTTTAGCTCTGAGGTAAAAGCACAGGTAGCAATAACTGGCAAAAAAGCTCTTCAATAATGTCTTTGTCACATACGAAAAAATACATTTAGGTAGCCCTAGCAAAAATAGTGTGTTGACGAAAATGAGCAGGAAGCCAGAATTCAAATTGCTGAGCAGCTCTCTAAAATGCCTGCAACTACAGAGGCTGTGCAGGTAACTGAAATGGCCACAGAATCTTGTTATCATTAGCGTAAGTAAACACTAATGGGCAAGAACTGACAATGGCAAAATATTTCCAGAAACAAGTTGGTTAGCATTCACTAAGAAAGAAACACTTTGAGCTATAATTCATCTCTTTTCAAAAGTGCAGATGTTGCAGTGTTTTGCAAAAACAAATCATTAATACCACCCGTAGATGCAGGAACTGAGTTGCAGAGATTAAATGAGTTGACTGCAGTCATTTAGCAAGTTTGTTTGGAAGGTAAATATAGTCTGTGTGTTCATCTCCTGAATACACCAGCCTGAACATTGGAGAGAGCTTTTGCAGGTTCCTTTCCACTCTCAGTAACTTGGGTTCCCTTTTCAATTTTAGTACATCAATCCTAATTCTGCTCCAGTGTATAGTCAGTGAAATAAACAGGTATCAATCATATGATATGGACTGAAAAACCAAAAAGAGTCTGGTTCATCATGCTCAGATTTTATATTGATGTCAATTACTATCAGCTGTGATATCTCTGCTAAATTAACATGAAAGTTGCACACAAATGGAGGGCAGTTGGAATCGCTCAATTGACATTACCATAATGTGAAAAAAACATTATATACTTTTCTTTATTTTCAAATAAGTATTTTGCATGCAAAAAAAAAAATGTAATGATCACTTGATTATAAAAATCTATTTAAGATCAGAAATCACAACTGTAACATCTGCACTAAGGGAAATACTGCAAAAGGAAAAGTTGCTGACTGTTAAACTCCTCCAGTATTAGGTTTTCCTTATATCAAATAATATTTGAAGTATGAAGCATAACCACTTTCCTAAATAAAAAAGTAAAGTACAGTTGCCATGGAGACATCATGAGTTGCCTTAGGGCTTGAGGAAACAATTAGCCTACAGGATGGCTTTCAAACACTTTAATTTAAACCTTTTGGAGTTTCAGCAATGTAGTGATCTGCTGAAATTATTATTTGTGCTCTCTGGGTTTTTTTTTTTCAGCCAATATATATTACCATGTGTTCAAAAGCAATGATTATGGTGGAATAGCTTTCATTCTGATATTTTAAATTGAATTTATAGAAGGGAAACCTTCAGCTTTGACTTTTTAACACTAAATTAAAAAATACAACTAGTTAGCACAGAAATCTTTTTTCTCTTCAAACCTTTCTGATTTTGCAACCATGCAAATTAATTTTTCTTTTACACAGGTTGCTTCTAGCAAAAAAAAAAAAAAAAAAAAAAGAAAAGAAAGGTGTTCCACACTGACTCAAATATTACCTGAAAAACTGCTGCTTGCTAACTTTCAGTCTGTGAATCACAGTCCTTGTTCAACAGGATGCAACAAAGGGCAACAGAAACCATGAGTTCTGCAGAAGTATCTGTAAATTCCATGTACTAAAGACTTTATTCTTTGGAAATATTTACAACTTTCGTATTTATAAAACTTAGTAACTTTGTGGGTTCTTTTAAAAAAAAGAGATTGGACTAGACGATCTCAAGAGGTCCTTTCCAGCCTCAGTGATTCTGTGATTGTGAGTGCAATGTAAATAATCTAGTTGGGATTTCTGACATGATATCAGCTGCACACAAAATCAGTAAGTACACAAGCACACATACATATAAGAGGAAGTACATAATAGAGAGTAAGTTTAAACCAGTACTCACTAACAAGCTGCATTGTCAGACTAACTTTACAGTTAGGGATGTGGTTTTTATCAGGTTTTCTGACACCTGCAAATCTATCTGTGAACACACTCACTAATATTCTGTGCAACATCCAACATTCAAACATAATTCTCCCATCCATCATCTTGTTTATGTCACATCTTCTGTAAAATTCTTGTCCATTACTCTGACCACTGCAAGGTGTGTAAAAGGACTATAATCATCAAAGCTCAGTCTGGCTGTAGAGGGCTATTTCAGCACAAGAGCTGGGAATATTTCTGAGGGTACACAAGAAGCTTTCACCTTGCAGGGCCTTTACGCATGAAGGTGCTGTAAAATAATAGTAGGATGAAGATGCTATAGAGATAATAGCACTACTTCTAGGACTGCTGGAGAGAGTTACCTTAACTTGTGTCACAAACTAAGCCAATATGCTAAGCTCACCAGGACACTGTACATGGAGACCAATGGACCAAACTGTCAGGCATCTCATTATTTTAAACTGAGTGAGCCAGGGAGAGACAATTTCTAGTTTCTGAGGCTTTGGAGCATACAATGGGTCATCAAGGTTGTTTTCATTATGGGCTGGCAATGACAGGCTGTCCCTGGCCACATTCCCTCACAGCTCTGCCAAGGTCCATGTCATTCATAATTTACTGCTTCAGAAGAAAGGGATTTTGTAAGCACAGGACCTTTGGTCTACATAGCATTAGTAAGGCTCGGTCGGAGCGGCTTTGTAGAGCAAAAACTACTGTTGAGGACCTGACACCTACACTCTTTGACAGTCATTTGAGTTCTGTTCTTCACAACATGTTTTATGCATACATGTGTAGTTTAAGTTGCCTTTGCATCTATATACTAACAGCTTGTAAAAAGTAACTGTATGGGATCTGGCTGAGCCCCATAGCAGCCCTCATAGTGCTGTGCTTGTATGGGTAGCTAGAAAGGTGGTGATAACACACCGGTGTTCTGACTACTGGCAGAGCAGGGTTTGCACAGCATCAGGGCTGTCTCTCCAGCCTTCACCCTCTCTCCTCGCCAAGTAGGCTGGGGCCAGGCAAGATCTTGGGAGGGGACAAAGCCAGGACAGCTGACCCAAACTGACCAAAGGGATATTCCATACCCTATGACATCTGCTCAGACAGAAAAGCTAAGAGAAAGGAGGAAGGAGGAGCATTCATTATTCATGTTTGTCCTTTGAAGCAACCACTAAGTGTACTGAAGCCCTGCTTCCCAGGAAGAGGCCAAACATCACCTGCTAATGTTAAGTAGAGAATAACATCTTTTGTTTCCCTTTGTGACCTTTGCTATTGCTTCATTAAACTGCCTTTATCTTGACCCACAAGGGGTTTTTTCACTTTATTTTCTTCCCCTCCATTCTACTGGAGGGGAGTGTTAGAGCAGCTTGGTGGGCACCTGGTGTCCAGTCAATGTCAACCCACCACATAACATCACATTCTTGTCATAAAGTGCTACAAAGAGTAGAATTATGTTCAAGCATATTCCTACATATTTTCCATTCTCACAGACAGAGGAGACCATTACCTGATTTAGTCAGCAACCCAAAAAAACCCAGTCATTAATTTATAAAGCCTGATCAATTAAACTATCTGTAAAAGATGTTAGGTACAAGAGAAATGTACAATTGGCAGTGTGTTAATAAGAATTGTGAAAGCACCAGTATACTGAATGTAAGTGAAAGATAAGAATGGTATACATTAACAAAAGTCAAAGCAGACAAATATAAACAGTAGTAATATTTCTGTGTAGAAAGACCAATAGACTTAAACATCCTGCTGTTTTATTTTATTAATCATTATGTTCATTTAAAGCACCTTATAAATACCCTGCTTTGGGATAGTTTCTCTCATTTTTACAGAAAGCCATCAGAAAAATACACATTTGAAGTGATTTAACAATGGCATTCATTTAAATATGATAATTATTTTAGACTACCTCTGTGTTTTCATTATAGGAAAGTAAGTGGGCACAGAATAAGCACTAAGATCCTAGGTGAATCTCACATGATTTTAAATGACATTTTTTGATATGGCAACTTTGCCTCCATTGTTATCATACAGGGGCTCTCTGCATGCTAATTTCAGCCTTCCACAGATGATGTCTATGAACTTCGCACTTGTAAAATGTCCAGCATCAAATAGCAGATGTTCATATCTGCATTGAGATCATGGCAAGATCATATTCTCCCACAAATGTCCTTGGTAGTGAAAAGTTAGGCATCAAAAAGAACTCCCATAAACAGATTTGAATTAAGACATTTACCGCTTTTAGTTAAACTTTCAGTGAAGAAAACAGTATTTTTTCTCAGCCATTATCCCAAGTCATCTCTCATTAGAAAACAGTAATCAATGACTTGTGGAGAAGAATATACTTCTAGCACATAAACACTCTGCTTCTGATTTGACAGTACTCACTTCATGATTATACAGACTGAAGCTGAATTCCAAAACCTTCAGGACATCTCTGCGTCTCTCTTTCATTAAGGGGTACATAGAAGTAATTCTAATAACTTTTTAACCTACATCTCTGTGTTGAGGTGCAGATCTAATGACACATTATTATTAGCAAGGTCTTTTGGAAAGAATATATGCTTCCAAACAGAAACCTCAAGAGATGAATCACTCAGGCTAAAAGCTGTTATGTACTTTTAACACTTCAGATGAAATGAGCTAGTTTTGACTGTTAGATCTACCTAAAACCTTTATATTTTTAATAATTTACACCTTCCTTTAATTGTCTGAACTTATTTCTCAAAGGAAGCCAATTAGCTTCAATACAAGTTTGCATATAATTTAATATAAATAAATACATATTTCTTGGTATGTTTTCAATGTAATGGCAACTCCATCTCACTTTTCCCCTTCTTTTCTTTAAAACAAGCTGATAGGTCATATCAAAGACTAATACTCTGATCCAAATATGCAAAGAACAGGTCTCCAGAAATAATTTTGACTAGGAGAAATACGGATAAACTTTCCATGTGTACATTGGAATAATGTCATGTTACAAAAGATGTTTTGAGATCCTATGCTGTAAAACAGCACTAATTTTACAGCTATTACTTTTGAAGTGCAAATATAATCTCAGAAGACCATTAGTAATGGCACTACGCAATTGTTCATTTAACAGTAAAAATTATTTAAAAAAACAAATAATTAACCACACACATTAGAGTGGGTGTGACTTATGGATCAAACAGACTGCCTTTAGTCTGTGCTGCTGTGACTAACCCACTCCTGATATCCCAAATAGCTTCTTATAGTTGCACTGAATCACAGCATTCAATGTTGACAATCACAATCACACCAAAATCTGCAATCTAAACATTATTCTACTTACTAGCAGAAGCTGAAGAAATTTTCAGTAAGTTAGCAAATAGCAAACCAACAGCTCAGGAACCCAGAAGAATATAGGGTTTGTGAAAATTCAATAAAAATATAACACATTATACCTTGATTGCTACTAGCTTCTTCCCTATCCATACTAACATACACAGAATGTCAGAAACAACAGTGTATTCACTAACACAGCAGTAGTAACTAACAGTCACTACTGCTGCAGAGCAGCTTTTAGCCCTGTTGCTGTCTAACCCCCCACTGATGTAAGCTATGTTCAGGAAGGTGGGCCAAGCCTGTAAAAGGAATGACTTCTCTGCAGAAGTGCTGGGCTTGCCAACTGAGCTACGCTTGCCTTAGACACATCTCCCCTATTTCTTCTAGTAAAATACACAGTATAAGTCCACCAGGTATTTTACTTTTTGAGAGGAAAGACCTGATCAAAAAAAATTTTATCAAAGAAAACCAAGTACCTAGACAGCAAAGCAATAAACCAGTACACTTGCCATCAACAAGGGAAGAATATTTCTTGAAATGTGATTCACAAAAGATATTAAATGGATATATTGGAACAGAATTGTGACTTTTAAAATTGTGAACAGCAATTTGGATATCCTTTTTAATGCAAGTGTCATCTTTTCTAAACTAAAAAGATAAATTCCAAGATAAATTATAGCAAATATTTTAAAATAGACTTTTTAATCTCTCAGCAGATGGATAGGAGAGCTGTCTTCCTCCTTAGTCTATCAAACTCATTAGAAGTTTTTTCTCTACAACAGAAGTTCAGTTGTAGGACATTTTAAAAAACAAAGACTTCCTGAAAACAACACTGCAATGGTCCTGTAATGAGATTTCATGAGGTTGAACCTGGAAAGATTAGATCTTTCTTACATTGATCATTTTCTCTCCTATGCCCACAATCATTCAACCCTGTAGCATATTCCTGTAACATATGAAAGTATATTAACTTATATTAAATGTATATTCAATTTATTTTATAGTCTTTAGAAAAATCAACAAAGGCAGGCATAACAAGGGGAGAGAGAAGAACTTAATTGGAAAATACTGAAACTTTTACTAATATTGGACAGGGTCAGAAGTGTAATTTTAATGGGTGATCCAGCAATACTCTATGATTTAAGAAACAAGTTTTCATCTTTCCTATTTTTCTTCAGAGTGTGCTTCACGGCTTAAGACAGATTCTGTGACTACTAAAATTTCATATATGCATGATGACTTGACTTTTTCTAAGACAGATTATTGGCCATACTTGAACTACAGAACACTTATATTCTGGAATATGACAATACATAAAGTCTGCCTTATTGGTTAAGGCAAGTTTTAAAGAGTATAATTAAAAATTTTGTACCTATTTACAATTTATTATCATCTGAATATGATTTTCATAAAACAGAAAACTGTGTATCTAATAGTCTTAGAATGTGAATTAAAAAGTAATTTCAAATCCTTTTAAAGATATATGTAATAAGTTATTACACCTATTCATCAATGATACCAGCAGTGATGAAGTGTCAGGTAATTTAAAAGTGGATTTATGATATTCACATCTTATTTTCATGTAACTTACTCTGTTAAAGCATTGATCCCAAATTTACATCTGTGAAATTTTGAAAAATGAATTTGAGTCCAAAGAGAAAATAATGTGCCAAAAGAACATACAAAGCAAGCATTAAACAGAATTAATTTCACAAAATGACATTCTGATTGAACTGAAATAAAATCCAAAACCTGTAAATTCTAGCAGTTATTAATTTTTGAGCACAGCCCTGTTCTTACAATACAGTAATAATTACAAAAAAATTAGCAGTTCTTTTTTCATCTACCACTGCCTATTATCTACCAAATCTATTCCTTGTGATCCTCTTGATTTTTCTGTGATTCTCTTAACCTATCTTTTTGGTAGGATCATATCAACATTTGTAAACAGAACCTAAATTTCAAGGATCATGTGGAATCATGGGATGTAGGAAAACCTGCTTTATGTATAAGTGTATGTATGTGCAACAATTTTATCAAAGAATAGAGTTGGGAGGCAGGAATTCAGGTTTTGCTTCTTCTACAGACTGGCTAATAACTGCTAATCTTGAGCAACATGTGTTTACTGACCAAGATATCATACAGCACAGAAAGTCCATGCGTAACTAATTCTGCCATCCATCAGGCTTCTTGCTATTCTGCAATACCACAGACGCACAGTTCATTCCTTTACTGCAAAATTTCACTGCAGAATTTCAGACTAAAATAAAAACACTAATAATGGTCTGAACAAAACGCAAACCAGCAAGCCTTTCTGAGTCTATAAAAGATCTGAAACATAAAGTGTAATAGATGTGCCCTATTCAGTTCAGGAATCCTTACTGAAGAAAATAAGTGTGTAAAAAACTACCACAAATTTCCTCTAAGTTGGCTGCTTAGGAACTACCACATGTAATTGCCTTACCTTATTTCTGAAACTGAACTAGAAGTTCCAATCACATACTATGGGGATCTTAAAAATGTGCTGAGATGAATAGGAGTCTTGCAGCACTGTGCTACTTCCAGCATAATATGTCTAGTGGATAACAGCTAAGCATGGACAAGAAATTGAATTTTGTAAATGCTGTGCCTATCAAACAACAATATCTGTACAAAGAGCTTCTTTTGCACAGTAAGATCTAGAGCATATTATCTTATCATAGGATTATTATCATCTTATCAGAGCCCTGACCGTGACAAAGCAGGTCTGCTATGATTTTAAAATGCCAGGACGACTAGACAGGAACAAGCTGGCAGCATACTCTGTAATAACTATCTCCTCAAAATACACTTAAACCCAAGAAATTGTCCATATATGAGCTACAAAAAATTACAAGTAAAAACTTGATAGAAAAATAGCGTAGGGGAGAAACAAAACCTGGTATATTTATTGAAACAAACACATAAGATGAATCAATGTGACTCAGAGAGTCCAATGGTATCTCCAGCTCTTTCATATTCACCAGGTTGTGCATCTGCTTATCAGAAACCTGAAAATGGCACATGAAAGCACAAACCATGAATATGTACTAATAATTCTTCAGTTTCATTTACTTTTACATTTTCAGAGAAGTGAAACCTGATAAAAGATTTTAGAATATAACAAGCCATGGTTTTAAGTGACACGTTTTAGAATTAGAAATAAAATTGTGTTCTCTCAGAAAGAATACCAGTTGATTAACTGCCACCAAGAGAACTTTAAAAACAGAGAAACCTCCTGAACTAGGGCACCGGCTATGCCACTATCCTAATTTGGCTAAGAATGACCACCAGATAAGTAAAAAACAAAAAATTCACAAAACTGAATCTTTAAAATAAGATTATTAATTAGATGCCAATGTAAGTGATAGCCAAAACCATAAAAAAATATTATATAGCCTGCCAACTTACCAACAGGCCTGATGTTAAATCATGCAAAGCTGGTTGCTAGACCTGGTGACAAATAATATAAAAGATGAGAGACTTGCTCAAGAAATTGCTCTATAGCATGTAGATGGGGAGCTTTGCAAATTAATTCTTCATCAGTAGCTGCCTCAAAAAGCTATTCCTTCCTATTTCTGCTGAATAGGAAGTTTCCTGATGATGCATTGACAATGCTTCCTGGAAGAAACACGGGAATTTGCACACTCTGTGGGAACTTAACACATCAGTGAGAAAATCCTGTTCTGAAAGCTTTAATCTTTCTCACTGAATGACAGTTGTACTTCTAAGCTATCATCTGGAAAACAGCTTACTGGTATTCACATTTCTCTTTAGGTTTCTCAGAACAGACTGCCAGCTCAGAAGGTCTTGCAAATCGCTCCTCTGAATGCTTCTTCACATACTTGCTGTCTCCTCATATAACAATGAATTTGTAACAGATTTAGTTGACCCCAGGATCCAACCCCATCCCAGGTTATTTTGTGAAGAAAACGTACACCATGACATAGCTAGTTACCTTCAAAAGAATCTGTCAGTGTCTGCCAGAGATTCCAGTGCTTTGTTGTGCACAAATGACTTCTGTGAAAACTAAAGAGCTGGTCAATGAATAAATTTATAGAAAGGTTTGGAAATGATTGTGACTACACTCAGAAAATTGATAGATCTCCTGTGAAACAACTGTGACAATCTCTAGCCTCTCATTTTTTATTATTACTTTTCTTTTTTTTCTTTTTGGCTTGTTTGTTTGGGGTTTTGTTAAATATGACAGCAGGGCAGCTTCTTCCTGGAAAACTACATTACAATAACAAAAGGGGTGAATTTACTGTTTGAGCCTCATGAACTTGACTGTAAAACTCAAAAATTAATATTAATAGCCACATGGTAAAATCCTCTTGAAACATACCAAATGTATAAATGAAAAGTCATAAAAATTCACAACAGGATAGAAATCCTGTGTGTTGGTTTTCTTTCCTGAAATGTGTCATTCTATTATACCAGTAATCTTTAGAACTCTTCTGGAAGTGGATCCAGTATTCTAAACAGTGAATAGGCCATTACACCTAAGATTGATTATTTAGTGCAGATCTTTTTGACAATACTGCTTTATGTACAAGAATTACCATTCTAGTACATGTTTTCATACATGTTATTGAAATAATCTACTTTGAATAAAATGTATTGGACAAAGTTGCAGTCTAAGCTACCTCATTCCTTTTATATGATGTCAAGGTACTTTATTTATATGTGTAGAAAATACAAAATACCATAAAAATATTTGTACCAGAGAGGACCAAGAACAGTAGAGAGGGCTTTTTGATTTTCCGGCGTGTATGTTGACTTTACATTGATGGTAATTACAGCTATATACAAGTAGAGGAAGTAACAAAACCATAGTTTTTCCAGTCCACAGACAGAAATATGCACTCTGATAAATCATTAAGGATTTGACCTACTGACTCCTTTACTGTTACAAACATGAACCTTCCTTTTGTAGCTAGTTCAGACAGATGGCAAGCAACCACAGTACGTCACAGGTTTTGCTGTGTGAGGCAAACATGTCTGAGCCAAACACCCCCAGAAAGCTTTCAAACCTATCTTAGAACAACAAAATTCTCCTGACTTAAAGAAAGCCTCAGAAGATGCAAAACTAACAGGGCAAATTTCATGACAGTCACTTCTCACCCTTCTATTACAGCAAGAATTTAAGAGCAGGGTAAAGTAATGGGAGCCGGGAACACAGCAAACACTGCCAGTTCTCCCTAAGCCAATATTTTGGACACTGCGGGAAAGAATACCTTTAATTCCAGCCATGTTAACCAGGTGCTGCTGGTTAAGATAATTTTAGTGTTCAAAAGAAGTCCTGGGTTCTACCTAGCAAATATAACACAGATAATCTCAAAGTCTACTTCCTTTTCTTCCAGATGCAATTTAAGCTGTCTCAAGCTTTACCACAGATTAAGTACTTACATACGTGATTAGACCTTTAAATCTCTGCATACATTTTTTTGTCCTTAATACTTTCCTTGCAAATGATATTGCTATTCTCTCAGTGTGATTGTGCAATGTTATTGAAACGTGAGCCTCAAAGAGTAATTGCACCCCATCTACCTTTTTGCACTGCTATAACAAGTTTTAGTCTCTCACCTGCAATTTAATCATATCCATACCATTTAAAAAGACAGGAATACTATGCCTCTCCTATACTGGTCTACTTTATTATGTAATCCTTGCTGATAGTTTAGAAATTAATCTTTCCCAGGCTGATAGAATGTGAAAGAAAAAACACAGTTACCATCAATAATCTGTGCAGAAAATATTAACTTTACTACTTTTCTATACGCTCATTTATCTTTCAAACAACAGATCATCAAGACCTTATATTGGAACTGCAATATCGATGATACTTATTTGTATCAATTTAATGTAAAGTGTTCCACAAGTATTTAGAGTTGGATGCTGAGTTTTAATGTGAAGCTAAATTACCACATTATTTAGTAAAAGAATTAATCATTACTGCTTTTGAACCAGAAGCCTTCTCCTTCCCTGCCAGGGTCTTTTCACAGCATGGTTCTAGGAGAACAGGAACATATATCTACTACACAGTATGTCACATTAACAGATTTCTCCTCACATTAGGTCATTTTACAAGTGGGCAGGGAAGCCAGACAACTTACCCACAGTCATCCAGAAAGTCTGTTATATGACAAGGATTTCAACCAGCATTGCCATGTTTTGGGCTGGACAACCCTTTCTCTTCATCTGTTCCCTAGCTCTGTAGGAAGAAATACTCAAGTTATGGATGTCTACACAGGAAGGTTCTCCTCATCCCTTTCCAGAATTCTCCTTCAACATCATTTCAAAGAATAAGGAATCTAATGAGACTGTCAAGCTACACTTTGCCTCTTTTCTTTTGGAAGTAGGCAACAGACAAAGGGATAGTGAACAGCACTACCTGTTTCCTGAGTACTACAGGCAAACTGAGTGTAACTGGAAAAGAACCCACCAAAACCAAAAAACCTGTGAGATAATGTAAAACTAATAAAAATCCCTGGGCATTTACCCTCTGTTCTGAACTGTTAGTTAAACCCATGTTTCTGAAATACCTGAGTCTCTCTCCTGAAGATGCATTTCCTCACTCAGTTAAAAATTGAGGTAATCCATTTTTTCTTAAATCAACAATGATTTTTAAAATGTAAAACATATACCATCTTCATCAAATACCTTTTGTATGCCTAAAAACAAGAACAAGATGTTAAGACTAATTAAATGGCCTAAAGGAACCAGCCAAAGGATGCATGATGAATGTATCACTATCACTTCCCTCAAAAATGTTGCAAAACTTATTTGTATCTATAGGTCTTTCACAGAGCAAAATTATTCCCCGCAGTGATTTTTTTTTTCTCCCATCAGGAGTTATCAATTGCATTTTAAGTGCCTCATGTAACAGATCTTCCATCATTTCCCATGCAAAGTTGCTCTACAGTCTAATAGCTGAAGATCCAGAATACACTTCCAAGTTTAGAATGCTCTTTACTTGGTGCCTGTTCACATAACCTAGTAATTAGCTTTTTCCTAAAATTTAATCCTCAGATGAACTTATCTGGCCTCAGTCCCATTAGAGGGCTGAAAGAAACCTTTAAAAAGACAACAGAGGATGACAGGCAACGTATCTCTTTTCACAGAGAAATATTGTATGAATTATTAATCTGACCCAGAAAAGATCATAATCAAAGACTAGCTCGGGCCCCTTGGGCACTGTTAGTGCATAATTCTACCCTCTGAATCTTGAAAGCTTAGGGAAGTGATACATGAAGGAGCAGAGCAATAAAGCAAAGTGTACGTCACTGATAGGAATTTTAAAGGACTATTGTAACATTTACTATAGTGTTACTTATATATAAGGATGTATTTTCAATTACTCCTCTATTAACATTTCTTTTAAAACACAGAGGAAGATATTTCTAATCACTTTAAAATACTCTTGAACAATTCTATAATTTTGAAGAGTAGGGAACCCAAAGAAGTGTATCAAAAGAATTTAAAATTTATTTATTAATTACAGTACCATTTATTTAAAATTAACAAAACAGTTACAACCATATGAAAGAAAGACATCAAGAGGTTCTCAGCTTTATTCAGTGCTGAATACCATTAGCACTGTGGACATCCTTAGACGTGGAAACTGCCAAGTCATAACTTTGAGTGAGAGAAAAATAGAAAACAGGCAACTAAAGATTTTAACTCAAGCATATTAAGCAGCTGTAGCAAAGTTGCCTCTATATTTGTCTGCTATAAAAATAAAATGTTGATATGAGTTGCTACTGTATTTTTATTGCTCCTGGGAAAAAAGATATCTTTGATTACTATCTTCTTTATGAAATAATCAGAGAAATTACCTAAACCAATCCTGAGTTACTGATCTTGTTCAGATGCTCTTAACATGGCAGATCCTGCTAATACAGAATAATGAAAATTGTATAAATCAGTATAAATGATTACATCTACAAGTAAGGAAAAGAGAGTTAAAACAGGACACTAGGTTCTAGATCTTATAGTGCTTGACAGATTTTCAGCACTTGTATTGAATGAATTATTTCAACAACTGCCTACATGCAGGATATACTATCTATAGCATCTTGGATGGATAGAATCAAACAAAACAGACTTTTTTTTATCTACTTTCCTCAGAATATTACCATTATTACACTTGACCTGTATCAATATACAGAAGGGCTGATGTGATGCCTTGTAGTTCATTTGCTCAAAGTATACACAAGTTGCCAGCTGCCTGCTCATTCAAACATGAATAGTCGGGATCATGTAAAACATTTTGAAAATGTAGCCAAAGAAAGGTATTTACACTACATGTCATCTGAGAAAGTCATGTAAGGCCAGTCTCTTATCTGAGCAGGTCTGAAATCTGCAAAATTGTCTAAAGGTTTCATAGAATCATGGAATGGTTTGGGTTGGAAGGGACCTTAAAGATCATCTAGCCCCCATTCCACTGCCACGGGAAGGGACACCTTCTGCTAGACCAGGTTGCTCCAAGCCCCATCCAACCTGGCTTTGAACACTGCCAGGGATGGGAACAGCCACAGTTTCTCTGGGCAACCTGGTCCAATGCCTCACCACCCTCACAGTGAAAAATTTCTTCTTTATATCTGAGATATAATTTAATGAAACACAGTTTAGAAAATTTAGAAATATAGTTTAGAAATTTAGAAATGTAGAAATAGTTTATATATATGGAAATAATTTAGAAATTTAGAAATACAGTTTAACGAAATGTGAAACCTTTGCTGGTTTCTCCTGCCCCTATGGGATATACACATGGTGTAACATTTACAGAACCCTCAGGCTACTCAGCCTGATACACATTATTAGTTATGCAACAGATATAAGATTAATTATTTACAGAACATATTTAGTCAGGTACTTATTCCCTAATCTTTAAAATAAGCTTCCCATTTAATTAATTTCTCATTATTTTCAACCACATGCTTCCTCATAATCAGATTTCGAAACATAAATTTTGTTCTTTAAGTTCAACAACAGAAAGCAGAGATATGTATGAAGAAGCCTGAAGCTCCCATTCTCCAGGGGATGGAAAAATCTTTTGAGCTTTGAAGTAAATAAACCACAAATTACTAGAGAAGACCAGAGCAGCCAGCAGTTTTAAGTCTGCCAAAACTTAGACACTTCAGTATGCACTGCACTAAGATGAAACTGTTTAGTGTGTATCTAAATCATCCCCATATTACACGTGGTTTTGTTTCAAAACATGTAAGAGGGTGTACTTAGAGAATCCTTATTACAGTAGTTTCTGAGCACTTCACAACCTTTTATGGTTGTCGTTTTCCAAGGAAGTACATTCACAGAGGTGAAAAGGCTCAAAGGTCCAGAAACTTGAAAGCCTGCAATTACCCAACTGTCTTCTTGAAAGTCGTTTTCCCACAGTAACTCAGACATGCAGCATTAAAAATCTGCAGCACACCATGAGCGCAGCATACATTTGAGCATGGATTTAATTTTCTTGTCCTACTCACTTTTTCATTAATAGTATCAGAAACCTTTAGAAGTCACATGAATTGGGTTTGGGGTATTTTTAGTTTATTTTCTACAGGCTGACATCAATGTTTTTGTTGTTTGGATTGCTCAGGAATCCTTTACGCAAACACAAGGACTGATCCTGCAAGGTGCTGAATTGTGGTTCTGATCCAATTCATCACAAAAGTGCAAGCAGAACTTCATACAGTCTGCTGAAGCTAAGTACGCCTTACAAAGTGCTTTGCTCATCTGGCACAAAAATTTTTAGCATCTAACAGGATTCACCCCATACATTTAAAATTTCTCTATTGATATTTATTTGTGATGAGAAATATCTCTATGATAAGAAGAGGAAACTAACCTAGACACCAACATGAACATTCCTGGCACACAGTTCCTGTGCAAACTACTCTTCCCAGCCCTTGCATGGTCTCTCTGCCTGACAGCCACTGCTGTTAACTAGATTTATTTTTAAATGCTGCAAATTGCTTTTGGAGTTCCAGTCCCAGATCCTGATTTCCATAATACACAGCTTTGGAAAAAGCGTTGTGTAGAACTAACTCTCAACCATGTTATGAGATTATTTTTTTTCCCCAAGATCTTTCTGACATAAAAGGAATTTATTTTTAAAGAAATGTATAGACAAGAGACAAGACAGCAACAAATGCAAATTAAATGTTCAGAGGAATATTACTTGCAGGGTTTTTTGAATTTTATTATAACTTTCACTTCTAGCAGATTTAGGGGCAACAAACACCAAGCCAAAAATGTTACTGTTGATTTCAACAGGTTCAGTTGTAGTTGTGAAGTTGAATATCCCAGCATCTTTATAGCCTTCAAAATAATCAGAGGCCATAAGAATTCTAGCAATTACAGAAAATATTCTTTAAATTTGGAATCAAAATCATCCAAGCACTTGTGTCTGAAATCTCATCTAATATAAATTTCCCTTGAGTACAAAAAGTATTGCAGCCATGGTGGGGGAATGGGCTATGCTGGCTTCATAATCTAACGGTAAGCACTGTTGGAACCCACTTTATTATTTCAGCTACAGTACAGTATTACTTTGCCCAGATGCAGAAACTGTCATGTGTCACATAACTCAGGCTTACTTTGGCTACTCCTGCAACTCCGCCAGAGTTCAGACCAGTTCTGGGAGAGGTCTGCAATCACAGCTACAGCTGACCTGGGCCTCTCTGGCATGTGTTGAACAAGAATTTTGATATTCCCTGAAGGTGCACAGGCCCAAACTCCCAAGAGGCTTCCTGTCATGCCCGCCCTAGTCATGGTTGTCGCCTTCCATCTGATCTCAAGTCCTCTAAAAGCCACCAATTGTTAGCTTTTCTGCAAAATACTAAGTAACTGTGTTGAACCCCAGCCCTTCTTTCCTGGACCCAGTTCCAAATTCAATTTCCCTTAGCTTTGCCCAGATGGATGCCTGCAGAGGCATAGCTTTCCCTAAGCTTTTTTCCCCACAGCCTTGTGGAGAAAAGGCTTTCATTCCTTTACTATCAGCCTTCCATGTTAATTTAATTGATTTTAGGAGCAGGTCTTCTAATAGCAATCTGCTACCAATCTCATCTAGAAGCCCAGCTTGCCTGAACAGTACCATAATTTAATTACCCCATTTTCTGCAAAACACAGCCAAACACACACAGAGAGACACTGCTTTCCTCCGGTCACCCACAAAACTAGCCTTATCAGTTTTTAAGTGTTTGCAACAGCACACTTGCTTTTGCATTCATTTCCCCAGAAGACCCCATATGGCCATAACAGTTGCCAGCATCCTCACTGGGCATGTTTTCCACAGGCTCCTGCCCAGCCACCATGAAGTTTATAGTGATTGACATAAAATTTGCCAATGTACACCTTTTTCTAGTGAGATAATGTGAAAACAAATACAATGACACATGGAGCATCGCAAAGCCCCACAGTTAGGGATGCAGGTGAATTTTGGGTAAATCAGCTGGAAAAGGGGTTTTGAGACAAAGAGCCCATGGGAGGAAGCTCATTTCTCTGTGCTCTTAATTTCCATGTTTGTTAGTTTTCTCCTTATCTCACAAAAACAGAGATAACAACACTTTTGTGCAAGGAAAGACAATGAAATAATAGTTCTGAAAATGCTGAGATCGTCGTCCAGAATTGCAGAATATTATTCTGTGATATCTCAGTTTTCAGCAAAACTCATTACTGAGAACATATTTACAAGTTAATTACTCATCATCATTGAAATGTAAATAAAGAATGTGGAAAATAGCTGTGACCACCAAAGAAGTAAATTAGTGTGAACTACACATTCCTAATAGACCTTCAGTGAACAAAATTCAGCCAGCATAAAAAAGTAAATAATAAATAAATTATCAATAATTTTAAAGACTATCTTATTAGATAATGTCCTTTTACTTTCTGCTGATGAATTTTTAAATGGAAAATATTTTCTCACATCCCTGCCACAAATGCTGCTATTTTTTTGTGTCCAGAGGCAGGTTGTCTCAAAGGATGTACAGAGGCAAAGATTAACTCACACAGACACATGTTCATTGGTTTTTCCACATAACCCTTTAATTGTTGCCTTTTTCCTTTGTTGCTCTCAGTAAAAGTGAAATGCAGACTCCAATCACTTCAATTTTTCTGTTTATTGCAAATTTGAGCTTTAATGCATACTCCCTAGTACTCCATTGTACCCTTTTTGGCATTAAATTGAGTTGTATTAAACTCTTGAGTAAAAATCTGGTGGTTGGTTTGGGGATTTTTTTCTTTTTTTTTTTTTAAACACCTTTTCTCATTGGGAAATGTAAGTAAAAATTCAAAATATTCTGCATGCTGAAAAGCAATGCACAGAAAGAAGGTATATGGATATCTAAATACTGTAAGGTCTGATGAAGTCATCAAGAACTTGAGAGACAAATTTACCTGTCTGTAATTTTTATGTAGCTGGTATGATAACCCCTTGGTCTTCAACCTATTTATTAGTCCCCCCAAATCTGTGAATTTCTACCTCAAATATTTGTTGAGACTCTCATCATGGCCCCTCTGACTCTGAAATCCTTGGGACATTCTGTGCCAAGATTAAAACATTTATTTCTGCCTCCTGGATGAAAGTGGTTAAGAAGCTTTCTAACCTTTTAATTTACATTAATTTCAATTAATTTCATTTCTAATTTTTAGTGGTCTTCTGCTGTTCAGGTTTTTTATCAGAGAAGTGAAAGAGTGTTGTGGGGGAACCTAGTGGTGATGGGAGGCAGACTAACTGCAGTTGGTACTGGGAATAGTACAAGAAAGCAAAGTCAATGACAAATTTATGCCAGATGAGACAAGATGGTGCATTGGTAATATATCTCAAGATATATGTTATATATATGATACCAGTTTATTTATCTCATTATTCTTTACTTTTTCCATTTTAAAATCTAACAGTTCAAGTTCAGTAGTATGTATCAGGTGGTAAAAATTCTGTATTGGTAACTGGTAGAAAAAAAGATTCTTCCAGATTTTTAGAAAGCTTCCCTGCACCTACCAGATGTACTAGATAGTACCATACTGGCAAATCATATTGCACTATAGAATTCTAATTATGCTAATTGATCAAAATTATTCTCCTCGTGTCTTATCAATCACAAAATGAGACCAGTCTTGAGTCACTCTTCAGACACAAAGAAAGAACATTTGACTACTATTTTCTTATCACGCATCTCAGGAACCCCAGTGCCATGTTATCCTTTCCTGTAACTCAACTCAATCCCACTGAAACACACTATCCTGTGTCACATAGATCTAGATATGTTCAAAGTGCATGCATTCATCAGAACTTCTGATATTGGCACTCATGCATGCATTTCTTTCTCCATGATCCTCAGTGAGACTTAAAATTCTCTGATGTCCTTTGACAGAAGGAAGGAAGGAAGAGAACTCTGGTATTTGTGACAGAACACAAGCAAATGCACACAGGCTCCGGCACAAAGACTTCTAATCAATCAACATCTTGACTGGGGAAGAAATAAAGATATTCTCTTCCTTGATAGAGAAGCTGCTAAACTGTGCCCCCCTTGGAGCCATTCCAGACTGTGAATGGCACAGTTAACACATGATGCTTCCATATAACTGCACAACATCTTACCTTCCAGAATGAGAATGGCCATACTCTATATCAAAAAAACTTAGGATATGTTGTGCATAGAACTTTCTCAGCATCTACATAATTAGTCTGGAACTTGCTACTAGAAAAAAAAAATCAAGGCACTGATGAACCTCAGAATGTTAACAATGAACCTTTCTAAAGTTTAATGTACAGAGAGAAAAAACAAGAAGGGAAAATTAAAACAAAACCCTAATATTTTAAAAAAGTGAAATCAGGGATGCTCAATCCTTGGTGAGCTGTACTTAAAACAATACAAAATCAGTTGACAAAAACAGCACTAACATGAATCCAGCCTTAAGTGACATAAATATAGATAATAATATAAATTTGCAATTGCCATAGACTGAATGGAAAAAAGCTGATGCAGGAAGGAATTATATCTTAATTTCTTGGGATTTCTTAAAGTAAAAGGAGGACTACAGTTTAGTGTTGTGTAGTAGTTCTCTTAAAGCTCACAGAAAAATTATTCTCTAAAGAGATTGTGGAGTTTTCATGGAAGAGGAATTAAATTAGGAAAGGAAACTTGTATTCTTGCAGAACAAAACTTGCAGACGTGCACCAGATTACTGCACATTAAAATAAACATATATCAAATGCCATTTCAGCTACGCTGTTCAGACTCATGATTCTTACACTGGAAGTCTTAGTGGGATACTGGAAGTACATAAGAACACAGATGCTCAGAGCTGTGAAATTCTCTATATATTTTTAGAGGAAGTACTGAAAAATGTAAAAGAGTTCATGGCACTGTATCTTTTAGCCTGCTTTGATGTCTGCTTATCAAATGGCACTAAAGAAATTACAGATTCTGTCCTGAAAAAGCATCAAAAACCTACTATCTGGAATACCAAATTTAATGGCTGCAAAGATGACACAGATTTCATGACTGTAAAATAGACATTATTATGTTCACTCAGTCCAAAATTCAAAAAGCACAAGCTACGTATTTTTCATCTAAAAGTATTTTCAGTTGCTTGATATCACAGTATGTCATCTTTTAACCCCAGCCAGCACCTAAGCCTCACACAGCTACTCGCTCACTCCCCCCGCATCAGGATGGGGAAGGGAATCATAAGAGTAAAAGTGAGAAAACTTGTGGGTTGAGATAAAGACAGTTTAATAAGTAAAACAAAAGCCACACACACAAGCAAAGCAAAACAAGAAATTCCTTCACCACTTCCCATGGGCAGGCAGGTGCTCAGCCATCCCCAGGACAGCAGGGCTCTGTCACACATAGTAGTGACTCAGGAAGACACTCTAACTCTGAACATCTTTCCCTTCCTTCTTCCCCCAGCTTTACATGCTGAAAATGATGCCATATGGTATGGCATATCCCGTGGGTCAGCTGGGGTCAGCTGTCCCAGCCGTGTCCCCTCCCAAATCTTTGTGCCCTCCAAGCCTGCTCACTGGTAGGGCAGGATGAGGAGCAGAAAATGCCTTGACAGGGTGTAAGCACTGCTCAGCCAGAATGAAAACATCTCTGTATTATCAACACTGTTTCAAGCACAAATCCAAAACATAGTCCTATACTAGCTACTATCCCAGCCAAAACCAGCACACAGTATCACAGCACTGAATAGCTGTCATTATTTATACACATTATACATAATGTCTCTTACTAGACTGGCAAGTTACTTAGAATTTCTGTCCCTCAGCAGTGCTAGATGTAGCTGGATTTGATTATTTTACAAAGACCTGAGCAAAAAAGTAGCTGTGGGAAAGGACTTTGAAAACAGGTTTTGGTCAGCCTTGTGGGTTATTTTAGAGGACTACCACAGACATAAAATAGTCACAGACATCTCAACAAAGACTGAAAGTATTACTCACCAGCAGTGTACACAGCTACTTCAAGCAGAGTCAAATGAAAAAGCAACCTCTGTCAGATCCAATGGGGAATCTGAACCTAGAGCAGGTACTACGAATTAATTTTGAACCAGTAGCTTATTTTAAAAAAACATAAGCTTACAAGTATTTAATGTTTTCCACTGATAAAAAAGACAGTGAGAATCCTCTGCATAAAATTTCAAGTTCGGCCACAATAGTATGAAGTAGAAGTGCTTGGCAGTATTACCACAATGCATTTGCCAACAAAAAGGAGTTTTCCTTCTCTCCGAACAAACCTTTTCTCAAAAGTTGTCAACATATTCTAACGAAACAAAATAAAATTGCAAGCATTTTTTAGGACAGGACCATAACTCAAGATGTTGCAGATAAATTGGATAGATCATATGAAATTAATAATGTGGCATTCCATGAAGACAACCATGTCTGAATGTGCAACTGTTAACACTTGATGCTCCAAAGCTGAGATAAAATCTCACTCAACTGAGAATTCCTGTCTCAACATAAAATCGAGTTTTGCTTTTGAAAAATCAAGATAATATTATTGTGCTGCTCTATCAGAAAATTAAAATTCACATTCAGCTACAAGTGCTTCCAGCTAGAACTGATACTATGGAAGGACACCTTGCAGGTCCATTTATTTTACCTCCAACGAAACTTTACAACTACACCTTTTACATTTTTCCAGTGTTTATTTTTGCAACGTGCACTCCTGTAGTTTGTCTCAGCAAGTCATAGTCCGAATAGCCCATTTCTTCTCTGTTTCCACAAAAAGCACAACACATGTCCTGATCTGGTTTCTACTGTGTCTAAATACTTGGGATTTTTCATCTGGGTTCAGCAGTGTCAACCTATGAATCTGTTGCCTTTTCTTAAAAACATGAAGGCACAGTGGATACTCAGAAACATTTTTTTATGACTGATATACAATGTGATGCATGGTAATGAAATGTAAAATCAAATAAAAAATCATGTTTTTAATCATCAGTACATAAGGGATTGCAAGACTGGTAAGACATGATGTATGAAATGTACTGAAAAGTACAGCACTTAGAAGTTTTTCCTTTGTGACGAAAACCCTTTCTGCACTTGATGGTGACTTTACCTTATATAAAGTTTTCTCATTTCCCCTGTTCAAGTCAATTTTATTCAACACTACAGAAGGAATTATTTTCTGCTTGGCTTTCAGTCAGCCTGAGGGTTTTTTTAAGATTGTAACTCCTGATTATTAATGGGACAATACTATTTACAGACATGAAGTCTGAACTGTTTCACTGCTGCAGCACAACATTTAGTGGAAATATGAAGCAGTATGACAGCTTTCTATTGCACTTCATAGCCTTACTAAGTAACACTTCTATGAAGATTGATTCTTTGCCAAAGAACACTGTAAAACTGTGTTTTGCTTCTGTAAAACTGAATAATTGCATTTCAAAAACCACACATAGGGACAGCTGCACCCAGGTACTCTTCCTACATATAATTAGGCTTAAAATAATACAGTGACATACACATGGTAGCTTAGGTTGTATCATGTAAAATAAGATAGTATCTGTGTAATCTTGTCTGCTACCTGTTCTCTCTCAAGCAGCAGTGTACCTGTGTATTTTCTAATTTATGCAAAAATAATCCTATTGTTTTCCTTCAAAACTCTCATTCAAACTTTATTTTACTGCAATGTCTAAACAGCATGGCTAAGCTTTGGTCTGTTTTGACCTTATCAAACCATTCACAGCCACTCTGTAATGACTTTGTGCCTCCTATTTACCTCACTGAGTTTTTGACTACATTATCCCAGAAGCTCCTCAAAAGTAAAGCTATAATATTGTATCATTTAAAGAGTTCCATATACATAATTTCAAAACTGCAAAACACTGATGGATGGGGGTGGGGGTGGGGTGGGGAGGAACGTGGTAACATCACAACTAGCTGGTTATTATTTTGCTAGAATTCAGTCATAAGATTATGGTGATTTTAGTGCTTATTTATGGGTACTAGAGATTTATACACCTCTTCTATGAGCATTCAGTTTGTAACTAAGGACATTGAGCTGCACTGGAGCTTAGACGCAAGACTGATTTATTGCAGGTTCCCAGTTAATTGCAGTAATGCACTGTGAGGTAAAATAGATCACTTTGAGATTCTTTCACTGCTACAGGTTAAAAGCATGTACATTATCTCTTACACTCGGTCAACTGACATGTTGTAACTCAGTCAAGTATCTCTGTCCTTAATTTTGCTGCTATAGAGAAAATATTAAGAATATAGAGATAAAATTAAGGGGAAACGTATAAATTTTCCATGACACATTTTTCATTTTTTTCTTGCCATCCACTCTGGCTGTATATTATGGGTTGGTCCAGGAGTAGCATTGTTCAACTACTATGCATATGTCTGTTGGATATAGAAAACACAGAATGCCCCCACTAGAAAATATATTCTCTCAGCCACCTTTACAAAGATACAAGACAGTTGTGTAAACTAGTGAATACTGTATTGAGGTACAGTATCAAGCAGTCACATTGAATGCGTTTGAGAGGAACCACAGTTAAACTCTAGCACAACGGGAAATACTCAAAAACTTCAATTTACCAAACTGTAAAAATTCAGAAGTTTAACAGAACTAAGACAAATCATCAACTTTTGGAAAGGATAGGGCTGAGACCCATTAAAAATTTGCCTGATACCAGAAAAGGGCAAAATCCTATCACAAGTTAGCAAACTTTGGTTGACTGGACAATCTTACTTACAAAACAGAGGGTTTTGTCTGATTAAAGAGTAGCTTTTGAGTTAAAAAAATATAAAAATTGCCTTCTCTCCAGATCTTTGAGAAAATGTACTTCTGGTCAGGCTGGAAACACTGCATAGAACAGATACTCTCAAGGGACTTCACAAATTCTGTTTCCAAACTCAAACTGGTGTGGTGGGTTGACCCTGACAGAATGCCAGGTGCCCACCAAAGCTGCTTTATCACCACCCTCCTCAGCTGGACAAGGGAGAGAAAATATCACGAAAGGCTCGTGGGTCAAGATAAGCACAGGGAGAGATCACTCACCAATTACCAACATGGGTAAAACAGACTTGACTTGGGGAAATTAGTTTAATTTATTACCAATTAAATCAGAGTGGGGTAATAGGAAAATAAAATCTTAAAACACTATACCACCACTCCTTCCTTCTTAGTGTGCTCACTGTTGCTCTCACATATTCCCACTCCCCTCTCTGGCTGCACTAGCACAGTTTTCTTTTTCCCCTTCTTAAATACATTATCCCAAAGGTGCTACCAGTGTCGCTGATGGGCTCAGCCTTGGCCAGCAGTGGGTCCATCTCAGAGCCAGCTGGCATTGGCCCCATCAGACATGGGTGAAGCTTCTGGCACCTTCTCACAGAAGCCACCCCTGTAGCCCTCCTGCTCTACCTAAAACTTGCTACGCAAAACCAATACAACTGGAAAAATGATCTCAAAATTTTCGTAGCCTGAGCATTCACATCTTGCTTTACTTTTTTGTGTGATAGCTTGAACTTTGACTTGATATTTCTGTCTCCATTATATTATTTGGTAACATAAAACCACAAAAAAAACCCAACCCTATTCCCTAATATGAAGTCCCCTTGCCTATATATTTCTTCCTCATAATAACTTCATATTTCTGTGGCAGCAATATGAGAAGCAGGTAATTATTGTTTCAAGTACAGAATTAGCATCAGGAAGAGAAATTCTGAGGGAACAAAGATACTAGCTTTGCAATTTAATTGGAAGACAGGCTCTTTTCAAGTCAGTGTCCCTTCTGGTGCAAACAAGTGTCCTTTCCTCTGTGCACTGTAGCATTAATGGGGCACTTGAAACTTCTGGAAGGATGATGGTGGACAAATTTATTAAAACTAATTGATTGCAAAGTAGCACAATCTTAAGAATATCCCCCCAAATTACCATCATTATGCCTCAGTGTTTCTTCAATTGTTACCTCCTAGAGAAGTCATTGGGCTTGAATGTGGCTCAATTCCAAAAAAATATTGATGCCACCGATTTTATGATCAACAGGAGCAAAACTATTAATTTGCATAAGTTGTATTAAACAAAGATCTTATTCTAGAGTTCTGAAGAAAAAGAAGTGTGACCATTGGAGGTACTGGGCAGATCTAACTCCCAAAAGCTTCATGGAAGCCTCAGGCTTGAAGTTATTTTGATGGTCAAGATTCAGACCAGGGTAAATTCAGAGGCTGTGGCAGTCATCATGAAAAAATCACTGCCACAAATAAAGTGTGAAGAGTCCGAAAGTACAAAGCTGAGGCCTGAGTGTTTATAAAGTTCATGCAGTCCTGACCTGGAGAAACCAAAATAGCACTGTACATCTGTAGCTTACAACAAAGATGGAATCACTAATTAGAAGAGAGTTGCAGAGCATATTTGAAGTAATAACCTGAAAGAGAATAGCCAATATGGATTTCAAAAGGAAAATTTTCCTCCATAAACATGGTTATAAAAGGTTATGGAGCTGATTATGGCAGCTCATTCAAACTGTTTGATATTCAAAAAGCATTTGATGACACATCTCCTGCTGAAAACCATAGAAAATATAAATTTGGGTCACATAGAAGGAAACATCCTATGGTGAGCACTAATTGCATTCATCTTTTATTTATAGATGGAAACTTTATAAAACATTCCCTACTCCAGCGCCATCCAAATACTTTCCAGACTGAGCTATATTTAGGACTCTGTTCCATGCCCCAGAGATGGAGGTTCTGCCACACTAGGGCCTGGCTCACTAAAAAATCCTAAAATTTTAAGAGCAAAGAGATTCACTGTTCTTTGTTGTAAAAATAAAGATTAGCGGAGTTTCACCTTACCTTACCTATCTGCATCTTTCTGTCAACTTGCCTGATAGAAAGAAGCATGTTTTCGCCAGAAACAGGCTTTTTATTCTGACTCGACAAAAGCAGGGTCACATTTCAGACCTGAATGCCTGCATATACTTGTGTACATGCTGATGCTGTATTTCACGTCATGACTTAGCATCATCAGTTACCAACAAGTACCAACTTAAATGACTGTATCCTTGTCCCCTACCTAAGCAGTATTGGCACAATTCCATTAATTATAATATCATTCCCCCCAACCCAGACATTGGGTTAATCAGATGCAACCTCTATTTCTGTCATGTTCTTCAGATTTTTCAGTAGTCCAGCTTCTGCTGCTTCCCTGCAATGTGTCTATTATTTCAGCAGATCATTAATATCTTTCTGAATTTGTCATTTTACTAAGGATCAATGTTACAGAAAATTATAGAAGAATTGCATTCTTTTTTTCACTCCATAGAGCAAATTATGAACAGCAAGGATTGTTTCTTTGTCGTATGACTACTTACAGACACTAACATGTTGTAGCTATATGCAAATACATATGTACCTTAATTTGCAGAGATTATAATTAGCACCTGTAACCCCAAATGTATTCACTGCGAGTTCTGGATAATATGCAATTTTAGTTAGCAACAAAAGACAGAGAGTATGTAGCTCTCTCAGAAAGACATATATCTTAGCACAGATTTGAGAAATCTCTTTTAACATATCTATGATCATAATACTCTGGTGAAATAGAGAAGCTATCATTGGTTTGTACAGGTAAAAAAGTTTAAAAATAAATATAATAAAACTTACTATGTAAATCCATTAACTAAAACTGTTTGCCCTTCTCAAGTTAATGTACTTTTTATAGTTTATTTAGAAAGAGGAAAAATGGATAAATTGTGTTTCAAAACAGCTAATTCAAAACATTAACACATTCTTTAAATTGCAACTAACATTGTACCTGTTTTATTTGAAAACCCAGATTTTTTTCCACGTGCATTATTGCACTAAACAGCAAAGTCAAGTTGTAAAGAGAAAAAGAAAAGAAAAAAACGGGGGGTTATAGTAACATCCTTAAACATTCAGAATATTGCAAAAGATCACACATGCATCTAACTACCTAACCAGCTGCCATGTAAATCAACAGAAAATTATTTTATGTCTGGTACTGGCAGCTATTGTACTTCCTGCCTTAGTATCTGTGCTTGCCAGGTCAGTTCCTTCATACATATATTATTGCCATACATCTGAAAATATACCTCTCCAGTTACCAGCTGAGCACATGAATCCTATCTGACTACTGTGGGAACTGAGAGTACCCAACACTCTGAAAGAACATTAAGCACTAAAACTGGAAAAACTTTTACACAAAAAATTCCAAAGAAAAAGAGGGTTTATTTGCACACAGATGAATTATTGAGTCATTTCAGCAAAGAACAAGTAACCATTGTGTATTAATGCTGAAATAGTTCATCTTAAACCAAGGGCCTTGACTTTTAATTTTGAAATAAAAATTCAAAATTGAATTCCATCACAGTTAGTTTAAAAAAAAAAAAAAAAAAAAAACAACCAAAAAAACCAAACTCACTTTTTTCTAAAAGTAGGTCTTGGCTATGCTAGTAAATTAATATGCACAAGCCTGTTCATTGGCCCTCAGGCCAGCTGGCACAGGATGGTTCATGTCCACACCATTAAACTCTTCCCTGCCAAAACAGGCTGCTTTCAAAGTGGATATCGGGAAGGCTCCCCATCATGCCTTGCTACTGTTTGCAAAAGTGGCAGTGAGTTCAGGACAAAATCAAGCAGGAGAACTTTTTAGAAGTGTGACAATACAGATAATGAAGCTCCAATACACACCCATGTTCCCTGGCATTATCTAATTTACTTGAATCAACATACCCTAAACGTTCTTGAACTGAAAAATGAGTTCTTTGTAGAAAAATAACCTGTAACTTGCATGCCAAGACCAGTTATTCTATACATATTTAAGCATGGCGGAATCTGAACATATTTGCTAACACGAAATAGCAGTTGCAGAGGAATGAACAGCTCTAGTCAGTTTTGGGCACAAGTGGCTTAATTTTAAACATCCTACCTCATGATGAAGTTTCAGATAAGGGAGAATGGGCAACACAGCAGTTCTCTTACCTCACTTTCCTCACATGCTAATCTTAATGATTTTATTACATTACTTTTTAACAAAATGAGGAAACTGTGGTCAGCTAAGAGCATCAAAACCTCTGTACCAATTCTATTAGCGCAAATCATCATGTCTTTTGAATGGGATCAAACATACGGCATGAAGCTAGGTATGATGGCTGTGCTAACGATCTTGAGCTTCAGGCCTGTCAGCATAAGAAGGATGTTCTGAAGTTGAGCAAAACCTGGTCTTAAACTTTAGAAACATTTTCTTGTTCGCTGAAGGGCAGAAAAACATTTTAGGTAGCATTTAGCCCTCCATGAAACCTGAGAATGCTGCTGTTGACTGCTGCTTCTTAATTTTGGCTACCTGTAAACCTGACCATGAGCGTGGGATCCAGCTGCACAGTTCACTATTTCAGCACTAACATAGATGCACTGAGCTTTATGCAATATCATCACAACTGATGAAATGCTAGTTCACTTTTACCTTTTCAAAAAGTGCATTTGACATTACCAAACTGCCACACAATACTTACATCTGCTTATTTTATAGCCATTTGCAACAGTAGACAAAACAGCTTATTAAAGGTCTGAAGCAAGACAATTCAAAAAACTTCAGTTTAGACACTTAGATTTTTCACAGCTATAGACTGGCATGCTGTATAGTGAGACCCTGTTCCATGATGAATAAGTGATGAAGTTCCGCACTTGACTTCACCACACAAATGTTTTAGAGGCTCTGCAGTTCTATGAAACATCTAAGACTTTTGAAACAAAATACTTGAGCATCATGCAATTGCAATAATTTTTTCCCAACACAGTGCTATGAAATGTGAAAGTCCTCCTATTCTCACTTCACAGAATCCAAAAATAACTATAGTCAACAGGTCCTTCCAGAAGATGACTGAGAGTGGCTAAGCCAGGCTTTTCCTGCGAAAAGACCACTCGAGAAGCCTCTCTCTTTCCAAAAAGGCTGGCCTCCAGAGACTGCATAGCTAAATCTCTCTAGCCAAAATTAATCTTTCTGAACAGCTCTTAAGTCTGTGTTTACCTCTAAAATGGGTAAACAGTACTTCTATATTTCACAGCAGTGCTACAAGGATGAACACATTAAAGATTATACTAAGGCAAGGTTTAAAGGCAGTATCCTCTATCAGGGGGGGGAAAAAAAAAAGAAAGAAAGGAAAAAAACCCCAAAAATTATTTTCAGGACAAGCTCTTCAGGACTGAAAGACAATGTGAAGTGTTCAAATATTACAGTTCTGTATATGCAGCTAATCAGAAGTCTCCTAGATTTGTCTAATTTTTGCAAGAGGTCAGTGGCAACGTTCTCCAGTCCTTGCACAGAACTCCAGTCACTGGATTATTCTTTCTCTTTCCATGTGAATGAAAGGTTCTGCACAGTATCATTGCAGAAATTTGGGTGCCTACCATGCAGTACTTCAGCAAAACAGCTGGTGAACTACCTGGAATCTATAATATATAAGAACTCCTAAATTTTGTATGACTTGAAGCTGGATATAAAACATGAGAAAGTTCATGGACTAAATAACAGGTAAGAGGACAGAGAAAATTTTGCCTTCATAGATACCCAAGCAACCCATTGATATTTATCCTACAGTTAAATTATACTCTCCACAGTTAAATCTTGCTGTTTGTTTTAATTAAGCTTTCTCTTTGCTCAATAATGAGATTTTTTTAATTTTCTAATTCAACAAAGTTCATCTTAGCACAGCAAAAGATTTTTCCATACTAACAGTCCTAATCTTCCACCTCTTTTTAAAAATGTTCTTGCTTTTCACTGTTTCTGTTGAGCTTTTCAAAACCACCAACTTCAAAATCTTCCCTTCTGCAACAATTTTACTGCATATACACAGTATGATCACATCATTCACAAACTTTTGAATATTTTTAAAGGTTTCAGTTTCATAATCAGAGCTCTAAGGGCCTGTAGGATAAAGTCAACCTGTCCCTGAATGGGACAGGCATAGAAAAGAATCTCCTAGCTTGATCTGGTGCATTCAGGATTCAGTGAATGGTCTTTATCTCAAGATCCTTGCTCATTAAGCAGGCAATTATTGTTGTGCTATGTGGACTGCACCAAGGAATTAGGTGAAACAGGCATCTCTGGGTTAGAAGCTTCCTGGGAAACCTGCCAACAATCACTTCCTGAAAGACTATTTCTTACGCAATTCTTCCGCTCTGACACATCTCATAATTGCTGGTTTATGACCCTGTTCAGTTCTCAGCATCAACTGGGATGATAATATTACCATAACAAGCTTCTACCTAATGAGACCAATTATTCAAAGGTTATTTCTTGTCTTGTGACAAATCATAGGCTGTCACTACCTCCTTTTACTTCAATGACAGAGTATGAAGAGTGACTTCAAAGTTTCCTCATCTTGGGAAGCTTCTTGTAAACACTAAAGTGGGTCCTTACAAGGCAGAGGCACAGTGCTCTGCTTCAGCAGAGCAGCAGGGAGCAAAGGGGACTTCTTGGTCTAGTGAAAGGGCCCAAGAAATCTCAGCTGCTTCATTCTGAGTCATATAAAGGCTGAAAAAAGCAAAAAGTCAACTAAAAGTCATCATGATAAAGGACCAAATGACAGAACAAACAGATTAAGCGCAGCGATACCTCATTTACTCCAAACTAACTTACAACTTTGTTAACACTAGATATCAAAGACTGTAAAGAGATCTACCATAACATCAACACTAGATATCAAAGGCTATAAAGGGATCCACCATAACCAAAGCACATGCTTTTCACAATCAAAGCCCTGATATGTTTCCCGCTTTCATATCTGGCTGTGATACATACAGAAGTTTGTGAAAGGTGATGAGAGGTCAAAATAAAATGTCATGCCAAAATCACAAGAAAGCCAGTGTCCAACCTGAGAATATAATGCAAATTGCCTGGGTTTATACTGATTCATGTCTCTTGCATCATGCTTCTTCCTACTGGAAAGGACGTGCATGCTACATAGGGTACAAAGCTCATATCTAATGACAAAAGAAGATAATTAAGATTTATTACTTGGCTTGCTAGATATGTCAATATACTGGTAGGGATCCAACTACCAGTGATTGTGCCTGACAGAAGGACTCTACAGAAAATGTGGGATCTGGGCTATTCATATCTCAATCTCCTAGCATTCTCTGAGCTAGCATGCTTGTCTTTGCAAGCACAATACACCCTGTAAATACCAGCTTCTGTGTCAGTTACTGCACTAGATTACTTCAACCGTAGCAAAGCTGAGAAGGGTTGTGAATTAACAAGAGACAAATAATAAATTTTGTAAATGGTGTCATCACAGAAAATGAAAGCAAAGCAACTTCACATAACTAAATCTTATTTCCATTTATACTGAAGTAAGGGCTCTGAAAAGAGCCACACAAAAATATCTGGAGAACGATAGAAGAGGCTTACTGAATGAGGCTTGATATATAGCAGCAGAGTCCTTTTGGCTTGGTTGTCTCAATCTGTCATCACAAAACAGATTTTTTTTATGTTCACACTGGAATTCACAAAAAGCTTTTATTCTGAAGTCATACTTTCCTTCATGTTTCCACAAAAGTAACCATGCAGATATTTCTGGGTTAGTAAATTAATCATAAATTTTCATAGATGAACACCTGAACAATCTTACTTCACACAGCCTCAATATAGATAGATATGCTCCTTGACACACTCTACCACCTAGGCTGACACGTGCCTTAGCTGTCCTCTGTTCTTTATATCTGTTTCCTTCTCAGAGAAAGCAAGAAATGGAGCCTTGTTTGCACTTGAGTCTTGTCTTAACAGGGAGTCCTGTAAACACCTAGACCCACAATTTAGATATAGCACTAGAAAGTCTATTACCCACACAATTTAATTAACAGTCTGTTAGGATTTGGCTAAAGAAAACATTTAAGGATGTGTCTAAGTCCATCCTTATTCAAACAGGGAACGAAGTGTATATTTAAATATGTGATCTAATTTTATAAATTCAGTGAATCCTAGGTATATATATTTGTATGTTTTTCTGGATAGGAATTTTTTCTTATATCAGAATTTTTGTTTGGTTTTTAGTATGTTCTCATATTAGTTGTGTACATTTAAAATACACAAATATCTCATATTGCAAGAATATGTTGGACAAGCTTACTAGTCTTACAGCAAAACAAATTAATTCAACTTGAATGCACATGAATTTAAAGTCAAATGTGTTCCATAAACCATTACGGTATCAAAGACAAGACAAAGCAGAAACTTACAGGATCAAGGTGGTATAGTAGTTTTAGCATAGAAACAATATGAAAAGGCATAAAATTCAGCTATTAATAATGTTGCTAGAACCTTCTGTGAAACTTTGGTCCCAATCATGTGAATGAAAATTTTGCTGCAAACTTTCATGAGTCCACATTTGGCTTTCCCTGTTTTCTTTCTCCTCTTCAGTCTCACCAGCTCCCCAGAAAGACAAAGATAATACCCACAATAATGTCTTAACTTCAAAGAAATAACTGTACGTATTGATGCTTTGCTTCAGTTAGAATTACAGGACTGTTGATTTTATCCAATAATAATGTATACATTTCTGAAGTGTAAAAATAAAACTATTTAAGCATATGATAATATTGCCCTTTTAGCCTGAAAAATATTCCAATTCAGAGTAGAGATGATGTATTCCAGTGACATGCAGATTAATTAAAAATGAAAAAAAAGAAATACCTCTGTGTGAAATAATGAACACTGTAGCTTCCTAGAATACATATTATCTAGGATTTACCATCATAAAAAGAATGCAACATGCATGACCTTCAACAAAACAACTTATAAATACTAATTGGAGTAAGCTGTATGGACAGGTATGTCAGGCTATGATAAAAATTACCTTGCCAACAATATCCTGATGCAATCTTCTCTCATTTCAGACTTGCACATATTGGGTGATATGTTCTAATCCTTCCTTAAATGCGGCAGAAGCATGTTTCTAAGTTTGGAATACTGCAGACCTAGATGATAAAAAAACCAATATTATTTGATCAGAACAATGAACACAAAATGATCTGCCCTATCAACTATAAGTCTTAGACAGAATTTGTCGAAGAGATTATATGATTTATGTAAGAAAAAATTGCTTGAGGCTAGAAAACCTGAAACCGGTAAACATTAAACTGAGTAAGGGTAGCATTAGGTGTTTCTGTGTAAAAAATATGTTTGGATTTTTTTATTGTATCCTAACAGTATAAACTAACAACCCTGCTATAGCCAGTTCACAGTTTGAGTTGATTCATGAATACTAGTTTCTAAAGTATTAGTCACATATCAAGACTAACTTCACATAATTCCTGTCTTTGTTTAGTTACTAGAGAATAGGATTTAAGTTTTACTGGAGGGATGGGGGGGGAGGGAGAAATCCAACCCAAAGTATTTTTTTCTTTTTGATTTTCATTCCACTATTAGCAACTTATTCAGTAATAGTAACAGAACACCCATGACACACAGTTTGCTAAGCTTTTGGAAAGATACTGGAAAAAATATATGTAAAAAAATAATTCACACTAGAGTACAGGAACCTGGAGGAAAATCGCGATGGCATGTCATCAAAAACCACCACTATAATATTACTATATTACATGCTTTTCTGGTTACATTAGCTTTAAGTAGGTATCATGTGAAATTCTGGCCAGATACTTGTGTATCTAATTTTATCTGGTACTTCATTCAGAATATTTTCCTCTCTTTTGAGATTTTTTCTTTTTCTCACTTTCTTTGTACTAAGCTGTTGCACTGCAGTAAGGTACAAAAATTCATACCTGCTTTATAACTCCTTTTAAACTGCCAGAGCAGTCCTTAGACATGGACTTTTTAGAAAAGATACAGTGATATTATATTCCAGTGAACTACTTTCTTCCAAGAGAGGATACTGGTACAAAGCCTTAACATGGTGCAGGATATATATAAAGTGCTTAGTAACTGCAGAACCAGCTCCTTTGTCTGCTCATTGGTGTCTGAGATCAAAATGGGATCTCAGAAATCTCATATATTGTAAATAAAACTACATGAATAGACACCAAAAAAATATTTTTTAAAACTTCTCACTTGTCTAAGTAAATTCACCTACACAGAAATTAATTGGACAGATAGGATTTACTTTTTTTCCAGGAAGATTACTGTTAACTAGTAAACTAGCTCACTAAACTACTCTAAAATCTCCTTCTAGCATAATCCTATGCAGGCATCCATCCTAAGAAGAAAAAGAATTAAGAAGAACAAAACAATTTCTTCTTGTATACAGTCATATTGCCACTGGGACTCAAATGATACACTTTCCTTTCAGGTTGTTTTATTCTCTAGAAGTTCACATCTAGAAGTAACTAGGAGATCCAGTGTGTAAGAGACACCCTTAAAAAAAACATAGAATATTCATAACCCTAAGCTTGAAAATGCTAAAAATAATTTCATATTTTCATCAGATAGCAATATAGGTGATACAGTGTTGTTGGTACTCAGTGATTCCTTAAAAAATTGCCAAATTTCATTTAATATTTTGCACAGTCTTTTAATCCTATGCTACACTGGTAAGCCCTAGAAATGTCCTTCTGCCACCTTAATGTGTAATCAAAATTTAGTGTAAATTTTTAAGTTTTTCAATAACCTATACAAGCTTTTTCCTCATATAACTTTGTGTATACATATACATAATTTTTGCACTTTCTTGTCCTTTTCTGAAGGAAAATCAGTGTTTTTACCTGAAAGGCCTCAGGAAAAAAAAGAGGTGCTATAAATAACTATAACAGCTACAATTAAATAGCAAGATTTTTTTTTCAAATGGTAATATTTGGTCCATGATAATCTAACAATGGAAAAAAGATAACATTTGTGGGAGAGAAGAGGTAATATCTTTTATTAGACCAATTAACACCGTTAAAAAAGACATACTGCAAAAGATGTGTGAGCACTGCATGATAGCTTGTTTATTTTTCCATATATATCAGCTACTGTAATACCTTCCCTTGCAAGATTTCCATCTCAATTAATGGTTTCATAACTAGTGATTTCATCATGTTGGCACCTGCCTGCTCTATCCATTGCCAATGAACCATCTCTAGGCAGTAAGACTGGCCCATGGAGCAACCATTTAAATAAATCTGTCATTTTTGTTTCTATGGAAACATACATATTGCAGGTTTCCCAAGCTAGTCAAGTTACCCTTCAGTCTTTTTTTTATTTTATTATTATTTATTTTTTATTTTGGTATCTTGCCCTTAATCATTGCAAGATATTTTGCTTTCACAGCCATTTTTTTTTGGAGAAACTATGCTACTGCCACTATTTTTGCTTCAGTTCTGATTAGTATTTGTTTAACCTTGATTGATTTAGTGATTTCTTTTTCATTGACAGCCACAGTCCACCACATAAAAGCCACACAATACAGTTCCTGACCTCTTATCTAACTCAGTCTGTGAAAACCCTGTCCTTTTTGCTACCTTAATTGTCAAAGATCTTCCATGACATTGAAGCTTTTTACTTCTTTAATTTTTAATAATTGCAGGCTCTCCATTTTCAATGTTTAAGTGCTCTAGAGATTTTTGATTACTGAACTTTTTCTCTGCCACCTACATAGGTATGTTCTCTGGTAAGAACTACAGACTATGCCTATCCAGAGCCAGGACAGTTTCTGGAAGTCATTTGACATATCAACCAAAATACTCTCCAGTAACCAAGGAAACAAGTACACCCATTTGTTTATTAACTTTTAGCCTGAAAATTTACAATATTTCATTAATTTTCCTGACTGCTATAGTTGATAATGTGTCAAAAGGGATCTTTTCTTACTTATTTTCATACCTAACGGTTACTTTTCTTAAATACAGTCTTCAAATAAACTGATCTTCTATTTCCAATTACTTTATTTCCTCCATGACTGACCATAGGAGGCTTCTCATAAACCTTTATGTCCAGATCCTTCAGACAGCTTACTACGGAACAGGAGTTCTAATTAGAGCCAATTTGAAAAGCTTTCAAACAAAAAATAACTAACAGAACTATCCTTGTTACCTTCAGCACCAGATGAATGTTGCTATCATGCTCCTATCAACCTGAAAAACCTCTCATTTTGGCCTTCAAAGAATCTGCCTGTGCCCATCATGAGAAAACACATAGTGTCCTTCTGCATCATGGAGGTTGAAATTTTCAGGTACCTACTGACATGAGCCACTTTAAATTATCAATACATACAGGGAAGTTCATACAGGCTCTATAACAGCCATGAGCACTCTCCCCCTTCATAGGGCTGCCAAGATGATGCAGCTGTGTGTTGCAGCACAATCAAACTAGTAGACTGCAACAAGGCTTTACCATTGGTCAGATTCTACTGTCTGTGCTGTATCACCTTCCTCCAGAGGTCAGACCACACTGCTCCTCCTCCATCTAACAAACAGACCACACACCCCTATCCTCAGGGCTATTTAACCACTTAGCAGGAACGAGATACACCTGCACATCGTCCATGTCAATCAACCCACTGCCTCTGAGGCAAGGCCACAGCTGCATGTTATCAATGCCAATCAACCCACTGCCTTCATTCCTCTACAGCTGTGGATACATGCTTCCCTTCTCGTGAAGTTAATGTCCTTATAATATGGCAAGGTGGGAACAGATTCTCATTATACAAAGCCTCTGTTCCTGTTGCCACAGAGCAGAGGAATCCAAGTAAGGCTTGTTCTTCAAGAGAGTAATCTTTGCTAGTTACTGCTCTATTACTGTCCGATTTTCACCTGTTTCAGATTCTTGGGCAGTTTTAAAATTCTGTAAGTGACACAGGAATATTTCCTTCATCAGAAAGTGTACAATGTCCACAAGAAAAGACCTTCAAACTGTGGATCCTAGATGCTGTTGCATTAAACATTCAAAATAATAAGCATAATCATTGATATAGCTCTTACTGTATATTCTTTCCATACTCCCCTCAAATTAATAATTGCAACACTAGCCTGGCTTCAGCTTCAAAACTGAAAGCAGTTTTTTTCTATTTCAGCAGCAAGAAAGACAGGCTTCTTCGCCTCATTCAACGGCAGCTCATCACAAAGGCCTTTGTGACTATAAAAAAAAAATAATCTTGACTTTACCACCGTGACTTTCTAACAGAGAATCCATCATATCAGCAGTAGATGTGAATGCAAAATAGGTGTCTGGAATAGTTCAGGTGTCCTCTGAAATACTCACAGCTCCTTTCCCTGAAGTATATCAGAAAGTGTTTCAGAGCTCCTTGAGCAAAATCTTCCAACTTGGTTTGATTAATTAGTGTAGTCAGAACCCTCTTACAAGACTAGTATTATATCTTAATTAATTGTTTAATGTTTCCTTTGCCTTGGGAAATTTGATTAATGGTCTTCAAATAAAACATCTGGTCATACACAGAAGCAATCACTCACTCCTCTAACGGAGGATACAGATCATAAAGGCGCTGGCGTTAGTGCAGTTAATGTACATGGAGCACACTGCTGCTGCTGTGCCTGTTGTTCCTGCACACAGTATCCATTTTAGGTGATTTTCAGCCAAATGGCTTTCTATGCTTGATACACAGGCACCCAGTCCCATTCTTGGTTTCATATGTAAATTAGTTCAACTCCCAGCTTGCATGGGACACAATATTCACACATCCAGTTCTGTACAGACTGCTTTTTCCAAGCCTGTACTAACTACTGCCTCAAACAACCACAAGAAACAAACAAAACCCCCATATTCTTCAAGCTTGACTGATCCTAGCCTTCTCTCAAGGATTTTCGGTCTCCAACCTGATTTCTTTTTCTTCAGCAAGCCGTACCAGCTCTATTATTTTTGTATGTAGAAAAAAAAAAAAAAGAGTTGTCACAGTAAGTCAATAAAAATCACTCTGCACCATTGTATGAGGTGCAGTTCTGTACAGGATGATTTGGATGACCCTGTATGCCCACACAGAGCTCTTCCACCCCAACCATCTGTTAGTGCATGCACATGCCTGCTCACACAGGTGTACCTGTGAATCAACCCATCTTATAGTTTCAACTAAAAAGGACCCATTTCTATTTGGTGCATGTCCAAGGTAAGTAGTAAGCTACTCAGCTCAGCAGGAAAATCACACAGAAAGTTCCTCTACAGTATTCCATAGGATGTCATAGAAAAGCACTGAGATTGTGCATTTTACATGTCCAAAAAGGGTTAGTACAGCTTACAATGGGAAAGCCTTGCTCAAGACAGCTTCCAGAACACTTTCAGTCTCTCAAAAGCAGTTTCTATCACTGAACTGCAGCTCTAATTCCTTTAATTTTGAAGCATTTCAGAAAGGCCACTTAAATGTTCAGTCTTTTTGCCAAGGAAGTATATTAGTAGAAATCTAAGAATATACAATTATAAAATTTTATTTTATTATTTGAACTCTGGCATCTTTGACAAAGTGCCTGAAATTAGGAATTAAGTTTTTATATTCTAGTTTTTAAAATGGGTTTTGACAGTCAAGTCTTAGACACTTTCACGTTAAAACCAAGATGATTTGTATCCTCAGAGATTTTAATAAACATCTCAGCCACTAGAACTTGATCCTAATACTTCCAGATGCTTGTGAAAAAATAAAAGGATTTTCCAACTCAGAGAAAGATGCATTAAAACTAAAATAAAATTTCTTCCCCTATATGTGTAATTGCATATTGTTCACAATTAATGTTCATAAAATATTTTGAGATCCCTGGCTATATACAAACACATTTTGCACTTATGTGCTATCTATTCTGGTTATTAAATACCACGTGAGATTCTGCAAAAAGAACATGTTCTGATACTAACTACTTTTAACCACATTGCTATGCATTCATCTTCTGAAGGAATTAATTATATTTGCATATATCACAGTGAAAAGAAAGTAAAGATCAGTACTCCACTTAACAGCATCAATATATTCATATCTTTTCCAGGCCAGACACTGAAAAGAAGTATCATTCACTTAATGGGTGATTACATATACCCCCCTGCTACAAATATTTAATGATTTATAGTGATGCATTTCTAAAATACTTTTTCAGACAGATTTGTGGGAGCTATTCTGGGTACAGGAAGGCACCTTCATCTTCTGAGACTGCAAATCTGAAAAAGTAGTCAACAAATTATAAAGTCATATTTTGGAATCAAGACAAAATGAAGAGTAGAAGGTATTGCCTAAGGTAATGGCTTTTAAGCTATTTAGAGTGCTTTCAACTGACAGTATCCATTTTTTATCCTACTGACTTGAAGAAGCCAAATGACAAAACACCCATTTGAGGTAGTCAGTGACCAATCATGTCTGAAGCACTCAGGACAGAAAAATTCCAGTGTTTATTTTTGTCCAAACTAGTTTGAAGGACATCTGAGAGGTAAAAGATCGACAAGGTCTATCCCATGATGGATATTCCACTCTGATTTGTCTATGGCATTTCCTGAGTAATGAAAGAAAAGAGAAAACAGATTGGAGATTTGTGGTAGAACTTTAAAAAGCAAAAGAAGAAATTGGCTATTCTTCTTGTCTCAACGGCAGAAGAACATTTGTTTAGTAATGTAAATTCATATGTGGAACACTTTGACACAACAGGCTGGTCCAGCTGGCAGCCAAAAGAGTCCATAGGGCAGCCCAGTTTGACTCATCAACTCTGTCTCAAAGGAGACAAGGTAGCAGGTGAGGATGAACAGAAGAACTTGGAGTGGCAGTCCATGAAGAAGACCTCAGACCCAGAAGATCACGGTGCAGCCCATGCCTAGAGTCCAGAACAAGGTCCAGGTGCACAATTAGAAAAGATAGGCCATGCTGGTGAATGGCATAAAGATTATTGCAATAATCAACTATGCAGCAAAGCCAAAGCAAAGCCATAATAAAGAAAAGCAACTAGGCATTCAGCCCTAAGAAAGCAAACACAATCTTTCCTCTGTTGTTCAGTTGTTTCAGGGCTGTGTCTGCTGATCCTACACCATATCCTTCTACCTGAATATTACATTAAAAGAAAAAAAATAAAAAGGGTTGAAAGTAGCACCAAAATTTACTTAATTCCTATAAATCTTAAAAAACATTCCTGTCAAAGCACACCACTATTTGGTCATTGTACATTGATTCCATACTGTGCAGTCAACTGCATTTAAATTCATGGGATAGAAACATCTTGGACAAAATTTGGTAACCCTCACTTCAGCCAGTAATGAATTAATATTATAAATATTGTTATATAGGAAAGCAAACAATTACATTCCATTCTGTCTTTGTCTTCAGGGACATTATGCCTAATACCTGGGTGGACTTCTATGTTATTTCACTCTAAAGGCTATTAGTAAAACAATAAATTGTATGTAATATAAAAACAGAGCTATTGAATGCCTTTTGAATTTCCTGCTGGTAATTCTTATTGTTGAAACATCATATAATACAGCCTTCACTGAACAGCACTAGAATGTAGCTTTTAACTGAAATTGTTGAGACTGTGTTTAGCAAAGGTTGAGTAGTAAATTATTCTGCTTATTTATTATTCAGATTAAGAATTCCAGAAACATTTCCTATTCTATTAATTAATAATTTGAAAACTACTCAATGCAGAAAGCTATGAAGAGACAGCTTTTTAGAATTTGTTTCATGCATAGAATGTAGAATTAAATTGCAAAATTGTGCATTTATTTGCTAAGAAATAAACAAGTAGCCTTCCTACTCATCACTTCTGTTGTGAAGCTTCCCCAGCTATTCCTACTCTTTCCTGGCTGCCAACTCCTTACAGGAGCCAGACTAAAAATAACCTAAATACTAACATGTAGTTGATTGCCTAATATATCAAATTCTGTTCACCTTATTTTACACTTCTTCACAACCTGGCTGCAATATATGTGCAAAAGCTGGCAAATTAACTAACTTTGCTGTATTTACAATAGCCTAAGGATATAAGCCAGGCAAGATTTATTGGAAGACATAATAACTTTTATTGTATCTAGTGGTGCATCTGGAAAAAAAACAAGCAAGCTTTCAAACACACAAAGCTTACTTCTAAGTTAATTAGTGTGCATATACGTGTGTTTGCATGCAGGCCGAGCAGATGGAGTTAAAAAAACACAGAACACAGACCTATGTCCAAATATAGCCTTTTTTGTTCCAGTTTTACTTCAAAATTCACATATTTCAGAAATCTCTGAGATGGCAGTGCTACATCAGATGTATTATAATCAGTTCTGGGAAAACTGAGATTCTTTAGCCCCATAGGCAGTGCTTAGAATTAAAAGCCACAATCTGTCCAGGTCCCTCTGTTTGCTAGTTTTAATTAAATAGACCTCCACAATTCATATTTTGTCCAAAATATTTTTCATATCGTTAAGGTTCTTTTAAAATTAATTTATCAAAATATGTTTGCCTTCTATTTGTAGCAAGACAGAGCTTCCATTTATTTAATTTTGTACCCAAGACTTCACACTGAAGACTGATGTTTGAGATTACAACAAACTATTTGTTTGAAAATTGTAAACTGGCAGACATTCCTGACATTAAGACAGATGCACCAGAAGTACATTCTGCTCACTATTTTCTGGCAGTATAAAAAGTATGTTAACTTATAAATAAAAAATTTAACCATGCTTACAACTGCAAAATTTATGACTGCTCCTTCAAGTGTGTGGTCCAGTGGAATTCAACTCCCTGAACCAATCTTTTACAAACACACAATAAACTTCCTTCAGGCAAGAGAGCTGATTTTTTATTTATGAGTATATAGTTAATATTACAAGCAGCTACGAAAGGGAAGAAAAAGGAAACAAGAGCATGTGAAGCATCAGGAGATTCCAAAATAGGTACGCATACATTTCAAAAAAAGGCCTTTAAAATTCAATTGAAACATCATTCTGTATTGGATACTATTCAGAAAAAGAAAATTTGCTGCTTTTGGATATAAAAAAAGTTCTTTTACGATGCCAATATATTGGCATAATGATATAGTTCATAGCCTTCAACACTCTTTTCCATACCATTTCTAGCTGCATCATTCTCATCAACCACGTTTTATGAATACAAAAGTAAGTGAATGATGGAAACCTCAGCAAGTTTGCACAAGGTCCATAACTTAGTTCTCAAGATACTAAAGGACTGGAGAAAGCTGCAGGAGGGAAGCACTGCAGACATCAAAGCCGTCCTGACTAAACTGCACCATCTAAAAAGGTTAAACTCAAGCCAAAAGGTAAAAAAACAACTGAAAAAAGCAATAGATCCACAGATAATGACCACTTATCTCAATGGTGTAAGCAGGAATGAAGATGGAAAGGGGTAAATTTCAATTTAATGAGACACTGGTCCTGAAAAAATAGTGATGGGATAGAATCCATGTAAATAAAACCAAATTTAGTCACTATTTCTATAGACTTCTGGGGAATACTTTACCATCTTAGGAATGTTTGCTAACTTTAGACAGTTCCTTACTTAAAAATTCAATTCCATGAAGGATTGTTTACCATAAGGATCTAAATCCTGCACTAACTATCTGCACACTGCTCTATATTAAACAACTTTGTGATGTACTTTCCACATGCATGTGATCTGTTCAAACCAGAGATCAATCACTATGTACGTACATTTATGATATAGAACCATATTTTCTGAATAACTAATCACCAATTAACTCTTGTAATCTGCAATGCCATGCTCAAAACACTAGAATTCCATTCTCATTTCACGCTTGATTGTAACCTTGACTATGAGGTTGCAGAACTTCCCCCCACCCCCAATGCTACTCTAAGTAAACCCCATCTGATACTATAAAAAGAAGCGTCCATCACCCATATGTCACAATCTGGAAAAAAAGGGTAGTTTACAGCTATTCTACGGTATCAAGGATACTGCTGTAGAGAAAAGAAGTATATCATACTAATCAGGTAGTTGTGGAAACTGTTTCTCATTGAGCATAAATTGGCAATTGCTACCCAAAGGAATCACCCTAGGTGTTTTGGAGTAAATTAAAATTCTTCTCTAAGAATTAGTCTGTGCAAAAGTCCTGCTGGGCAAACTGATTTTTGCATGTGCATTTTCCATTTTGCCTACATTCAGTTAGGTTGTAGGAGATTTGAAATTTCTCATGGGATGATGTTCATTGAAAAGGGGTAATTGGGATAGCACAGCTTGTGAAGCTTTTGAGCAGGAAGAATAAAGGCAAATGCTCTGTTTGTATCACTAGCATTGTAAAATCTTTGCAGGGCTTTTAAAGTTCATTAGCCCAGTTGTAGACAGAAACACTAGGTAATTAGGTAGGTAAAAAAGGCTCTCAGGTGTACAATTGCATTCCAAATAACTACTTTGGAAACAAGTCCCGTAATAGCACTCAGTGGTCCGTGGCATCTTTCAACCAAAGCGTACTTCACCTATCATGTTTATGACTGAAATGCAGTAACTGTGAAAAACATAACAACTGCTTAATAATGCCAAGCAACTAGGTAAAGTTTAGAGAGAGAAAGGAAAATGGGTTTCAACTCATTTCAGTCAATGGCAACTTCAAGAAGAAAGAAAATATTAAGAGTTCGCTTTTACCAGACTATCGAGCTGGAACCATCCTCCATATTACAAAGCATATAGTTGGATCTGTAATTACCACTAACCAGTCAACTAGTATTGTCCAAGAGCGCTCTCTTTCAAGTCATACCATCCTCTAACAGCTGCCATACCTGCTCAAGATATTTACCCGTGTGCATATCCCCATTTAAATTAACTGGGGTTATCCACATTTTTATTTAGTCTGGATTTGAGTCCAGGTTTGTACCCTAACTCACAGCCCACCTTGGCAGCTATGCTTAGTGCATTGATGGTTTTGCAACAGTTTGCTCAGGAGACAGCCAGCATGCCAAACTCAGCAGAAGTTCAAGTTTCTGTGTGGTGAATGGGTTTTAAGAAGCAGGGCTTTCAGGTCCTGCCCCCACATGCTATCATTAACTGTTCACATCTCCATTTCAGTGAAACATGTTAGCTTAACTTGTGGATGGTTTCAGTCTCTTTGTACACTGCAGCAGAACAAAAGAGAAGCAACAAAATCCATTACCAGTAGTAACTGAGAGGGCATGACACTAGTGGTCCAGTGTCTGTTACCTCTCACCTGAGACAATTACCTGCCCGTCCTAAACTGAAACAGCTGCTGAAGGTGAGGACCACTGCCAGGCCAAAGCTTAGATCTCACTATTGGGTCACACATGCAGCATACACAATCACCAACAACTTGATGTCCCTTGGCTGTGTATGCAAGAATTTGCTGTAATCCTTTTTAACTGCTGACAATCACTGGATCATATTCTTATTTTTCTACACTTGGCAGAATTATCTGCATGCTTAACAGTATACTGAGGGCACAGGTTTGACCATCTGGACATAGATGTCAAACTGAGACTTTTTGCAGTGGCAGCATCTGGTTTCTCTACAAAAAGCAAAGTGTTTGCAGCTTTGGGCCTGTTATATGTAGGGTTACAGATGCATTACCTAGGCTGACAGATCTTCTTGCATAGCTTTCTTTTGATTCATTTCCCACCCCACCCCACCCCACCCCCCGCCTTTTTTAAGAGTATGCGCAGGCATATTTTTTTGGTAAAGGTTTAATAAGGGGCTAAAGCTTATTGTATATATTTCTCCCTATATGCTGTATCACATTCATTCACCTGATACTTGAGCCAAAACTATTTCATAGAGATGGTTTTAGAAATCCTTAGCACCAGAAAGAAAAGCTCATCAGCTTCCAACAAGTCTGTAAAACAACTCCCATATCAACATCACTTTCTAGTAGGTCCAAGTTGTCTCCTGTCTGTATAATAGGTAGAAATACTTCCAGATGCATGGAGAAAACTGGGGTCAAACATGATTCAGTTGTTTTGAAAAGGAAAGCTATTTGCAAAACTGTCATTACATTAAAGAAAAAGAAATTAAAGAAGAAAGAAAAAGAATAACTAATTAGTGAGAAAAGCCAGCTAAAGATGATTATTCCTGTTCCCTGCATGAAACATACACAAGCAGGAAATACATGGTCCTGTGTGGAGGCAAGAAAAGGCATATAATCTATAATTAGGTCACGGCACTTCCTCAGCTGTGTAACAACTTTGGCCCTTAGGAACTAAGAATAGTACATGTTACAAATGGTAGTACACGGGGATATCATTCAAGATAGATTACAAAGCTGTCTATACTTTCTAATACCTGGCAGATGTCAAACATGGACAAAAATTATAGTGTTTCCTTAAGAGGGAGTTCCAATAAAAGAAAGCATGAGGTCCAGAATTAAAGATTGAATTCTCTTTCTGTAAAGTTCCTGCAGAAACATGCCATAGGATTTTTCATACGTCCTATGCCATTTCATTTGGCGTGACATTAGTAAATAACAGAGGTACTTAAAGAGTTTGGAGGACCAGGAACTAGCTTGTAACAAAGATGAAGAAGAAAGTCACAAAAAGTAAGCCAGTGGCGAAGTCTCATTTGTCACTTATAACAATACCATGTCAGGCAGTAACATCTTTGTAAATCACCTTTCAGGCAGACATACATAGATAATTTTGTCAAAGGATCTAAAATATACAAAACACCCATTCATGTATTAACACTACCACAGCCCATAGGAAGATACACAAATTCTCTGCCTAACTCTGCCATGGCATGTGGGAATGACTGCAGTTACCCAACTCCTCTCAAAATTATCCCAGTGGTGTTCATGGGTGCAGTACAATGACAATTCTGCAAAGACTGTACAATCTTTCTGCCAGAGGTAGAAGTGCACAGAGCAGGCAGTGTGTTTGTGGTAGAGCAGTTGGATGTGATACTCACATATCATGTGCAGAAAAGGGAATATTTTGCTATTATACCAGCATGCCTAAAAGATGCAGTAGCGCGCTAGCTCCCAAGTGTCAGGAATAAATACATCCCATTGGAGGACTACACTGATTCAAGTGCAAAAAGATATCCCTTATGTGCAGATGCTGCTTGTCCTCTGTTGCAGAGAACAACAGCAGAAATGTTATGTTTGAACATATGGCCAAGTTAGTCATGCCCTATCTACTCAGAGAAAACAGAGCCAGGCTGGATAGCTTGCAGGGCAGAACAGCATATTTTTTTTCCCTACAACCCAGTAACAGGCCACAACGGTGGCAATGATTTTCTATTTTAATCAGTTAATAGAAACAGTTTCTGATTGTCTGGCCAGCAGAGGTCTAGAGAGATGGAAAATTTTGCCATATATTGTGTGTATTACTGAATGGATTCAGTCCTTTTTGGCTTTCCTCTAAAGCACTCTGCTGTTTTCCTAAAAAAAGACTCTATGGCAGGGGTCCTCAAACTACAGCCCGCGGGCCGGATACGGCCCCCCAGCGTCCTCAATCTGGCCCCCGGTATTTACAGACACACCACCCCCCCGCTACCTGCCCCCACCTGGGGTTGGGGGGGGGGGGAACCAAGCAGCCGCAGATGACTGCCTGCCACTTCATCCAAGCACCGGCCCCCTGTTTAAAAAGTTTGAGAACCCCTGTTCTATGGGTTGCATATTTTTATGACAAAACTGAATTGTCTTCAGCAGAAACTTGCATCTCAGACCACACAAATTCAGTGTGCACCGAGCCCTGACAGGTCAAAGGGAACAAATCAAACCCACTTGATACAACATTGCAGAATGTTGTATGCTGTACACAGGTATCAGTGACCTTTTTCCTGAAAGGACATAATTAATTTTTGTGATACAACAAAGCTTGAGGAATGCATCAGTGTAACAACGATAGCACTGCTAAACAACAGGCTGACTTCTAAAGAAGAATGAAAGATATGGTTATTTATTATTCATGACAGCTTAACATGTTCATATCCTTTTCAATCAGCACACTGTATGTGCTTTATTATTCATCATGAACTGGCACTAGGACCACCTCACCTGATACACTGACTTTCAAATTTGATAGTTCTAACCTTAGAGAGAGAGAATAAAGGCCACAAAATCAATTTCTTGCATATGTGTCATGCTCAGTGTTCACTCTCTGTTGGTTTGGAAGATACTATTTCTAATCTGGAGACTTTTATTAGTATCTTTTTTTTTATATTCATTTCAGAGATTGGGTGCAGCATAACATGAAGCTTACATTAAATGGAAATATGAAAGTGTCTTGACATGGCAGGGCTTTGAAAAATGTCAATTTCAAAAGTTGTGCAGCTGACTGCTCTGCAGGTCTAACTGATATGCTTTCTTCTGACCCGGAGATTGTCTCTCAGGAGAGTTCTCTAAACTAATACTCAGATTAACGTGCATCAAAACCCCCTGCTTTCTTATTATGAACTTATTCGGTACTGATTAGGTCAGACTCCCCTGCTTGGAACTGGAATTACTCACAGTTTATTTTGCTTAGGCTTTCTGGTATGCATCAGGGATAATTCTGAGATCACATACAGTTTGTCAAAAATAAAAATTAGAAATAAAAAAAGTTGAAGTGATGAAATCTGTTTTTCATACCAGATTAGAGAAAGAAATCTGTACCTGTGGATTTCCATTTAAAGTCAGAGTATGTACCTTTGGCTCAATTCCTGAATGCAATTCTTAATTTTGAATTCATCCAGAGAAGTATGATTGAACAGTGTAAAAATTCAACTAACTTTTCCAGAAGTAGAAGTCTCAAGACTCCTGTATAAAAATCTGAGAATACAGCAGTCTTCATCAATCTTACCTTAAGACCAGGATTCAGTTGATAGCAAGCAGATATAAATAGCAAGAAAGATAATCACAGATATTTTCCTATTTAATCATATTCTGTATTTTTTTTAAAAAATGTATAAAAATACACCCCTTATTTTTAAGCATGCCTCTTGAGTGCGGACTTGGCCTCTCTTTCTTCATAGGACTCATTTTTATAGGTAATGTGAAAAAAACAGCACAACAAATTTCAACCAACCTCATCAACTTCTGCATAGCCCCTTCAGGGCCTTTTCTGTCCTAGTTCCCCCAGTTCATAGACATTTTCCTATCTTTTAGGTTTTGGGTACATTTAATTAGATGCTTGCTAGCACAACTCCATTCTATTCAGCTCAAGTTTCTGGTACCACAGCTATCACCACAATCTCTGAACATGTCATTGGCAATCACTTAGAAATTTGATGTAGGGTGAGAGTTTGTTTTAAACAATACTAACTGAAAAGTCCTGAATTCACTGCTGTAGTCTCAGAGCACATCACGCTGTTACAAACTCTCTTCATATCTGACAACGAACTACAAAAGTATGCATTATTCATCATCAGTAAACATATTTTTTACACCAGTTAGTGACATTTAGTCATCTCAAAGGGAAAGTTACTCAGTAAGTTTTAACAGCTTTCCCAGGTATGTACAAATCGCTTCTCTCCCCTTTGCAACATGTAGGCACCCATCTCTTCAGTGCAACAATAAATGAAACAACACTGAAATATGATGAAATGTTATAATGTCAGTGTCTACTACTAAAAAGAGGGGAAAAAAAGTAAAATATATTATCCTAGGCATTTAAAATTTGAAAAATACCTTTTCAGATTTTCACCCTGGTAAGCTTTAATACGGTATTTAATAAACAGAAGTGATGCGTCACACCTAAAAGATGTCTTTCAAAACTAAATATAACCAAAAACCCACACCTGGCATTGTCAACTGAACTGAGCTGGGCAACTGTCATAATACTTTCCTGTAAATACTCTGAATTTAAAACAATGTCATTTTGACTACTGTACTCCTGTGAATAGGTTTAATGAACATGAATATTCAAGCAAACCAAATTTTAGTAAGAATATTCATGAGCATAATTCACACTGTAAAATAAATCAAAAGTAGCAAAAATTTTAATATTAGTTTATATCTATTTTTAAAATTCAAAGTTTGTTTAGTTTCAGGGTTATACAGATTCAAGCTTCAAGGTACAGGTAATTGTCTGATCAACAGAATATGTAGTTCTGAGGTTTATAACAAACAAACAAACAGACCATTCAAAATAATTACACACGGCTGATTTTTAGGTGAGACTATTTCATTATCTGTGTCCAGATGAAGTTCTGTGTATTATTTCAATAATTAAACAAGGCTTATAAGAAAGATGGAGACAGACTTTTTAGTAGGGCCTGTAGCATTAGGACAAGGGATAATGGTTTTAAACTAAAAGAGGGTAGATACAAGAGGCCAGATAAAAGGAATATTTTTTTACAAGGAGAGTGGTGAAACAACACTTTAACAGGTTGCCCAGAGAAGTGGTAGATGCCCCATTCCTGGAAACATTCAAGGTCAGGTTGGATACGGCTCTGAGCAACCTGATCTGGTTGAAGATGTCCCTGCTTATTGGAGGGACGTTGGACTAGATGACTTGTAAAAGGTCCCTTCCAACCCAACCCGTTCTATGAATCTATAATTTCACTACCTCCAGCTGTAAATCAGTACAAATGAAATGGGGATTCGTTCTGCCACTTTTAGAGCCAGTTTTCATGAGCTGATTAGTTTTACCTGCAGGTTCTGCACATCCTGAGCTCTTGCTCATTCCAGGATGCACTGGCTTTCATCATTTTAGAAGGCACAGACCCCTAACGCTTCTGCAGCAGCAGATTGCTAAAGCCTACTAGCACCTGGCTTACTAACAGCTTTACATTCGTGTGTCTATCATTTTGGACCATCTGAACCATGCTTCCTTCTGTATGTTTTATCTTATTCAGAGGGTTTGTAAAAGGTGTCTTTCAGTGACGTTTGCTCTTCAATTTTAAAGGCTTGCGAGCCGCCTAGTGGAGGCTTCTGTCTGAATCCCCAACATTCAGTGAAGTCTCCTTTTTATCACAGCGTATTACATCCCTTACTGGTATCACTCCTGACACTGTTCTTGTTGCTGAACATCACAAAAGGACGTCATTTGGATTTCATATGTTTGCCTTCTTTACAGAAATGTGAATTTCTAAGATATAAAACTGAACGTGGTCAAAAAAATAAGGCAGAATTGTTATTAAGTGTTGATTTCCCACTCTGACAAAAATATTTTCTAACCTCACAGACCTCAGCATTAGACAACCTCTTCAGGTAGTGGCCAGTACTAACAAGGAACTTAATTCTGTAGATCCAAGTCTGAACAAAATTAGAAAATACACAAGAAGACAATGATACACTATACATTATTAATATAAAACATCATTTTGATTCATCAGCACCGAAACCCACCAAATTAGGCAACTGTAAACTAAATAGAATTGCAATCACAAAGTCACATTTCAGATAATTATTTCTTTTCCTCTTGTTTTGCCTATAACACATTTTATTAATGATCACGAGATGCAAACCCACAAAGGACACATGCAGTGATGTATCTCTGATGCATCAGGCTGAGTAGCAGTTATTCTAATGCAGGTACGTATAAACTCAGTAATGTAGAAAGCTGTAAATCAGACTGTCTCTGATGTTTTCTTTTCATCTATCTATTATTGATTTACATGTAGAGGTTAACTAAAGATGAAAAACATAAGCAATTCTGTTTTAAGCCATTCTGGACTTCAGGAGTAAAATTTGATGTGTATCTGTATGTATATTACTTAGATCTAAGCAACAGGAGTGTGGGCTTTTTCAGGTTTGTAATAACATAGGCCACAGCATTAGGAAAGCATCCATTGCTCAGTAAAAGCCAAGGAAGAAGGGTGAAGAAGCTTGGGAGTCAGGGATGGTTCCAAAGCTCAGAAAGAAATATGCCAGGCTGGGTTTACAGAGCACACTGGGAGTCTAACACAGCTGCAGGCATGGACAGACCCAGCAATGACACAATGTGGTATATGTGTTATGGCTCTCATGGGACAACAAACATGTCTCATGATTCCTGTGAAGAAGTAAAGCATGCCTACAAGAAATCCCAGTGGGACTGGAGGCAAGTCAAAGAACTGAGGAAGACCTGGGACAGGAAGCTTAGAAGTGATGTGGAAGAGTTGGAGATCTGTGACAAATGACAGACTTATCTCAGACAAGGCAAGGAAGTGCCTTTAACAGTAACTTTGAGGTCTCTCTGGCTCTGGTCCTATCTCATGACAGGTAAGATTTCTCCATTATGAGCATGATGGAGAAAAGAGTTTCTGCAAAGTAGACTTCTAGTTTACTCACATTCCCCTTGACTGTAACACAGTTTGCAGGTACCACAGAGTACCACAAATTACTGCAAACAGCCTGACTTATTCTGGCTCTGCTTTAGTTCTACCAACTGAAATGCCAGAAAGAAACTGACTGAAAAAAAACCCAAAACCAACAAAGTCAAAACATAGCATGAAATGGTGAGTGAAAAAGAGTGAAATAATATCTTAAAGAAATGTCATTTTTTCCCCAGTATCCACTCTGAACTGATTTCAAGATCACTTCTAAAACACAGAATACTCCATCCAGCATCTGAAATCAAAACCAAAAACACAGATAAGGAGCTCAAAATGCCTATTTTCATTCAGAAACCTCCAACAGTTTTTGAAACAAAGACATCAAATGGTAAAAAGGTGGAATAAGTGCAGCAAAGCAGCAGCATTGACAAGAAAAGAATACCATCTTACCTAGAGAGATAAGGACAAACTAGTGAAAAAGCATATAAACTTACATCAACCTACTTGTTTCCTTTTAGAGGTTTACCTGTCAAATCAATATACTAATAGGAAACCTATTCCAGAAGTAGTTCTCAAGAGAAAAAAAGTGTTCATTGAGATAAGAACAATCTTTCTGCTCTGTTGGTGTGTAGTAACATGTGCACTGAGACCAATATCATCCCAGGCAGGCCAAGCAATCCTGTTTAAAAAAAAAAAAAAATATTACATATACAGCTACTGTGTAGCTGGAAAAAATCCATGTATATGTCTACGCAGAACTGGGAAATATATAATAATTGAAGAAAAAATATCCAAAACAACAAAGCTCAGTTCATAACCACATGTTACAGCATGCCCTCCCAGAATACTCATCTGACATGAACAACCATTGCCATTTACAGTGATATTATAGTTTAATAACCACAGGACTGTCTCACTAAGATAAATCCTTGGAACCTTCCGATCTTTCAGCTGCTGGTAATTCTAAGAAATGATGGAGCAACTTTACAAAATCCAGTTTCTTATACAGTGTCCTTAAGCTTATACAGGATGTTTAGCAGTTCAAGATATTTTGCTTTGTAAATAATTTGTCCCTGTGTTAAGATGAAGGAAAGAATCATGTATCTATATTCTTGATAGTAAGTTTTTAGTATTTGGCTTAGGGTATTTTATTGGCTTAGGTGGTCTGGATTCAAACAGAAATAAGGTTGCTCTGAAACTGATAAATGGTATTGTTCATCTAGTGATGACTTTAAAATTTTCTGTAATTATTAAAAAAAAAAAAGAGAGAGAGACACTACTTACAATACCCCTTCTAAGGAAAAAACTTTCAGTAAGGAGTTGTGCTATGACTGATGCTGTGACATACTCCAATAAAATTCTCTAAGAGACTACTGCGTTATTATAGATGGCAACCTAGACTACAGACTGCAATGAAAAAGAATATTAAAAGTCATAAAGTTAAGCTGCTACTTCATATTACCTTAAGATAGGACTTGCAGTCATAAGTTAAGTCAAGCATGTTCCAAACTGCAGGCAAAGTGTGATGGATTTTGTTTTACACAGATATACGATTTCTCCCTCCACTAAATGAGGAAATTAACCTATTGAATCCTACAGTCTTCATCTCCTGATCATTACCTTAGATTATTATGACAGACATACTAAACTCAGAGAATAACTCTGAAGGATTCCAGGTTCACCTGAGAGGTTAGAAAAGGGATCATTTTTCTGTGTTCTTCCCCAGTATGGAAGCAGATTATTTTATGGAAAAGAAGATAGTGCAGTTTGTCAAGATGTTCCATAGGACATAATCAAGAAAGGCTATATGCTTCCTGAGGTGTCTGTTCTCAGTGCATAACCCTTCAAGGATCCAAGCAGGCAAGCTTTCTTTCCTCTCAGGCAGAGGTTCTGAAGTAAAGTGAAATGACACCGGAGTAGAGAACCAAGTATTAGCCTCTCTGTGCATCACTGACTTTGCCTGTAAATAGGAACTGGCAAATTGTTTACGCCTCTTAGGATAAAGCAATATTAAAAGAAAAAATAATGTGTGCAGTTATGTGAAGTTTGCCTGTAAAGCATGCATAGCTATACCTCTCAAAGATCAAGCAAATGGAAGTAAAAATCTGCCTGCTGTGACACATTTTCATGAATTCTGTCACAAGTCACATACTTACAAGCAAGGTAGTCAGAAAGAAAAGGAAAGCTGTGTAAATGTAAGGGGGGGGGGGGGGGGGGAACTATAGAGAAAGACAAATTGAAAAGAAAAAAGTGAATAGGTGGGGAATTCTGAGAAAGAGAAACACAGACATCCAGTTTGGCTTCAGATACAAAGGCAGCTTTCTAACATCCTAACACATGGTTTCCTAGCAAATACAATGTTAGCATAGCCACATTTCCATTTCCAGACAAGACATTCAGTCATGGAAATTATGAAAAAAGACAAATAAAAATTGCCTCAAATCCAATAGACATGTAAGTTAATGACAATTAATTTTTAAGTCATCCTAAGTAAAATTATTATTCTGAAAGAAGATACCCATCAAGGACTCCATTAAATTGACAGAACTATGTTAAGGATATTGATTTTAGCTGGAAAAGTACTTGTAAGAGAAGAAGGGGAGTAGAAAGATTTTTTTTGTAAATAATTTTATCTATGGTTTTCAGTCCTACTCTAAATAGGCTGAATGCTGGATTTGAGAACAATTGCTTTAGACTGTTTTACAGTAACAGCTGTGATTGTTAAAATAGCTACAAACATTATGCATTAGATCTTCCTGTGAAAGAATGACCAGGGATCCACTGACTTTGAATCTTTGCTGATTTACACCAAGTACACACTGGACAGTGTTGGTCACATGGGAAAGGAGATGGGAGGAGAAAGGAGGGAAAATAAATTATTTTTATTTGCATTTAATAAAATTTGGCCTACAGGCTTTATGTGACTCAGTACGGAACATCTGGAATTGATCATAGGATCACAAACTGGAAAACAGTCATCTGGCTTCTAGAAATAAACACATTCAGTTCCTCTTCCAGAACTTTATTTTTTTAATGATAAACTGCAACAGCCATTTTAAGTCTTTTTAATACTTGTAGCCACAGTATTTTTAACTTTTTAGTACATTTCAGTACTACTTTTTCACATCGCAGCATCAGACAACTGTTAAATTTCATTTAAGCCTGGACTGGCAGTAGCATTTGGGATTGTCCTCCACACACACTCACACACAATTAACTCACTACTATTTTGCTTCAAAATTTATGAAACAATGGTAGTCTTGCAACTTCAATTTTTATTAGTTCCATTCCTCACAAGCATCATGGGAGCAGCACAATATATAATGCAAGATGCAGCACTGATGAACTACATTGACCGGCGTTTCCTATCTTTAGAGGTATGTGCTAGCTGTATCATTCTGTAATACTGCCTAACTGCAAAGAGGTTTGAAAATGCACAATTTTTTTTCTGTGTATGTGAATACAGAACAGCTTGTATGATAAACAACATCAGGAAGATAAATATTGAGCTTCTTCAAATAAATAAGTAGAACTGTAGCTAAACCTTTAACTGTAATGATTCCTAATTGCCATATCGTTATTTATTGCAGGATAGAATTTCATAATATTTTTATTCTGTTATCACTTGTATTTTTTATGACATCAGTAAATTTAGCTAAATATGCACATGTTTATAAGACTGTTGCAGTCCATCTTAGGGAGTAGTATAACCATATTGCCACCAGTAGAAGTATTAACAAGGAAATAGAAATTTATCAGGTATTTTTCCTATATAGAGATGAATCTACCTGGAAAAGTAGTTTAAGACACCTTTGTGTAAATAGCAGTGTATCTGCATTTTAACTAGGAGTTGAAATAACCCCATTACAGTATCTGTTTTCAATTAATTGTATAAAAGTACCAATACCTGCTTCTTTTTCTGCAGTAAAAAACAATGCAAATACCTTTTCAGTATTGATATGCTGTAATCATATATAGTATATCTTAAATCATCAATATATCCTTGGCTCGTGACTTGCATTGGCTGACTTTCAGAGAAGTTTAACTTGCTTGATCTTGCATTCCCTTTTTGTATGAAACTCTCACTTGTTCACAACACAGAAAGAACTGAAGGATTAGTCTCGTGTTCTGTTCCCATTGTGTAGACCGAGATTTAAATTTTCTTAGCCTTATAGGAAAAAGTTCACATGGTAATTTCCATTTATCTGGCACCCATTAGAAAAGATGCAATTCCACCTGTGACACTTGGTGTAAGGGGCACTAAACAAACAACAGGGAAAAGGGTGAGGCAGATACTGAAAAGAACACTTGAAAACACTTAAAATAAAGGTTTTATAGAAAGTAATTACACAGCTTCCTGGGGACTTAAGGTCACATATAAATTGGCGGGGAAGGCCACACATAAAAACCTTGCAAAACAAACCAACAAACCTCCACCATCAAGTTTACATGGAACACATGCATACTGCACTAATTATTCAGTAAACTCAGGCACCCCCTAGTCAAACACCACCTTAAAATAAAACACCTTTAATCTATGCTCAAAGCACCAAATCAGAACACCCAATCTAGCAGTTGATAGATCACAATTGTGTGTTTGGGCTTAAATATTGGCTTGGTTTCCTCATCCTACCAAAGCAGCAGTTGGGTTTCTTTGTATGATCTTTACAGAAATGGCTGCATTACACATAGAAATTGCTTTTCTCACCTTTAAAAGAGTTAATAATTTGAATCTAGGTATAAAGAAACATCTATTTGTTTGTTGGGTTTGTTTTTTTTTTAATACAGCCAACAATTTGACCGAAAAACCACCTTCTCAAACACAGGATATCAGTATTTCCATTATTCATTTTAAATGGATAAAAAATAGCCACACTAGATACTGTCTTGGTCAGAAGAGGTGTATTTATGTGAAATGTTCACATTTGTAGATTTCCTGCAGAAAACATTTTGAGACAGCTTTACCAATGATCCTACAGGAGGAGTTCTGAAAGGTTTCTGGAAAACAAGTAATCAGAGATCACGTGCCCTTAAGTATCTCTGGCTGCTTCCACCAGAGCACTTTCCCCTCTTTAGGAGCAAAACAAAGCATCTGGTTGTCAGTAATTACATCAAGAAAAAAAATCGTGTATTTTTGTCCAGAACTGTGAATGCTAGTGCCAGTCTCATATGTCCTCTTCACATAGATATACAGCAACAGATTATCAGTCTAAAACAGATGGGGGGCAGGGGGACCAGGAAGGAGAGAACAGCACAGTTTAAGGTAATCGTGAATGAGCTTGTAATCTATACAGAATATACACATATATCCCTGTATTTTCTTCCTGTGTTCTAACTCAAGAAGAGGCTGGAAAAATGCAACCAAGACATACTGGAATACGTGGAAGAATTCCGAGACTTTTCAAAGATGGCACTGTCACGCCTGGCAGGACTGAACAATTATAAGGCTGAGATTAAAAGTGAAGTAGAGAATTTGCTAAGAAGAATTGAACGAGCACAAAGGGACATTGACTATTTTGGATCTGTCACAGATTCTAATACATGTGTAGAAGTACATGAAGACCTGGTGAAACAGCAGCTATTTGAAGAAGCAGAAGAAAAAAAGAAACTTAAACTCATGCTTAATGCAAGTAAGAACAGTTTACTTTTCAGAACTTTGATGTGAACAAGCCATCCCCTAGCCAATGCATGCATGCTGACATAGGGATAACAGATTTTCACAAGTTATGTGAATGCCACAGATAATTGCATGTTTTGGCTGTGTAAATACCAGACTTACAAAAACCAAACCAAACCAAAAAAACCTACAAAACAGGTATAGGAGAGGAAGGGAAGAAAGTATAATGCAAACATTTATTTTGCAGAAACTCTATTGCCTATCAAATTGATTCTTTGGAAGCTGCTTATTATTGTAATATAAAAAGCCTCTGAAGGTGTGCTCTTCCAAAGTCCCAGAAAAAATGTCAGTGCATTTCTGAGTATTGCAGCTGTAACAAGGAATTAATGGTGGTCTTTGTTTTTTGCAGTGGGCAAGGGTCAAAACCTCAACTCAAAAGTGAACTCAGGAGTTAATAAAAGTCTTAATTCATTCCTACAATTTGCATCTGTTTTGCTGTCCTCCTCTGTTTTTCTTTCTCTCCCTCTCCCCTCCATGTACTTTGTCAAGGGAGCATATTGGCTTAGCTGCAAGCAAATCTCAGATCTGATTTGAAAATTACATGTTAAGGTACCTAGTATGAAGGATATATACACAATCTATACTTTTTTAAAACAACTTAAGTTTTGCAAGTATCTTTCTTAAGGTAAAGCTGAGTTATAGATGTAAATTACATATTGCAGATATATTTGAAATAACGTGGTTCCTTTTCATTCAAAATTAGTAAGAAATGAAAACTAAACAATAAGAAATATAAACTGACATTTTTTTAAAAGCCAGGTGAAAGATCTTTAGCATCATCAATTACACAATTCCACTAACTTCAACAGAATTAGACTGATTTAATTTTACAAATAAGTTTGCAATTAGTTCCTTGAACTTTTCCAGCAAGAGTATTAAGGCAGATGGTAACAGAAGCAATCACCTATTCTGTTTCTAAACTCTAATCCTACACCACCATCTCTGAATATCAAGATTTCTTTTTCTTCATACATAGATTTTTTAAACGTTAGGCATTTTTTTCTGAGAGGCAGAAAAATTCAAAGATTTTTAAACTGACTGTGGTAAGGACAGAGTTTCTCAGAGTTTCAGAGGGGAAAAAATTACTTTCCATTTTCCCTTGTTGGGAATTATTACTTCAAATTTTATTGCAGCAGTTTGTAACAACCTCACTTCAGTCAATACTAGTCAGATACTTTTCCCATTGAAGTTGATAGCAAAACTAATCCCTGTGTAGATTTTACAACACTTTGAAAAGATAGCAAGACCCTCAACTCTAGCAAATAGCAGCTCTGCTTCTATGCTATCATATGTTAACCAGAAGTTATGATTATATTGGCTGAGTCAATCCGAAACTCTAGCAAAAAAATGCTTTTTTTTAAATCCAGCTTTGTTACTGGTTTTGGTTCAAGTTCACAAAGACTTGAAAAAAACAAGTAGAATCACCTTTTTTACATGCAGTAAATGATAGAATCATAGAATCATTTAGGCTTGAAAAGACCTTTAAACTAGATCATCAAGTCCAACCTTTAACCCAGGATTGCCAAGTCCATCACTATACCGTGACCCTAAGCATCACATCTACATTTTTTTTAAACACCTCCAGGGATAGTAATTTAAACACCTCCCTGGGCAGCCTATTCCAATGCTTGATACCTCGTCTTACTTTGGTGGGAAACAGGAAATTATCTTTGCATATATTGGGGTATGATAAGAAACAGTGGGCTTTGAAGGTATCATTGTGGAGAATGTGGAAAAATTTTGGTAAACTTTTTGCTCACTGTGAATGTCTCAGTTTCTCAGTCTTCCTTCAAACTGTTATGAAAACCCAAGAGAGTTAAAAATCTTCTCTCAAGAAGAAAGATGCTATTCATAGATTTCAGATAGTAACCTAGTTATTTCTACTGCAGAGCAAGATGTTGCTAAGGCTGGCTAGCTATTTTGATTCAAAGGTTTTAAGTTTTTAGAATCTATCTAATCAACAATCATTATTTTTGGGAAAGCTATTGTGCTTGCTCAGGGAAGGTGCATCCAGAATGAGGACTTCTAAGAAAAAAATCCATGCTGTAGCAGCACTATCTAAATGCTTTGGTTAGAGGGTATCAGTACACAGAAATGACATAAAAGTTGCTTTCTACAGGCAACTGGAAACTTGCCACTGACTTCAATAGGTTCATATCAGGCCAAATAGGGAGGCTGGTTTTGCTTTCTCCATTTCATCTACTGCCAGAACTTCCTGCCTTAGGGCTTTGTTTGTTCTGTTTACTAAAATGGCTCCACTTCACTGAAGGCAATTCTTTAAGTTTCAAATAGTGTCTGTTGTAATTTATGAGTGCCTTTGGTAATCAAGCTTGATAATATGCTTTGCAGTAGTTTCCCCTGGAAAGGATGGTACTTGATAGAGATCTTGGCATCTAAATGCCTGATTCTTCACAAACTTGGTGCTTTTTGGTCTTAACCATCTGTGCAAAGTGCATACAATATGAATTTAAGCCAAAAGTATAACTCGCTCTCCGCTGGTGCCAGTTTTATCCCTACAGTGAAGTGAATAACCAGGTAATTTCACCAGCCATGCTTCTAGCATAAGAATTGATAACACAGACATCATACCAGTTCATTAAAAGACCACTTTAATGTATGGGCATTCCTGATTCTGTGATCTATATATTTGTTCTTTGTGCTGCAGGTATTGGGAAGGGGAATGGGAAGATAACTCAGTGTTTTGGCTTTCTATTATGATGTTCTAATTTTATTAATCTTCTTATTACAAATGCAAATAAAAAGAGGCTAACAGAGGATAAAAGAATTTCTGAAACAAAAATACTATACACATGGCATATAAGGAAAATGGATATTAATTTGTATGACTTAAATAAGAAATAAATTTGGTTGTTTTATTGTGCTGGTCTAAAACAGAAGCCACTTCTCTGAAGTAAAAACTACAACCCTGTAAAAGAACTGACAAGAACAACCACAGAATCTCTAACTGTGCTCTTGCTCTCCTCTCAGGTACACAAACAGAATCCCTTTTGGGTAACACTGGCCTAATAGAGCAGAAAAGAACACACTATGTGTAACTGAAGATACTTAGTTTCCTTAGCAGGAGATGCTGGATATATCATATAAAATTAGATTCAACACTACTTACCATAGCCATGCTGCTGACACCTTTACTGATACATTGACCCTGGCCTTATAGTTGGATTAAAAGGAAACTAAGTAATTAAAAAAAAAAAAAAGAAAATTAAAACTTTCACAGATATTCTAATTAATTTTTTTTCTTCGGGTGTTTTCTTGCAGGTTGTGACCACATGCTTGCAGGTATTAAGTCCCTAAAGATAGTTAAGAAGACTGGAGATAAGCATGGCTCTTGGATGAAAGATCCTGGCAAAAAGCATACAAAGATTTATTTATTAAATGGTTCTGTAAATAATGTTATTTTTGAATTTGCAAATATCATGACATTCATGGAAAGCAATCACACACTAAAAGCTCGCAAAGTCACCTTGCCATTTCCTTGGGAAGGAACTGGCCACATCATATATCAGGGTTTCCTGTTCTATCACAGATATGGCTCCTTAAATGAGATAATTAAATTCAATATTCAGAAAAGAAATATAATTGACAAAATGCTGCTGCCAGGGGCTGGAAGGATTCCTGCCTATCAGCTTTCTCCATCTACAAAAATAGATCTTGCCATTGATGAGCAAGGGCTCTGGGCAATCCATGCAGAACCAGAGACTGGAGGAAACATCGTAATTACTAAAATCAACCACATAACCATGGCGGTAGAGCACACTTGGGACACATCATGCAACAGCAAGGATGCTGAAGCAGCTTTCATGGCATGCAACACACTCTATGTTGTCTACAACTATCCTAGTGGAGGCACTTCTCGTATTCAATGTGTTTATGATGTTTTCGGTGCTGTAAATACTCATGAAATCCCAGTATTGCATTTTCCAAAACGTCAGGGTAGCCATTCCACTATACATTACAATCCTAAAGAAAAGCAACTCTTTGCTTGGGGTGATGGATCCCAGATCATTTACAAGCTACACACAAAGCAGAAAGTTTAGCAGCTTTTCAAATACATTTAAAAGCTAGTAGTAAAATGTCAATATGATCATTGAAGTGTATTAAAATTACATTATTCCCATCTGTTACAACTTTCATCTATTTTACATAAATTTAGGCTTACACACCCCAGTGATCTTAAACTAATGTCCAATTAAGAATATGTAAAGACTCCATTAATATGAATTACATGATGACTAAATACCACATGTGTACACCCACACACACACAAACACAAATTAGTCTTAAAGATTAAGGTGAATTAAAAAAAAAAAAATATCCATCTTTGACGTTCTCTTTCTATCAAAACTATGTATTCTGCTTCAGTGCCATGGAAATCAAATCAGAAGTCCTTACTGTCCAATACACATCATCTGACAACCTTCACTACGCTGAAGCTCACTGTAGGAAGCCTTCTTGTAAGCACTATAGAATCACATACCTCCAGAGAAATTATCTATAAAGTTTTAACAGGAGAGATTTATCATATCACAAAACATGAGTATACATCCTCACAAACATGGTTTATTTTTAACATACACTTCTTATACATTACATCAAGGCTATTCCTAATCAATGAACTTCTAGAGTGTTTCCATGAAATTTCTGCATTTTTGTTATCCATATAGCTGTACAGTCCAATTTTGATCCTGCCAATACACTAGCTGCAGCTAAATATTCAATTTCATCAGCTTCAATTTGCCACTTTTCAATTTTCTCAGTGTATCACTGCTTGTGTGTCAGAATAAATGTTCCTAGATGATCTGTTCTGTAACATACACTATTTTTGAATGTTTTACATACCACTCTGTTTCCTTTCTTATTAGTCTTCTTTCAGTATCTAGTTGTGAGGCATTTTCTCAATACTTCAAATCATTTCTATTGCTCATAGTGGGTTCTTTCTCATACTGTCCTCCAACTCCAGCAAAATACTTGTACAGAAAAGGTAGCCCTGATGAGCACAATAGTATAAACGAGGGCATGCCACTGGTCAGTCCTGGTTTTGAGAGTACGACATAAACTCCAATACAAAAGTATTTTTGTTTCAAAAGTATTTTAAAAATCCAAACAAACTCTAGACAATTTTACTTGTGAAATAAAGGTACTGGCTGTAGTTATTGGATTTTAATGACAGCTGTATTTCAGTTCAATAACAACAACAACCACCCCAATAAAAAATGGTGCTTGAAAAGCAGTCCTCGGCTGATTTTACAGAAAGCTCATTTTGTTCTTTACACTGAAAGAGCTGTTGTTCTGTTTAAAAATAGCTTCAACAGAACAGCCAAACATCAGGGAATGATTTCAAAAAGGAGTTCCAGTAAACAACTAAGAGTGTATGGACTACTGAGTTGCAACAGTGCTACTCTGCTTTTAGGAAAAGAAACTACATTGTTCTAAGCAGCCTTAATGACTATAGCACTTAATTCTGTGTTACAGAAGCCATAGGAAGCACAGTTAAAGACATCCACAGGCTGAAAGTAAGGTGGGCTGGCACTAAATTCCTGTGTGACCATGGGTCTAAAGGCACATTCAGCTATTTGGCCTTTTATTCCTCATGTGTAAAATTACAAACACAGAAATACAAAATGGTATTAGTCACCTTTGGAATGCTTTGAGATCTTTTACTGCAAAAGAATGTGTAGTTTTATTTACTTAAGAAATAAAGGCTTTTGATGTAAATATGGGTTGAGTCTGCTCTTTAGAAAAGGCATTCTTGCAATATGCTACAGGCCACACTATTACACAACAGAGAAAGCCCATGTTATTCTGTACAGAGATTTCAATGAGCAATCCTCAAAAGTTCAGGCAGGGTCCTCTCTGAACCTTGCTGCTCTGGAAATCCAAACTTCATATTTAATTAAAGGTACTGCCTAGTTTTGATAAAAGGAGGAGTGTTTGTATAGATGAACTTGACTAGATTATTTCATATTGTACAAAATGCAAAAGAAATTCAAACAAGAAAATAGAATAACAAAGTTTTCACAAATCTCAAAAATGGGGCTCAGTTATAAGGAGGGGCAAATTTTCAAGTCTTCTCCTTTCAAAAATGTATATGAACAATCAAACCATTTGAAATGCTGGAATTCCCAGATGTTAATCTGATATTGATTTGTTGGAAAATGGGCTGTGGCTTGAGGGAGCATATGAATATTGTGGATTGTAGTGACAACAGTTTCTCAGGCTTACAGCAGCAACGACACAGTTGAGAAAGAGTCATGTGAATATGGTCTGTTCTGCTATCAGTTAACATTCAGGTAAGAGAAAGAAGGCATAATTTCTCCTTCACCTTCCTGATAATTTTATAAATGTATACAGATTTGATTAATTTTCATGACTGGTAGCACAGAAACAGATATTTTTGAGGAAGTCAGAAGAGCCATTTACTTAACTCTGGGATGAAAAAAGGCAAAAGCAAGGGCTGTTTGGTCAGAATCAGAAAGAATCACAAATATCTGAGCGGAATAATCTGCTCCAAGATACCAGTCTCCAAAAAGAAAGCACAAAGTACTGCTGGCAATGCCATAGTAAGCCATGACAAGACTGCATGAAACAGGGCATTGACTTCCAGTTCAGTCCAAGTCGAATTGGTTGTTACTATGGGAATGAAATAGGTACAAGGAGATGAATGGAGAGAAGTCTTCATTGAGAACAAAAAACACACAAGTGACAGTTTATGACCTCTACTTTTACCATCTAGATAACATCTATTGCTGTCCCTATTACTCCAGTACTTTCATACTGCACTTTCTCCATGTGTCTGTTTCATCTGAATCACTGGCTTTTTGCATCTTCTGTGCTGCATTTTCATTTTCAGACTCTAAAGACAGGTCCTCTTGGGTTTCTGCTTTGCTGCAGCTTTCGGAATGGAATCCAGTGCTCTCCACTATGCCAGCAGGACTGTCATCCTTGCAAGAGCAGCAGCACTCCTCAGTGCTTTGGCTGTAATAAAGGTCCCTTTCCACTGATGCCAGTTACCTCATCCTTTTCTTGCATTAAATCATGACAGCCCCTTCCCCCACTGAGATCAGATATCAAGGTTTCATTGCACAGATACTCCTCGTCTTCCACACCTGCCACTCCTTCTGCCAGCTCTTCTGAAGAGGGCTGGCTCAGGTCAGGATAATCTACATGGACTGTGTCCCATTTGCACTTAAAGGAATTGGGATTATCATGGACTGGAGGGTTTTCAGCCCTCTCTGATTTACTGACACCCGTACGATAAATTTAAGCTTTCTGACAACAGTGTGCTTTCTTTTCTGGACTTTGTGGATGCCAAGGATCTGTGGACTGTATGCTATAAGCAAGTGCTTTACTAGTATAGGGGAATTTGATGCTGGGAGCATGGTGTCAATTATGCCCGTATAACTAGGTTTATTTTTACAGTGCCCATCAGAGATATGCTTCTTTCTCAGAAAATAATCTTCCTTTCTCTTTTTCTTCTTCCTTTCTATCTGCCTGGATCTGGCGGATGAGAGCCCCTCAGCATTCATGCAAGCAGCCACCACATAAGAAAAACACATGTTTATTACAGACGGGTTTATCACTAAGCAATGCAACTATTACATGCTTACTGTGATCCTGCTATGTAACAGTGCATGTTTTTCCCCATGTGCTGTTTCCCAGCCTGTATGCTTGTCAGCAGTCACAGGACACTGCTGCAAAGACATGCGTGGAAACTTAGGAAAGAAAGTGCAGAACCAAAACCATTGAGACAGCTCTTCTAATACTGAAGAAATAGCTCCTCCTGAAGGCAAAAATCGGGATCTGTGGCTCTTTATTTGAACTTTACATGGTTTTGCATTGCATATGATAATACTTTTTTATTATACGTGCACTATATTGAACCCTAAGCCCAGAAAAAGGAATATAAAATCCAAGAAGTGCAGTTACAGAAAACCAACCAAACATACATACAGCTTCCATTTCCAGATGTGGAGGAACTCTAGCATATAGGCAAGGCAGTAGTATGTGTTGGGGAATGACAGTAGGGAGTTTTCTTGCTGGAGAATTGGCACACTGCTTGGCATCGCTTACAGTGAGTAATGCATTTCAGTATTAAATAATTGACTACGATGGTCACTGCTTATGTTGCATTATATTGGTAAGAACTCTGCCCATACCATGTTTTTCTTCCCTAAGCAGCTTTATTTCTGTGCAGATTTCTTCATGATGACATTTTCACCCATTTATTTCTATTCAAGGTCTAATCCAAAGCCTGCTGGTATAACTAAAAGATTCTAATTTCTGTTGTGCCTCATAATTCCACACTTAAATATCTCTAGAAGAATCCTAATGTTTTGTTTTCTGTCTGTTTAAAAGTGGGCTTATTTGGACCTCAGAAATTGGGCAGTATTGGCATCAATACTTCAGAAAGTGGATTTGGAAGGAAGGCCAGATTTGTTTTTATGTACATCCCATAAAGGGTTGTTCACACTAAAAGGGGCATCAAAATGTCTGTAAGTTGAAGATGTTGATCTTTTCTATTAAACATGCCATAAAATTCTATGATGTCATTACTGCAACTGCCGAGGGCATTTAGAAAAACAAAATGTTGCTAATAGTTGCCCATTTTTAAGGGATAATACTGAATAAATGACCCTGCACAAGAAAGCAAATCACACAGGGAATTTCCCTAAGAAACAAGGTCTATAAGAAAGAAACCTCTTACAAGGGGTCACTGTGAAACACATTAGAAAAAAAAACCAAATATTGGAGCTTTGTTAATTTTCTTAGTATCTTAAAAGCATAAAATTATTTTCTTGTAATTGAAACTAACAGTTCATTTAAAACAAAAAAATCTTGTACTTAGTGACATGAAAATAAGGTCATCTGGAGGTTGTATACAAACTATAAAGGGGGTGCACATACATGCACAGTATGGCAGGATTCTCAGTATTAGAAGCGAGTTTAATTTATGACTTTCCCAACATTTTCCAATGTTATATGTGTAAATATATGTGCTGCACACACACATAGACATACGCATAGTCTGAAAAAAAATGGTGATATGTAGTGAGCACTGTGTTCTTTCCTGCTGTCCACACTGACAGCATAAACCATTATATTAATTTGTCTTCAAGTTAATTATTGTAAAATATGCCTATTCTGTTATTTGAAACCCCTTTTAAAATAATTTTGAACATGTAAAATCTTTGTGGAAAAGGTTAAAAAAATAGTTCTTAAATGCTTTCTTTGTGTCTATATTTATTACAGATAACCATCTGCTTTTCCTTCATCCTTTGAGCTGACTTTTCAGTGGTATTGATCCATGCAGTGAATCAATCCCTACCCCATGATTACAAGACTGGGGCTTTTGTTTCTCCTTTTTGAATGGCTTCTTAAGAGTAGGGGAACGAGGGAAAAAACTATCTGTGGAGGATGTTTTGTGATTTGAAATGCCTTAGAAGTATCTCAAAAAGTAAATACTTCTGGAGGTGGTTAATTTTTGAGAGTTCCTAGTTGACACTGAATTGTTTTTTTATTTCCCTATACTGCCTTCATCAAACTAATGACTGTCTGAAAGATCCAGTGTTTGGGAACAGCTGTAGGAATACCCGTTTCAGAATGTGTTGGAACTCTATCTGCCTGTAAAGAAATTTTTTTTGTTTCTGACTTATTTAAACTTCTTTCTATAAGTAGAAAATGTAGGTGAGAAAATATAGGTGGTACACAGATGTATCTGTCCCCATAAAATGAAAAAGCAGTTTAGTTAGGGTTGTTTTTTTATTCTCAGAGTAAACAACTTCTAATTCATCTGTTTTCCTTTGTTAAATAAGCCAATGATATCCCACAGAATTTGAGTATGTTATGGTCTACATTTCCTTTAAATTATATGGTGTTTAAAAAGTGGAAAATACCAAAATCGACAAAATGTCTTAATCTTGAGAGCTAATATTTAACCAGTCATGGTTTTTCCATAATGCTTGTAATATGTTATGTATGTTTGTACACAAGATTGTCTTGGCCTGTTTCAAGTAGTCAGGCATCTCATTTTTGTTCAGACCTATAGGGAGTTTTAGGTAAACCTACAAGAATGTGCTTTTACAAAGTATATTTTTTTTTAATAAATTCTTTGGTATTCTGGAGTAAATGTATTTACTTACAGGTACATGCAATGGCTGATTTTTGTATTTTCACAGGTTTTACATTGTGTATGTCATAGAGGTTCCAGTGTTAGCCAATATAGAAATTGTGCAGATATATTAAATCTAATTTGTTTGAATCAACTATGTCTTTCCTTACCCAAGGCCAGAAATACCTACACACAGTAGGGAGGTTATTTAACATAAGGAGTTTCCAGCACTACTTAAACTGTATTTTTACCTTCAATGCCAATATGAATTCAAAATAAAAAACACAGCCGCAGAAAGTTATACTATCAGTCATGACTTTACCATATGAGTAGTCATTTTCAGCCTGTAAGTTCTCAAACTGTGAGCTCAAAGACTTGAAATCTGTACATACTGTAGAAATACTTCTCTTACCCACTTTCATGAAGAGGACAGTGAGATTCCTAATGACACAAGCTGAGCACAGGCCCAATTGTTTGCTGCCTTAGGTCCCTACCGTCCAACCACCATGTCCAGTTCCTGCTACCTCAGTGCTGTTTTCTGTGAGCCAAACCAACTCTTTCCAGTTCTAGCTGTTGTTAAGGACTGAACTTTTGGCCTATTCATTTCTACCAAAATTAGTTTGGAAAACCATCAAAAAAACCTGGGATGTAATTCAGTAAGGACAACAGCAAAGGACTACAGTTAGGCAGGAATGATCAACCGCACAACTACAAAAAAATCCAAGCTTGAAATATGTAAAAAGCTACTGGAAAGCCAAAGAGAAGCAACTGTCCTCCACATCTCTGATGGACAGAAATAATTCAAAATGCAGTCAGGTTAGACATCAGAAAATTCTCTGACTACAAGGCTAGTGAACATTGGCAAGACCTTTTTATCTCAGAAACTCTCAGTGACAGGAGACTCACAATTTCTTTTGTCGGGAACAATACAGGTTTTAGTAATCTTGCATTTTGACAGGTCACCACAGTAGATGACAGATCACAACAGTAGTTAGCACAGAGGAGGACTGGCCTCTGGGCACTATCTAAGCCATCCTGGGAAGTTAACTGAGAAAAATGAACATATTGTCAGGTGTCTATTTGTTTTCAAGGAATCTGTTCCCCTCCTGAAAACTGATGAAGCTCCAAAGATGAGAAAAATCACTTGACTGGACCAGCTTTTCTATATTTGTACATGGAACAGTCTGTGTGATCTAAAGTTATATTGATTTGCTCTGAAATATGTGATCGGCACAAAATCACTGAAAATAGATCATTTTATAACTCTTACCAGGATTCTCTTGTCCAGTGTTTGTGATGACGATGTTAGAAAGAATAATTTTATTAGAATGTTCAAGTAAAGATAATTTAAAGACAATATTATTACATTAGATTGTTCTGTGACCTCAAAGTTAATAATAATTTTCTTATTCTTAGTTAGCTGGAAAAGGAAAGAATCCAACACATGAACAATTATTGCTAATGCAATGAGTTAGATCATAAACTTCTTACATGTTTATCTGTTATCCAAATATTATTTGATAAGTAATCCTCTTTACGGTATTTTTGGGACCAGTACTTATTTTATATTTTGTACTTTTTTTTTTCTAAATCCATGTAATGCTGGAAATTATCTGTAACCATTAACAAATACCCAGAAAGAATTAATCACTTTTGTGGGTTTTTAAATACAGTTCTATCAGAATATTTCATTTAAACAGCACATGCTTTATCAGAATATTTATTTTAAGCAACACATATGCCCAATTGCTTTCTCTTTTCAAGGCCCAGTCTTACACTGCTTGCATTGTCACTGTCTACTTACTTCAACTGAGGATTAGAAGATAAAGTGTCAATGTAATTTCCTGTGTACTTAATAAATTTGAAATCAATACTGTCCCATGTAGGCGGATGGCTCTCCCTGTAAGAGCTACAAAGATTCACTTCAGCATAAATATGCTCACACTGTATTTTTTCCAAAAGCAATTTTAACATGTCTGCAAGATGCAAGCTGATTTAATGCCAGCTTTCCAGTGCCACATGTGCAGCTAGTAAAAACAACTTTGACAGAAAAGGTTTTCTTTAGAATAGGTGCAAAACATGATTTAAAGCCTTAACTCTTCTTTATATGGATCCAGAAAACTGAGGGAACCATCTGAAATCAGATATTTCAGTCCCAGAGGCAATCAGCACTGAGGCATGTGCAGAACTCATACCACTGTGGAAAATGTTGTCCTATCAAGATATTAAAATAAAATTCTATTTCAGTAATCTTTTTAGCAAAAGCAATTTTGCTGAATGCTACGAATTGCTTGTTTTCTCCCCCATTTTGGAAGCTAGTGACAACATCCAGAAAACATGCATTTCCTATTCAATTCTTTGGCCATAAAATGCAAACAAAAACTTGCAGGATTAACAATGACAGCAGTAAAGTCAAAAGGTATTGCTCTAAGTTTACAGGACTTGCATATAGACAAACTGAAACAGCTTCCAGGCTACCCCGCATCCTTTTCTTTTCGTGGAATTAGTATCATAAGAAAAACAATGTGTTCCCATCCTTGTTGCACATTTGATACAACTACATTCCTAGTCAATCTTACCAACAAATAATTTCTTATTAAATGTCAAATAAATATAATTAATCCCACAATTTATTAATACCATAACTTATATGATATATACTTTGAATAATTATTTTTCTGATCTAATTTGTACTGAAAACAATGGGGGGGTTACTAACCAATAAGCATAAAGGATGTACATTTTTTCTAAGTAATTTAAAATATATTGGCAATGGTCATATATTTGTATGTTTATGTTTTGACATGTACAAGTTAATATACATAAACAGGTAAAAATAAGGGCACACAACTGTACAAATATAAAACAATATATGTCATTGTAGTTTTGCAGGTGAAATCATAACCCTAAAACCATCTATCTTAAGCTTATTTCATATTGTGAAGCAGAGCACCTCCTTTTTCTTGAAAAGCAGATCTAATTTGTTTAAATTAAAACATTTGAGTTGTCCCCAGCAACCACCATCCAACATAAACCTCCATATGTTTATCAGACAGAGCACAGCACTGAAATCCAAGTGGTACAATTAAGTTGCAGTTGATTTTATTAGCTATGATTTTAGTCACTCCCTGTAATGGAGCTGTAAGACAAGGAAGGTGCTGCTTATCATATACTTCCAGCTAAAGCAAACTTATTGGTGAAATATTTATATTAACATGACATTTGTCTGATATTACTCACAATGTCAAATTAACTTCAACACTGTGTCCTGGTTTCAGCTGGGATAGAGATAATTTTCTTCCTAGTAGCTGGTACAGTGCTGTGGTTTGGATTTAGCATGAGAATAATGTTGATAACACACTGATGTTTCAGTTGTTGCTAAGTGCTTACCCTAAGTCAAGGACTTTTCAGTTTCTCATACTCCGCCAGCAAGCACAGTGCTGAGGTGACAGCACAGTGAGCCAGGTGCACAAGAAGCTGGGAGGGAGCACAGCCAGGACAGCTGGCCCGAACTAGCCAAAGATATATTCCATACCATAGAACGTCATGCTCAGCATATAAACTGGGGACGGTTGGCCAGAGGGGGCTGATCGCTGCTCAGGGACTGGCTGGGCATCAGTCAGTAGGTGGCGCGCAATCATATTGTGCATCACTTATTTTTCTTGGGGTTTATTCCTCTCTCTCTCTTTTACCTCCCTTTTCATTACAAATAGTAGCAGTATATTTTACTGTATTTCAATTGTTAAACTGTTCTTACCTCAACTGAAGGGTTGGAGTTTACCTTTTTTCCCATTTCTCTTCCCCATCCCAGCAGGGGAAAGGGGAGTGAGTGAGTGGCTGTGTGGCACTTTGTTGCCAGCTGGTGTTAAACCACAACACACTGTAAGTACTAGCATTCACAAAAATCACATTTTAATTTCACCCTTGTTGTGTCTCTGCTAAAAGAATTTGGTTGACTGTTTAGTGAGGAAATACATCATCACATGACTATCCAAGAGAAACAATAAGGAATGTTCATAAACAAGTTATGAATACGGTATGTACACAGAAATAGAATCCTGATATCTGACAATGCACAAGCAAGACAAAGGAGAAGCTAAATTAAAATCCTTATTCATTCCACTGCTTCAGGGAAACAAAAATTTAATCTGTATACAACTGTACTGAATAGTCAGAATTCTAGGTTCTCTATGAATGGTGAACCAGACTTTACAACAGAACAATACAGCTGTGGTTTTTAAAGGAGACTAGAAGTGTGTCTTTTTCTGAATATATCAGCTAAAAACCACAGAACGGATCTTAACGGGAAGAAAAAATAATTTAAAATACCAAAAAGTGAAACATTTCTCAGGCTGAACCTGTGTGTCACAACTCAGGCCTAGATGCAGAAAGTCACTGTCTTAAGCTGCAAGTCGTCATCATACCAGCAAGTTTTTGATACTAAGGTACTTCTTTTGGTTTGACATAAATTCTTATTTAGAAAAAAAACCTAAGGATCATGACAATTACAAAGATGCAAATAAATCTAGTTCCATAACAAGAGCAGAACATTTCTGCTAAAAAAAAAAATATCAGCACCACAATAAAGATGACTGACTGTAATTATTTCCTGTTCAGATAGGATTTTTTAGGAGACATAATCTCCCAACTATTTGTTAACATAAAAAATCAAGACAGTTCGCATTAGGAAGCTGTAGAAAATAAAATAATATGTTATGATAACACACAGTAACAGATACATCTTAACTAAGTTTGAATGCATATAATAAAATTCAACTGCAAATTACGCGAAAAGGCTTGCTAACTGCCCAAGTATCACATTGCTCATATGTAACTTTTTCTATGATAGATTCTGGTTTTCTTTGGACTAACAGAAATCATGGTAAAGCATAGGAGAAATGGTTTTAATTTTTGAACAGAGATAAGCTTATTTAGAGGCTTATCTGGCTCAATCAGTGTGGAATCACTACAGGATTGAGAGGTCATCTGCAGTGAAACACAGGTTTTCTTGGGATCAACCAAATCTCCTGCAGCTGTGGCACTGTGATCAAGCTAAAAACAACCCTTATGAGAGGGCTTCTGCTGGTACTTAACCTGGTTCTCTACTAGCTCCCCTCCCAATGTGTACATGAAGCCTGTACAGCATCTATCCCCAAATCATAGTCCAGTTCTTTTCCCAGAATGATACAAGTAAGGTGAGGGGAGCAGGAAGTTCATGATCTGTGAAGAATGTCTCTTGATTTCCCAACTGGAAATGTGTATTTCAGGCAGCTCACAGTGGAGACTTTGATTTGGATTTGTTTACCTCCAACTGTGGAGATACACCCTAAGACTTTAGTTGGTGGTAAGATCCATGCATTTATGCAGAGACCATAAAGTACACTAGACATGCATATCAAATTGAGTGAAAAGGGCAAGATTATTTGTTTTGTCCATACAAGAGAGAGCAGAATTTTAAAGGTGCCTGATACTATTTATAATTCCCCAGTAATACCTTCAAATTTACATAAAATCTGCTGTGAATTCTAATATTCATCATCTTATATTGACTTTCTTTCTTGATAATTAGCTTTAAATTTATAGGCAATACATTGGAAAATTACTTAGCATGTGCTGTAGGCAGGTTTTATGATGTGAGACTTTAGATCCCAGTGCCAGTTTATTAAAAAAAAAAAAAACCAACAACCAAAAAAACATATATCAGGAGACATTTTTCTGGTGATTTCTAAAATATAATGGAAGTAGAGTGACCAGGGTGTGGGCAGTCACCTACAAATTAGGTTTACAGCTCAAAGCCAGGGCAGAGAGAAGAGACACATTAGCCTTGGGGGGGGGGGGGGGGAGGGAAATAACGTTAAGAATTGCTGAAAACCTGCAGGTCTGGCAGATAGACAAAATAGGTCTTAGGTCCTAGATCAAGTTTCAGAAAACCACACAGTTTCTCTCTGAAAGCAAGAGAGAACAGAGGAAATAAGGAAATGGCTAAAAGTCAGACTACAGAAGGCGTCAAGAAGGGCTCTTGGACCGGAAACCAGTATTGTGTAGGAACAGGCTACATGTTGCCAGAGAACCTGTAAATCTAGGAGTTTCTGTTGTATATGTCAATCACGGTCAATTAGTCATCATTTCCAAGCTATACATGCTATGGTACACACATATAGGTTATCAGCTACTGGATCCAAGAAAATCATTAGAGACAGGGAGCTGCTGATTTTTTGTGTTGGTGGTTTGGGTTTTGGGGTTGGGTTGGTTGGTGGGTTTTTTCACAACAGATCTTGATGACTGCTTGCAGGCTGACTTTTAAGATAATCTTAAAATGCATATCAGCAAAGACTCAGTTGCCCATTCTTCTTTAATCTCCACAGAAGGTAATTCATCCTCTATCAAGTCACATCTTAGCAAAGAACAGAAAACAACAGAAAGCTGATCAGTAAACAAATCAAGAGCTCAGACATGTGACCAAGTTCCTGTCTATCAGCTGAGTCACAATAACTGACCTTGCCTGCTCTGGCTAATGTAGAGGCTAGATGAAAGTGGCTTAAGCTAATCTCCACTGCCTGAGAGTTGCAACAAGTCACACACTGCAGCTAGGCAAGCATGGAGTATTTTGTTCTATCAGACTAACTGAATCATAATACCAAACAGCATTGGCTGGAGCTGCCTACAATCTGCCTCTGAAACAAAGCTGAAGGCATGACTTATTGCATCTGTATGTTTTATTATGAGAAAAAGAACTGTGTGACAGCAACCATAACAATCACAGACAGAAGCAATCAAGTGCATCGTCTGGGGAAAAAGAGTGGACAGAGACCCTTGTTTTCTGGCTCAAAACTTGAAGGTAAGATGAACTTTCTGCTGTTACAGTCTCTCCTGTGTTTGACGGTACAGGATTTTATGTGCATTTTTTAAATAAGAAAGATCTTATTTAAAAATGTGTCTTACTTGAATCAAACTTAAACGCTGGCTAAAAGCTTTCATGAAAAGATAGTAGAAAAATGGCTATCCCTTGAGTCAAGAAACAGCTTAATAATGTCTTACGTAATTCACGATACTTCCCAGTATGTCTTTTTTCTACAGTTTCTTAATGCACTAAATTTAGAGAAATGCCAAATCCCCCAGTGTTATGAGCTCAGTCTGACTGAAACAAGTCCCATGACTCAAAACTGCCTCAGTAAAGTAGATTGAATAACGGCGTATATGGTACTGTATTCTCTATACATAAGCATGCAGTAACTTACAGTATAAGCTCTATTTTCCAAGCTGCACTAACAGGGCTTTTGCCTGATGGTTAGAGCAAATGCAGATATTTTAAACAGCTGTGTCTGCCTGAAAATACTGCAGCTGCCATCCATTAGCTTTTAATTTACTATGGTAGGATTGCCAACCCAAAAGTTTATAAAATGCCTCACCGTATGGAGCTAGTATTTACCTGGGAGCCAATGAGTGCTCATACCTAAAACTCACAAGATCACTTGTGCATGATTTAACGCTGAGCACTAGATGGAGCTGTGTCCTTGTAGCACTATTAGCTAAATTTAGATAGTTTACAGCTGTCTCGGGTACAATTCCAATTAGTTACATGCAAGTAGCAAAGATCAACGGCTTGTTTAAATGTCTTTAAAAATGCTGAACAAAAGTAACTGTACGTTCCTGAAAGCCTTTTTTTAGAACTGTATGTCTCCATGAAAGCTTCTGGAATATAAACATAACACTGGGGAAAGAAACAGCTCAATAAGTGTAGTGCTTTTTGACAAAACTATCTATATGTTAGGAATTTTTTTTTTAAAAGGTTATTTTGTCTGTCCTAGTAAAAGTTATCTGAAAAGGAGATTTTTATATCATGTGTACTGCAACAGAACATTTGATGCTGTAAACTGTGAGAGAGAAAAAAATAGTAAGTTCTGTTTTAGTATCAAGTAGCTGTAGCTGTCTTGGAAGATTTCAAGAAAACTTCAAGTGAAACTGTACGTAGAGACAAAATATCTTTATTTAAACTCTCATCTTGAAGACTTAACATTAACTCCACCAAATAATGACGGGGGGTGGGGGGGTGGAATATAACCATATCCTACCCATTAAAAAATGAGCATACCGCCCACGTGTGTTAAAAAAAAACGGTTTCAAAGGATACGAGAACATTGTGCACCTTACCACAGGAAATCGGTAATGTGACTGGCCACAAATCTCTGGTAAAGATAAGGCTTTCCTGCCTTAATAGCCATAAGCTTCTATCCAGGGAGCACAGCCATTTAGAGCCTTCATCTAAGTGTCTGTTCTGGTCCTTACCCTTTGGTGACTATGAACCATTCTGCCATGTACCTGTACAACCCAGTAACAGACCAAGCAATGCACTGTGAAAGAACCACTAACATGTGCAAGCCTAAGCACCATTCAGGCAAGCTTGCAGGATCAGGAACATGGCCTGAACTCAAATAAAGGGCTTCTTTTTGTCACATTGTCAGCGTGACCTATAACGTGACTGTGAAACGGAGGAAGAGAAACTCGGACAGCTCTCCTCAGTAATCCTTAACAAAATAAAAATATACCGTGGCCATTACATCTAGTTGAGATAAACAGTTATAAACAGCTATAGAGCAACACTTGTGATATCACAGATAACTTTCCACTGATTTTCAAGATGCAAGAAATTAAGACGGTCAGTAAAGCAGTGTCCAGCAGCATTCTCTTTTGGGGTTCCTAACTTGGTTTTTTCGTTAAGTATTTTCTGAGAAGGATGGTTCTGCTATCCCTGAATAAGCTTCATTGTTATATAAGAGAGGCAAAGACTTAACACAATGCCAGCTTTGTGACAGTAATGTGTCTGTACTACTGCAGAAAAGAAACAAACCACTCTTATTCAAGGGGGTCTTCTAGAATGGTAATTAGCCAAGAGGCCAGGACAGCTGAGGGAGCGCTTCTGAAACCCGCTACACTGAGAAAGAGAGATGCAGAATTAATCCACTTCAGCCAAATCATATTAAACAGGACTGACAGGATCAACAAGCTAAAGGTAGCCCAAATTAGGATTTGCTCAGCTTTCCGGCGGTACAATAATATTGTAGTAGAATCAGCACTCCACATATCAAACAATACAGAAACAGGACAGTAAAAGGACTACACATGCACACTTCAGCAGCAGCAGCTGCAGCAGCAGGACAGTGGTTTGTTGTCTATGCTTAGCCTGTGCTGCTCAATCTCCCTCTGCTTCTGCCTGTGCTCCTCAAGGGAGTGGCAAGAGTTGCACAGCCTCCCTGTTCCAGGTCCTTTCCCTTTGCAGCGCCAGGGCAAGGCCATGCTTGCCTTCCCATGCACTGGCTGACACTGCTTTTCCTGACAAAACACTGGAGTACAGCACGTACCAGCAGGGTTTTGACTCTTCAAGGTCAGGACTACACAAGAAGGGAGATAACAACCCTACATGGCCATAAAAGAGTAAATGAGGTCCCAGGTCCTGCTTCCATCACATGAAAAGTCACGCAGACACCTGTCCTAGATCACCAGTAAGGCTTGTTGGGGAAGAGGAGAGGAAACCAGGCTGATGTTGAAAGACTCCTAGCTTTACCCAGACTGTTCTAAATTCCACTGAGCTTTTAACAAATGGTTTAATGACACTGCAACAATCATTGCTATAGCAATACTTTACTTTTTGGTATCAGTATTACGAAAGATGCAAATGTTATCAACCATTACAATTTTGACCACTCCTCTGCATGACCTGTTTAAGATGACTACCTTAAAGGCAAAAGGAAAGACAGGAAAAATTCAAAAGCAAGCCAGATTAATACACAGCCTGTGGATTCTTGCCAGTCTTAATTATTCTTTAGCATGTTCAGAGATGTTTCAAAGGCTTTCTACTTCACTCTCCATTTTCTCACTCTCCCACCTTGGGCATGCTTGCTCTGTAAGTGAGGTCCAATTCTGTATCTGGAATATCTGGTATGTGATTCATAGTCTTGGTCTCATGCATAAGTTTAAAAGAAAACTGAAATCATACATAACTATTCACAAGGTCAGAGAGTGCATCAGTTCGTAACAGGGAACAAAGTATTCCAACATTCCAAATATAGTACAAGCTTACACTACGGAAAGGGAAATTCTAAAACTGAGGACAATTATTATAAGTAATAGAATTACATTAAAACAGCATGCATATTAAACATGCCTAGACTATTTAGATGGAAGTCAACATCACCACAGAAGACGGCAAACTGTGGTGGTTGAAACACAACTACTCCACAAGCAGTGAAAATTGCATGTGTTAATTACATTGTCAATGTTGCAAACTCTTTATCTCACTTTCTGCTAAACGCTTGCTGTTCAGCCAGCTCCCTAGAAAACTGACATAATTAGAAGTACTCAGCACACGTGCTGTAAAGAGTTGTGTCAGTGTTACACACGTGGGATGACCTCTCTGAGTAAAACTAAGCACTTATCAGCTTTTGGATCAGCAAGGCACCCAAAGTGACCAACCAGTAAACTTCCAGGGACCAAAACTTGCAGCATTTTTCATATTTCTAGAAGAAATCCTAGAATCATTACAAACAGAAGAACCTACACCTTTTGAGTGTGAGTCTTTGTTTTATGTTTTTGCTTCGTTGGAGACTTCATGTACTACAGATTTTTGCAATCATAAACATAGTATTAGAGAATGTTTTCAAAACAGCAGCCAACAGAAATATGACACAAAATACTTACACCAATATAAATGGCCCATGATGTTATTTTCCCCAAGAGAATTAAAATAGATAAGAAGTTCTTTAAATATAAAAATACCTGAGTTTAATTGTTATTTTTTAAAGAGTATTACTTTTCTCAGTTAATAACATTTTGGCTAACCTAGAAAATCCCTGGTATGTAGGAATATGCACCGAAAACATGCCTGGTAGCACTATTTAAAACAACATAGTTTTATTCAAATTTTCTACTTCCAGTAATAAGGATGTGAAGAATAAAACTCAGAAATTGGGGGGGGGGGGGGGGGGGGGGGGGGAAGGGGGGGAGTTGTCTAAACACTGCCCTTTACGTTGAAAGGACACCGAAGGGCTGCGCACACCCAGCGCCCCCTCAGCGCTGAGGTGCCGTGGGGTTTCTGTGGAGGCGGGTGCGCCGGGCTGCAACGGGCAGCCAGACCCCACCAGCTCCCGCAGGGCACCCCGCGGCTGCGGGACCTGAGGTACCGCACCACCAGGGGAGGTCCAGGGGCACCGGCCAGGCACCCACCAGGGCCCTTGGCACAGGATTTACCTCAGCTACCCGTCTCGTCGGGGAGCGGGCCGCGCTCCGTAGCCCGTTTGCCGCTGGCAGGCGGGCTGTGCGGCGGGCGCGGCTGTGCCGCCACAGGTGCGCGCACCGGCGCTGAGGCGCTGTGAGGGGAGAGGGAGGGCGCCCCCCGCGCGGGCCGGACCCGCGCCCCGTGCTGCAGTTTCCCGCCGCGCCCGCGGCCCCTCGCGCACCTGCCCGCGCCCCTCGCGCGGGTTGCGGGAGCGCCGCGCGCACTGTCCCGCCCGCCCCTCACGCGGGGCCGGCAGCCGCCGCCGGTCCCCTGCGCGCAGCCAATGGGGGGCGGGCTGGGCGCGAGGGGAGCGGGGCCGCGCGCCGCCCGCCCGCCGCCGCGTGGCGCACCTGGCCGCGGAGCCCGGGAGGCGCCGAGGCCGCCGCGCAGGTCGGTGCCCGTGGGCGGGCTGCGGGGGGGGCGCTCGGCGGCGGGGTCCTGCCCCGGCGGGGGAGGGTCGGCGCCGCTTCCCGGGCGGTGCGGGCGTGCCCCGGGTGCGGGCTGGGCGGCGGGGCAGGGCAGGGCAGGGCGGCGCGGCGGGGCGCGCAGGCTGCTGGCGGCTGCTGCGGCCGCGTCCTGAGGGGGATCCCCCGCGAACCCTGCGCGGATGTGACGACGGTACCCGCTGCCTCTCCTTCTTTAAGTACTTTGCTCCTGCTGTGAGAGTTAAGGACTCCACACCGTTGGGAAGACTTTTAAATAGACGCGGCTCCTGTAAGTTAAATATTTATTCTCACAGCGAGCAGAGCCTTGAAACTTGAGTTCAACGAGCAGTTGGGCAAATAAACCGCTTTATTGACATAGGGCAGTCGGTCCGGAGACTCGGAGGCCAGCCCCGACAGCCGGTTGCATCCCGGTTCTCTCCCGTGGGAGTGAGGTGTACCTCCCCCCCGCCTCCGGCCTGTAATTAGGAATTAATCCAGTGAAGAGGTGCGTGGGGGAAATAAGATAGTTAAAAGGATATTCAGCAAAGAACAGCTGGAAGACGCAGCTGGCCGTTAGGGGCTTCTTTACCCGTGCAGAGATAAGGGCAGTAAGCGTATGAGGTGATGTCAAGTGATCCCCGGTTTCATCGTCCAGCACTCATGTCGTGCTGCTGCAGAAAAGAGACCTACCTCCCCCTTGACACTCACCAAAAAGATAAGGAATCACGCCTCTCTGCGTATGATCATTTGTTCAGTTTTGTTTTGCATGAGGCAAAATAGGTTGTTAAGTATTAATTTGGTAGGTTGGTAACTGCGGATCTGACTGTATGTAGGTGAAGTGCAGTATGTGCTTTTGGAGATTTGCATGTACAACACGTATTTCCAGAGTCATAAAGGTCTTTTGCAATTTCACGGTTTTAATTGCAGGGTTTGGGCAGGAGGGGGTACAGTGAGGGGCACTTCTCTGTGGTTTTCGTGTTTGGTTTGTTTTGTTTTAAACAAATATGTAGACAGGTGTATGAAGAAGGGCTTCATTCTGAAACTTGTGTGGAATTGCGGGAAGAGGGGAGAGGAAAGAAGGCTGTATTTCAGCTTTCCAGGTTTATTGATTTACTTTGCTTGTGTTCCTGAGTTTGACTCGGATCTGCTGTATGAATTTACTAAAACCAATACATCTTTCATCTTCCTTGTATCTTCCTGATAAAGAAATGCTTGGAGTAGATCTCAGCGTACCAGGAGGGTGAAAGGACAAATTGGGACAAGCCTAAGTAAATATGGGTTGTTTTTAAATGATACGGATTTACCCTCCATTTGCTGATAGTTCCAAATGGAAGCAATTTTAAGGGCCCCTTTGAAGCTGAAGAACACCCAGTGAAAGTCAGAGCAGAGGGAGAACTCAAATGAACCTTAGGTTTGTCTTCAGAACAAGTATAGCTTGGTACCAGGATATGAAGGGAAAATAATATGTAAAACCAACATAATTTGTAACTGATAAAATAATGTCAAGACCCTAGTAACAACGCTTAAACTGAGGGATAGCTCAAGACTGATCTCCATTGACTGATGATGTTTGTATCTGTTGTAGATACACGTGACGTGCCTGTAACTGTTTTCAACTAACGTTAGCATCACTTTTAAAAACTTCAATGCTTTATTTACCTAAGCCAGGTAATAATCAAGTGTCTTGGCAAGTATCTATAGCAGTTTAACTATTGTACATTTGGGACTCTGCCCTGTGGAAAGTGCAGAATTAAAGGGAGGGGACAGAAACTGAGATCTGTGTGGGTGAAGCATGGTAGGAATTGGGCTGGGAGCATTGTTCCCTGGTTCCATGTTTTCTTGCTGCTTTCATCTCCTGTCCCAAGAGGCTGAGGAATTAGAGGAATGGTGGCAGACGGCACGGCTTGCTTCGTAGTGCTCCAGCAACCCCATCTATATAAGGGCTGTGCTAGAAGCCGAGAGGGCAGGAAGAAACAGAGATGGGATAATAAGCACTATCTTCCCATCACTCCTACTGCATCTGATCTCACTTAGCCTGTGTTGACGTGGTACCAGCAGTGTGGAAAAGTGATCAGGGGTGGGTGTGTGTGTAAACGAAGAGAGAATACATCAGTGCAGGCATAGACTAGAGAAGTGCTTTCTGGGGTTTTGACTCAATTTTCCCTGATTCCTCTGTCACTTTTCTGTTACACTGAGTCTCTCTGTTACTCTAGACTGTCTGGCCAGGCTCTAAGGCAGCGTAATGTGTCTTAATGTGGTAGACTGTATTTAAATGGAGGATGGGAAGAGAACAGATGGAAGAGGGTAAGTGAAGACCTTAAGAATCACCTTCCCTGAATCCTTTGATAGAGTCAGCAAACAAGGGGGAAAGGCAGAGTGAGAATGTACTATAAGTGCAAAACATGGGAATAAGAAAAAGAACAAAAAGATAGCCACATTTTTTTTTTCTCCATGTGCAGCTTTGCTTCTAGCCCTCATTTACCTAATCTGTTTCCTGTTTGCCTCTTTCCGGTCTCTCTCTCTTCAAAACAAACAAACTCCCACAAAAACCTGTAAAGCACTTATCCCTAGACACTACTTTCACTCTTATTAGACTATTCAGAAACAGACCAGAAACTTAGTTCACTTTCCCCAGAGCTAGGGATTTGTTTCAGCCTTTCAGCTCAAACAAATGAGAGCCTTGACCTGGTAAGATTAGCAAAGAGCTATGCTCATACAGGTAACGCAGAGCCTCAGTGGGACTTTGCTCGTTAGCAAAAAAACCTCCACCTTCCCTCCTCCCCTCAAAAAAGATATTTACAGGAATAGGATGAAACCATTTCCTTGCCTTAGATGTCCATAGTATGTTTCAAAGGATTTAGTGTTTATCAAAGAAAATAAATGATGCATTAGGAAATGTGTTTTGTGATAGTGATCACTCAGATGCAGATGTGTTATAATTCAACATACTGTTGAATTATAAAATTCAAAATCAAGGCTTTTCTGCATTTTCTAGAAATACCTAATAGTGTAGAAATAGTAAGGACTTTCAGAAGTCGCTCTTCTGTTAGTGAAATTGGCATCATTCAAATCTTTGGAGATGTTTATCATCTCAGTTTGCCACTGCATCTTCAGAGTTCAGTGAATTCAACTTATTAAGGTATAATCCTGAAGTTCTCATAAGCTGCTGAATAAAGTTTAGCCTGCAGTGCCTGCCCTTGACATGCTTGATCAGTTACCAGAGTTGAGTAGATGCATACAAAATTATTTCGCTTCAGTAACTTGATCCCTTAAAATTTGGGAAGTTTAAGCCATGAACTATTTTTAGTTCTCTAAATTTTCCCCAGTTTGCTCTTGTCTATTCCGTGCTATCAACTCACCTGTTACTTTGAAGAGCTGAAGACACAGAGACTCCCGCCTTTGGGTAATCTGTTCTTTAACTTTGTCTGAGCACCAGCTCTGAGGTGATAACATGTCTTTGATAAGCTGTGACAGCTTGAATGTCTTCCTGCCACTCCTTTACAGCATTTTATAGTTGTTCTTCTTTTAAATAGGTGCACATTAAGCAACAAAATAAAGGTACTTTTTTTTTTTTGTAGCTAGATGCCTCTGCTTATATGTTTTAGCACAATGTTTTTATTTCAAGTTTCTTGTGACCTTGTAACATTACAGTTGCCTCCTGTTTCCCTGCATCTTCATGTGTTTTATTTGCTATAAAACCATTTCCCAATAGCACTTTGCTCTTCTTTGGCAATTCATTAATGCAAAGAACAAAGAAGTGAAATTATAAAGATAAATTCCTTTCTGAAAGAAACATATAAAGTAAATCCTAATGGCACTGTTGCCAGTCTAGGGCAGTTTGTGGGTTTTACATTTATACCGTGCATCTGCCAGGTTACAATGTAGTGGTTTAAAGGACTGTAAGTGTGACCTAGATTTTAAATTCTAATTTGATAACCTGTAAAGCAAGATTGTTAAGAATATTGTGTAGCTTACTAGTATTTCTGGAAGACCTGTAACCCAGAGCTGCTGAGGGGAGAGAACTGTATCTTTTCATACTGGAAATCAGTATCAAGGAGGAAAGATTTGGTGTCTTCACATGCATAAGACAGGACATTATTTCTCTACCAGATGATCAACAAACAAGCTGGGAGCCATTAGTTTTTCTCAACTGTATGTGATATATAAAATATATTCTTATATTTATTTTATATCTACATCAAAATGTGAGTTCATCTGTTTAGGTGAATTTTCCAGGTAAAACCTGAAGTAACTGGAGATGAAAGTTGAGAATTGAATACATGGAATTTGTGGTTTAGAGAGGGGAAAAGGTAAGAAACCTGACAGTGACCAGTTAGTATGTGGCAGACAACACATCTGGAATAGTAAATAAGGGATCTGATTTCCAAAAGTTGCAATAACAGAGTGTGAACTGCTAATTGTATGAGAGATCTTTTGCATATCACCCAAGGACATGGTGCTAAGTTGATGATGGTTTTTTGAAGCAGATGTGAATTTGGAGAAAACAGATCAGCAGGCCTGATCCTGCTTTGGCAAAATCTTGAATTAGGCTGGATGAGTGAAATAAGATTGAATGCTCCAAGTCAACACATGCTGGATAGAAGAAAACAGACAAGTCCAAAGCCTGGCTTTATTACAAGTGTTGCTTATCAAATGCTGACTGTGAGTCTTGTTTTACTAGAGCAACGATGTAATGTGTATTAATATTCATAGAGAATGATTCACTTGTTGGTTATGTCTTTGTACCCTTTAAGATCAACAGATTGTATGCCAGTTAAAGTAATTATTAAAGATAAATTTAAGCTGCTTAATTCTAACCTGGGTTTCAAGCGCTGACAGTATGGGAACTGCTGTTTTACTTTATTGTCTTCTGAAAACAAATGTGGTTGGTCTCCACATTCAGAGGTGACTTAGCTGGGGATGTCTTCCTGTTTCTGTCTGTACTGCTCGTACAAAGTCTTTTTGTTTTGTTTGTTTGCGCTATTTTCAACCCAAAGTTTATTTCAGAAGTCTTAGTTTGACAGGGGAAAGTATTTTCCAAGTGTCTCTTGAATATAGTGAATCACACTTTTTATTCCACTACAATACAGTGCAGATGGTAGCATCTGCTTTAATAACACATAATCAGAACATCTTATTCTAATGACATTGCAGTAAGATTTATGAATATGTTTCTGTGATGGTGATGAACTAATGCATGTAATCCAGTCAGCTCCCAAACAGAAGTATTTTGATGTTTCACTCCAGAAAAAACAGTTTATCTAGCAAAGACCTTGATGAGGTAAATCCAGTATTTTAAATAGGAAACCAGCACAAACCATCCTGGGAAGCAAAGTTTTTGCATTTCTCCAGGATGGTATTTGCTCTGTGCAGTATTGGACAGAAGATGTATTAAGATCTTCTTGCATAAGACTTCTCAGTCTTTTACTTAAAATGTTCTATCATTCTGTAGTTCATAATTAGATTTCTGTTAAATCATCTTTGTCCTATACATTCAGCACCTTGGTGACATTCCAGCCAATGTTAGCCTACATACTACTATAAATAAGCTCTTGGGATTTGGAAGTAGGTGATCCAAAGCGGTGCCTTCCGACCTCAGCTATTCTGTGATAACACTCCCATATGCTTCATGAAACCCTTCTCATTAGGTTTAAGTGCAAGTCTTCACAATGGAATTAACAAAAGCTCTTACCTGAAATGTAGCGTTAATTCCATTCTTTTTTTTTTTTGATGTGGAAAACCTCTTTTTCAAGCTTTAATGCCCAACTTAAGGTATGAAGTTGTCCTTTGGATTATTTATGATTGTAACCTCTCTATATACTTTGTAGTGAGGGTACAACTGAGAAATCACATAAGCATGAATCTTCTTCAGTGGCCTTACCGTCAATTCCTAAACAGTTTCACTGACAGATTTATCATCACCCAGCAGACCAGGAGAAAAAATGGCAAAACAAGTGCCTGGATCTTGAGATGTGTTCAGGACATGCATTAACAACTTCAGAAACTGTGAGACTGTAGGAAATGTGCTAATAGCTTTAGCCCAGATATGCAGACATGGACCCCAGCTATCTTTGTTGACTGTCCATTACACCTACTTACTACTAAAAAAAAATTCAAACAACAAAACAAACAAAAAACCACTCCCCAAAACAAACAAAATAACCCTCCTCTAGCTGAATTTAAGGTACATTTATGCAATTGCTATGTAAGCATGTATACATATATAAGTAAAGCATTTATTGTAAGCTCTTTTGTGGTATGTATGATACGTACTTTAATAATTGTTTCAAAAAGGGAAGAAGAACAAATCTTAAAATTCAGAGGCTAATTATATGGACCAGAAACACACTGGTTGTAAAATATCAACAAAAGTAGGATATATAATTCTTTTAAATAATGTGTTCATTTCATCTGAAAAAAAATCAAAAAGTTAAGTGAATAGTGTTCTTGAAAGTAGTCTTCTGTAATGAAAAGTATATATACAAAATATTCTAGTGTTAGTACAGATTATCTTAAACCTGAAAATCTCACTCATAAAGATTATATATGATTAGTTAAATATTTCTTGAATTAAAATATCCTTCAGTGTAGGAAGCTGAATGTATCCATAGTAGTAATTTTACCTGAAACTGGAAAAAGCCGTTTATGGTCTGATCTGGCAAACTTCATGTGTACAAAATGAAAATCATATTAGAACCTTTCCTTACTAGAAGAAAGGAATTGTTATAACAAGCTTTTGTGCAAGAAAAGATCTGTTCTGGCCTGCTTTGCAGAACATACTGTAGTGTTGTGAAAAATACTTAAGTCTACAATTAGAATTAATTAATTAATTACCTACACATTATCCAGTGCATGCAACGTTTCATAATAGTTTTAGATTAGGCTAAGGATTAGAAAACTGTTGCAAGAATTGTGGTCCAAATCTGGTTTGCTTTGATTGTAGTCTCCATTTTAATTAGGAAATTTGGTAGCAAACAGTTTCATTTGTAAGTTTTGAAGCCCAGCAGGTTCTTGTTTCATATAAACTACTTGCAAAAGGACAGACTGTAGAAGAGTGCATTTTTTTTTAACATGGGGAGAGGAGTTTGCATACAGAGTAAATTATTTGGTACAAAGGGAATTCATGCTCTTGAATTAATATAGTTTCGATTCACCAGCCATTTTGTTAGTTTTCTATGTAATCAAAGCTTCTGATTATCCAGGGACTAATTGTGAAGAATTGACTAGCAGCTGCTAAGTTCCTTTGGAAACCCAGATTTGGGTACTTAGAAACAGAGGTTTGAAATTACTTGGGACTGAAAAACTACCATGCTAGGCAGCTTGCCAAGTTTGCCCAGCAGTATGTTTGTAAATATCATTTTACAGTGAATGTATATTGTTTGCTTTCCTTAACTAATAAAGTAAACAGTATTGTTTCTGTCACGCAGCAAAAATATCCCATATGCATAAGGACTAATAAAGAAGAAACAATTTCGTTGTGACAGAGCAGTGTTTCAGTGTTTAACATGATTGTATTTTTCTTTTCAAGTAGGAAAAGACTGGATATTTTTTTGAATTAGTAAAACTGTTTCAAATATTTCCACTGCAAGTTTTTGAGGACCACTGAAACACAGGGGACTAAATCACTCATATATATAATAGCAAATAAAATTTTACTTACAAATTTAGTATGAAATATAAAGATGTCATGATCACCAATACGGGAGCAGACTTTGATCCATTTTCTGAAATAAACTGAAGAAACTGACAGTGAATTCTGACTTCCTTTTCTCTCCTAAAACAGAAGTAAAACGATCAATTTCATCCAATGGACAGTCATTTGAATAGCTCAGTCTTTTTTCTGTTGTTTTTATTTTGATTTTTGTGCACTGTGACTTGGCCCGAAGTGCTAGAAAGTTCTGAGCTATTTTTCATACAGACAAATTAGCCAGTAGCTGTTGGGATTAGAGGACTTTGCAAGTCATTAGCCTGAAATAATTTCATTGTGTGATTGTTTTAATAAACAGGCCCAATAAAGGCATTGTTGTCAAACAGTAAAATACCAGATTAAGTTATTAATCAGGAACCTTCATAGATTTATTCACAGTTGGACCAAATATGAGTAGTAAGCCTTTCAAACAGTTCTGAAAAGCTGCCAAGTCTTAACATGAAATACTCTGAAGTAAAGCAGGATGCGTAAAAGCCTGCATCCCCTCAGGTGACATTGCTGTTTGGGACTGTGACGCTGTGCTTTAGGACTTCTGGCCTTGCTATAAAGACATTCAGGCCCTTTAAAGTAATACGAGAATTCTGTTTCATTTGTCTGCTATGTCAGGGCAAAGGTGTCTAATCCATTTATTTCAGAGCCAGCAAAAGTTGACTAACTTTATATATTGCTTCAGGTACCATTATACTCTAGCACTGGCAGTAATAACTGTAATTTTTCTGTTTGTTTCAATCAGATGGAAGAATTTTTGTTTGGACTGGAAGTAACACAGTAGTACAAATTTTAGGGCTACAGTTTTATTTTTTGGCAAATACTTCTGAGTCATTTTTCACGTTCAGGTAGTTAATTAAAATACTTATCTGGAAATAAATCTAGATAAATCCTATGTATGTTCATTATAATGGTTTAACTTCTATATTTTTCATACCCTAAAAGTAAAGGGAGTTCACTATTAAAAGAGAACAAAAGTGACCCTGTATACATACCCAGCTGATGAATTATGCTGACAGCATCCTGAACATCAGATGTAAATGTGTATATAAAAACCAGAAGAATACTGAGTTTATGAATGGGTCTGTTTCTAGATCTAGTTCTTGCATTCAGTTTCTGTTAAGAAAGATGTTTTTTAATTTGCAAAACTTCCAAAAGCTTTTTAGATTAAGTGTCCTAGCAAACCTGTAAGCCAAAATGACTAACCTGGAATATGGTAGCTTTGAAGGCTCATACATGGAACCAGTTTTAATGAGCAGTTAATCACTTCCTGGAAATTATGTATAGTTTTTAAGTTTTGCAAATTGGAATAGACATTCTGATACATGGAACTGTGGCTGTGCATTTTCTTCTCTTAGTCCTACATATCATGCATATTCTATAAGGAGATACTTAAATTGATTTGACTTACCCTTGATAACATGCTTTGACACTGCAACTTGTTCATTTTACGTTTGTATTGAACTGAGAATAACTGCCTTGAGATGGTTGGCAGACACAGCGTGATGGGCTTTGTGGTTGGTGAGAACCTGTGAATGCCTAGCACGGTCAATAATAAAAGGTGCTACATACAACAGTAGACTTCCAGGATCTCTGTTGTATCCTGGGCCATCAGATCTATCTACTTAATGGAAGCAGCATGGTGGGCACTGCAGAACTCTTTCGTAAGCCTACAAAAAGTAGGCTTGCAAATGCTCAAAACTGGGTATAGTTACCTGAAACTTGCTTGTTTCAGTTGTGGTAGCATGCATAGATGAATGTGAAGTAGAAAAGCTGAGCGCTTGGGTGGGTTTTCAGTGTGGTGATTCTGTTAAGATCCTTTGCTAGGTAAATATTTTTCCTGTGAGCTCCTCCATAGAATGGGTCATTGAGGAGACATATGTATCTAGTCATATGTTCATTATGGGCTGCTTCGGTTTCCCTCTAATGTCAGGTTCTGGTTTCAGTGGGTGCCTAATCTGTCCCTAGTCTTCTTGGTATTCGTTGTTTTTCCAATACTGGAAAAAAGAATAAAAGATGTCATTTTTTTCTTGCCACCTGTGATGTTTCTTCAGCTGGGATATATTACAAGTTTCTCTCACCTATGTGAATCTTAAAAATATTAAATGTTGCTTTTGGATATCAAGTTACTGTTGTGTCTGTCTTGCAACATTGCCTCCCTGTATAATGCTTTTTTCTCATTATTAGAAAATTCTGTTAATCCACTAAGCGTGGAAAATAAATATGATAGGAAAATATATCATTCTCTGATATAGAAATCAGTTGTGGCGCAATGTTTGATACAGCTACTTCCTTACTTGTTGGCCAGTTCTGCAAGGAGTAAAATGTCCCATATTCTAAATAATGGAGGAGCAAAATCAACAAAACGTGTCATTTTAGATCAGGATTTAACTTGCCATGGAGAATTTTTGCCTCTTAGTTATACCTATTCTTTAGGCAGAGAAAGAGAAAAACCTTGAAGACAGCTTTTTCCAAAAATATTTTCGTTGATCTTCAGGAAGCCATCAATACAAGAATGATATTTTTTTATATATATAAGCATGGGCATTAACTGACACACCTGTTAAAATTTGTTTTCATTGATGTGATGAGTAACGTGGGATATGGTGCTTTTTATAGTGATCCATTTGTTGTTCCTGGTTTAATGCTTTTAATCCAAGCAGATTAGTTATGTTTCTAGCAGAAGTATATTTTTCCTTTCTTTTTCACACACACTTCCCTCAAAATAGGTACTGGAGGTTAAATTTATACAGAAGTACTTGATACTGTCAGTTCCTGTTAGTGTGAATTCAGCTTGTTAGTTGTGTTCACAGGTGCAGGGTGGGTCATATTAGATCAGCCTAGCAGTGTTTCCAGTTATTTATAAATTGCTGCACCAAATGTTTCAAAGAGGGAACAATACTAATATGAAATTAAATTTTACAAAGTCAAAAAAACTGTCCTTTCAGTATTTGTTTTTAAGCCTTATGTCTAATGCTGAGTTTAGACTTCACAAAAGTCTTCATATCACATTGATATCAAGTTAAGGCAGATTCAGGACAGAGCTGTATAACCTGAGTAACCCAAGAGTAGGTCATTTCATAATGAGAAATAATCTTAAGAAATATCTTTTAATTTTGTCTGTGTTGGACTGTTCCTCTATGTAGTCTAACCTGTGTAGTTCTAAAAACTAAGCCAGTTGGCTGAAGAGTTTTTGCTTTTTGTTGGCAAAGCAGCTGATTTTTACAAAGATCATGGAACCAAAGAAAATGGACACTGAGCAGATTTGAAAATTGGACCTCCTTACATTTCTTTGAGATATCAAATCTTCTGGCCCTGTGTTAGCACTGGCCTGTTTCAATCAAACATCTGTGTTTTCAGACTGATACTCCAAATGGTACCTGCGTAAGTTAATGCAAAATCTTTTGTTTCATAGTGCTCATAAATACTTCTAGTATGTGTATATATATATATATGTATACACACACACACTACTATATACTCATATATACTATTAGTATCCCTAGTGGGATTTATATACATGTACTTAATAGATTAATAAAGTTATTAGTTGTGCTTGTTCTGCTGAGTTTGTTCTGTAACAGCATAATGGGCAAGAACAATGATTTCCATTTAAAAAACTTCCTGAAATGCAGAAAAGTGAACAAAAATTCACTAGAATTTTCTGTAAGGGACTGGTGTGATCCAGTAGGTTGTCATGGCCAGGCTGAGAAGCCTTTTTTTCAGAGAGATTTGAAAGAGCCTGGGAACTATTTATGAACCATAAGAAATGTTATTCCTAATTCACAAGTTTTAAAGAATGTTTTTTCCAGCAGTATAGTTTGTCTAAATTTTTAGGATTTTTACAGAGGATAATTTTGTATACTTCTGCTAATCATATATACCTAATCTCTCATTCTGTCAAGGTCTTGTCTTCCGTTGTACTCTAGGGCAAAGAGTTCATTGGTGCATGAATTCTGTGTTTACTTTTATTACCATTTCTCACCTTTCAATTTACTAGAGCATGAATTTACTTTCACAGGGTCATTCATTGTATCATTTCGCAGCTTGTTTTTAAACTCTTGCATGTTTTTGCTGGTTTGGTTGTGGTTGGTTGTTTGGTTTGGGGTTTTTTTTTTTTGGGGGGGGGGGGGAGCAGGGCAGGGGGTGGGGGGAAGGGATGCAGTTTCCCAGGCGTTAGATGTTAACCTTCATGGAAGAAAATTTGAAGCTGTGACCTTGAGGCCAGTGAATAACTCGGATTAGAAGGGAAAGAAAAAACATATTTTATTTTGAATGTCAGAATTTTGGGGGTCTAACTCTTCTTAACTGTAATACCTTTATAACTAAATCTGACTTTTGTATCCCATTCATCTTTGCATTTATTTTAAGACCAGCAATGTTCTCATTTTGGTTTGGAAACTTTCAAGTATTCTACCAGGTAATGCTTTATTCAGTTGAAGTTTACATTCAAAGCTTTTATTCATTGCGTTTTTTTGTAATTTTAACTAGCTCGAAATTGGAACTAGTTAGAAGACAGCTGAACTAAAATAATTAGAGTGGGTTTTTTTCAGTTAATACAATAGTAAATAATGAATGGCATTTTGGTTTTAAAACTTGCAAGTTTGGACGCTACATTTCCCTTTATACTCTGTATAACAGAAAACTTAAAATATCTGATAACAATTTAAAATTTAAGTTATGAAGTGCTTTTTTACACTTTTATGAACAATGTTTAAAACAACACTGAAGGAGTGGAGGGTTTTGTACAGTTGATAGAACTGCTATACCAGGGAGCTGAAGAAACCTCACTTTGCACATGCCATTCTGTCAGCATCAGCTTTGTAATATAAGGATGAGACTTTGTACAAACATGAGTCAGGAAATTTGGTTATGGTACCAATAGCAACTGTAACTTAATACCCATGAGTCCTGTGGAGGAGTTACTATGAGGTGATTTGTGTTCCTAAAGCATCATAAATTATCAGTCAGATCATTTACCATATTTTTTAAGTACTTACTTTTCCCTTCCCTCTCCCTTCCCCCAAAACTGAAATTCAGACTTGTGTTAGCAAACTTAATGGGTTTATTTTTGAAAAAAGATGTTTGGCTTTGACTTTGCTCCATCATAATGCATTAAATTTAACTACATTCAGTTCCCTTCATATTTTAAATCAAATTATTTAGTATAATATGTTTAAAAGCAGCATAGCTCTTACTGCTTGTCACACTAACTTTTAGCAGCCGCACACAAACATGGTGGTTTTACAGTGCCAGAGTAATACTCAGCCGCTTGCATAAGTTAGTTTAGCTTGTTTAGTTAATGAGCTTAGTTAGCTCATTTTCATCATAGAAGCGTTGTACTAGTACTGTGCTTCACCTAAGGATGTCCCATCACATAAGGACTCCCAGCTACCAGTTCTGCCATCAACCTGAGATAGTTCAGTATCGGGTCTTTGTTCAGTTTTGACTGATCTGTATTTCTCTATAGAGCTTCCTCCTCCCCCGTAGTGTGGACCCTTTACAGTTTCTAGCTGAGAATAAATATATTTTTAAATTCCCATTCTAGTTATTCTTTTAAACACCACCACCACCACGCCCATAGTCTTGTTTTCATTTATTACATAAAGGTAATCAGTGAACAAAGGACTCTATTTACTATCTTCTGTCTATTCCAATGAAGTATATGAAGGGGAAATAGAGCAAGTAGTGCCTGTATTAACAAATAAATCAAATTTAAGCTGTAATCTGATGAATAGGATTTTTGGCTGGATAGTTCTGGAGGATGCTGTATAAGTAGTGTACCTTAGGCAGTCATTCTAGTGATCATCGGAAATTCTTCTGTTCCCAGCAGCTGTGGATGGTTATTTAGAACTAAGGATTAACTTAATTAGAGAGGTATGCCAGGTTCTAAAAGGCCAGGATCCAAATATGTATTTGTAGCTTTTGCATGTGATGGTGTCATGAGAACTTCGGAGCCAGGTTGGAGAGATGAATCAGCAGCTGCGTTCCTGTGGGGTGACAGGATACAATACAGCTTGTGGCTGGGGGAGAAGCAAGGTGGGAAATGTCAGGGGTGGAAATTGTGCACATTTGTTCATACCAGCTCAAAAGTTTTCTTGCAGCTGAAGAAAGTGTGGAGGACTTCTGAGGCTTACCTAAGCCACTTGATATTTCATTGTACCGTTAAGTACAAAACAATGTGATACTTTAATTTGAATCTTTAAACAGTTTACAAACTTGTATTTATTAATTCCAGAAAAAAAGGTGGTGGTAGTTATTTATTAGCTGTGACTTCTAAATGTATGAGGAATCTGTAGGCCACCCAAAGCATTGATATTTAGGCGAGATGTGGATTTCAAGAGTTCTTGTCAAAAACCACACCCCTCTCCTTAGCTGATAAAGTTGGCAACCTCATTATTACAAGCAACCTTGGAAAAACATCTGACTTACAAGTTGCCTGAATGTTCACTTTCTTATCTCTGGACAGCTGCTGGTTCAAGGCATCATGAAAGATTCAAATTTAATTAAGGCTTTTCATAATTCTGAAGACCATCTTGCTCATAGTGAATATGTCTATTAACTATTATGTTCTTTTTGGACACAGTAAGCTATAGTTTTGCATACAGAAAATAGGTTAAGAAATTTGCAAGGGATATTGGCTCTAAGTACAGTAGTTCTACCAGAGATTTTTCATTTTATTTAAAATGCAAATCTTAGATTGGGATATAGGGTAAAGCTAGCTGAGCAAAATAAATCTGAGGCATTCCGACCAGTTTGCTCTGTCTGCACTTCCTGGAAGATCTTATTACTTAGGTAATTATAATAAGCAGGGTTGCAATATCTTTATCTGTGGGCTGGGCTCTAAATTAGTATGAGTGTGTGGCTTAGAAGGGATGTTAATAATTTAGACTTGCGTCTGCTTAACAGTAAAACTTTGGCTATTAATAGTGAGAAATTTTTAGTGATCAGGCAAAAAAGTAAATTATTTTCTTCTTAGGGACCTGGAAAGGTGAGTAGATTGTTTTTTTTTATTTTGCTGGTATATAAATTAATCTAATAAATCCTGAAGGTTAGAATTTACTAACATCAAATTTTGTACTGTAATGTTAGAAATAGTTTTTGTTCAGTCTTTACCAAAGCTGAAAAAACTTATTTTTCAAAATACATGTATATTTTTATATAGGTAGATAAGTCATGATGTTATGCATTTGTTGATACCATTCAGGAATGAAAACTGTATAAGGAGCTGCAATTAAAATACCAACAAATAGATGGATCCGGTTTGAGGCACTCGACATGCCTTGGGATTGATACAGGTGTCTTGTTATTTAATAATAATAAAAAAAAATCCACAATTGCAGATCGTTCTATAGAACTAGATCAGAAATAGTAACTGAAAGCATATGAGATCTAACAAGCTATTTTCATAATACTGCTTAGAGCAGGCAAACTGTAAGAAGGGAGTGTCTGGGAAAGTAAGACTTGCCTGAAGCACAAGCAACAGGTCTGTCTAGAAAAAGATGTCAAGCAAGTAATATTACATTATTGCTCTGGAGCGAAGAACATTGCTTTTATTAATAAATCGTTTCATCAGCAGGTTTTACTCTATCTTAATGCATTTAAGTAGCAAATACACTGTGGATACAGGTGAGAAAACATGCAGAGTGTGGAGGCTGGGAGGAGATTCTAGAAAGACTTCGTTCACGTGGTGCTTTTCAGCAGAACTTTGTGGTTTGTGCCAAGGTCTTGATTGAAGGTTTTTCTATAAGTAAAATTTCGAGTTTTTAATGTAATGTATCAGCATTTTCTGTAACTTTTTTACTGCAGATGGTCAAATACTATATGTGATGTTTAGAAAGAATGGTAGTCCTGTGTTTCTTGTTAATAAGAGCTGTGTATTGCTGTAGCCACTTAAAGCATGCAGAGCAGCAGCTGGCAGCACAAGTAAGAGCATGCAGTGCAATCTAGCAACAGAAACTCTGTGCTGTTTTTAGTATGTTTCACTATTTTCCTCCCTTTTAATTTTGAGCCACTTTAATGTCCTGATTGACCAACACAGCTGGTGGCCATAGATTTCTGGGGGAGTGGCCGCTGGCCACATCTGCCAAAGGAGCAAGGTAGCCTAGGTGTCTTTTCGGCACCTGTTTACTGTAGGTGGGTTTCCTTTCTCTCAAATAGTTATTGCCTATGTTATGGTCACTTTGAACTAGGGGAAATATTGCAAGGAAAGAGGCTCATTGCAGTTGATAATCAGGTATCTCTAAACTACTTAGTGAATCTACTAAGTTACAGATAAATGTGACAACAGAAAATGGAAATCTACCAAAACCAACAAGCTGACGCAAGGGACTAGAGGGAGCGTCTGTAAAGTTCACATGTGTAAGCGTTCTGAAATTTTAGGTTTATATCAGCTGACTTAATGACTTTCCACATTATTCTGAGCATAATTTTATTTATTTCCCATACTATTACATCAAATATTTGGGTCAGATGCATTTTGGTGAAATTCAGTTACATTTAGTATTGTTCATGCATAAATTCTGTTTTGACAAAAATGGAGAGGCCAAACCCAACCATTCAGTTACATTAATCTTTGCCTTGGGTGACACTAAAGATTTTTCTTTTGTTTTCTGAGATTGCGTTCTGATACTGCTCTTCAGATCAATTTGATCTGGAGTTAAATAATGGTTTACCCATTATGACAAGCTATAAATGGCAGAGCTGGAATTAGAACGTAGTAGTTTCTGACTCTTATTCCTACATCTGTCCCTCTAGATAGTGGTGTTATATACATTGACTAGAATGGACATAGGATACACACCTTATTGATAATACAGAGATTATTAATAAATTAGCTTTCTCTGTGTATATTTCACCAGCACCATGGAGAAAAGCCCGCATCTCTGGATTCTTAGTGTGTAATAGAAGCAAATAATTTTGACTTGTTAGTAAAAATTTTCCATTGCACTGAACTATTACTGAGATTGAACATTTCTTATGATGCAGTAATTTGGACTGAGCCTTAAGTTTGTTTTTAGGTTGTTTTTTTTTCTCCTCATGGTCCCTCTGAAACAAAAAATGAGTAAACTTTTATTTTAAAGCTGACTTTATCTTCTGGATGCTGATTCTACGTTCTAGTGTTTAGGCAGCCTCCAACTAAGAGAGTAAATGTGGGTGGTTTAGCTGTCGGTCATGCAGTTGGTCATGGTGGCCAATGTTGGATGACCATAGTACAATAATATCTTTGTCTATGTAAGTTGCCATTACAGATTACTGTAATATGTATTTAAATTCAATTTAATTGAATTCTTAGCATAGGTAAATGAATGATAAATACAGATTAGTGACATTTCAGTGGCATTGGAATAATCAGCCACACAAACATGAACATTGCCAATACACTTATCTACAGCCTCCACCATTTGAAGGATACCTCTAGCCATTGTCAGACAAGTATCTTTTGTGCTGCTTAGAAATCTGTTAAAATTGAACCAGCTTGAATCACAGATTTTAAAACTTGCTGTATCAGAAGACTGAATGTCAGAAGACTGAATTGCAGCCTTCATGGAAGAGAAATCAAAATTCTGTGACCCTTTTTAAAGGCTTTTTCAGTGTTTTGAGTTGTATGTTAGAGCACTGCAAATATTATGCAAAAGTACAATCCCTTTACGTTGCTGTGTGAGCACTGGTTTCATGCTTCAGCAATGAGTGATGTGCAATAGGGCCAAAGTGGCTTATGTCAGAGAGATTTTCTCACTGGCAGTGAAATGGACAGCGTAGATTCTTTTCCCCTTTCAAATGTAATCTGTTGACAATAGTGACTTGACTAAGAGTCCAGCAACATGAACTCACAAGTGGAGACTAATTTTGGAACATTTTGTTTGTTGTCCTTAACGTCAGATGGGAATATGGATGTCTTTAATCCAGGTTTAGAGTGGCAGCAGTAACTGCATATTTGGGGCATTTTAGTTACTGGAACTGAAAGAACTGTATTTTCAGTGTCATGAAAGAAGTGGTAGAAAGTTTGTATGGTGGTATAGAAAGGAGGAGTAAAACTGAATTCAGAACTGTCTTTACTCCCAAGGCAGCAATCAAAAAGCAGAGCTCTTAGAGAATTCTGCTTATAGGTTAAGCATGTTTTTCACGATGTGTTCATTCCTTCATTGAAACCTAGTCAATCGTCTTTTTCCCCACAGTGCAAAAGGTTGAAACACACTGAACTTTGAATCTAGGAAACCATTGTTAAGGTTGAGGGGTAGGAGAATGTCAAGCTTCCAGTATTTGAGATTGTTTGGTTTTGTTTCCATCTGCATTTCCTTGTTTTAGTAAAATATGTTTAAATAAATAAATACATAATGGATGAAAAACCTCCGAAATCCCAAATCATCTATCAAGAATAGGAACAATTTTGTTAGTTTTCATATTATTAGGCTGTATTTTTGCTAGTGTGGACTTTTGCTTCTGTAGCTTAATTTATAATACAACAGTGACATTTTTCTGTAAGGTCTGATTTAGTGTAATACATGTGGTTTCATCTGTCTTTTCAGCAGAAAGAGTAAAGGTCTGAAGAAATCACAGATGATGGCTTCTGATGCTAGTCATATGCTGGAAGCAGCTTTGGAGCAGATGGATGACATCATTGCAGGTATAATAATGATTTATTTTTCACCAAACATTTTTGAGATTAACTTTTTCTCTCCTCCAATTTTCATATTTGTTTGAGGGGGTTTTTTACTTTTTAATTATTATTCTGAATTTTTCAAGTTCTCTGTGACGTGCAGATTTCTCTGGTTCAACAGTTATATGAAGGAAATTTAAAGTAAAATAAAGGAAGAAAACCCACAATTCCACCTTAGCCATGCATACTGAAGTGAAAGATTTACTTTACTGTAATGCTACATGGTAGTTTAAACACACCCTAATTAATGTGGTAACATTCCATATTGTATGTGTTAAGTTTTTTATATCAGCGTGTCTTTGAAAATTTTTCACCTAGGCTTCCAGTTAGCTGGATAGTATATATCTGTATTTTACGTGCACACAGAGAGAGATATATAAATATATATATATATAAATACACATAATTTTCTTTATTTATTATGTATATTTTTTAAAATACCTTAGTTATTAATCTTCACAGCCTAGTAAATTAGAATGAGTATCTTTCTCTTGACATTTATATCCAGGAGTGGAGCTATGAATTTCTTTTTACATAGCTGTCCACTAGAAAGGCATATGATGTGAGACAGAATTTAAAGTCTTTTGGTGTTCTCATGATAAGGCAATTAAAAGCTTTTCTCTCAACATTACAGTATCCAAGAAGAGAAGTTGATTTCTGTGGTTAGGACGCAGTAGCCTTGGGGTTTGTGTTCACACACCATTCAGTATGAGCTCCTAAAAGAAGTATCTGGGTAGGGCCATGATCTCACCTGTGCACAATAGCAAAGCATTCCCTAAAGCTTTATAAATTTAAATAGTGACACCCATGCTGTGCCTTCTTTTTTTTTTCCCAAGTGATGAAGAAGATGACATCAGCCTCTTGTTGCTGCAGTTGTGCTTCTTCCTGCTCTTTTTCCTGCTCTGCTAGTAAAAATTTATATCCAGAGACCAATGTGGAGCTTCAAATATTACCACCAGACTAGCCGTGATTAGGCAGGAGGTCATTGTCCAGGATTTTTAGTTTAAGCAATCTCTAGATTATTTTTTTCCTCATCCACATGTGAGTGTTCGCTTTATTCTAAATGTACAAACTTTAACAGACTGCCAAGATACACAGAAGTGTAAATGTGAATATGTGATAGATGTAACTCCAACAATAACTCTTCACGCCAACAGAACAAGTTCCAGGCAAACAGCAAAATTTAGATATGTATTTCCTTCCCTTCTTTTTCTGAATGCAAATCCTTATTCAAACAAGATTTTAACCAATAGGAGTTAATTGCTTTTTTATTTTTTTACCTCTTACAAAACACATAAACAAATAGTCAGGGAAGCATTGGACTTCCCTCAGATATGTAAAGAGAGAAGAAAAGCAAGTCACAAACCATAATCCATAAACTAGGGAACTGAAATAATTTCTTAGCCATTGCAAAACTTGGGTTATGATCCTGGCTAGTGCTATAAAATAACAAAAGTAATATAGAAGCCCATGTCCCTTTAATAATGCTATAGAATCTGCGCTCATGGATTACCTGCATACATAAGGAAATTTTAACTCAGTGTCTCTGTTCTGTGATGATTTTACATAGCCCAGCACACATTGTTGATATCATGGATTCACTGATGATTCCATTCTTCAGAAGAATTAAGAGAAAGGAAACCAGACATATTCTATTTAAATTGATTTTCAGATTAGACAGTAATTTTCTTCCAGGAGTTGTCAGAGCTTTGTGGGGTGTCATAGGATTTAATCTGCTTCAGTCTTTTCTGTTAATAATATCATGCTTCCAACATATCTCAAATTGTCCAGGATCTCCTCTTATGAGCAATAAAAGACCATGTATTCAACAAACAGATCTATCACTTTGCTTATCTGAGCACTGCTGTGTTTTGTTTAGAAAAAAATCCAGTTTTACTTGAAGATGCCATTTCATATTCCCTTCTGAAAAGTTTTGCAGACTTACAGGCTGTATGGTTTTTCCACTGAGAGGATAACATTGCTACTCAGTAGTGTTTCCATGAATGGAAGATCTGAGAAATGGTTGTTGTGAGGCTAGTTCTGGGTAGGACAATAGTTGTTTAGTGTTGGGTATTTTTTCCAAGGTATGGAAAGATAGCCTTGTAGTATTTGGCATAACTGATTATATGGCGAAGTATGACTGCCTAAGAAAATAACGTATTCTAGTTTCATGGTAGAAAAATATTTGAGGTCAGAAGCTGGGGTTGATTTTTGTTTGTTTGTTTGTTTTTTATATTCTTTTCCTTTTCCCCACTCCTTTTTCAGATTGTTGGTGTCCATAGTGTTTTAGGGCTTAATCTTGATAAATAAAGAATAGAATAAAATTGTTCCAGGCTTCCAAACAGCATGGCTTTACCTCCCTCACTTAGTTGCCGTGATGGTGGAGACAGTGATAGTGAGAAGCGAAGCAAATGATGAAAGACTTACTCTGTGTGAAGCAGCACGTTCCATGTCCCTTTCACAGCTGTTTTGTAGTGGTATTGGTGCTCTAAAACAGAAAGGTTCAGGCAGGTTTGTTTCCACAGTGCACGGGTAGGTCACGAGCAAAATGGCAACCTCTTCAAGAGACTTGACTTTATGACTTCACACTACTTAGATTTTTAAGTTTCATGCCCACTGATATTTATTATAATAGAGAAAACAGGCTTATATAAAGATTTCTAATGGGAAAAGAATATTCCCAGACAATGCATCTGTCAAGTCTCCATCAATGTTAACGGAATACTTCTCATATGATTTCAGATTTGTATCTACCTGTACCAATTTAAAAAATCATATTGATTTATCCCTTTACTTATTTTTAGTTATAACATAAAGTAAAAGCTCAACTGCCTGAGAAAATTGTTTATCTTATTTATATATTTATTTGTTATTTTCCATTACTATAAATAGACATTTTTAAGACGTTAAGTCCGTTTTGGTTGTTCTCCTCTAGCCAGTTTTCTGTGTGTTCCAGAACTGTTTATTGAATATTCTGGTATGATTGAAGGACCAAATATATCTGCTGGAGCCTATACTTGGATACAGTTGTTAACCCAATTTTTCTTCTCAAATTGAGGAACATAGTAATTATTCGAGTTTGATTCTCTCTAATTCAATCCAGTAAGCTTCTGCGTGCAGTTTGGGCAAGGACTGGAAAACAAGAATATTCTCTTGGCCTGTATGGCAAGAGGACAAATAAGGTAGGAAGCTCCTTCAGGAGGAGGACTGGAGTACTATCATGAAACAAACCAGGACTAAGAGTCTTCCATCTGCAAATTTGTATGTACCATAATATGCAAGTATCGAAGAAATCCTTTGTGCAAATGCAGCTGCTTTTAGACTGGAAACACCAAAAAATCAAATGTTCAGAGCTTGTGCTATTTTCGCAGTATCCAGATTCTGTGGGTATCTCTAGGCAGTACTGGATTTGAGACCAAGGCTAAACTTCACGACTGTTGGAAACTTATGTAGCTGATGAAAAAGATGATTCCTTTGGAATGAAGCCTGAGTGGATGCTAGGAGAGCTATGCACTTCTCTTGGCCTCAGAAACCTTTAGGCACAAAATGAGCATTAATTGCTATTTTAGAGAAGTGAGAAGTTGAGAGACGTGTAACTTGCAGTAGTTAATTTTTGAACCTTGAGTAGATGTGTACATATACGTATACAAAACCTGTTTAATGGGAAAGCAGTCCTGATTTATCTTATTAGCTGTAGTTATTATTAAAATACTACATTGTGGTCTTTTCCGGTAAGGTAAGAACTGGGCATTCAAATAAATACTACAAAAATGTACAGATTTGCAGTCCTTCCTTAACTCCAAATGTTAACATAGCTCATACATGATTCTGATTAATCCAAATAAAAAGTCTCGCTGCAGATTGTGCAACTCAGTGCAATACAAAATGTATTAGTCTTCAGCGTGCATGAGGGTAGGATTATGAAGCAAGATTAACAAATTGGATTTCATTGGGCTTGATCAAATTTGACAGATAGGTCAGTGTTCCCAAGTCTTTTATGCTTCAGTACATCTGTACTGATAACCCACCCTCATAGCTGTATAAATTAGGCATGCTAAATGATTAGCCTTATTTCACTAAAATAGCAAAAAGGGCTAATGCAATTGTCAATGAGCATGACTTATCCATTAGTTAGAATGATTTGAACTCACAGAGGCTTTCTTTAGAGAAAGCGCCCATATGTCAGATCTGTGTATGCATTCTTTATTTGAGGTGTGCATGACTGGCATTGCTTCCCTCTGAGGTTTGACCAAGTCATTACTTTCCCTTATATTCAGCTTGTACCCCATTTATTAAAATTTGTTGCTTTATAGGAGGATAGATTTTGATTATTTTTTCTTTGCAATATATCCTAATGAGTTCAAATATTTTTTATTTTACTTTTATATCAAACTGTTTCTCTATTTCAGCAGTCTAGAAATCCATCGTTTCCTTATGTCAATAATAACCATAACCGCAGGATCTAAAAACTCCTGTCACAATATTCCAGTCTGCTGCAGCTCCAGAGTCTTTTCAAATTCACCAAGTAACCAGTGTAATTACTGAGCTTCCTTTTAACCAGGGCTCCTGCAATTATTGCTTACTGAAAAATAATGAGAAAGTTAAATGTGTTATCACATGGCTGTGTACATGTTTCAGTAACAGTACCGAAAGATTAAAAAATATAAATAATAAAAAAGTTTGTCAAGAGGTTTTCCAAGAAGTATGCATGTTTAAATTCCCTTCTCTTGAAGTGGCAGAATCCCTGTGTTCAGCTGTGTGCTACAAATGCAACTGCTTCCCACACCCTTGTTGAAAAAAAGGCCTTTAGAGGAAATTAAGAGTTGAACAAGATTTTAATTCAAGTTTAATATATTTTCCTCATGGGATCTATTTGCCAGAGTTTGAAGGAGGACCTGTTTGGGGGTGGGTGGGTGGGAGGGTTCCTTTCGTTTTGTTTTTTTTCCTTTCATTTATTGTTCTGCCCCATCATCATTTTACTATGAAAACTATTTAGAGTTGAAGTTCCAAAGCTATGCTGTGTTCTTGGATGTGTTAGATCACTAAGTCACCTCTAGTTGAGTGATTAGAACTTGGATTAAAAATGCAGGAGTGGACAAAAAATACTAACACTCTCATTTGAACCCCTTTAGATGAATTTTTAGGTTTTGCGGAATATGGTTTTCACTGAGTTCCTAGATAAGTAATAAAAACCCAAAACACTTCCTAGTGACCTCATCCTTTACCCATGAATAGTCATATACGTCATCATAGGATTCATTCAGAATGTAAGAACTAGTCTATCTTCATGACTTAAAGTGCTGTGAGACAACTGTTCTGCTTTATAAGGGATTGAAATTGTCCAGACCAGACAGAGAGCACTTAATCCTATTTTTTGTGGTGTGTGTTGGGGGTGGGTGGGTGGGTTTTATTTGAAATACACTCTGGTTGACATGCAGCTGATGGGCAGTATGAGCTTCTTGTGATTGTGTAGAATGACTAGAGAATAGCTTCTATTTTTTCTTTAAGATTTGTATACTTCCAGATGGCTTGATATTTTTATCACTGACATCCTATTCAAGGTTCACAATATTCTGAAATTCAGTATTTAGTTTCTATAGTAAAGGTGTATAACTTTTTAATACAGACATCTTTGTAGAATTTCATTTTAGAGCACTGAACTGACACAGACTGTAGTTGAACTAATGATGAGAGAAACAGAATAATTTAAATAATGAGCAATTTCTTTCATTATAGATCAGAGTAATTGAACAGCAACAGCTGCAGTGGTTTTCTCGTATGTTCTAAAAATCTTGTAGTTGTGTTAATAGGCTGTGCTTCAGTTATTAGTGTATTTCCTTTTTATTTGCTGCTCTTTTTCAATCAGTAATTTAGGCTTTTTTTCTGAACCAAAGAAATATATGTAGAACACTTGTTTATCTTGCTACTGCTATGCCTAATTAAGGGGAGCATTTGTGAAGTTGTACTGTACAAGATGGTATAGTGGCTTTTTGAAACCATTAGCTAGGGCATGTTTATACATGGATCTTATAGAAATAGAGATAATAAAAATGAAAATAAATAATAAATTACTTGAAGTCAGGTCTCTGATAGAGAAATAAATAACTTCCTGCCATAACAGTTCCAGAAAATTATGTATCAAGAATATTGGGGGGGGTGGGGGGGATAAAAATGGTGACTGTTAACCATCCTGTATATTAAAGAGGGAAAATACAAAAACTTAACACAAATATTTAGGTTTTATAATTTGTACGTCAGCATTTATTTTACAACAGTTCTTATAGCTTGTTAGGTTCTGACATCTACCTTCAGATACTTGATACTCAACTTCAGAAAAGCTAATTAGTTAATTCCTGAGATACTGTCAACAATAACAAATTTATAACACTTTAAAATCTTTTCTAACTTAAAAAATATAGCAGTTCACTGCCTTTCTATTTATTTAAGCCACAGTTTTTCACATCAGCTATCTGTGATCTTTCTCTTAGGTTTGTTAACAGCATCTAAGACATGGCCTTACAAACTGTGCATGCTTGGAAACCTTTACAGCCATTTGACACAATATTTTGTAGTGGCTTTACACATGCTGTAGGCTTCAAGTTAAGATGTTGCATATTCAGGTGCAGTGCTGATCTGTGTTTTAAAAGCATGTGAAGATCATGGCAACTTGCATGTTGATTGTGCATGTGAAGCATTGTCTACTCATTCCTTCCCCAGGGTTGCCAGAGCAACCTGAAGTTTGGAATTTCCTCAATTTTGAGTGCTTAACTTTGCAAGAGGTCATTATGGCTATTTGGGCTACTGTCCCAGAACATGCCTCCCATACTCTCACTATCCTAAGCATATTTTCTCACAGATAGTGGGGCTCTGAGCACAAGGCGGAGTGAAGACGCTGAGTCTTGTTTGTAGTACCGATGGATTCCCTCTGAAAACAGGACAGTACTACACAATCCTACGGAGCTGAAAGCATTGAAAACTTGTTTCCTATAAACAATGATCTTTTACAAAAATAGATGTTTAAAATTGTTCTGTGTGAGACAAAATTGTCCTTTGAATGTCTGAGTCAAACATTGACAAGTTGGTCTTCGACTTCCCTTGCATGTGCTTTTAAGTTTTCTTGAAAGTAAGAGTTAAAACTAACTGAAAATTAAGATTTGCAATTGAATTATGTGACTTTAAATTCTTTATCTCTGACTATAGAAAAACATCTCTGTCAATATAAAATGACAAAAATACAGTCATGACCTAGACACCTACATCAGCTTACAAAAAATGCAGAGCTGCATTGTGTTTATGCAAAACAAAATCTGTACATCATAGGTATTTGAAAAACTATGGAAAAGAAACAGAAATGTAAATAGCTGGAAATGTGATATGTAGCAGAGAAAGGCAGTTAAACCATGATGGCCGTAATACCCCATAGTACTGAAAATCTGAGGCACAAAGGTTCTTTTGTGGTTTATATGATGTGATCTGTTTTCCAGTGCATGAGTCACTCACTTGTTTAACAGGCTAGTGAACAGATTTCTAAGATTAAAAGTTTAAAGTTTTATCAGATGGGATTTCTTTAAATTCAGAATCATAGCTTCTCAACTTCCTACTTGAAGTCAATGAACTTGATTTGAGAGTCTTTTTGAAAATCAGAATAGCATAATTTTTATAACACAAGATGCCTTTATTTCCTTACAAATGGAATGTTGTTATTTTCCCTATGCTTTCTGAGATTCATTTTTTTCATGAGACAGTACTCATGTTACTAGTAGCTTACTAACTGCTTACTACAAACAAATATGGATTTTGTACTAAAAAAGCTGTATGTGTTGTCTCTCAACACTGTTTTAGTCAGACTACTGGTTTTACTGGCCTTAATTACACATTTTGTGTGTGTGTGTGTGTGTGTGTGTGAATAAAAAAAACTGGTACAAGTATTCATTCTTTGTCTTTAATAAAACATGTTGATCCTGTTTTTCCTGTGTGATGGAGACTTGGCCTCAAATCTCCATCATAGCTGCATAATCTATCTTTTTTCCACCAGCTGTAAGGCTGCTTAGCTTGTGTTTCAGGATAGGAGAGATCTTTTTGTTGTAGGTGTGTATACAGTACCTAATGTGCTGCACATCACAGCTTAGAGTCTATGACCATATAAAAGTTAAAAGGTTGAGTAATTACAAAGATAATTTGCATGAGAAATAGACAGCTCCTGAAAATTTTCTCAAGGATTCCACGTGTGGTTGTAAATAAAGCTCAGTTGAAAATCTTCTGATTTTGCATCTGAATGTGGTCATTAACATTTCTAGTCTTGGAAATTTTTTCCTAGGGTTTCCTGCTAATCCAGCTTTACAGTTGCTGTTCCCTGTAGTTAAAGATCTGAAAGCAAAGGTTTGAGGAGAAGCGTATATGAGCTATGATTCAAAACACACATTTGTGATGTATTTTGCATTACAGTATTAGAAGACAGGATTGTGTGAGTTACCTCTTCACTCCTTTGACAGAAGGCTTAGGAACAAGGAGTATGAATTATGTCCCGTCGAGACCTTACTACTAGTTTACATAAATTCACGTTTTCAAGGCTATCTTCATGAGAAAGAGACTTGTGCTTCAAAGAAAATTACACTTTGTAGTCTTGAAGGAGAGAGGAAGAACTTGGACAACCTATATGCTCATTGAGTAAAGACTCAGGTAAAAAAAAAAGTTCTGTAGCAATGTTATGATTGACTGAAAGGCCAGAGAAAATGTATGTTTATAATTTTATTTTAATCACTGTTGGTCAGATATGAAAAATGTTACCCTTGAATATTTGAGCTTTTTACAAAGTCATCCCTAGGCCAGCGTAGAAGTAGCTTTTGGGTTTTGTTGTGGAGCTTTTGTTGGTTTTTGCTGTTTTCTGGAGTGAAGGAGTTAGCAGTTTTAGGAAAATCTCTTTTTAACCACTGTTGGAATTTTTTCTAAAAGTCAACAGAGTGAAAAGACTGAGATAATGAGGATGGGTGCAGGGGATCAGAAGTTAAAATGCAAGGAAAAGGTAGAAATCAGAAATCTACTGCTAAGAGTGATGAAAATTGGGTGATGGATGAACATATACGATATAAGCTGTGGAGAGTGCATTTCTTAACTGGCAAGGCTTTCTGCTCCTTTCTTTATGTCTGCTGATTAACTTATTTTTGCAAGCCACCAGTAGTGCTGTTTTCTGAATAGGTTATGTATTTGCCCAAAAGGAACGTTTCTTTGAAGCCATTCATCTTCAAAGCTGGAACTTTGACCTAAAAATGTGCTTGCATGGTCAGGGTGTAGGAAATGTGTAACTTAAAAGTTGCTTTCCTTTTTTTTTTTATTACTGTTGTTATTCTATCTACCATACGTACACTGTGGAGGAACATTTAACCTCCTTCATCCAGTCTGTATGTGGAAGCCAGAACTGAGCTGCTTAGAATGTCTTAGTTCCAATACTTTTTTACCCCTTTCTTTCTTTCAGCTCCTCTAAGGTGGACATTTATGATGATTAATTGTGTTCCAGTAGTACACTAGGAAACCATGGTGTTGAGTATTATATAAACATAATGACAATGGATTCCTCTGTGTCCTGTTTACCCCTTGAAAAAATGAGGCACAGGAAGACTGTGACATGCTCAAGGCTATAGAAAATGAGTCTTTCTGCAAGAGTTCAAAACTGCACCCGTGTTTCCTGAGTATCTATAAAACTCTCACATGAGAACTGCATTCTTCTCCACTTGAGCTATCTGTAATAAAGCTACACACAAATTAATTGCTGTTAATGGTAGAGTATACTGGTAACATGTAGTGTTCTGTTTGCATTATGGCATCTCTTTTTTTGCATCTATCTGCAAGGAGAAACAAATTCTTAACTGTCTGTTGCTATAACAATGTGCATGGTGATGTAAAGGTTTAAACTAATGCAACAAAATACAATTATTTACTCCTACACATCTTCAGTTTTTCAGGGTGTGTTCTTTTCCTTCTGGTGACCAATATATATCCTACTTAATATGAAGCTACATGGAAAGCAAATAAGAGAGGCAGGCTTGTGATTCATTTGAATTTGAACAGTAATCCGGGAACCTTTCTGAATTAAAATGCTGAGTTGAACTCTGCATTTCTTTACCTAGTATAAAGTGTATTAGTTGTGGACTTCAGAGGAATTCTTCTTTTTTCATTTCAACCAGGAGAATAAAAGGTACTACAGTAGCAACCCACAGCAAACCAGTTTAAAAATAATTTCTGAAAGGAGTGTATGCGTGTATTTCATGGGAAGGTGTGAAGGGTCATGTTCTCTTAGGGATGCACTGAGATCTGTGGGTAGCTGCTGTTCCAGACAGGGAGAGTTACTCATGGGACGGAGGGCCTTGTAACTTTTGTGGAGCACTCTGGCCCCTGTCCAGCAACGGAAAGCACTTTTAAGTCCTTGCTTGATATCTGTGATCCCAATGACTAGAAACTAGTGGAATTTTGATTGTTGAAAGCTAGAATCTTCATCACATCTCAGAATTATGCTGTATATTCTTGATAAGAATACAGATACGGGTTAGGGTTTTGTTTGTTTGTCTTTCTAATGGTATCAGACATGGGTACATTATTCTCTCACCAGTGCCTGCTTTTTGAAACCTAAATACAAATATTGAATAGTACTGATATATATATAGGTATGTGTACATTTGATAATTTGTTTCATGGATAATAACCTGAGTTGAAAGGTCTAAAATTATGAATTAAATCGAACCTTTCAATCTCTACTTCATTGAACTTTAGTTGATATTATTCAAAGAGATGTTTTTCCTTTTAAGGTTTAATGGAACTAGTGCATATAAGAATTTACAGACAGTTCACATGTAAGATCTTTAAATCTTTCTTTATTCATATAAGTAAACAAATAGTGTGCTGTCTGTTTACCGTTATTAGCTAAGAAAATTTTCAAGTATCTTTATTGTCTTCTGCAGTTAAAACTCCTGTACTGTTTACACTTAGAATGAATACCCAGTCATAAGTATAGGCTAAGCCATAAGATATACCAGCTTTTCTGTGTTGTTAGGTAGTTCAGCGAACATGAGTTTGCCGTAAGGATGTCTTTGTTTTTCATTTGTTGCATCTCTTTTTGTTAGCAATGAATAGAAAAATATTCCCTTCTTCTGGCCTCTTTTTTTATTTCTTATTTTATGTAAACTTAAATGGAGGAAAGCTTGAGGCAGGAAACAGAACAATAAGATAAAACCCTGAAAATTCTTAAACTGACTTTGCCACAATCACTTGATGTCAAGCTGATGTTCCTTCCCAGTAAAAACACGTTACCACCTTTGAAATGTCCCTACACAGGTCAGGATTGTCCTCAAGACTGACCGTAGTTTACAACTATGGAAACTCGGCATGCGTACGTTACACATGGACCCAGTTCTTGAGAGTTCTGAGAAATTATGGCCTTCCACTGATGTGTGAAATGTGAGACTTTGGCAGAATTCTAAGCATCCTCAGTCTGAACAATCAGTTGAAGAGCTTGGGGTAACTGAAGCATGCATACGGAGCATGCCTGGTCTCAGGAAATCACCTAACATGTAGCTCCTGGCTGGCCCTGCCTGTGCTCCAGCAGTTGAGAATTTTTACCTTTATACAACTGAATTTCTTAATGGTGACAGTTCTTTTGCTTGCCAAGATTAAAAAGTGTGCGCATATGCGTTTTTTCCTAGCGTTTTGATAGAGGCAAATCCAATGGTTATGGGCCTGAAAGTTTGCATGGTTTTGTTTCAGTTGTGTGGGATTTATTTTTTTTGTTTCTCTCTTGTCTGTATATAAAAAATATTAATATAAATAATATGAAGAATGCTATAGCAGAAAGCTCCATTAAGTTTTTTCACATTCCATATCTATTTAAAATTGTCAGTTCATTGAAGGGGTAGCTACCAAAGCTGAGTTATGAAATAACTTGCATCCTATCTGCTTTTCTGGTATGAAAAGTACTTGCTAAGCAAAAAGACAGAAAAAATTAGTATGGAGTTTTCCAAAACAGTGAGTGAGAAAACTAGTTTAAAAGTCCTAATGTCACAATAACCAAGGAAGCCACATCTTTAAACGTGGGATCAATGCTACTGAAGAAGAAAATGGCAGATTTCAGTTTGTGCAGGTCTCTCTTTTGGAAAGCAAGTAGTGAGCCACTCTGGGTGAATTAAAATATTTAAGAGGTTATATGATCCAAATGGCTGTTACACAATTTGGAAATCAGCTATTTTTAGTTGCTACAGTTTAATATCAATCTGCATTAACAAGTACATAAACAGAAACAACTAAGCTGGCATAAGTATCTGAGAGTATAGAAATAGACAAGAAAATATGTTTTAGTGGTTAGAATACTCAAATACAGAAAAACAGTTAGTTGATCCTCTCCTCAAAAGGAAATAATTCAGCAAGACAAGGTTGATTTACGAGGTGAAGTTGTCTCATGTAGCACCGGATATTGAAGAAACTTTATCTTGAACATGGTCTTAGCCAGGAGTTAAGATGAGATCTCACACTTGAGGTATTAAAATAAACTCATGAGCAGCGGAAGTCAACAGGACCAAATGGGGACTATTCTGAGTTTAAAAGGGGGTTCAGAATATATTAAATACTCCATAGTGAAAATAAGAGTGTTATTTTAAAAAAAATCAAATCCCCACTACTGAGCCTTGCAAAGCTTTAGAAATTTCTAGGGATGGTTTTTGCATTCTTTAAAACACTCAAACAAAAAACCACTTACATGGTACAGTAGGATTCAAACCACACAATTTTTTGCAAAGGTAATTAATCTGACAGAATTTTTTGTGTCGTTAAAGCAGTGGTTGAAAACAAAACTGGTTAATATTATTTAGAATTTTCCTAAAAGCTTTCAGTAAAGTTAAGCATTCACAGAATAAGAGACAAAATACTGTCTTGGATCAAAAGCTGATTGAGATGGGAAACAATATTAGGATTAAATGATCAGATAGCATTTCAGTTAAAAGCTAATCTAGGTGCAGAAGGCATTTCGGTGTACTAGGATCTAGAGTGTCAGTGTATTCCTGAGTTGCATTTAGGTATTAGTTGTATATCAGAATATATGTAAAATGAACCACTGAGTTCAAACATAGTTTGTAATGACCGAATCATGTCAGATAAATAACAATAGCAGGCAAACTAATGCTGATTAATGCAAAGTTGTGTGCATTCAAGAAGAAAATCTGAGTTACTTATACATCTGGGCTTCAAATTAGATACATCTGCTCAGGAAAAAAACTTAGCAAATTTTCAAAGGCCTAGTGAAGATTTCTGTTCCTTTCATAACCAAGATGTAAATGATGTTTAAACACAGGAGTAAAACACGGAATAGTGTGGAGATTATTATAATCCCGTTGTGTAGATCGATGGTACAGTCTTCTAAGGAATGCTGCATGCTATGTGGATCCGACATGCATCTGTAAAGTAAGTTACAAAATGAAAGGACTGAGAAGAGTAAACAGAATCTCCCATGAGGTCAAATAAAGGGGGAACATGATTGCTTACGCCTGAGAGAACAGGAATAAAGACATAAAATTAGTACAATCTATTATGTACATGAGGCAATTAAATGTAAATAAAAACTGTAAAAAGTAGAGCAAATAGAAGTTTTCCATGTGATTAGTCCTTAAGGAAACAAAGGTATATTAAATGAAATCAAGGTCTGAAATTCAGGACTGAGAAGAGAGAGCTCATTTTAGTGTGCATCTCATTGAAGCACAGGGTATTAAGACAAAAAGACTCAGAGATATTAGAAGCTGTGTTCTATATAATTCTTATATCATGTGAGATACGTTTTTCTACTCATTGTTCTTGAGAAAATAATATTGCTGCTGGAGGGCTGGCAGGAGAGAGGTGTAAGTTAGCTTTTTATAATTTAGAGAGCTAGCAAACTTTCATTAGCCATTTTTATTGTGAACCTTTCAGCTTTTGTTCTCTGTGGGAGGGTTTTAAACCTGCTGAAGGTCACATATCTTTCTGGTTGTGGTAACATGATCTATTTTCATCCAAGTTTCTTGTCAAAGGACTGCATCAGTCTTTCTCATGTTGCTGAACATTGGTCTGTGTGGGGACTTCTATGTAGCTGAGAAGTTAGTGACATCTCATGGTAAACACGGAAAATTACAGGTGATTTCTGGTAAGGTTTTGGTGTTTGTAATTTAACAGATGTTGCAAATGTCTTCTAGGTCAAAATTATTCTTTAATATGTTTGTATATACGTCTCACATCTCATTATCCAGTGTTGATTATATATGTAGACACTGTCTGGTATTTCTAAGCCTGAAATACTGATGCTTGTCAGTTAGCATCTGAAGTACAAATGTTGTAGTATGTAGTACCTATATATTTGTCACTTACAAAGCATTATATAATATTATTGTCTCTCCTGATTTTGCTTGTTTTAGGTACAAAGTCAGCCACAGAGTATTCTAATGGTGGTTATGATATTGTGTCACCTGCTCCATCAGTATACTTGGGCACATTTCAAATTTTGCATCTCCTGGAAGATCTAAAGATGGCATTGGAAATGTTAGAAGATCCTCAAGAGAAAGAAGCATTGCGAAATCAAATTCCAGGGGCAACAGCAGTGTGTATACGGGAGTGGTTTGAAGAGAATATGGTGAGTAGTTATTTACAGCTTTTCCATTTTGTTTGCAAACAGCATTGGTTCAAGTATTTTGCTACTTCCGATTATTTTTATAACAACAGAAATCTGCATACTTAGAGAACTGCAGGGGGTGGTGAGCAATCATAAAAAGCTGAGGATATTACCACTTTATATGCTGATTACTAAAGCAATGCAGATGTAGAGAAGCTGGTAAAAGACCTTACGTTGACCCTGGTGAGAGAAAATATAGTAAAAATAAACTACCAAAAAAGTTACCTTGTCTGTGGTTTGGTTTCATCTTGGATGTCCTTTACTGGAGATAACAAACAAGTTTATAACTAGTTATTAAACTTTTCACTTTTAAACAGCCAATTTGGAATGTAGTGGCATTGTCTGTTGAAGGGACAAATTCAAACTGGATGATTCTCCTATCCTTTTCTTCGCAACATTTCCTTTACCTTAACTGTCAGTATTACGAATCTCCAAAGTATCTTGTACACCAGGCAGTGGTGTAAATGGAGGAAAGGTCTAGCTTCTGAATGTGAGACATACGTATTGGGATAGATGGGGAATAAAAATTTGACTATTTGGAAAAGATTGAGGATTTCCTGGTGAGGAGCAGAGCACCAGACAGACCTTAAAAGAAGCGACCCATTGGATGTATAGGAAGAGAAACAGCAGGTCTGTCAGAACCCAGTCCTGTCACTGCAAGTGAATGGGGGTTTCCTGATCAGTAAAGCAACCTATCACTTTCTCAACTTCAGAAAAGTTTTCTAGATGAAAGGATTTTCTCCTGGCTTTGTCAATACACGTTACTTTTATGTAATTGTGTCACAGCTTCTCGTTCAGTGTTTATCATCTGCTATAGTTGCTTTCTGCCTGTTGTAACCTAACGTTGTTGGAAAGGTAGCTGCTTTTGTTTGAAATAATCAGCTGCTGGTTTGTTGGCATTCTCCACAGCCCGCAGGTCTATGGCTGAAAAGTCCTATGTGGGACCATGTGAGAGAAAGGAATGAGAATTTGGTACCAGTTTTGAAAGCAAAAGGTGGAGGCAATTTTTAATGTAGATTTACAGTATTAGATTTTAAGTTCATATCCTCAGGCCAGGTCTTGCTGAATTCCTGCCTTAAATGCTTCTTTAAAGCTTTTCAATAGTTAAAAGATATTCTTAATTCATAAAAGACATAAATTTTCGGAGTTGTTCACAGTAAAGTTGACCCTGAACCACCAAGTTGAAGAGTTTGAATCTGGTGGTCTGGCTTTTGGCGCCTCTGTTGCAGAAATGTTAAACTAGCTTTTCAGCCCTGCAAGGTAGGTAATACTTAATATTTTGACTCCTCATATTAATATATATATATATGTGTATCTCTTCTTTTTCATGGGAAGCCAGCCAAAACAGGAGCACAGTTCCCTCTTAGAGCTGTAGTTTACTGATGTCTTAAAAGCATGGTCTAGTGCATCAAGAGCGGTGTTCATTTGACAAAGCAATTAATTGGGCAGCCCGGACTCAATACCAACAGAACAGGGAAGCTGGTGGTACAAGAGTATTTGTAGTGCAGTATGTCAAGATCACTGTTTTTAAAATATTTTGCACTGTTACATATTGACAATTTCAGTACTTTTTTACAGGCACAGGGAGGGTAGTGCATAGTTGCTGTGACTGTTATTTGAAAATGGACAGTAATCTGTGTATTTGTAGATATTTTTTATATTTTTAAAAAATGTAAGTAATTTGTAAGCATGTGCAAAACTTCCATGGACTCTAAATTTGGAAGAGCTTCCTGTACTGACAAGCAGCGGTTTCACTTGGAACTTGAGAACAAATCTGATAAAATCCACCTCAGTTCAGAGAAATGGTGTATGTATTTCATAGTTATGTCCCATACTGAAAATTCCTTAATTCCATCCCAGAGCTATGAAAAATAATACTTGATATGTGAAAAAGGATAGTCAGGGTAGTGAGCTATAGAGAATGAGGACCCTGTAGCTCAGTTAATCCATTCACACTGGAAGCCTTGAATTAAGTTTGGTAATCATTAGTCTATGAAATGTTGGAGTGTCAAAAAAACTCTTCTGAATTCCCATGGTTTAAACACATCAAAAGTGAGTGGTCTTCTGTTTTAATGAAGACATAATTAACTAGAAATCAATGACCTATATATTAGGATCAACATCAGCAATACAACAGATAAACCAGAATACTAGATGCTTAAGAAATGTTAAGGAACCCCTACAAATTTCTAAATTAAGTTCTATAACTAATTCCAAAATGTTAGTCACACAGACATGCACACATAGGCGTTCACAGTTACATTTCCTCTGTCACAGCTGGCGCTGGGTTACAAGCACGAACAGCTGCTTCTGTGGCTGTGGGTTCCCCTATTTACGCACATCTCCTAATGGACATGAGTGCCTTAGTTTTTGTGGGCAGCCATGGAGTTCCCTGTGGTCTGCTAACCCATGTGCTGGTGAGCAACCACTCCATGAGGTGCACAGGCACCCTGAGATGTGAGTCCCCAGTTTTTGCAACTCGTCACTATCAGATAAAACATCATTATGTAGAAAATGCTAGATGGTCTCAAATGGAATTTGCTACAAAGGGTCTCTTCTAAGCGTTCTCTTTAAAGGGTAGGCTAATAAATAGCTTGATATTTGGAATATATTTTATATGTTGTGTTCAGCTGAAATGTTACAAAAAGCAATGTTTGATATCAGTAGCAATAGTTAACTATAAAGAACTTTGGAGTGGATGGTGAACCAATGCTTTTGAGCTTTTGGGGTTGTTTTTTTAGAGCTATTAAAGGTCGGATTAGAGGGGGATTTTCTTTTGTGGACGATTAATTCCACATCTGTTTATTTTTGGGGTCCGTGCACCTTCCTTTGAAGCTGGAGAGCTGCTCTAGCATGTACTGAATAAGCCACTGATTTTAGAGAATTACAGCAACTGCTTTGTTTCTAACATTATATAGGAATAGGTGTGGTCAAAAATATTCCCAGTTTATACTGACTAGCAACGCATTAGACACTAAATATACTAAAAACAATCTGGCACTTATTTTGAAAGCAGATAAGCATGCAGGATTCAAGAAAAGAATGTTATTTTATGATTCTTCTTCACTTAAATGCATTTAATTACATTAAAAATCATTGCAGCTGCCATCCTTAATCAAGAAAACAAACCATGTGCCTTACGGAAATAATTTGAGTTTGTGTTTTGCTACTGCCCTATATTGGCTTTTATGGGAAACCACAGAAAGGGGAGTCAGAAAGATGGCTCAAGACTAGTTCCTGCTGGATAATATCAACAGAATTTAACAGCTAGCATTTGGGTTAAGCAGAATTATCCAACGGAAGTCCCAATTACTTTCTTGCATGATCCTTCTGCATTAGTAATCATCATAAGCTAATGCAGCTGTGAAAGCCCTCTGAGGCAGAGTGTGGCTATTCCTGCTAGTTCTGCTTGTGCCACAAAGCAGTATTTGGGATTGCAGGTTAGAGAACAGAAAGTGACTGAACTTTCTTGGTGTTGTTTGTATTGGAGTATGATCTAAAAACTAGAGCTCTGTTGTACTGGAATGGGAAAAACAACTTCTGCAGAAAATTGCGCCTTGGCGTTATAATTCAAGTAGCTTTGCAGTTTTCATAATTGCCTCTTAAGTGTACTGAACTACACCTAGTGTTTAAATAAGTAAGACTGGAGTTAGCCTTTCAGGCAGCTTTGAGGCATATTGGCCATATTAGTGATTAGTCGGGAAGCTTCTGTGATGATTATAGACACTTACAGCTGCTCTCACTAGAGTCTTCCTTTCCTTCAATTCTGTAGTACCAAACTGGAATTTTTCAGACATGAAATATCACCAAGTTGTCTTTTGTGGTTTGTTCTATTTTTTGATATTTCTTTTTAAACAATTGTAGCTGTTAGGCTCTGATCTCTCTGCTATAGGTAGAAATACCTAAGATGTGGGAAAAAATGTATACACCTAGAGTGTGAAAACTTCAGGCATCATGTTTCATACCTGACACTACCTTGCTTACTTTCTCTTTCAAAAGCATCTGCTTTATTCCTTTTTCATGGAATCATTGGTGGTGATTTGGTGTTCCAGTTGTTTAGTGGAGTTGGATTTTGTCATCCTCTACAGTCCTCCTCCAGAGAAGAAGTACACCGTTTGTGGAACTAAAAGTGTGCTTTTTGAAAAGGCTGCTTTTTGTATTTCTGTGGTCTGAAATCTGTGAAAATCTCATGTTCCTGAGTTTACAGTATAAATGGTCACGGTAACTATTCTGCCACTGCTTTGAGATAGATGAAATAGATTTCACAAAGCGCTGAATTTAGAAAGATTATTTATATGTATTACAGAATGAGGATTTAATAGTTGCTATAGCTGTGCAAATCTTTTGACAAAGCTAAAATAGAATAAAGCATCATTAATTATAGACTTTTAACTACTTAACTGTATTAAAATTTTTTTGCCTCAAAGTGAATGTCTGGAGTGTTTTATGACTTTAAATTCTTTGGCCTTAAAACCAGAACGGACAGACCAGGGGATTAGCATGGAGAGTTCATATAAAACAATGTTGCGTATAGTTGCAATGCTTCCTGTTAAATAATTTAGTATTGCTAGTGACCGTATGACATATCACAAAACAGGCAGTAATTTCAGCATTAAAAATTAACTACTGCTGTAACAACTGACTGAGTTGAACTATAAGAGAATGTATCTAGTTACAGTTTCATTTCATAACTCTTAATGAACTCCTACACTGTTAATTCTTTATGTATTCTGTACTTCTTCATGGAACCCTTTTCCGAATAAAGAGGAGCCCTATTGTTCTTACAGTGGTCCTAACATGACTTTAAGCATGAAAGAAAGCCTCATTTCCAGGATTGCAAAACATGTTCTTCCTTCTAGTGGAACATTTGTATTTAAAGCAAGTCACTTCACCATGTAGCTTTATATACTGACCCTTAAAATACTGATTCTTGAAAACTCAGCAGTATTTTCCTGGTTATGTTTTTTCTTGGAAACCAAATTCTGAAAAAATTTTCTAAATGTTCTGCATTTGAGGAAACAGAAAGGGGAGAACAGCAGAAGAAATAGTAGAGGAATGTGTGGTAGGGGCAATTTGTTAAAATAATGTGTTTTATAATATATGCTGTGCTTTGTCTTATTTCATGCTCTGTGTTTTTCTAGTGTAAAACCAGACCTTTTAGCAGAAATAGGATAAATTTCTTAGGGTCTTGGAACAATTGCCATTTTGTCATGATTAATGTTCAGAAGAGATTGTTTCCACTGTGTGTTAAAATCAAGGAATTTTTTTCCCCAGTGTTTTCACAGAAACTTGGATTAAAACAGTAAATGCCATTTCAGAATTCTGACTTGGAGTTTGTTATGTTTTGAAAGTACTTCAGAGTTTTATTTTAAGAATGTGTTAAAGTGCTGTGCTGAAACATATTTCACTTTATTTTCTTTTCTTTAATTTTCTTTTATTTCACTTTTTGTCTAAGTTTCATTTTACAGAGTTATCTGTCCAGAATAGAGGCAGAAAATTACTGCAATACGGGGCACTTCAGTATATTTGAAAACATGCTTTTACAAAAATATCAATAGAATTTTTCAGCAACAGCTGAGTGGGAAGAAAATATATTCTGAGCAATGCCGGTTAAAGCCAGTATATTTATTTGCTGGTGGATTTGACTGTGGGACTCAACTGTTGAGGGTCACGACAAAACTATATATAGCTGAATCTTCCCATTGCCAAGTGGTATTAACACATGTTAAATTGGAAATGGACCAGTAGAGCCTGCTTGGGACAGTGTAGAAAAGCCGTCATTCCATAAGCATTCATGTTTACTTTTGCCAACTTGAAACATTAGATGGATAAGTTTTCTGAGCAGTACTCAGAGTCGAAAGTTGTATGACCCAGTCCTCCGCTGTGCTCCAGCTCCTTTCAATGAGTTGATGATGCAAGGAAGCCCTGAACTGGAAGAGCTGGTGCTCTCAGAGTTCTCCAAGCATGTTAGAGCAATTCATAGCACACAAGAAACAGCAGACGAGTGTCCTTCATATGTGCAGCTATTTATGAATACTAGAGAGTGTCTTGGAGCAGGTGGAAAGGGGGTGTACAAAGCTTGCCTGGAACTTTTCTAAACCAGGCCCAAGTTTTTTAATGTTCTGTGGTTGCTTTGTCTGGGAGACAACCCCGTCATCTCTGACTGTGACTGCTCACTGTAGTAGCTGTCAGCAGAGGTAGGAACATCTTCTCTATATGAAGAATGAACGGAAGCTTAAAATAGCTTTGCAGTGGGTAGGGCTGGTTTAGATCTGTTTCTTAAAATGACATGGTGAGATAAGGTTTTGGCATTTTCTTTCACCCTTGTAATGGTCAGTAATGCTTAACAGAGCCACCTTTAAACTACAATGACCAGAAGTGATTAAACAGAATTGTGTTATGCCTTAGGCTTAGAGTGCTCATGAAAGAAAGATGGTATTCCAGATATAAAAATACAGGCCCTGCTATTTCATGTTAAGTTGTCCAAGATTTCAAGGTAGTCTACTGACATACTATGATGTTTAGCCCTTGGGGGCAATCGTCACCTACGTGAGCTATCCACACCTTGATACTGTCAGAGGAAATAGAGGACTACTCTGTGGGCAGCCATGATTGTACACAGAAATAGTGTGTTAGCCTTCAAAAGCATTAAAACCATTTATTCATTTCCTTTATCTAAGGCACTTTCAGCTGTTGGCTTCGGTGCTTTCCTTTGCAGTAAGTGGCTGAATACCACGTTAGTTCGTCTTTCCTTTTGTGCCTAATGTTATGCATGGTGTCCCTTTTTCATTTCATATTATGATCTCTCACTAGGATTTCCATCTGGATTGCATTTCACTGATTTAAATATGATACACTGGATTAATTTAACAAAAATTAATATTAAAGTGTAAGTGCTGTGAAGTATCTGATTTTTTAAGTGTAGCTAGAGGAAACATCAGAAAATGTTTTCCAGAAAGTAACAGAGGGATAGGTAAGAGAGAATTATTTCATTAAACAGTGGTGCTAATAGATAAGGTATAAAGGTAATGGTCACGTAAAGAAGCTCAGCACAAAAATTTCTCTTGTAAAGATCCTGTATTGATTAGGAGGTATTACTTGAAAGTTAGAAGAAAAGCATAAGTTTTGAAGACTTTCTGTATATAACTTTAATTCAGATTTCACAGGATTTGGGTAGGTTGACCAATCTCATATGCTAAATGTTATCAGTTATGACAAACATAGCAATAACATAATTCACAACAAAATTATTTCATTCTTTTTTGGAATAGTACACTCATAATAGCGGTAAACAGTCCTGTGTTTAGTTAAAGTGCAAGAAGATATGTTTTCAGGTTTTGTGATCTTTCAAAAATGGAAATAAATTATACTTATGTAGGACATATACAACATGTTGGCATGCTACTTTTCTTCATAAGTAGATAAACATGCTTTATTTCCCTGAAATAATGAAATGCTTAAGAAGAAAATAAATTAATATTTGTATATTCCTTATCAGAAATAAGGCCTTGTAAAGGTTTATCTGCATCTTTAATTTCTTTTGGCTTTGTTCGGGGCGGTGTGTGTGTGTGTGTGTGTGTGTTCAAATTTTTTCCATTCTGGAATTTAGAAGAGAAAATCTGATGGGTGTCATACTGAGGAGAGGGAAAATGTTACCTGGTCATGTCATTGATGTATGGGCACATAATTCAGTAAATATCCTGTTTCAGATGTTTCACATACTGATTCACTGCATATTTTGTAATTTCAGCAGTGCTCTGAAGCCTTTCAAACTGAAAAATAAGCCTGCTATATTGTAATATGTTCTGTGGTAGAATATAAATATGTTTCTTTATCTTCATGTATCACTGTACTCTTTTCTGGCCTATAGCAACTGGGGTGGGAGTGTTCACAGTGATTTTGTTGTAGAAAACTTTTTTATTTTTAGTTTTTATGCAAAAACAGTACTCAAATTTCTCACAATCTACATTTTCATCTAAATAAGTTTCACGCAAAAAGTTATAGCTCTTCTAGAACTTGGGCTGGAAAAAGTATTTCAGCATATGCCAAGGAATGTTTGAAACTGCCAAGAATGTGCAAATGTCTGTGGATGAATTAATAAACAGTAACTTCATCTAAGTATTGGTAATACCTTCTTGGTGCAAGCCAAACAAAGAGAGCTAGTTATTATTTGAGCAGTAACCAGAAAGGATATAGTAGTGCTAGAGATACGTGATACCATACAGCCTGCAGATGGGAATGACTCCAAAGTTGTCAGCACCTGTTTGAAGTATTACTTCCCCCCTCCCCTGAACGTGCAATAAGGGTGAGGGTTAACTGTGCTGGTTGGAACTAATGGCCATTTAAGTCTGATTATTTCTGAAATACAGGTTTTAATCAAAGAATTAAGCCATCTAGGATTGAGTGCATTTTATGCTGGAAAAGGATGATGTGTTCATGTATCTACATAACATTATTTCTAGTCTGTTTCCCAGGATGCTTGTTTATTCTTTTAAAATTATCACAACTAAAACAAATATGTTCATATACAGAATGCAGGGTTTTTTCCTTTTGTTCCAAGAGTTTCATCTTTCTCTGTCACTTAGGCATTATCAGTTAGTTGTGATTAAGACTCTTCTTGTTTGTTTTTTCACCACTGTCCCTCCTTCTCCTGTGCTCCTGCAAATGGAGTTTTTGGTTCTATTAACAGTGGCAGTAGTCAGCAGTTTTCTATGGAAGTACAGAATTAGCAAAGAAGTGTCCTAATGGGTTTTCATACAGCTTGGAGTATATAAACTTTGTTAATCAGAAACTTCTGAGAAAGAGTCTTAGTAAGTCTCGATAAGTCTTACCTTGCTGGAAATGCTTCATCTAGATTTCTGAAGCCATTCCTCACCATGTAAAAAGGATTTCCTCCTCCATTGTCTTTTGCACAAATGACCTGAATTTGTTTTTCCACAAGTACTCCTGTGCAGGCATATTCTCAGTCTCTCTTTCTTCACGTCTGCAGCATGAGAATGACAGGTGTGTGAGTGGGCATGCTGAGGAAATTTTCCCCTCTCGTCCTAATCCCTTTGTTTCCAAAGCAGCCCAAGCACAAGGAATGGGAATAGCAGAGAGTAATGGATGTAGGAAAAGCTGATACTAATTCATGGGGATGAATAAATTTTTGTTGCGTGTCCATACTCAACTGGACTCCACTGATGAGGCTGGGAAGAGGTGTAGTTGGTCATTTCACTTCTTGGCTTGAAAAGCTATGTGTATGTTCTTTTAGTGTTATTTTAGAGGCTGATGGGTTTTGAAAACAAAATGATCTAAAAGTTATTGCTGAAAAGGAAAGAGAGGTGCAGTGCTCCAGGGACCTGGACCTAATGGAGGCTGGGGAACTGCTCTGCTTCCTGTTCGTTTGCCTTCTGACTTCCCAGGCAAGGCAGTGCCAATACAAGAATGCTATTGACAGTTTGCAATTGTGCTGCTCTGAAAGATCTCAAAACCCTGTGTTTTAGCACAAACTTAACTGAATAAAAAGTAAGACTTCTAAAATAACAGTAATAAATACAGTTTTACAATGTTCACAGGGCTTCAGCTGCATTGGAGAAAGAGGGACAGTGGCAGAAAAGCAAAAAACCCTGTGCTCCAATGTTGGTAGGAGAAGGGTGAATCCACCAGTCAGGCTGTCCTTCCCTTTGCAGTTCTAAGAGGATTTGTGGGTGTTTTCTTGCCTCTTCATAGGTCTGGAATGGAGGACAGGAGAAGCCTAACTGATTGTTTAAAGCATTCTGTTACTTTCAGTTTCAAAAGCTGTTGCAGCGTCTGTTTACTGTTTCAAACAGATTTAAAATCTTGTTTGAAATATTTGACATTCTGACTAGTGAAATAATGGGGTGCTTAGTTGTTTGTTCTGGGTTCTGTATCAGCAGACTTCCTGTGGCTAGCACCTTTGGTATCCTGCAAATGGAGTTTTTAGTTCTGTCAACAGTGGCAGTAGTCAGCAGTTTTCTATGGAAGTACAAGATTAGCAAAGAAATCCTAATGGGTTTTCATACAGCTTGGAGTATATAAATTGTGTTAATTTAAAACATTTTAGCGTCCTACATTGCACTTACATTGCTGTAATGTGTATTTTCATTTATTTTTGGAGACAACACTGGAGAAAATAAACAATTTGGTAGGGGGAAGTATTAATAGCTAGAACACTCCCTCTTCTTGAGCATAGTGGGGGATTTGTGCTTGTTTGTTTTTTAATGATCCACTGAAAGCATGAAATAGAAGTTAGTGCTCAGTGAAGAACTACACATACCCATGGATTTCCTAAAAATAAGAAAAAAAAAATACAGTGGTAACCCGATAAATGAATCCTCAGGTTGCAACATACTTTGCTTCTTTTACGCAGCCTAGAGAAGGTAACTTGCTTTTCCAGTGAAACAGAAAAATATTCTAAGCAAATCTGGGGCAATTGATTTGCCTTCAGCTGGCGTCTGAAACTTTTTCAGGCCAAAGCTCAAGCAGGATGTAAAGTTCAGCATGCAGGTGACAGGCTAAAAGTGAACATGTGACTGGCTGGAATGTATGTTGTCAACATTCGTGGCTGATAAGATGCATAAAATTCAGACACGTTTACCTTTTAATCAGGAAGAATGACTGTAACAGAATCAAGAGGCCTTTGCATGAAATCCGGCACAAATGACAAGGCAGAAATAAGGTATGTTTGTAATTTTAAATACTTCTAAGAGAAATGAGTATTCACCTAGCTACAGACTCTACACTGAGGCACTAATAAGTGGAGTAATATAGTTTTCCTGTAGGTTTTTAAATGAAAAACAAAATCATTAACTGATGACGTTTGGTGAAGTGTTTTAAGAGGTATGTTTCCCCATTCCCTGAATAATACTGAAATGAGAATCTTAGAGCCTATGTTTTCAAATGGATGGAATGTGGAACAACTTGAGGGTCTGTAGTGGTGGGATATGCCATACTTTGAGATAAAGTTTGATGTATTTGCTGTTCTCCATGGTTAGGTAACTAGTTTTCTGGGGGGAAAAATATGCCTGAACTTGCAGGGAGTTCATGTTTAATGTCCAGAGAAGCCATATTCATTCTTCAGTTTGTCAGCCACAACAGAGGCTGTTACACATAGAGAAGTGTACTAAATTAAATGCACCTTAATTTTTATAATTATCTGGTTTGTTTTTTGTTTTTTTTTTTTTAAATGGACCATCGACAATGTACTATGGCTCTTTCTGGATGGTGTGAGCTTTTCAAGAAATAGCTGCTCTCATCAACTTTAAGATAGCATAAAGACTTACTCAACCAGCATAGAATAAGTGCATTCTATGTACAAAGCAACCCAAGTCCTCTTCAGACCTGTCTTGTAGCATGGTTTACTTTTGGAAACTTTTGACGGTTTTTTTATCTTTTAATGTTTACTGCTGATTTTAGGTATCCTAGCACCTTTAGAAGACTTGTAGCACAAACTTTCTAAAACCAATTCTTTTCTTGTCACATGGTCTTAAGTAACAACAGGTAATAAATAGATGAAGATACCTGGAAGTCCAAGTTTAAATCTTTCCCTCTTTCTTTGTGTTATGGAATATTCTAAAAAGATGTCAGTCAGGTCAAAAGGATCAAGAATGGTTGAAATAATAAAAGCCCACATCCCATGCAGAAACTCCTTCAAGTATCTGTGACTTCCACAGTTTGGAATGTGGGTAGATGCCTAAGTAAGGCAGGTCCCTGTAAGAACTGCTTTTCAGGGCATTATAGACCTTCAGACTTTGAGGTTTTTGTATGTGTCATTAGTATGATGGACAACTTTGACACTGGCTTTTCCAAATTGCTGTTTTCCTTAATGCAGGAGTGCATTACCTTAATGTTAATTACCTTAATGTTAATTACCTTAAATGCAGGAGTGAGTTTGGCTGTAGTGACTGAAGAAAATGGAGAGATAAGTGAATGTTCTGAGGTCATCACAAAAATTCCATGGAGACAGCTGCTTTTTGGTCTTAATAGGCATTGCCTAAGCAGTTGTCCTTGTGTGTGTAACAATCAGTTACCCAGTTTAAGGCCAAAGCCACTTCTAACTAGTAGGAGAAACAAACACTGGGAACTGGAGTTTATGGGGAAAAATTGGAACTTAATCAAAACTACTATGTGGAGGCACTAGAGGACACCGCAGTAACAGGCAACACTTTTAAACTTCTTGCCAGAGCATTGCTTTGCATATGCATTTATCTTGGTGTTGCAAGTTTGAAAAGTTGCCATGCTAAAAGACTTCCGCTTCAGCAGGAGCAGACAAAAGTCTTAGAAGGGTATCATCGTCTTCTGTTAAGATGGAAAATTGCCTCTTTGGCAATAGCAGTATTTATGGAATAATTAACTTATCCACAGGATCGTCCTTGAATTCCTCCTCTTTTAGAATGTCTTTGGTGAGGACAGGCAAGTAATTCAAAGACCAGAACTTATTTTTAGGTTTAGTCTGAGCCTGAAATAAACTGAGAAGGCTGAGTAGTGTTACAATAAACAGGGAGTAAAACAGAGACAGGAAATAGGGGGTCTTTGGTAATGAGTTCCAGCCACTCTTGAAACAGAAAGCCAGAGAAAGCATTACTTGAAAATAGTTTCTCAGTGACAGCTTAGTAATTTTTAGCTTGTTATTCAACATTAAAAGGGAACAGTTTCAGCAGATTTATACTATACTTGAAAGATCCTTTTTTAAAGATCATTTAGCAAATTATATTTTTGACGTTTTTAGAGTTGCATTGTTCTTGTTGCTAACCGATCTGTTGTTTAAAAAAACCAGATGTTTGGAGGAGAGTCAGAAGTTTATACAGATGTGTGTTATATATACATCTGTGAGAGGCATTTGGGATAACACTGTGGGACAGAGGCAGGTTTAGCTTAAAATGTGAAGACGCATTCAAGATTTTAGAAGTTGAGGGTTGAAAGGGGAAGAAGTCACAGTTATATCCTGTAGAACAAAGCAGTGCGCTTGCTTCCAAAAGTTTCTTTTAACCCTGGGAATGTGACTGCTGAGATGGGCCCAAAGCATGGATGGTGAGATTGATATTTACAAGCACTTCACGTGGCTAAAGAGGGTAAGTGGGCTTTGTTTTCTCTTTGTAAATGCACGTTAGCAGATCTTAGTCAGTATTCTCAGCTTTGTGAAAGGAAATATACCGAGTGTCTCAGACATAAAATACTGTAAATTTCTTCGTGAGGAATGAATTAAAGACATTTCTTCACGTAGGAGGAGGAGGCAGCTTAGGGAGGGGGGAGAGAATCAGCTGTCTTTGTCTTTAAAAACGAAACTCTAGGATCAAACTTTGAACAAATGGCAATAGATTCTAGCAAGTGCCCGTGCTTTCCTGAGATTGTGATACAACAAAGCAAACCTTGCATGAGAATGTATGGCAAAAAAGCAGAGTGTGTTGTTTACCATGTTGTGCTTTGAAATGAAAAAATACTTGAACTAATTCATCACTTAATCAATTCCTCATCAGGGTAACCAGATGAGATCTTTTAGGATGCCTTTGTTTAGGTAAAAATGGTGGTACTTTTTTCTTGTGCATGTTACTCTGATAAAACTATGTTTTTTTAAAAAGGCAGTGCTATTAAAATTCTAATTTTGTGATGAACTGTCTGAACATGAATTAACTGCATGTGATTGTTTTTGCCTTCCTATAAAAGGAAAAAAAAAAAAAAAAAAAAAAGATCTGTGCTCGTCACCTTGGAAAAATTACTTAATTTTTGTCAGCCTTTAGATTTTGTTAGTTTCTAGGTATTTATTTTTCAGTGTGTGAAAATAATCCATGAATGGGATGTGAATAGATCCTTCACAGCAGACTGTTTTTTTTAATTACAATATTAATTTAATTGTGTGTAATGTAAGCAGCCCATCCTCTCGTTATACTTTTAAAATCTGTTTTAACCTGTGTGTAATTTTCTTGCAAATTCTATGCACGCCATTTATGTTAGTGCTTCTATATGGCACTGGTTTAAAAACATATGTATACATATGCACATACACTCATTATTTATTTTTTTTTACTAGCTGTATAAACATAAAATGTAGGCAAATGGCTTTTGTGTAGGAAAATGTGATTAGGAGCTTTGGGTAGTTTCTTGAATATAAAATATTCATGATATGTCAGTCTTTAATAAAAGCTTGAGAATCTTGAAGTTAATTTACAAAATATTTACATCAGTCTCTGGAAACTTATGCTTCTGGAGTGTGGATGGGGGGATTATTAAATGGGAGGTGAATGGGGTAGTGAAAGAGAAGAGACAACAGGAAGTAGCAGTTGGTAACTTTATACTATTAGTTTAACCTGTGCTCTGTGCAGTTAGAGCTTTAGTAGTTTTTGAGATCATACATTAATTTATTATTTAATTTTAATGAGGTTTTGAATACAGTACGTCTGTCACCCCTCCTTCCTTGTTTAAATATAATTTCTAAAAAGGTAGGTTTGCTAACAAAAGGCTAAGGTGTACTGTTGGCAGGTTGCGTGGCGTGCAGGAAACACTGAGGACAGTAACAAGAAAGCGCTCAAGGAACAGCTTCAGTGAAGTCTCACTGAAATGCTCACAGATTTGGAGGGGTTAACAGAGGGTGTCTTTGGGATGATTTTCAGGTACTGTGCTCAGAAAGGATACTGTGTTCAAATGCAGCACAGGCTTTTACGGAAATTAATGCTATTACTGTTGTTGCCTGTAATTCCTTCTATGTAGGCTACATAAAGGAGACTATCAACACTGCTGCTTTTCCTTGCAAGCTCCTTAAGGGGGTGAGCATATGTAGGGGAAAGGAAGAGAAGTGAAAATGATCTTGCATTGTTCCCAGGAGAACTTAAGCAGTCTGCTCCCAAATTCCTTTGACGAATGATTTAAAAAAAATAAAATTGAAACAATCCAAGTTACTTATTTAATTCTCATGTTCAAGAGTCCTAATGTCACATGTCTGGCACTGACTGTGGTAGCAAATAAAGATTTCAGGCCCTTGCAATCATAAACTGTTGCTCTTTGGCTGATAATGAAAGTATGAGTCCCTTCCAGAGTAACAAATGGCACCTAAGAGAATAACTGCAACAGACTTCCATAAACCCTTAGTGAAGTATGCCAAAGCTGGCTCAGATTTCATCATTAGCTGAAATCACTTCAGAGACCAGAATCGGGTTTGATGTTGCAGTGGTTGGCTAAGCTAGATTTCCGTGGTGTCTGCAGCCTGGACTGGGTTAGGGCAGCAAACAAATAGAGAAATCACGAGATCCAGGCCGACAAAATGACAGACACAGCTGCTATTTTCAAATGCTTAGAACAGAGGATCTCGTTTTAAGTAGTAGTAACGTAATGCTTATAGTAGCATCACGCAGCAGCAACAGGGACAAAGCAATAAATATTTAGATGAATATTTAGGTAAGGTGTCACCATGCTTCAGCTTTTTCCATTGGACTTCCTTGATGTTAAAATGACCTGTGAAAATGCTGTGCCAAGATTGACCCCAAGTATGGACAGAGTGGGTAGCAAAGTGTAAGAGCAGATGGACAAAGCCAAAAAATGATTTAGCCTTGTCTCAGTTGTATATGAGGCACAGTTAATGTGTTTTCCTTTGTTTACTGTTTTTTCTCCATTTTACTTTTGCTGCCTTTTGCCAGTAAGAAGTATTATTAGTCTGCAGTAGTATTTCCACAAGAGAAAGGCTTTTTCTGATAATATCCTAGCTAATATCAGAAAGGCAAAACTCTGCAACAGGTACAGCTACACAATACTTCATGGCATGTGATTCTTTGATGGCAGTTTTGGAACTGTCCTGGTTAGCCGTTCTGGAGGAGAAGCTGAGTATCTGACACAGGCACGTAGTACCACCCTGGTTTCATGCGATGTTGTAAGGGTTTGTAATGATGCAGTCTTGTTAGTAAGACTCAAAGCCCATCTAAGGAGGTCACAGGATTTATTAAAGGAGGCATGTCTCTCAGCAGTCTGTTTCTAGAAGGATATGGAAAAGTTCTTGTATATGAACAGTGCACTTTTATCATTACAGCTAAGGCAGCAGCATAGTTCTTAGAACATAGTTGGTGGGCAGTTTGTGGAAAGCATTTTGCAGGTAACTGATGTTGGGTTCTTTTACAGGGCCTAAGCATAAATCTGTCACTGTTAAAAGTTTCTGTTGCAAGCTAGGGAACCTGAGACACCCCCCACTACCTGCAGTTGAAAGTGTCTCATCTTTAGCAAAACTTCTTTGATTCTCCCAGGGGATTTGGGTTAGAAGGTTCACATACAATTTCATTTGTTGTCCTGTTGCTTTATTCTTATCTTTCCATCTGGCCTTAACTGGAACACACCATTCCAAATAAAAATGGCACAACCTGCATTTTGGTATGTAGGCATGTAGGTGTACCCACAAGTTACTAACAAGCATCGCAAACATAAATGCTGATATTTACTACAAACAATATTATGGGCTCTCTAAGGACATTGTAAATTAACTGAGCTATTTGAAGTGCGGTGGATGGAGTGCAGCAAAATGGAAGGTCTGTTGCCTCTGGAAAACATTGTGCAGTGGTAAGATATCTTTATATTGAGAGAGAGGTGCCTTCATACGAAGCGGAGGTGTCTGATGACTCTTGTAGGCTGCTTTAGACTTACCTTTTGAAGTGCATGCAGCACAGAGCTGATGGCTGACCTGAAATAGGTGTACGTTATTCTTATGCTTTTCTCTCCTTTCTTCTGGATGCTGTTCATAGGCTGTACTAGCAAGAGGTGGAGCAACCAAACCCATGCAAAAGGCATTAAGCTCATGATATTGAGAGTGAATCTTAATGACTTCTGTAAGGATATCTTCCTTTAAGTAATGTAACCATCTGAAGGAGAAAATAGGTATTAGTATTAGGAAAAATTATCCAGATAAAATGTAAATATTTGGTCAAAATCCTTTTGGTTTAAGGACTACAGAAATTTACCAATCTCTGTTTTTACTTAATTTCAGACTATATGCTGTTAGCTTCTTCAAAGTGGCTGCCACTTTCACTTAACCAGCAAGCAACAACAGCAAATAGAAAATCCTGTTGTTGATTTATTAATTGCCTTCAGATGAAAGGCAAGAATTACAGATCCAGAAATCATGTTCCAGCCTTCTCCTTCTTCTCCTCCTCAAGTACACTGAATGTATGTACATATTCACATGGGTGTGTATCTGAGGTAGTGCTAACATGCCGTGATTAAATTTGTATTGTATCCATAGTCAAATGCCAAAATAAAAATGTTTACTGTGTAGGCTACTCATTCATCACTACACAGTCGCAATTACCGTGACTCATAATTCTGCTGACTGAAGAGAGTACTAAAGAGATGGAAAGTCCATGCTCTCCTAAATATTATCAATTCCAAATAGGCTGAAAATAGTCTATAGTGTACATTTTCTTGTATTGAAATATAATACTACAGTCTGTGTGCTGCTAGTAGTTTGTGGGAAAACTGACTGGTTGAACTCTGCTGGCTCTACTCCTTGTTTTCAGCTTCTAAACTGCAATGAAAGACAAGACATCAAGCATGTCCCTCATCTTCCCCATTAATGCAAGTATTATAGTTGCCACAGGCACCTTATTCAATTATCAGTGGAACTGAAGGTGGTTCATGTGACTGAATTAAGAGAGGAGGGTTATGACATGTTGAAAAAGCTCACAAATCATCATTCTGACTGCCAGGTTTCTTTTCCCAGCTCCTCCACCCTCCACAGCCCAATATGAGATCCATGGTATTAGTGACAAATTTCTGTGTAACAGCTTGTTGATCAACTTAAGAAGTTGGTATTTTTTGGTTTAAAATTAGCTGTGTTGGAGATTCTTTGAGCTGAAACTAAAACAGCACATGTGGAGAACATAAACTGGCCTGCATTCAGTTTTATTATCTTGCATACGTGCTTGCTTTAAGAGGCTTACTTCTACAGCCTATCAGGATTCGGCTAGAAGTTCTGTTGCAGAAGCCTCTGAACAGAACATCTGTACAGAAGCGCTCTATGATGTTTGTCATTGTTTTCTGACAATAAGCCGCATTCTGAATTGTTTCCTATTAAAGTAACATGCAAGAAAACATAAGATTCCACACTTACCAGCCTCTGAGAAGGTTGTTGAAAATTAAGACAGTTGAGCTGGCCAGATATTTCTTCCCTTTATTGTCATACCCTTTTCCATTTTTGCTGATTATTCCCGTTTTAAATTAAAGCTGTTGAATCATACTCTGAAGTCAGATTTTTAATTTTTTTTCTCTTATATTCTGGAGGAATATTTAAGCCTTTTTCTTGGAAAAGGGCTCTGTAATGACTGGATCATGTAAGCGATTCTTAGACAGTCAAGTTTCCAGCAGCTGCTAATATTATGTCCAGGCTAGAGTAAAAAGCATATTGCAGAGAGAGATTTGGAAACTAAAGATGAAGAAGCTGAAACAGGTAATGGAATGCAAAAGCCTTTTTTTCTTTTCTCTCTTTTTTCTGAAACTAGGAAAAACAGTTGGTTTGGAATTGTTTCAGGAAACATTTTATGTTAATATCTGATGCAATATGATGGGCATTGAACTATATCCAGAATCTCTATGGAGACTATAATACAGGTTCTTCAAGAAATTGCTTTGCAGATCCCTGAGGCAATTTATGGTATACACTTGATTTTTCATCTGCAGTGGTACTACCATCAACATAGTTTCAACCACCTTGCCTTAGCATATCTTTCCTTCTAGTTTTTTGTCGTCTGTTACCATAAACTTTTTCATGTTTCATGCAATTTCTCTCATACTTTTATTATAAGACATATAATTAACATCTTTAGCTTATAATTTGTGGAGCCCAGGTAATGACTTTTGGTCTTTAAGGCTATGTCTTCTGAAATAACATCTTTGTGGAAAATCTTGGTGATTCAGCCTTTTGGACGTGTGCTTACACAGGTCTAATATTTATTGTTTGTGAGCTCTTACACCAACTCAAGTAATCTATAGTCTTATGACTTTGGCGTTATAGGTCCTATATTCAGTTGCTGCTGATACATGTGATACCTAACTATACTTGCTCAGTTTCCTCTCAGTACTGACTTTCACAACTGCAGAATGCACTCCAACCATCCACAGATGGCCTTGGTTCATATTACGTTGTTTTATCTTGTCTTTATGCATGCCACAAAGATTTCCCAAGTCTTAAACAACTGCTGTGTGTCAATCAGCCACTTTTATTTAGCAGGTCATTTTCTGTCTACTGTACTTTCCTGTACTTATCTGAGTGCTTGCTGGTTGATCTGTTGGCAAGGTTGCTTTATTTATTATTATTTTAAATTTTTATTCCCCCTTTTCTGTTCACATGAGTGTGATTCACCAGGTTTTACATAGTTAATGAGTGTTGGACTTCCAGCAGGGGATATTTCACAGTCACTCAGTGCAGCAGAGATCATTGGAGGCTATACATTTGGTAAATGTGAGTGTAATTAAAAAACTTATTTCTGATTTGATGTTGAACTAATTCTCAATTACTGATTATATAAAATGATGAATTTTCTATATTATTTTTTTTGCATTCATGACAGATTGGTTATGTAAAAGTGTGTTGGCAGTAACGTAACTCACTGTGCCTATGAGGCCAGCGGGGGAGTGGTTACACAAGTGGTTACAGGTTTATTTCTTAACTCTAGTCTAGGAAAACAGCAAGTGATGGCAGGAGGAAGGTGCAAAATCTACTTGACTTGGCAATTTTCATCACTAGGTTTTGTCATTAAGAGAATCTTTCCCTGCCTAGCAGTGTGCTGTTCTTCCCTGAGTACTTAATGTTCTAGTACTATATGCCAGAGACATACTGGGGAAGGCCTGTGGGCTCTCCATTGAGAAAACTCATGTAATGGTTTGTAATGGAGTTTTAACCCTAATGGAAACATAGCCATCAAGGTTAAAAGATTTTGTGTTCTGAAGTACAGTATAAGACTTTGCTCTCTACGTGGAGTAACACCCCAGGTGGAATGGCTGGTGGTATGATTGAAGATGCATAGCTGAGGTCAAAGGGATTATCTAGCTAGACATACAGAATTCCATGTTGTTTACTTATGAGAATTCCTTATTTTCATTGTAGTACTATAAAAGTTAATAAGAAATGAACTGTAAGGCCATCCGGACTTGACTGACTGACCAACTTTTAATACAAAAGTCCTAAGTTAAACTGAAGATGCGTATTTCGTAAAGGGGGGAGGTGTTTCTTAATAGAAGGAGAAGGCTTGAAAAAATTACATCAAGATGTTAGGAAGGATGGACAGAGATGTTAGGACACAGAAACTCTAAAAAATTAAAACTAGTTAGGAGAAGAAGAGGGAGTGAAGTCACTATGCCTTTAAGTGCATGGGCCAGCTTCCTCCAGATGCCACTGTAAAACTTATTTATTTGTCTGAGACTTCTGTTTGTGTATGTTACGTGCTTACATGTGCATATTTAGAGCTGTTTCTATGAGGTCTTGAATCCTAGTTGTACCTACATAAACTGGTCAAAAGCCAGTGAGAAAAGTATGTTCTGAGTAGAGTTAATATATTATTTTTTTGACAATGAATGCTGGCTGATTAAGTGAGGTGTGGAGCGAGGTTCTGCACATGCTGTTCCTCAGTGTTCTTGTCGACCCTGTAAAACAGGGGGTAAGGACCATGCTTAGTGAATTTATAGGTGATTCTAGCTGGGAGCCTTGTTGCCATGCCAAAGGACACAATTAAAACATAGAAAGAGCCTGATGCATAGGAAAGCAATATAAATAACTGGACTCAATTCAGTATAGACGAGTGCAAGGTTATACATTTAAGCAGAAACTAGTAAGTACAGAATGAAGAACAGGATGCTAGCTAATTATGAGCATTAAAAAGGGATCTGGAAGTTATGGGCCCTAGCCTGACAGTGTATCAGTGTTGCTATATGACTGATGTAAAAGAAATATGGCCCAAAGGCCATGCAAACCTGTGGAAAGGATTTTTTCACTCCAGCCATTTTCAGCTGGAGTCCTGTGTCTCCTTTTAGGCAGTTAATTTCAAAAGAAGTCAAGGAACAACTGGTGAAGAGGAACCAAAAGAAAGCAACAAAACAGATCCTGAAAACAACCTGTGAGGAAAAGACAGAAAACCTTATGTTTGTTTAGTCTGAAGAGAAACCTGCTAATTAGAGATCTACGGATAGTCTTCAAATGTGTAAAAAATTTCTAGAAAATTAGCACCTTGTTTATTTTCGTCATCTGTTTTATATTTGGGGCTGTAGACCTCAGTGTACATCAAGAAGCTATGATTATATTTAATATTGTTTTAAAATCTTTTTCAAAAATGTTCAGTTGAAAAAGAAAGGATGATTTGGGAGGAGGATTACTATTATTATTATATTGGTGCCATTGTACAAGTAACTATAAATGAGTATTCAACTGCAGACCGCTGTAGTTGAAGGGAACACGGTAAAGCTGGAGCCTTGCGTTAGCTGAAAAGCCAGCTGGAGTGTTGTATTCCCCGGCAGAAATGCATCGCCTGCAATGGAGCTGGGAAATGAACCGCTAAGGGCTCGTATTACTTTCCATGCTCTAAACAAACAGCTCCATTCCCACAGTTGCACAACATTTTAGTATGCAGGATGAAGCTATGAGACTCTTCTAAACTTCTTAAAATAAATCTGCAGATATATTTTTGCTTGTTTGTTTTTAATTGTGGTGTTTCTCTCTGTAGTATTAAAATTCATAGGAAATGGGACATAATACTTAGGGACAGACCATGTTTTGGAAGGTCTTGCTCCTTAGAGCCATTTAGAAATCCATTAAGTGATTATGTCGCTAGAGTAGTTCCTGGTAAGAATTTGATAATTTAAATAATTTATTCATTCCTAAGAGTAAATTGATATTTATTTTAGTAATTTCTAGGAATACTATTACACACATAGCAACTTTTACCATTTAAAAATAAACAGCAAGATTCCTTAACTTTGGCAAGAGACTATTGAGACCAGATATTTCAGATTAAATGTCTTTTTTTGTCTTGATAAGATGGTATTACCCAATGAAATGATAATTTGCTAGAAAATATAAAATCTATTCCTGTATCTTTCTTGATTGTTGGAAATTAAGAAAGTATTCAAAGTCCAGCTAAAAAACGGTACATTCAGAAGGTTTAATGCATATGAAATGAACAGTTTTGGTCTGTAGACATATTTTGCATGTCTTTTTGTATTACAACAACCCCTCAATATATCAATTTTTTATTAATTAATGCTTGAAATGTTAATATTTAACTGTAAAAATTCTCATAGCACATTTTTCCCTCAGTCACAGGTGAATCATCATTCAACTAATAATGAAACTTATCAAGAAAGATTGGCGCGATTAGAAGGTGATAAAGAGTCGCTCATACTGCAGGTATGTCTTAAAGAGAACATCATCTACATAGTTGATACTCAGTGAATAAAAACTGAAGTGACAGAGTATTTTCTGTTAAACGAATGTTAGCAGGTCACCAAATGTAAATGATATTTAGTCAGGAATTAATTTATAATTCACATAATCCATCTCATTGATTTCACAGTGGGCTAACTCGGTAAAGAAGGGGGTCGGGGTAACAGCAGTCAGAGGGAGAAGAACGACAAAGGAAAAAAACAACTTAAAAATAATGCTGTGGAGTCCCAAGACAGTGCTGTGGTAGTGGTTCTCATTCTAGGTTTGCTAGGTTGTACCGGTTGATTTTTCTAGATTCTGTGTGCCACCATTGTTAATGAACTGGAAGACCAGCAGGTAGGTAGAACTGATATTTTTCCTGCTTGTATAGTGTACCAGAGTCACTTTACATCATCAAGAAGCTTAAGGGGGAAGTAAAGGGGCAAAAAGAAAATTTGACAGTAAAATGAATGCCTAAGCTCTTCCAGGTTTCCTGTTTCTCAGTTTACCAAGCCTTTTTCAAACAGATCCAATGTCCCATATAAGTTTTCCTCCTGGAGATCACACGTTATACAGCTTAAAATAAAAAAACCTCTTTTTTTCCTGGGTATTTTCACTATTACTAAAGTGTACATTACATGCTTTTTAAAACTGAAGCTGGATAGTTTTTTAAATGGTCTTTGCATATTCTTTCTCTTTACGCTTAGAAAAGTGTATTATAATCATATGTATTTATATCAAACAAAACCTAACTATACGGGCTGGATAGGTGTTGTCCCTACTTTCAGTTACTAGTTTCTGTAAGCATGTTTTATCCTGTATGTTCTGTTCACACTTGTATTAATTTACTGAGTAGAATTCTCACTGCTGTTGTTAAACAATAAATAGTTTGTGAGACATAAGCATAAGCTTAGGTTGAATCTTTTCGTTATTGTTAAACTAAGATTGCTATTGCCAAATTTAGGAAAAAATAATCCTTAACGAGAAACAAACTTCTGGTTGGAATTTAAGTGTTTTAAGTGTGTGCTGCGTATTCCTTTTGTTCTGAGAGGGACTCAGGTCAGGGAAGGTAACATCACAACTGACATTCATTAAAACACCTTTTATTAATCAGGTGGTTATTAACTGTAACATCTTGTTTCTATTAATACTAGCAAACAACTTTTTGCACAGTTCACACACACATGAGCAACTTGTAATTGGAGTGACAATTAGGAGGCCAAACCCAGCTGTTTACTCAGAAGCAGAGGGTTGCACCAATGCACCTGTGGCTTTGTCCCTGAAGGCCTCCTTTGTTCCATCACATGTGTGTATAGTCCTGTAATCCTTGTCTGCATATAGCGACCACTGTTGTCTTGGATGTGGTTCATGCTATACAGCCAGATGTTGATGGTCATGGATGCTGGTGTGCTTGTGCAGATTTGCCAGAACCTTGGTGTTCAAAATGTATCAGATTTTGAGGATTTACCAGGAGTATTACTCTCCAGCCCTTCCAAGTTCCTGAAGACTGTTCCGGGCTACTGCTCATTACATACTTTTCCTGTCTTTGTCCTGCTGATTTTTAGTATTTCTTCACCCACACAAATAGGTACCCATAGAGTGCAGCCAGCCAGACTCGCAAAGGGGTTTTTATGACATGGTTTGGAGACCTGCCTAGAGTTTTTCTCAAAAGGAATGTAGTGAAATCAGATGTAAAAATTGTTTCTGTCTTGCCTTTTAATACCATCACACCCCCTACAAATCAAGAGGCTTAGGCAGTATTTATGCATTTATCTCTCCAACTGCACAGTACTGCCATAGAACTCCAAAACACCCAGGCAAATATGATAGATGAAAACCTCGGTCGGGTAGGTGAACCTCAACAACAACAAAGAAAAAGTGCCAAGATGGAGCTGGGGTTAGAATCTGTTTTACACCAGTTCTGTATACATATAGCAGTAAAATATGAGGAATACAGGCACGTCCCATGTGAGGTTACACTGGCCTGAGGGAGTCTGCTGATACAAACCTGATTCCTGGGTATGACCGTTGGCATGAAGGATGAGAAAGCGGTGGGAAACAGAGCACCTCTATTCTATAGCTCATGCTGAATTGTGCCAGTGAACTGTGGTCCATAAGCTGTCACCTGTAGCAAATATGAGTCTGGGAGCACTCCAGTCTTGTATCAGACTTGCTGCAGAAGAAGAAGCAATATGAGTGATGCCTGCTATCTCGGTTCGCCAAGGCTGAGTCAAACAGTGCACTTTGAAAGCTGCTTCCACTGCTCAATCTGTAGTGGAGGCTGGAAATGCTGTGGCATCTGGGACACCTTCTTACAGCTCAGTGCCTGCGAATAAGAGCTCATGTACTTCTTCAGGTGTTCTGTTTGGGTTTTTGTGGTTATTTTTTTTGTTTTTTCACAAAGATGTTTTCAACCCTTATACCACTTGATTTTTAGCTAACTGTTCAGCATGCCTCACTTCTGTAGATACTTGTAGAAAATACATTACCTATGGGCTGACTCTCATGGGTATTGCACTGCTAAGGCAAGATGGACTTACCAGCATAGCATACACTGAGGTTACGTTCTGTGTGCAGCCTACTGATTCCCTGAAGAGTCTGGCAGATGTAATCCTGAACAGCAGGGAAAATATGAGCTCAAAATGGCTAATGTGTGTCTCTGCCTAACTACTGGAACATCCAACACATGCTTCTAAAGCTGCTAAGATTTTACTAAATTCCTTTGCAGGTCACATTTAACATACAGAGTTTTCCTTGCAGGTTACAATGCTAGTTGGAATCTAACCTGATCCTTTAAGGAGAGCTTGTTTTCTTTCTCTGGAACCTGCATGAGAGTGAAGAAGAGGATTCAGTTTGTTCCTTCTTGCTTTCTGACCTCACAGGGTTGGGTTCCTTTGTGTGCCATCACCCATTTAGTGGGAGCAAAACAAAAAAGTAGACAAGCAGCAAACTTCCTTACAGGGAGTTGTCCCTCTGCCCCAGCTTGGATTCATCCCCCTGCCATCTGCCTCCACCCACTCCTTCCTATCATCTCTCATCCTGTGTTTGTCTGTACTCTACCCTACACCCAACTACTTTAAAGGCAAAATAATAAAATAGTCCTTTTTTTTTTTTTTCCTTTTTCTGTGTTCCTTTCCCAGGCATGCTTGTCATTAAGTTCGTAGGTGAAACAAATACAAATCACTCAGTCGCTCCCTCTGCACCTTCCCTGAAGTGAGCTCAGTTATCATTGATTGAGTTCTAGAAATGCTGCATAGGGGATACATCTGAAAGGTTTCATTTCCACATTCTGTACCCCCTTGTTTTTTTAAATAAAGGTGTCGCAGGGTTGGATGTGACAGCATAGATAAGTTTTAACTAATTTCATTCAAACTGGAGTTTAAACACCTAAGGTTGCTTTTTCTGTGAGAGAGAGCATTTTTCCAGTATAATCAAAGCTTTCATATCAGTGAATAGTAAAACTGAATATATGGAGTGTATGTACTGCTTAACAAAGGAATTAACACCTTTCTAATGTTATCCTGAGTACAGCTTTGTCAGCTTTGTGCCAGCTTTTAGTTAGGCAGCTGGACTTTTCTTACTATGCGCTCACTGGTCTGTACCACCATTCCCACAGTTCTTTAGCAGTATTGCTTATTGTTTCTTTTCCTGGGATTCATTGTCTGTATCTCACTTCTTTTGCTTTCATGTTTTGGCTTGCAAAGCCTGGGAATTTTTCTTGGAATAGAACTTTGCCGCTGCTAAAACATGTCTTTTACTCATTGCATTCTTTATAACTTCAGAACACTTTATTGATAGGTAAGCTGGTTTTCTGTTCTTGTAAGAAGTAAGGTAATTGGTTGGTTTCTGAATGAACATTTTTATTGTTTATCCATTTTAGGGAGTGAAATGCTAATGGAACCTGAAATGGCAATGCATGCTCCAAAACCACAAAATATTTTCAGTATCTTGTGTTCTTGTTTGGTACTTTCTAATTTTTCAGACTTTCGTGTGAGCTGACTGAGGCTACCTGTAGGTAGTCTTCCATCTCTTATAGAAATGCTCTTCTCTTTTATATTAAAATAAAATAATCGGGGGCGGGGGGGGTGTCAGAGGGCGGAGTTGAAGTAAAACATAGGTGAGACTGAAAAATTGCCTATCTTGATAGAGCAGGTTGCTGCAGAGCACAAGAATATTCAACCATTGAGGACTTTAAAAGAGAACTTGCTGTTAGAATGTGCATTTGGATGTTAATTGTATAAGGTAATTGAAACTTATTTACAGTCAGTTCAGTAGCATTGTGCTTCTCTTCTCAAATTACAGGTGAGCGTACTTACAGACCAGGTGGAAGCTCAAGGAGAGAAAATCCGGGACTTAGAAATCTGTCTTGAGGGGCATCAGTTAAAACTGAATGCTACAGAAGAAATGCTTCAACAGGTAAAAATCTAGATTGGAAAGTGTCTTGTATAATCTTCTCCAACAAAAGGTTGAACATATATGGTCAGCTTGTCTGCATGTGTGAGTGCCTTTGGCAACAAGATAAAACAGGAAAAAAATGCCACTTTTATTGTCCTCTTGCTGCTTTTCACATTTTTTTTTTTCAATAAATGTTTCTTTGTTTTCCTGTTGCAGAAACATTTTACTGGCTGGTTGCATAATACTGTACGTGGCAGCATGTAAAATGAAACTATTGTGTCTTATTTGTACTGTGCTGACGAACTAAATTTGGACGTGGTTGAGTAACTGGTTAGACAGGTTAAATGTATCTAATATATGTAGGAGTTATAGAATTAGGTTTTATTTAACTGTCTTCTGTTTTTGTATGGCTGTGAAGCTGAACAGGTAGTAAGCTGAAATGAATTACTGCATCAGGTTTGGTTCTATAACCATTTCTTGCTTAATTTTGGAGCTTTGCCCTTATTTTTGAATGAAAATCAGTATACAAAGGCATAATTTTCTTTATTTCAATTTACAGTTTCAGGCTATGTGATTTAATTTTTGCTTTTTCATGTTACATGTTGAGGGAGCAGAACAAATGATAAATTGAATACCTGATATTTCATGTGTTAGTGCAGAGCTGGCTGATCTGTTGATGCAAAAGAACTCTCCAGATGCAACTTGCGTGTATTACAGATGCAGATCATCTACTGGTAATACAGTACAGAGATATCAAAAATAGATTTGAAACTGTAACTAACCCTCAAAATCTATGCTAGAAATCTGCAGGATAGACATTGTTCTTGATGAACTTACTTCCTCTCCCCACCCAAATTGTTGTGTTATATATTTACTGTTTTAGTCTGTGTGAAATGTACAAGTCTTTCTATGAACTAATCGATAGCTTTAAATTATGACAAAGATTCCTGTAGGTATGCATGTAAACAGTAGCAGTTTTTATAAATAATCTTGTATCCTAAACCTTTAAAAGTTATTATTCTACAAGCTTCTCAAAAAAAGAATTGGTCACACAGAACTTTCGCAGCCCAAAATGCTTCTAGCTGGGAAAAGTTTTATTCTCATTCTTTAATGAGGGGACATTTTTAAAACTGCAAATAGCGAGTGCATTTAGTTTTTCAGTGAGATCTCAAGTGAAACTCAAAGAACAGTAACTATTTAAATTATGAAAATCTGTTTTCAAATTTCAGGAAGGCGTTCACAATAGAGTGTAGAAGTTTCCTGTTTCAATCTAAAACTAGATAGTTACTCTGTAACTTCTGCTACAACTGTTTATTATTTCTCTGTCTTAAAATGTTCTGCTTTGATGATCTTCTGAGGAAACATGAATTTAAAGCCTGATTTAACTGAACACTGAGGCATCTGAGAACAAAATATAATAATGCATGTACATTACTGTTACAGTGAAAGCATACGACATTAGGTACACGCGCAAATTGCTTACAAAGCTGATTCTGAAGTGATAAGCTACAAAAGTCTGTACTAAAGCTAAAGAAGTTAGAGAATCTCCAAATATGTTTAACATAAACCTTAAATCTAAATGTTGAGATTACTTTGAGCACCTGTAATTTTTGCCAAGTGGGGAGTAATTTCAGATTTATTTTCTTTCTTGTACGCATATTAAATAGGAGTAAGCTCAAATTTGTTGATTGTTTTGTATTGTTGTTTTGAGATCTTAGATTTGAACATAATTTACAGAAATACTGACAAGCGTGCTAAATTTCTAAGTGACAGATCTCTCATGCTTACAGCATGTATGAGAGCTCAAATTTGGTTTGTTGGGTTTGGTTTGGGGTTTTTTTTTTCCAAAAGAAAGGATTATCTAGGCGACAACTTGGTAAAATTTTGTGTTTCATTTTTACCCTATGAGTTTGTCCATTTGAACTTTGCATAGAGACAGACACAGAAACAAACACATACTTAGGATTTTAATTTTAGTGTGGGTGATGTACTTTTGATGGCTGAACCAAAATTCAAAAACAAACTCAGTGTGAAACTGAGATATTTAAAATCTATTTCCTCACTGGAATGAGGAAAAAAATATGTTAACATTTTAGTTTTGTGAACATTAAGAAGAGCAAATTAGGGGAAATACTAAAGGGTGATGAGGGAATGGTAGTTCTGGTGTCTTTCTCACATGGATTACGTATCCCAGTAGACAATGGGATATGGGAAAACCAAGTTAGATCTCTCAAAATTTCAAGTCAGGGAAATTGCACATTTATTATGCCTCCACAGAGGGCCGTATTGGCTATGATTTATTTTGATGGTGCTTTTCACAGTTCATCTTGTTGGAAAGATTACCCTCTACAGGGAATAAGTTGAGATTTGGAGAGAAGAGAATGACCTGATAATGTGATGGTTAGGACATGCCTGCAAGATACATGGTCAGTAGGCCTTCCTGCGGTTAATTTGTCAAAAATAGAGTGAGTATATGGCCTCAGAGGCTTCATTAGACTGATGGATCACTCATGTTTTGGGGAGTGTTGGGTTCAGATCTTCTCAGCCAGCAGTTCCAGTGTCCTGCACAAGTAAGTGCTCATGATGCTTAGTAAAGAGATGAAAGGTACTAGGGCTGTCATTGAATTTTCCCATGAAAACTATTTAGTGGGTCTTTCAAGACAGTATTTCTTTACTTTTACAGTAAACTAGATTATTTCTAATAAGAAAAAAATCATCTAGCTCTATGTTTCTATCTAAATATTCTTGCTTTTCAGAAAGACTACTATTACCTTCCTGAGATGCATGTAAATCCAATTTTATTTCGTGGTTCTGCTTGCTTATTCACCATACATTGAACTCCACTGATTTTCACCTTTGTGAAATTAAGTTGACTGCTTCTGCTAAATAGAAACTGGAACAATAAAGATAATTGCCCTAACTTAAAAAATGTTTAATGTATATTAGTAGAACTAAGCTAACTGTAGTATGGGTAAGCATATTATTTACTTATCTGAGAAACCATGTACATGAGTCCAGGATAAGCCCTGTCTTTTTAATTTTAACTATAAGAAAAGTGACTCAGTTAATTCTGTGCCCAAAATGCTACAATGAAAACAAAAATCATGTACTTCAAGTTAATGATGGTGTCTGGTAGTTCCTCAACAGAGAGGGTATCCTGCACAATAGTTTTTGCTGAATCTATGCTAGCAGAGACTTGTCCACTTGGTCAGGGTGGGGTTACTGGCTAAAATCCTTCTGGCTTATGATTTATGCACAGTTGTTTTGAACCCTGCTACAAAGTGATCATGAAAACACTTCTGAAACAGCAGCTAAAATAAACTTTATATGAATCATATAAAAAGGCTGTTTACCAGTTAGTGTGAACATCTTGATTGAGTAATAGTAGCAACAGATGATGATGATGCTTTGCAGAAAATCTTGATTCTTCATCACTCTAAGAGGATAGTGCAATATCCCTTAGTCAAAATGTGAGCGTTCAAGAAATGAGTTGAGCCAATCTACAGCTACAAAAAAAGAGAAGGCCACATTCTTTCATCCTTCTCCCTGTTCCTGATGGTGTGCTTCTGCAACTTAACTTTATACTGGCTCTCATGCTCATCAGATTTTTTCCTCAGTGACTGGGAGAAAACTAACTTGGGGTTTAAAAAGAAGGGGCTGTTTTTCTCCTGGGTTAGCATGTTGAAACAGCTCACAGAAAAGGTCAAGGCATGGCATGAGGGCAGTAGTGAGATGTGCACTTGACCTAGCTGTTTATGAAATCACAGCCAAAGAAAATACGGCTTAGCAGTGTTTGAGAAACAAACCTGTGAAACAGGTCCTGAGATGCCCTGGTGTGCAGTTACAGATAATGCATGTGTGTTTTCATTAGATGTGCTTACGGTGTCAAACTCAACATTTTGCTTTTGTAAGGATACTTGTTCCACTACAGACTCTAATCAAGATAAGCATGTTTCACCTTGAAGGTGTTTGCATTTTCTTTCTTTAAAACAAAGCAGGTCTTTCAAAAACTCATGACAGTGAAGGACAAAACTTTATATCAGTCCTTAAGTACGATTCTGGTTTGGCCCAAGAAACACATTTCCTTGGTCATCCTTGATAGTAAGTGTTAAGAGAAAATTTTCTGGAGCAGGACTGGGAGCAAGATACCAGTTTAGTCTCACTGAATTGCCTTCCAGTGGTATCTATGTCTTGCCATCAAATGTGTAAAGGATATGGAAAGGCCAGCCTATGTGAATGGTTACCGATCTTGCCCTTAGCATGTTGTAATGAATACGTCTTGATATAAAATAAATAAAAAAACCCCCACCCTCCTGGAATTACCCTATGAAAACAATTTATGCTGTGACAGTCTATTTCCAGTGTATCCGCTGCTTTAAAATGTAAAATCACAGCCAGTTTTAGAGAACAGTGATGTGTTATATGTCTTACTCAAAGTTAGTATGTGGCATTTCTAAGTACTTTCTTCCAGTCCATTTTAAGGAAGGAGTTTTGTTTTTTCAAGAGGGGATCTTAAACATCTGCTATGTTAGCCTTAGGGGAACCTCCTATCAACTTGCTATCAACTTCTCTTTCATTTGTACTGTACAAATGAAGAATAGAATTGGAAAGCAGAAGTAATTTTTGCTCTGTATAGTAGTAGCCTAAACTGTCCCATAACAGAAAGTACCAGCCATGCATAATGTAAACACAGTGGTGCTAAGGAATCTGTGCTGTCAATCTTGACAGCTGTGTTACATCACTTTGAAAAGTGATTTTTTTGCACATACAGATTTCACCTCCACGGCTCTTTTAAGTGCATTTGTTATGGTAATTATCGTGAGTAAGAATAGTTAGTTACCTCTTTGCTATTGCAGTGCTGCATTTGATTTGTTTAACAGATACTAGTTCCCATTGAAGCTCTCTGGCATAAAGTCTTAACAGTGCACAGTTTGTGTTGCCAATCAAAATGCTGGTCTCTGTGGCAGTGTCTTTCCTGTACCTGACCAAATCCTAAATGTGGTTTAACTGTGTGTTTCCACCTTTTTCTTTTCTGACACGAGTCTTATTTCTGACACATAATTGCAAGAAGCAATTCAGGGGACTCTTGTCAGATGGTTGCATTGTGCAGGCATGATTGCGTCTTCTATCAAATAAATTCTCCTGCAAATTACAAAGCATTTGGCTCTAGGATTCTTTCTGTCTTAAAAATACACGTAGAAACTGTTTCTCATGTCACTTTATGGCCAGCTTCTGCTGGGTGCAAGGAGCAGGGGAAAGTGTGCCAGGCAGTGCCCTTTGTGAGGCACAATGGAGAATCTTTTAAAAACCAGAATTAAAAGAATGCAGGGAGGAGCTGTATGAGAGTAAGAACTTTAATCTGACACGGTTTAGTGTGTACCTGTTCTGGTTTTGCAGTTGTCTTATACTCAGGGGAGACAGAATCCTATCTTGCTTGCAGGGTATGAATCTGGTGTGTATCTGTTTGCTTCTCGGGAACTTTGCTGGCTGGCAAGGATCATTCCTTCAACTTTCAGTTGCCGGAGTTATCTGATCTTAGATGAATTTCAGCACTTGTTTATAGCATGCAGTAACTCCTTGCCAGCAGCTAGCTTAGTGTTTCAGATTTTGAAGTGTGCTCTGTGCTGCTCTGGTGTGAGGCATAAGGTTTTCAGAGCGTGCCATCAAGTTGTGCAGCGCCTCTATGCAGGTGAGCATTACAGTGCTTTGTTATTTTAAAGTTAATGTAGGCATGAATCTGTTCCTCAGGCATATGCAAAGGGTTGTTCAAATTGGCAGTGCAATGGGAATTTCTGTCCTTTCTGTTGCTTAACTATATAATGGGCAAATGATGAATTGGAGGGCTGTAATTCACTCTCTACTACTGACTTGCACCATTTCATGGTGATTACAGATGTACATTGCTTTCAGCTGTGTTTTCAGTTAAGCAAATATCTGATTTCTACCACAGCTGACACACAGCACTTGAAAAGTGCAGTCCTCATTAGTGGTGGTTCTTGCTGAATTTTGCTTACCAGGTAGGTAGCTTGGTCGGTCTGTCTCAACTACGTTAGTAAGGATGAAAAGTATGAATCTTGTTGAGTGTTGTATTTTCTGCAGTGCACAAGTGCAAAATGGGATTTTTTTTTTTTTTTTTGGGGGGGGGGGATGTCCCCAACTTGACTAAAATCTTACTTACGGTTTCTCAGTCAGTGTATGGCATGGATTGTATCTTCTGTTCTGTGGTGTGCTAAATATCCTGGAATTTTCTTTGCTTGCAGCTGCCAGCCTGGAAAAGTGTAGAGTCCTCTTTCTAAGTTATTTTCTGTCCTGTTAAATTTTACAAGCTGCTTTACAAGAATTAGGTATTTCCAAGAAAACAAAATGTGAAAGTGAGGTATAGAGCATGTGCTTCAGTTTCGTTGGGAATATTGAAAATCAAGATGAAATATTTAAAAAATATACAGTGTGAATTTTAAAAATACAGTTGTGTTTGGAAATAGTTTGCTGTTCATTGATCTGTCTGATACATGCATATTGCAGCTTCTGCATGACTTATCTTTAATAATTATTCTACTTTAAAATAGCTTTTTCCTAATTTTAAAAATTAAAAGTTTAGTTTTAAAAAAAAGAACTTTGATAAATTATAGTAGATTTTAAAATTAAAAACAAGTATCCTCTTTATAAACAAGATTTGCTAGGATATGTTCTATTTCTGTTCTGTATTTCAGCTCTTTAAGGTCTTCCTAAAGCTGCTACAGCCCAAATTACCATTTTGCCTGTCTTATATTATTTTTTCTGCTTTAAAACCAATAACATAAATTTGTATTTTCTTTTCTTACAATTGCATATTTATTCTGGCTGAATTCAAGTTGCATCATACCACTGAAATAAACTATAATTTCTCTGTAACAAAATGGGTCACATTCTTAATGGGCTGTTCACTGTGAGCATCTGCTTGAAGATGAAAATAATTGCTTCCAGATGTTACCATTTCGAGTAGGGACATTTACTTTAAACGGCACTTTCTTCCAAAGCAAAAGTTAGACTGTCTAGATGCAAGAGAAATTGTCAGCTGTTTTAAATCAGTGTAGCTCCATTGAAAACAAACCAGAGATAGTTAGCTATTTTGTCTATTTTAAGGCAAGAGTTTTATGCCAGTTTATACTAGCTGAGAATCTGATTATCCAGCTTAGAGCAAACTAAAATTTTGTTTGAGTTGATTTTAAAAAACCCCACACATTAGCTGCCTTCAGGTTCACTTATACCAGCTAGTGCCTTAGTGTTCACGTGGAGCTACTGAACTCAGAGTGAGAGGAGTGCGGTATTACTCACCATTCCATAACTTAAGTGTAATTTGGGAGTCTACAGGGTAACGAGGGAGTAATGCTAGATGGTGCACTCAAAGAACAGATGTTTTGTTAAACATCTAGAGAGATGCCATGTCTCTCCTTGCCTTACTAAGAAATCTTCCTGTCATCCCATGGAATATACCATGTCAGTGTCAAAAAAAAAAAAAAAAAAAGTCTAAACATTGTTTTGGTTCAACAGTGAATAGGGTCTGTCCATGGGACAAAAGTCACCTCATCCTGCTAGTCTTTTTGATGTTCAGTGGCCTTAATTTTATATCAAAGTTCTCATTTATAGCTACGTCTTAATCTGCAGAAATCTGCTATGTTAACAGCTGTACTGAGCCTGTTCCAGTCTGGACTGGAATGTGCCTCTGGAACTTGTGCAGATTAGTGTTTTTCTGGAAGACAGAGGAGTTATTTGGAGTTACAATTGTAATGTTTAATCACCTTTGTAGAAAGCAGCTACTTCTGGGATTTCACGAGGTGACTGCCCCTTCAAGTTTCTCAATAAAAAAAGTCAGTGCGCTATCTTTTCCTGATTAATGCTTGATTTATTTTATTCAGAGAAAAAAACCCTAACCATGAGGCTACATTTTTGTTTGTTTTCCCATCCATACACAAATATCATTGTCAATGTCAGCAGGAGTGGGCATGGCACTGGGAATAGTGGGTGGCTTAGATAATTGCTGTTGCAATTCAGATGCAAGTTTAGTACTATTTTTAATTTGGGCAGTATCCCCCACCAGACTAAAACAATTTACATGTAGAGCAGATTTGGGTTCCAAATGAACTTTTAACTATATAATTTTTAAAATAACCTTTGTGGCTTCCTCAGCTCCAAGCTATGGTCTACAAAATATCGTACGGTTTGTGGAAGAGGAAGAGATAAGAAAAGGGTGATGGGCAGGGCAGTTTCTGATCACTCAGTAACATCAGCATAGATCCAGATGGCAACTTCAGTTAAGTCACTTCCTTCATCTGCTGTGATTCCTCAGTGTGTTTCATATGATCGAAACACTAATAACTAACAGTTATGAATTAACGTAAAATTTTTTAACCATCTAGAAACCTGCATTGTTTTGTACAAATTAATTAGGCACTTGGAAAGTTAGGTATGGATCTTTCAGTAAGGCTTAAACTCCTGAATGGAGTTTTTTCTCTTTGAAGATGGAGGCCAACAGAAGCATTGTATATTTTGGAAGACTTTTTGCTTTGGCTTTCTTGAAAACTAAAAGATGCAATAAAGGTGTGAATATTGAATGTTTTCCAAACACAGTGATATCACTCTGTCTGAAGTATGCCTTTCTCTGCAATCTGAAAAGCAAACTCAGGGCACACAAGCAGAGAGTGGTGGCCAATTGTTTCTCCTTTACACTGCTACTCAATTTAGACGTTGCCTTTTAGGGTTCCAGTTAGGGCATAACACTTCATTCACTGCTGTTCCCTCCACATCCTTCAAAAGTTAACAAGTACTACATGGTGCAAACTTTCAAGTACTATAAGCATGACTGCAGAAATGTTGCTTGTCTTTGGTACTTTATTTTGGTTAGAGTGCTCATTCTGTAATGCTGCCTTTACTGAATAACACCCGATAAGAAATTCTAAAATGTTTCATTGTAATACTGAAATGTAGCTTTGTCTGACAAGTATTTTAGGAAGTAGCCAACTGTTTTGTAATGTGTCATGTGGCATTGTGTAGGTTTGTGTTTGTTCAGCCTTAGTATTGTTTTCTGATGTCATGTCTTGCCTGGGGATTAACTCTGCCACACATTTTCTTCAAGCAGGGAGGGGGACACAGTGGTTTAGTAATTAACGCAGGAGGACGTTTAGGTGAAAATAACTGCAGCACGTGAGAAACACACAGTTCTAACAGTTCAAAGTATATATGTTTTGGAGAGGTATTTTGCTTTCCTATGAGTTTGCCAATCACTCCATTATTTATTTTTAGTTACTTTTTCTGCCCACAGTAAATGTTTACAACAAATCTATCTTGCTGCATTTTTATATTTTGTCATTGTATAGCAGTAGCAAGTGTGACTTTTGAAGAAGTGAATCGTTTTGCTGTTGTAATGAAAACATTAAATAGCAGGGTAGAGACTTTAGTATGGTCTGCCAATAAATCACATAGCATTCTGTCAGGTGTTTAAACAAATAACTGGAGAAAATTTTCTGCTGTGCTTTCAGGAGTTGCTAAGTCGAACATCACTAGAGACTCAGAAATTAGATCTAATGGCTGAAGTTTCAGACCTGAAGATTAAGCTGGTTGGTATGGAAAAGGAACAGAGTGAATATGAAGAGAAACAGAACAAAGCTGAGGTGAGTTTCTTTCATTAGCTTATTGGTTTGGGGTTTTTTTTCTATCAGCTGTGTATGGTATGCTGTTATACATCTGAGCTTTTGAGCTGAAATTGGCGTGCAACAGGATTTTCTGTGCTTACAGCACAGTCCCTATCATTGATGCTATGAATTCAGTGAGGAATATGATTATGCATTTTTGGAATGTGGTTTATTTTCCCCTCTCTCATTATACTTCAGAGGCTGCTGTTTGGCTTTAATCAAGGCACAAAGTGCCTTCCAGAAGCATACATTACAGTTGGCATTTACTTAACCCTTTCCTTCCCACAGGAGCTGGACTGGTGTGGCCGTGTGAGGCCTGCAGGGCTCTTCTGTTTCCTCACTGTTGTGGCTGAGAAGACCATCAGCTCAGTAGTATCAGGGGTGCTACAGACACTGGGGGGATCACCCTTGGTGATTTCGGTGCATTCCTGGCACTTGAGAGAGAAAGACAAGGGGCAGGGCGTTTTCCTCAAATGAGCCTTTCCCCTTGGCATTACATAATAAAAAACAAGGGGAAAAAGAAAGAAAGAAGAAAAAAAAAAAGAAAAAGAAAAAACATGCATTGGAGGCAATTATAATCCGTACTCCCCTTCAGATGTGGAGAGTCCTGGACATCAAAGCAGCTTTGGTTTTTGCCATATTGTTTAAGAAAGAGAGTATGAAACAAGGAGTCACGCAAACACCCATTTCATGGCAGTGAGTGGCAGCAGGGACCTGGGAGGGAGTGGGATTGTGGAAAAGTAATTCGTACGAATCGCCACGTGCTGTCCTACTTGGTGGTCCTGTGAGGGGATGAGCTAGCAGGGGAAGATTACCTGACAAGGGAGGATTATTAGGTCCAAGATTTACATATTGCTGACTGAAAAAAGACTGTATGTTCTTCATTGACTTAGAATTTGAAATTCAGGCAGTGTTAGAAAACTGTTTGTTTTCCATTACGTTGCTAGTGGAGTGTTTGATAACTGTGCGTAAGTAATTTACCTGCAGTGACATAATACTTTTGGAGTGTGTTTGTTTCTTAACTTATTTATCCTCTGAAGTTTTCTTTAGAGATTAATAGATAGCTTAAAGAGAGCAATTGCTGGCAGAGATTGCAAGCCAGAGAGGCACCAGCTGCTGTTTTTACCATCTGTGGCCGCCTCATGCTCTTTCACCCATAATTGTGTCTGTGTACAGAAGGCCTAAGCACAGCCTCGTACTACCTGAAAATGGAAACAGGCCTGTGCAGCGCCTCGTTGCTACAGATGGCAGCCCAGTCCCAGCACCGGCCGCCTCAGAGGCCTTCGGCACTTCCCATTACACCTCAGATGCCAGGACACAAGGCTGCCTAAATAATCGCAGGACTTGCACAGGCAGCCTGGCTCCTGGAAAGGAAGGAAGCTTTTGAGCGCCTTTGCACTGAGGGGACTTCTAAGCGCCCAGTTGCCCCTGTGATGGGGTGAGGCTATGTGAAACTCGTGTCACTGCAACAAGGTGTGTGGCCCCCTTGCAGGGACAAGTTGAGCTTTATGGTCCTGGAAGCCTGTGGTGTAATGCTAGGTGATAGGAAACATTCCTGCTGAGATGGAAAAGGATTCTAATCTGATGGAAAAGTTGAGAATCATTGTGTTAAGTATGCCCTGAATTATTAACTACCCCGAGATGTGATTAGATTTCTGGCCTGTTGAAAGTCACAAGCCTGTACAAAGCAAGGAAAACTGGTGTTGTAAGTAAAGCTGTGGGAAATAAACAGCATTTTTGGTTGCCTCACTGAACCATTGTTAAAATTATTTCAGATTGTCCTGAATAAGCATTAATCCAATTTGTCAAGATAAACAGGCGTTGTTTTCAATCAGATAGGATGTTTACTTGAATTCTAATGCTTGAGCCCTATTTCAGGTCCTTTTACTGTAAATTTGACTAATTTTTTAATACAAACACAATTTCAAACACCAGAATGAAATTTATTAATATATTTTCTTCGTACTATTAGACTAGAACTGCTGCTTGCGTTTGGTAATAGTTTGGGTGTCTTCCTGAACTCCTTGCCTCCACTTCCCAACTACATCTTTCTAGTGAATAAACCACTCTTATGAGCACAGTCCACCTTTACTTTGCTCTTGTTCCTGCATACACGGTTGTGTTGTGGTAACCTAATGGCTTCAGAGTGAGACAGTTCTCCAGACAGTGACAGAATGAGATTAATCTTGCTGTAATTGTATCTCTGAATATCGTGACTACTACAACATGCCTTTATAGCGTATAACGCCACAAATGAAATTGCAGTTAATATTTTTACTTAAGTGGAACAAAGCTATTGGTGACAGAGCTAGAGCCTTTCTTACAGACTGCAGCTGGCCAATTGCTGCTTTCAAGACTGAGTTTAGGATTGGCAGAGGTGAGGAAAACAGTGATTTGATAGATTTCCTGCTATCAAAAGTAATAGTTCTCAGTTTTCACCCTAGTGCTGCATGTGTTGCATCCAGTAGTTAAACAGTTCATTAATTCATGCCTGACCCTCCCATTGCTAAATATAATAGCAGGTTTTAAAAGGTTTAAAATTAAATGTGACATTGCAGAGTAATTCAGCTAAAACATGTTTGCTCTGTACTTTTTGTGTCGACTTCTTATACAGCAGCCGTTTCCCTTCACATAGAATTCATCTATAGAAATATTTCTCTGGTTGGGTTGGGGGGAAACAAAGCAAATTAAGATATCCTTCTAAATATGAGCAAGTTTTCATGTGTCAGTTTTGTTTCACTTTATCTTGTGCAGCTGTGGTTTAGTTTTGGTTTTAGTTAGCAGCAGAGTTTATCAAGCATCTCTAACATCCTCTGAAAGGTATTAATTTCACACCGAATGCCACTTGACTCTGGCTCTTCAAAAGCACATGCTAAATTTAAAGTGCCATTTATTTTTATATGTATATATATATATAAAACACAGGGGCCAGGAGAATAGCTGCTTGTAAACAGACAGTCTCACTCTTGGCTTTGTCATTCTAAAAAGTTTTTTAGATAATTTTGTCATTCGAAAGTTCTACTTCTGCTGCAGCAAGGCTGTGAAGGTTTCTGAAATCCCACCTGAGGGTTTGTGTAGCTTTTATCTGAGAAGCCTTAGAAATTTTGGAGATACGTTTTCTTAATGCAGCTGGGTATGAGTGAGCAGCATTATCAGGTGATTAATGGCAGCCCAGGTGCCTGCTCTGCCTGAGCGTAGACAGAAGAGACCTTCTGTCACTATCAGGAGACTGCAGAAGTAATTGTCCATTCCAGCTTGCATAACAGCCCTTCTTCTGTTCTAGTTTTTCTTTTTTAGCAAAAACCATTTTTGTGGTTTTGCTTTTTCATACTGAGGATCTGAAGTTTGCTGTAAGTTGTTGGGAAGCATTTTATGGCTCTTGTGGACACCTCCGAATTAAATATCTAGTTACTTGCAGTTTCAGAGAAACTTGAGTCAGTGAGCCAATGACTCCCACTGGGGAGTGTGATATGTTGTCTCACCTGAATCGAATTCAAGATACAGTATGTTAGTGTTAGTAAACCTTCATGCTGTGAAAGAATCTCAAAAATGAGGAGCCTTCTCTACCTTGGAAGTAGAAACAACTGCAAAGACATATATTGCAGCTGGAGTTCATCTGTTTCTCCTCCATAGACCTCTTATCCTTCACTGGGATAAAGATTTCTGCCCTTTCTGTAAAGTTAGTTTGCCCTGAGGGAAGTCTGCATGGATGCAGTGTTTCCCATTCCTGTTTTCACTGTGAGGCAAAAAAGAAAGAATTACAAGGTGGCAGCAGAAGTGTTTCTGAATTCTCCCATGTTGCCACAACTGCAGCAGCTGTCAGTTTGTGCTCAAAAGTCTCTGCATCTTTTTTGAGCAGTGATTCTTCAGAACCTCGTATGGGTTAACAGTGTTCTCTGTCAAAGACAAGCACAGACTAAAGCCTTGGTGCTTGAAGGAAAGCAAGGGAGATGGATAAATTGTAAATACAGCTGGCACTATGGATGTTCTGCGTTGCAGTGCGCTGGTAAGGAGATGAGTTAGGTAGGGGGATACTCTTAGCAATGTCCAACTGTTGCAAAGTGGCTGATGTACCCACTGAACATACAAAGCATATGGTTTCACTTAGAGGGGCTTTTCTTAATCTGTGCAGCCCTGGCAAAACATGTCAGCCTATAAAAAAATGGGTATTGCAGTGGGCCCAGTACTCTTCTAAATTTTTTGATTGTTTATGGAACTAATCCTCATTTACGTGCATTAAAGTGTTGTTGGATGAAAGAGGATGAGCATCAGACATTGTGAATCTTGATTGAGAATAAGATGTGTAAAGTGAAATGTATGCAACTGCTTTTCTGAATTTCATCATAAGCACAGTGTGCTAGAAAAATGTGAAACTCTTACCTGAGACATACATTTATGAAAGGAAATCTTTGCAAATGTTTCAAGTTGACTGGGGATGCTGATGCATTTTGAAATCGGTTGTGTTAAAACTTACCTGGCCAGAATAGTGTCCTGTCCTTGCAGTAGCTGTTCCCTAGCTTTGAGATTATTGGTTCACCAGAGTTGAGATTATGGGAAGACTGCTGTGCGTCAAATGTATTCCACTTGAGAAGATTGAGAAATCACAGAACGTATATTCATGTACATGAGAATTAAGGGAAAGGCACTCTAAGCTTGTAATACCTGAGAAAATACCCAGCACTATTTGCTGATGAGTTAGGGAATTTAAGTGAAATGTTACATAGATTTTTAATACTTGTCTTTGGTTTGCTTTCTGTAGCTGGATTTTTTGGTGTGCATCATTGATACACACAAATTCAAGAAGCTGGCCAGCAAATCAATGCACTTCAGAGTCATTGCTTTTTCTTCTGTGGGATTCTTTGGTTTCTCCTGTGTATGTTGCTTAACTCTTTCCCCATGTCAAGATACTGTCTAGCTAGCAAGCTACATAATGGAGTTATTTTTCTGACCCATGATAGACCTGGAAACAGAATTACTTTACTAGTAAATTCTGTGTATAAATTGTGAAAGAGTAGGTTATGGCCTTTACTGAGCACTTGGCAATTTCTTCCTAGTGTGGATGATTTGGCTGGGTAAATTAATGTAATCAAATCCCATTTCATCAAATGTATGCCTCTGAGCCAGCATATTAAAATGTGTTTCAATTTTTCCCAATATCTGACTTCAGCTGACTTTATAAGTTTCCAAAAATGAGTCGCCAAATTCTTATCTTCAAATTAGAATTGGAATCATTAATTAGTCTGGAATATAGATTCTCTTCTATTTAAGATTTAGCTTTGTGCAATATTCCAGGTTTATACCCTTTCATATATGCTTTATCAGAAGGGAAACACATCATCTGTTGTTTTTTAGTTGGCCTTTGACGTGTTTCATGTATTTCTTTGTGCTGCAACTGTACAGTTATCTTCTTTGCATCATATTCTTTCTCATCTCTCCTTTTTTTTTTTTTGTTTTGTCTTTTTTCCCCTTCCCATGTTTTCAGTCAGTAGTGAACCTGATCAGTGAGCTACAGGAGCAGATGTGTAGACTGCAGCTGGAAATTAATAGTAGAATTCAAGAAAGAAAGTCTCAAGATAGGAAACCAGACTTTACACCTAACGGTCCTCAATCTAGTCCAAGATCAGTGGTAGAGACTCTCAGCCAGAAGGATTGTTCTCAGTGTGACGTACGAGAAGTACAACTTAGCAGCAGCCTGCGTATTGCCTTTTCTCTTTTGGTGCAGAAACTAAATTCCACTAACCAGAGCTATGTTGTGAATTGCTAGCATTGATCTTTGTGGCTTTAGTTAGCAAAGAATGAGGTGGTGATAAAAATTACCAAAAAAAAACCCCCACCTCAGACAGCTCACCCCTGGTAATTGGAACAAATATGGTGACCATTGATGTCTGCCTACTAAAGCACAGATATATTCAAGACTCAATTTCCTCTTTCAGGTTTTTTATGATTTTTTTACTTGTAGGTTTGTAGTGCTGGTGCGGTGTGGGTTTTATTATTATTATTATTTTGAAGTTTGTTTTTTTTTCCTTAGTTGAGATTTACCTGTTTGATATGCAGCATGGTAGCATGGTTTGGTAGATTGCTAATTTTCCTCACGATAATGTAACCCTAGCTGTGCATGATGGTGCATCCTAACCAGTCCTCTGAACACAGGTTATTATTTCCTGAATATTTTAAAAGCTCAAAACAGGCATAAAATACAGTTTCAGGTAAGACTTATCTGAAATGTATCCTTTCTTTTTCTAATGATAATGTTAAAGTGAATAAAAAGAGCCATAATAAAAATATGTTTGTACCTTAAAAACAGCAAATCCAATGCATTTTTGTTTATTCTCTGACATTAGCAGTTACCAGAAAAGCATTTTTGAAATGACATTACAGATCCTAGTTGTATTTGATCAAAAGTATGTCACATGTCAAAACAAACGTCACATAAACTGCTTAAATTTGCTGAAGGTGGAATGATACTGGTATGCCTGGAAAAGTCTATTTTAATAATGCTATTAAATCAGTTTGCTTTAGTTGCCACATCTCTTTAGTTAAAATCTGGATACCGAGAACTCATAAGTAATCTGCTTATATTGTGAGGGAGTTTTTCAGTAATTTTTCTCATGGGTTTATTTTACAAAAGTAACTCATTTGGGTACGATGCCTATTTTTAAAGTAGTGCTATTGTTTCTGAGCTTGCCTCTGTCCAGAACTGTTAGACTACAGTGCAAGCTGCATATTGGGAAAATAATGAGAGTTAAATCTGTGAGTCATTAAAAACAAATATTAATTTAATCCAATATAATAGTATGGCTGTTTAATGTATACACTGTACAGGGTTCCAAAATTGGATTACACTTCCAAATTTTTCCTTTCCTCAGTTCATTTTAAGACATTTGGTCTCATCAGAGCTCAATCAAGGATTTAATGATATTGTCCTTCAGAATAAACAATAAGATATTCTATAAAGGAAAGGGAGGAGCTGCATTTAAGAGACAGCTTTGTCAGAGGAAAAGGCAGAGTGCTAGGAACCCTGGCTGGCTGCAGCTCTAAGCTGCATCAACTCTGTTTGCAAACTGCCAAACATGGGTGCTGAAAGTAGTGTATTTGTAGTTGTATTTGACTGTATGTGTGTGTTATTAAATGCCTGTAACTTGGTAGATAACATTTAGTCTGTGTCTTACTTTTCTTGGTGAACACCTTAAACACCTGTTTGGGGAGACGATTGTCACTTTAATAAAGTTAGTAATCTTTTAGCACTGCCTGTTTCTGCTTACTTTCTGAGGTGGCTGAAAAATAAAATAAAAAAACACCCAAACAAACAAACAAACAAAAAAACCTCAGTCCCCAAAAAAACCCAATAGTTAAGGTTACATGAGACTGCAGTTGTGGATTTTTTGGCTCTTTTTCACTGAGAGGCATACAACTTCACCAGGCTCAGCTATCTTCCTTAATATGACTAAGAAATTAGTTCATCATTCCAAGTGGAGTTTGGGAAAGTATTCCTTATCTCTCAATTCGAAATAGATTTTGTCATCTTAGACTAGGTCATGGTTTTTGATGTGGTGGTTCAGTGTTCATTACTGTGTGGTTCATGCATGATCTTTTAATTCAGGACTATGAGAAATAAATATCTACCAGAGAAATCTTAGTTTTAATTGCTTTTCTTCTTTTTCAGAGTTTGCTACAGGAACTTAGACACCTCAAATTTAAAGTGGAAGAACTGGAAAACGAAAGAAATCAATACGAGTGGAAATTAAAAGCAACTAAAGTAAGCAAAATACCTGGCATTTACTAATGACAGACTTATTTCAGCTAGAAAGGAATATGCTCTTCTTTTCATCAGTATTTACTTTTCTTACAATTGCTTTGTTTCACGGCCTACTGTGAAGTTTTCTTTGGAATATCTTTGGAATAAGTATTTTCTTTTAAAGTTTTTGTAGCTTCTTTTTGTGCCTTTTGCTCCCTCCTTGCAGTTTCCAGTCTTCTACCTTTTTGTAATTCTTATTAAAAAAACCCAAACAACAAAGGCATTTTGACTTACAAAAGGCTTGTTCTGAAGAAAGGCCTCTTTGAAGGTTTTCTGTACTTTATTTGTGTAATGGTGACAAGTCTCTGGACAAGCTTTCCAGACTGAAGAGAAGAGACATGCAACGTTGGTTGGGTGTTCACTTAGTATGGAATTTATTTTAATAGACATTAAGCCTAAAATACACCATTAGATCATCTGCTTTGACTCCATGCATATCGAAGTGCATAGCTGACTTACCCTTCTGTTGACCTTAAATCCTGGAAAACTGTTGGATCATAATCTGGAGAAACTTGATGTCTGCAATATTTCATTTTCCTCCGCAATTAATTTTTCTAGTTGAATATTCTCATTGTTAAACAGTTGCACTTTATTTATAGTTTGATTCTTTTTTTTCTTTTTTTTTTAGCCCTTTTCCACTAGATTAAAAAGCACCTCATTATTTTCCCCTGTTGAGGTACACTTTTGTGCTGTAATCACATCTCCTTTCATTTGTGTAGTGCTGCAGTCTCTGTTCATGTGAATAACTGACTTTTTTGAGTTGTGGTTGGATCTTGGAAAAACATTTCAAATTATTAAGCTAAGTTTTCTTTTAATACTTGGTAGTTTGATCCCAAAATGAGAGACAGCTCTTATTTGTATTACCATTTGTTTCTTTTGAGAATTCTTGGGTGAATATTGAAATGTTGCTATTGTGTGTTTTTTTCCTGTTAATAGCTCTTGAATCCATGAAGATGTTTTCTCTGACGTGGTGGATATGAACAGTTCTTTGGGAAAATATTTTCTCAAGCAGTGTGTGGCCAGCTGCCAAGACAGATAAAAACTGTGGAAAGTGTAGGAGCAGAATGAGCATAAGAAGAATTGTAAAACCCATTGAGTGCGAGAAGATGCAGAACTAGAAAGGAGAAGAAAGTACAGGGAAAGAGAGAGGAAGTAGAAAAAATGTTGTAGAGATGACAGGAATGAGACATTAAAGAAAAAGAGGGCGTTTAAAAAAGCTATGAGATCAAATAGACTAGGGAAGGCAAATCCAAATCTGGTATTAAGAGGTCTGCAGCTTTTCTTTTCCTGTTGCTCCAGCTTCTTAGATGAGAAATTGGAATATTTCCATGGCTGGATATAAAAAGCATATTAGTCATTGGGAAGTGTAGGAGCCCTTCAGAGATACAACAAGGCAGATTCTTCTGTTCCATATGGAACTGCAGGCAGAGCACTGATCTTGTGCTGAAGTCCAGCTGCTTGCTTCCTGGTGAAAGTGTTTGTGTATTGGAGTAAATTACTCCATGTTTTTCCATGTTTGGATAATGTTATTTGGTGTTTTGCTTTATTTTAGTATTTTGAGAAACTGGTCACATTAGTGATTTTTTTTGTTTGTTTCCTTTTTTCTTTTTTTTTTCTCCTTTTTTTCTTTAATTGCAAGGAGGTTTAGTATGCTTTTGCTGGGGGAAGTGCAGAATGTTGATATAGAGGCTTTAAGGCTATTAAAGAAAATCTTAATGAAGCTACCAACTTAGTAAAGTATGTTCTTGACAGTTTTTCTTGTAAATAGGGAAAGTCACTGTATTTCAAGCTGTGGACAATCACAGAATTCTTCCCTCTCTTTATTGCTGAGATCTTCGATGTGTGATACTGTAGGCCAATCTAGTGGCCATACAAACTGCAGGAAGTGTAAATAAATGAACCGCTGACACTTTGTTGCATTTAAGTGGTTGCTTTCCAAGCCATGCTTTGTTTCTAGCCTATTTGCTGTAGTATCTGATGTGAGGGAGAACAGTTTTGTTACCCTGCTGAGAAGAGAGCTCAGCATTAATGGATTCTCTGTTATATTAATAAGTAGTAGCTAAGATAAAAACTCAGTATCTTTTAAAAAATGCTTTGTTATCTTTTCATGCAAAACTCAGGAGTTGCCCTATAATAGTGAGTATTATATGAGCATCGCTGTAGCATCAAGGGCTTTCTAGAGTTTCTTTACCTACATGAATCCTTGAAAATTTTACCTTTCTGTAAGTCTCTTTTCTTTGACAGCTAATTGCATTAGAAAAAGTGAGCTTCTGTAAAAGGAATGGAATCGTAACACCATGAAATATGTACAGTTGTTACAGTGTTTATGAAATGTCCTGAATTGGGAACAGGGCGTGAATCAATGTAAAGTGTAATGCTTAGAAATCTTCTAGTTCATGGGAAAGAATCATAGAGGATCGGTGACGACATTGTTCTGACTTTGTTGTACTCTCTTTCAGGCTGAAATAGCCCAGCTTCAAGAGCAGTTAGCTCTCAAAGATGCAGAAATAGAACGCTTACAAAGTCAGCTGTCTAGAACCTCATCACATAGTGAAGTGGCAGAAAGAGGTAAGAGGAGGGTAAATAAAGTTAAAAATCCAAAACCCTACTTTAACTTCACCTTGCTGGCAGCTTGGCTCAGTATTTCAAAGAAATGCAAGGAAATACAAGAATGGACTTACAGTATTTATTTGGGGGAGAAAAATGTTGCAAATGTATTTTGTCTTCTGGTAAAGTAGAAGCCTTTACTATGTGAAATTCTGTCCCAATCTAGAGGCAGCACAAATTGCAGTAAGTGTCCTAGGGACACTGAAACTTTTTCTACTGGAGTTTTATTTATAATTGAAAGAGTCATTGCAGTTCAGTGGGAGTATATTTTTTTTGTCTATACCTTCAGAATTTTTTTGAAGGACATTTACAGTTTCCATTTTTTAAGAAGAAAAAAATCATCACACTGGTACCTAAGCATAATGTTTAAATGTCCAAACGTTCTAAAACGTAGTTATTGATTCACGTCTTCCCTTTCTTCAGGACTATATCTCGTTTAGGCTCCCTCTCCCATGAAAGGTTGGACCAGATGGTCTTTCAAGGTCCCTTCCAGCCCACGCTGTTCTGTGATACTGCAGGTTTCTGTTTTAAATCTGCACTGTTGATGCAGGTCAATGGCAAATAAACCAGTTTGTTTAGCCTTTGATCTCGACCAGTCATGTCACAGTTCTCTGAAGTATTGACTCCTGGAGCTTCTGTCAATTGCTGGGCTGCGAGCAATACGATATTAGTGACCTTTTTCTTCTGTGATACTGACACTTACCCATGCAGGAATATTTACCACAGTGCATCAGCTTAGCTGCACTAACTTCTTCTGTGGGTGTTAACTAATGCTTCCAAAAAAGTGCCCTTGTCGAGATGTGACTTTTGAAGTGTTGTGCTACCTCTTCCACAGGGCTTACCAAGAATCTCCTTACAGGAATTAACACAGTTGTGTCTTTTCTAAAAGACTCTGTATTGTGACTGTTGTTTATTTCAGAGAAGTGACTTAACATATACTTGGTGCTGATTTCACTCAGCTGCAGAGCTTGTGCATGTAGAGCACTGCATGCCTAACTAGAAAAACTGGTTTGTCTAACAACAGTTTTTTGTAGAGGAATTCTTCTACTAATAGAATTTTGTATTTTCTATGAGACTCCCAAATAATTTTTGGCATTTCAAAGGAGAGATAGTGGTATGACAATAAATTAGGAGTTCAGCAGCATTCAGCTTCTAGTAGTGTGTGTGTTCCTGTTCATGCTGAAGATGGGTGAAACTATCCTTGGTTCCAGTGGGGAGAAGAATCAAACCCTGTACAGATTATTTAGGGTACATTTAAGGAAACCACTTAGACTATATTTGAATGGAAAGCGTGTGAAGCAGTAATAATTCTCCTGTAAAAAAATCACTTATTTATCAGATTTTTAAGTGGTCTTCTCAAATAAAGTTGAAAAATAATGTCAATGTACTTGTGGTATGCTAGAATGCATATTCTCATTAAACTGCAAAATTTATCTAATATGTGCTTTTTCTACATACTTGATTTGACTCTCACCATTTGCCATCGTAGAGGAAGTTTATAGGAGAAGGCTAAAAGAAAAACGTAAGCCTTGCAATTCACTTTTGGCTTTATCTCACTGTTCCTTTCACACAAATTATAACTCAGATGCATTCTGCAGCAATAATTCAATGTTTGTTTAGATTTGGCTGTCTAATTGTAATATACATGAGACATCGCTTTCATTGCTTGCAACAAGCAGACAGCTACTTGCCCTCTTTAGTAAGATTTCACTTTAGAAAAAAAAAGTCAGAGGTTCACAAATCAGATAGTTGGACTTCAAAGGGACATTGTCAAGGTTAACAGACCCAAAACTTGAGCTTTACCACCTTCTATTTGTACATATGTAAAACCCATATAGTGTCTGGAAAGATGACTTTATTTGAAAGCCTGCTTCCTTGGAGGGGAAAGATTTGGGCTTTTTTTAAATCAGCGCAGTAAATTTAGAGGGAAAAAAAAAAAAGAAGTCTGAATAAGAGTGTTTCCATACTTTATGTTGTTATAAATACTATAAGTAAAGTTTGCTTGAATGTGCCCATATATACCTTGACACCAGTTCTCTTTGAAGTCTAATATTTACAAAGATTGATTAGTAGGACTGTGTTGTGGTTTTTTTAATGTCTTTTAAAAAATCTTCCAATTGCATGCTTCCTGCTTGCTGGCTTTACGTTTTGATTTGGCTGTCTCTGTGCATGTCTGGTGTTACTAAGTGTTCTCTTTTGCAAGAGAAATGCTTGTAGTGTTCATTTACATGTTTTATAACTTAATCATTACAAGGTGTGTATTTTTCAGGATCACTGAAAGAAAAACTAAACGGTTTTTTGCAAATAGTTTAGATATGACATTGTATGTTCAACCTTTAGTTGTAATACCTTTTTTTTTGAAGATGCTTTTTAGCAGTATTGATTTTCTTTCTTCTCTCTCACTTCATGCCTGCCACATCTGTTTTTCATAGTCTTTCGTGAAACAAGTGGGTCTATTTTAATGTCAAAGCATGAACTCCTTTAGTGGCCGTTACAACAAAAAAAACTTTTTCAGGTTCTGTCTCTATCATCTACACTCGATTTAATATAGGTTGGTACTGGAGGACTTGCTAGGAATAGCATGTAGAGAAGAAATGAAAGATTTGGCTCTGCAAAGTTAGGATGATGTGATTAGCAGCCTCAAATTTTCAGAGAGTGTGTTTTAACTGATTTGACTGTAATGTCCCTGTATATCCTCTATCTTGTAACACTAAATCGTGTGTAAGGCAATTCTGTGTTAGCTCTTGGTGTAGGTTTTAACTTAGTTATTCATACTGAAATGTGTTGAGAAAAAAAAATTCACAAATTTTCCTCAAATCAAACTAATTCTTGTTATTTTTTATTTCCAATGTCTGTGAACTACTTTTCATAAGCTGGCAAATATTTTTTTTTCCAGATGGAAAATAATTAATTTTCAATCATACTTAAAATTATTTTCTTAAATATGACGGCTAACACACTCTCATCTATTGCAAAATAAGCTTCAGTGTTTCTTTCTTTTTTCATTACTTGACTCCAGAGTATAAAATAGAATTATGTAGCCTTTTATAAGCAAGACCAGCATGTTTTTGTTGTGTAATGCTTTAATAGTTCAGCTTTTGAAAAGCTCTAAGCTAAATGTAGTTTAATAGTGCATTTGCCATGCCACTGGCAGGGTTTTGATTACTCATAAGAATGTAAGGAGAGTATCACAAAACATATATTGTTTACACTAAATATAGCAAGGGTATTTTCCTTATTTTGAAAACATTTTTAGATCAAGAAGTTCAACGGTTGAAGATAGGAATGGAATCATTATTGGCTGCAAATGAAGAAAAGGTGAGAAAATAATCTTTGTTCTGCATAGTAAGAATGAACTCTGAAATATTCTCAATAACCCATTTTCTGTGAGTGCGATATTGCCACACAGCCCATGTTTGGACTATCCCATGAGATTGTGACAGAAGGTTGATTTTTAAATAGAAAGTGTGGATGACCTTGCTAACGTGGCTGCAGAACTTGGGAGACTCATTAGATTCCAGAAGGGAGTAGAAAACCAAGGCTGCAATAAGCAGAATCTCCTGGTTTCTGCTGTTGAGAAGATCACTATGCTTTGTTCATCTGTGGCAGCTCTTCATCTTCCAACTGAATCTGAAGTGCACAGATATCCCCAGTTTAGATTGTGATATTAGAAGTCAAACTAGCCCTTGACTCAGATTTTGGGAGAAAGGGACCAGGCTTTAAAGACACATGGTGGGGTGGAGGGGAGAAAGGGCAATACTAAAGGAGAGGGGTGAAATTAAACGCATTTCAATGGTAACTATGTTTTTTGTCTCTTATCACCTGAATGCTGTTTGCCTGTCAGACATTTCAAGTGCAGGGTTTAGGGCTCAGTCTTGGAGGATGTTGAATCTCTACCTTCAGATGCCGTTGACTTACTATATAAATTGTACCTTTTTTTTTTTTTTTTTTGGAGGGGGATTAATTCTTCAGGAAATTGTAATTCTTGTTTTATGGTAATAAACCAGGCTATAGGATTTTCCTTTATGGTGACACACTCGTATATGGTCAAATAGACAATAACATACATCCCTAAAAACTTCCTTTGGTAAGTGGGGAATCTGGACAGGGCAATGTTAATCCTGGAGAACATTAATGTGACTCATAACAACATTCAATTCTTAAAAAATCAAAAAGCCAAAATTTACATCTGGAAAATAAAAGACGTGGCATTATCTCTTGCCAAAATTATTCTGAGTCTGCTAAGATTTTTGTGTTGTAAGGGAACACAAAATACTTTTGCTTATGTCCTAATATCTGAATGTACTTACAGGGCAAGGAAGGTTATTTCCTTTGAAACTGTCAATGTCTAAGCTGGTGGACTGATGGCTGACCCACAGCTTCTTAAATGTTTAATGTAGAACTGTTGCCTTCAAAAATATTGCAAAATAAAATATTATTCCTCGGGAAAATAGCTCTACATGGCTTTTGGGATATTTCTTGTGTCATTTAGGACAGAAGATGCTCAATTAAGTTGCTAGCAAGTGGTGCACATACTTATTTTTAAAAAAACTAGGTATGTTAGTCTCAGGTCTTTGCTATGAAGAAAACCTGTTGCTTTTATCTGTAGTTGGAATAACGGGGTATCTGTTTTAGGCCTGTTTTGTCTTGTGTATACATGCTGAGGTGTGAAGGGAGGATCAGCAGAATCCACCTTTCTGCAATGTGGTCAAGGTCTGGTTTTGTGCCTCAGTGCCTGCTTCTCTGCTTCTGGGGCTTTCCTGACACCACCTTGTGAAAACTAATTCTTTACTACTTGCTTGGGTTTGTATTCGGTGCTCTGTAGTCACAGCACTGGGCAAGATTATTGCACAGGAGTGGTTTAGAACTGGGTCAAAGAAACAGGACAAACTGTAGGAGAGCAAATTGCAAGATTGCACGCTTAGTGGCCAAGAGCAAGAATTTATTATCATCGGGGACACAATATCTCATACAGAAATGAGAGAAATGACAGATCCAATCAAATAACGATTGCTGCCCATCACTGTGTTGCATCTGTGCAAAAGGCAAGTGCCCTCCCTGAATACGTGAATCAAGATGCTTTCCATACATAGTAGGAAAGTGTTGGGTATTGGAGAAAGAGTGGAGTCAAATACTGCTTCAGACATTCATGAGACCTCATTTCTTTGGTTCTGTACAGGTTTGACTGCCTAAGTTCAAAAAGGTGTGTTCAAAATTGGAGTAAAGAGTAGAGGTTGGAATGCAGAACATATCCTACAAGGGAGGATTAAAGAACATGACTAGATTGTTAAGTTGTATGAAACATAAACATGATTTACTTTACAATTACAGGTATGATGATAGCTAAAAAACAAACACTGCCCACTTCAGACAGCTGAGGTTCAACTCCAGAATATTCCCTTGACTCTTAGAAGTGAAAGCGATTTCCAAGTGACGCTTCTGTAAATAACTGATTTGCTAGTAACATCAAAGTCCTCTGGTTTCCTTATATCCATAATTTCACACTCTCCAGCAAACATGATGTACCATGGCGAGTAAAAGCGAAGAAATATACCTTACAGGGCATGTGAGAGACTTGATCCTGCCTTCTGGAAAAGCAGGCCAAAATCACAGAAATGAATGTGTAATACAGTGTTTCTGCAGGTTAAAAATGTGGGATCTCAAATAAGATTTGGTTTTAATGCTTTTCACAGGACCGTCGAATAGAGGAGTTAACACTGTTGCTAAGCCAGTACAGGAGGGTCAAAGAGATAATGATTGCAGCTCACGGTAAAATGTCTCGTGAATAATTTCCTGATATCAGGTCTTTTAAAAACTGCATGCACTACAACTGCTATTTGTTGTCTGCTTAAATGTTTGTGTATAGTGATATGTATTTCATTATGCATAGATTTGTATCATGTTGGAGTGCAATGAGACGGTGAGCATACACTCGTTCACATACAGAGAGAACCACGGTATGCCTTGACCAGGCTGTAGTTTGTGGAAATTTCCTTTTTCTTTCCTGTGCTGTAGGCAGTACAAAAAAACCAGGGTCAAATCTGGCTGGAAACTTAGTCACAATGTTACTATTCAGCAAGACTTCTGCCACTGAATCTCATGCTCGACTGCATCAGTTAATAGTAAATCCCTCCTTGGAGCCTATTTTTGGTGCTCTAGGTTGGTTTAGATGGTGTCATTAGGGATTCTGACAAGGATGACTGGTGAGATTACCGCTCTGGTGGCACAGGTCTGTGAACTGCTGCTCAGTTGGGTCTGAAGCACTGCAGTGCACCTTCTTGCGTGCCAAGGCAAACTGAATTCCACAGCTGCTCTCCTTAAAGCACTCTGCAGCGTGCTGCGGTGGGGCAGGAGCTCTGGGTGCAGAACTGCACCCCTTAGCAATGGCTGGGTGGGCAGCTGGGGCCATGGTGTTATTAGCCCGGTGCCTCTTGCTGATGTCTCCTCCGAAGTGCAGGCCTGACACACGTCCTTCATGGCCAAAGCCTCAAACTTCCTTTCTGCTGCTGCTGGTTGCCATCCCCTCAGTTGTACGTGGGTTGTTAGAGGCCAGACTAAAAGGAATTACAGCAAAAAGGGTGAAAAGGAGGTAGCAAGCAGCAGGACAGTTATGCAGACATAGAGTTTGTTGACACAGGGGCAACTAGGAAAGTTCGTTCAAATTAGTTAAAGGCATGAGTTTACAATATTTTTATTGTAATTATATCACTGCATTATATCACTATCAAAAATCTGTTATTCAAAATCAAAATGAAATTTAGTTTTGTTTAAATTAATTCATCTGTAGGAGATGAATAAAGTATACAAATAGGTATTAAGTTTGTACAGTGTTTCCTGTGACCATTATGTTATGAGTAACTGTTTTCTACAGTGTAAAATGTTATCAGGAGACTTTAGTGATTTATAAACATTAATGAACTAAATACATCCTGTATTCAGATTTCCTACACCACAGTTCAATTCAGGAATGGCAGTAATGACCAGCTGCCAGCCAGCTAGTGCTAATGACACAGTATTTTCCTTTTATGTCATGGTTTTTATATGGCATTCACAAAAGGAAAGCTGATCTCAGGTGCAATTTGATAGTGTTAGGAGGGCTTTTTTTCTTTTTTGCTAAAAAGAGTTGCAATGAATATAATTAGTTCAGCTGCCCTTCTCTTTCACTAAAAAACCATCCTGACAGCCAACTAGGCAAGTTCTGGTTTGGAGGGAACAGCTGAAAATCTGTGGTTGCTTTTGGTGCACACGATATTATATAATAAACTTCAAAATTTGGGGAAAACTCTTTTGTCCCAGTTCTCAGTTATGCTTCAGGAAGTGGAGTGGGTTTTAGGGCAGTCTCGTTTTAAGTTGCCACCTTAGTTTTCTGTACTAAATTTAGTCTGAGAATGTTGACCTTCTGAAAGGAAATAGTTTTTCAACATGCATCGTCACATTAACAAACACAGTATTTTCAGGTTCTGTATGGCAGAATGGAAACTTGTATTTAACGCACAGGAATAGGGAACAAGAGTCAGGTAAATCTCTCTTTGAATGTTCATTAAAAAAAAAAAAAAAATCTCTCACTTGAAAGTGTTCTGAAAGGCAGTCCAGAGGTGTGGTTGTAGATTTTGGAGACGTATGGATGTTAACTCCCACGATCGCTACACCACTGTTACCCTGAGAGCAGGTGCTCTCTGCAGTAACTCCTGCAGTTCCACACTCCTCCCACGTCCCGGCTGTACAGACGAGCCCACCATCCCCATTTTTCCATGGTTTTGGAGGACGTTTGTGTGCACGAGCGAGGAGCAAGCCATGATGCTCTGGATTATTGAGTTGGTACTACAGGGAGAGTGATGTTTAATGTACGCTAGTATAGATGTTCAGTACAGTGTAAATAAAAAACCAGTGATGCTCAGCATAACACAACAAAAACAAACCCCAGAACGTGTCGGAACTAGAGCGTATACTGAGATTGCCCACACTGGGGCACGTACTGTGACGGCTGCAACAGCCCAACAGAACTTGTTACCTTCCATGTGTTTGTGGGAGTTTCATGTTTAGGTTGCCAAGAAAAATCTCTTGATATTTTTTTGTTTGTTTTCATTTTCGTTTTATTTCTAACCGTGTGTTTTAAAGATTCTCTTTGAAGTATAATCCCTGCTTAAAAGCTTTTGGTCTTCTGTCTCTGATAACTGTTTCAAATAATTACTTGACAGAAACACAATACATTGTAAGCATTTCTTGGTTTTGCTCAAGGCAAGCTACAGATCATGTTGACAAATGATGTCTGACTCTTCACCCTAGGTAGCACATGCATTTAAAAAAATAAAATCTGTTTTGGATTGAAGTAGGGCAGCTGCTTGAAACAGCCACTGGTGATTAAGTAAAATGTAAAGGAGCTATCTGAACGTGACTGTAGGTAGATCCCTTGTGCTGGCTGAAGGGCTGTGAACCAGTTTCACTTCATATTCTGAAGGGCCTATGGTCAGTACTGGGTTTGTTGGCAGTCTCTGTCTGAACTGCACGATTACAAAGCTCATGTCTAATGAGTTTTCAAGTGCTGTCCCTTCTGTTAGTGCCAAGACTTAAATAGAAGATTTGGTGGGGTTTTGTAACTGCCTAGAGCCACTGCACCTCTGTCACATTAATTAGCAATTCTTAATGTGCTTAAAGGTCAATCTAAATTTTTTCATCATGGCATAGCAGCCCTTCCACACCCTGTTTGCAACTCTATGCATAGGAGATCTCCAGGAAAAAAAAAATATCCAAAATATTCTAGAGGTTTGCTGAGCACTAAATATTCAAATCCCGATTTAGTATTGCAGCTGTGACAATTTAGGAATAAAAATCCTACTAAATAATGAACTGGGCATATTTATATTTTTTTTGTTTAGATCTGGGATATCTGTAAAAAAACTGGAGCGTGTTTACCACGTTCATCCTTGAACTGAGCATGGGGCACTGCATTATGATACAGATGCCAAACATGCATACCACCTGTAGACTGTGACGTAGAAAATGGTACCAACTTGAACTTGCCTCAGAACATTACACTGTGAATTAGAGCGGTTCAGAAAGACCTCGCGGGCAGCTGAGCTACTCACAGCAGAGCACAGCATGTAACTAGAAGTGGTAAAATTGTTGCTGCAATGCGGGTAAGCCAGAGCCTGAAGGAGGGGTGGGGAGCGGAGAGGCTGGTGAACTACATGCATCAGATGAAGCCTGAAGGGGAATTTAGAGGCTGAATTATTTAGACTGTCCGATACGGTCCTAAATGTTGATTTTTCTTTGGCCTGTTTCTCTCCTAATCCCTAATGCTCACAGGCTCTTCTGTCTCTGGTGGCAGTGAAGAGGAACTGGACACAACTTTAAGGAAGTGGAATCTTTTGAGAGATCCTCAAGGAGAATTACTTAAAACAGAGGTACTTGGTAAAGATGTTTTAGGAGCAAGTTCTGCTGTACGTGTGGTTTGTTTGTGTTGGTTTCTCTGTAGTGGCTAAGGTAATGTAGACGGAGGGTTTGGCTCTGGCTGAATTTTTGTGCTCTCGGTATGATTCAGAATCAGGGACTAGAAACTCTTCTATTTCACACAGGCCTCTTCAGGAGAACTGTCACCAGCTGTGCTCTCTCCGGTGCCACACAAAGCTGTGGAAATCAGGCAAGACCTTTGTTTCTCGTGTTTCATTTGGATTGTCCTAAACCTGTATTATTTAATCTGTTTAACTGTTGGCATCTTGTCTTGCCTGGTTGTGGCTTTGCAAGAACTTGTGGATAGTTGTGAAAGCAGCGTTTTCCATGAGAGTGCGCAATATGTAGTTGCATTAGGTTTGAATTACAGGACTACGTTAGCACTTTTATGTATCAGAAGACATACGTAATGTAGTACTTAAACCAGCATATTTTATTCTGCTTTAAAGTGGAAACGTTCCAGTATCTTCAGCTAATTTAACCTCTACACAAGAAGAACCTTTGGAAACCATAAATAGGTAAGCATGAGTAACTTCAATTGAAATGTACAGCATACGGCCAGATGGTTTTTTAAAATAATTCTGCCTTTTTGCCATTTGTAAAATCCCTTCATGTTGAACACTGTTCTTAGAGAGTTGTTGCTGTCTACTTTTGCTTCTAAGATCTACTTTTGCTTGTTAAGAGCTTCAAAAAAATCATCTATAGATACAAGGTTTAAAACCAGACATTGCACCTTGTTGCCTTTGATTGTTGGTCAAAGGATGTCTGGCTGCTGTCTCTGACTTCACCTATTGCAGTTTCTGATACTCTCAGTTTTAGGCTAGAAGTATAACAAGATAAATTAATCTCCTAATTCTGAATTATCTGTTATATGCAGACATTATGTGATCTATACAGCTGTCATATGATATGGTTGTGGCATATGCAAATATACTGTGTTATATTAACTGTTGCTTTTTTTCCTGTCATTATTTTAAGAGTTCAACAGAAAAAAAAGTCAAGTAGTTTAGAAGACTTGCAGAGTGAATCCCTGGAAAAGGTTGGTTTATTTGTAATCACAATTCCTGGTGTTTAATATCACAACTAAAAGATAAAGGTCAAGTATAAATATTTTCTTTTTTTTTTTTCCCCCCCACATATAGTATCCCTAGCCACCACTACCATTGTATGTGGGGAAAAAAGTCCTAATGATAACAATTCCGGTTCTTTTTCTACCTCATTGACAAGTTCATAATAAGCAAACTAGCTGGCAGACCCATATGTACACATTCTCAAATTCAGCTTTTCACCTAAAAGAGAACAAAAAATATTTGAGATACAACAAATAGTGAGGAGTAATTTTGTTGAACTGCAGTATTATTTTGTTTATTGGTATGTGTTTTAAAAATAATTTTGATTTCCACATTGCTAAAAATGTTAAGGCAGCAAATCCTCAAAGTAATAAAATATTGGGACTGGGTATTTCCACACAGGATTCCTTTGTGAGTGTTTGCATGCAGATATGCGTGTCGCTCCCTTAGACTTCCGATATAAATGGCATTCCTGACAATGGTAGTGATGCTGCCTTGTTAAAACAGCAGCACTGTGATTAATTCAAGGGCTTAATTCCATTTCAGTATAAAGACTTTCCAATTTACAAAGTCTCATTACATTCTGGCCCAGAGGCTTGCTTTGTCATTGTGTACACTGAAATTTTTCTGCATTTGTAATTATTATGCTTTGTGAAACTATTATTGACGCTTTCTATACTCAAATTAGGCTTATACTAGATTACCCACACCAGCAATGCCATTTAAAATGGATACTAGTAATATGGTTGTTCCAATTCTTCAGTTTCTCTTAATTTTTTCTTCATCTGTGAAGATTACAGTGACCAAATAGAATGTTTGAAATTTGTGTTGCACTCATTTGATTGTGGTCATACATGTGACAAATCACTTCAGAACTAACACTTCATTCCATGTGGAATTTATGAAGGTCTCTTTTCTCTTCATAACTTTTATTTTCCTGTCTTAAATTCAAAAACTTAATTTGTCTCTTTGATATGATGTGATAAGGCTGTACCTACACATTTAGGCTGTAAATCTGCTCCGTCTGTTAAATCAGAGTCCACAGAGGCAGAAAAAACGACCAAGGATATGGGAATTGTAGCAAGCCACCCCCACGTTCAGCAAGGCGAGGCGCTGAAATTGTGCCCCCTAATTTAGGCACGAAACTTCTCAGTGAAATCATTGAGACCTCCCTATGCATATGAGTGAGTGGCTGAATGTGGGTTAGTTACAGCCAAAACTAAGGCCAAGAGAACCTGTTTTGCTGACTCAGCACGGCAAGACTTTGCTTCTTGCCTTAAGTCAGTTTACTGGAGTTATTCTACTTTGCACAAAACTCAAATTCCAATTACATCCACCAACAATAAAATAAAATACAACCCACTGATGTCTCTGACCTACCCGTGCTGGTACTTTTTGATCGTTGCTATCGCAGCTTTTTATGGTTTCAGCTGGATACATACAGTGTTGTATGACATATGTATATATGTTCTTTTTTTTATGTCAGTCATTTTCATATTGTTTTAACTGTTAAACAGCTGCTGTGTTCTCCGCTTAAAGTAAGTCTAAAGGGACCACCCAGAAGCCTGAAAATAGAAGAATTCCTTTGATCACAACAGAACCTAAACAGGGCCCAAATTTTCTAGTGGTCTGAACAAACACATTTGGTATTAAATATTTTATTTAAATGAAATGAAGAGATAACAGACCTTTTAATATATTGTCAATGCATTAAGTAGTATCACTATAGTAATGAGTACATTGATGTTCTGTGTATGTATGTTAATACTAACATTTCTCTGTTGCTTTTTTCCATAAAACTTTGAAATTACCCTCCCTGCAACTCCGTAGTATGTAGACGGAAAACCAGTACAGCCTGTTGTAGAACAAGAGGTATATTACGTGTAAACTCTCTTAACATTCATCTGTTGTAATGTGCTGTGGTGGTGTGTGTGTGAAAAAATTCATTTTATATTCATTTTCTTTTTAAAACCTTTGCATAGTTCCAGTACTGATAGACTGAGAATAGGGGTAAGGATTTGAAAAGGAACTCTTTTTTTACGTAAAAAGCTTTTCTGCGAGGTTAGAAGCTGAAGTCAGTCAATTTCAGAAAATGCAGTGCTAATGTAATAAGCAGTTTCTCTACTCATAATTTTTGGTACAAGTCAGGATGTACTCCTGCAGTTGCCAAAAGATGAGCAGGGCTCCAGGAACCAAGGAATGTGGCCTGCAGTGATAGTATCACAAAGATCCCTCTTGGCCTTGAAGTAAGAATAGATAAACCAGTGGTTATCTCATTAAATATTTGATGTATCATCCCATCACAGACAGTGTTTTAAAACTGTTTTGTTAGAGTGGGGGTTCTAAATAGGCGCATGCTATATGTTTCTGTATACTAACTAAGTTTTGCTATTTTCAGTACAAAGTTTTCCTATATAACCTCCCTTCCGATACTGAAACATTTACCAGTAGGAGCTTATTCCAAAACACACAAGTCAATTGGAGTTGCAGGTTCATTGCTCCTCTGGAAAAGCCTCCGTATTCCTGCAGTTTTGACAGCTGTGGGATACACATGTTTATCCAGTGACGGCTCCTTCATCTCTCCATTTGGATTCAGTACTGAAGAAGCCTCAACATCGCGTTTCCAAAACTGTAGACAAGTACCTCTGTGAAACACAAACTTTGGCTGGAATATCAGAGTCATGGAATGGTTTGAGCTGGAAGGGACCTTAAAGATCACCTAGTCCCACCCCCCTGCCATGGGCAGGGACACCTTCCACCAGCCCAGGCTGCCCCCAGCCCCGTCCAGCCTGGCCTTGAGCACTGCCAGGGATGGGGCACCCACAGCCTCCCTGGGCAACCTCTTCAGGAAAAATTAAGAGGAAAATTGAGAGATACTCTATTTTTAGCAAAGGCTACATACAGTTTCCTTTCAATACAATATACAGAGACTTTGAGGACCACCTCTTGTGAGCTCTGGGACTGGAGGAAGGTCTTTCCAGCATAATCTGACTGATGCTAGTGACACTGGGTATGTGTGCCACACGTGCAGGCGAGAGTACAGACTGTTGGTTTAGCCTGACATGGACAAAAATAGTCGAGTCAGCAGCCTGTCAGACTAGCCCTAAAATACAGCTTCGTCCATGCTTTTTTCCCCAGCATATATCAAAAGTATACATTGTGCTTAAGTTCTATAATAGAATTGGCAAGTATATTGTAGCTATGTTTTTGGCAACTGTATATTTAGCTATATATTTTTTAAAACATGGTAATGTTATCTATACAAAGAGATCTTAATTCTTACAAAAGTTCAATTTATGTACAATAACTTTGTTGTTGATTCTTTCAATGTTATTAATGGTGGTGGTCAAATATGTTTGACAAAATTAGAGTTACACAAATACTTCCAGCGAGATACAATTGTGAAGCAGAAACATAGTCCAGTGGAAAACAGGAAAAACAGAGAGCAAAGAATGGGCTGTGAAGTAACTAAGTCCATTTCTGGCACTATCAAAGTCGTCCATGGAAGGACCAAACGACTACAGAGTGCCAGGGTCCTTGAGGAAAGGGAGAGAGCTAGAAAAGTTCTTATGACAAAACGCAGTAATATTCAACATATATTACTGTTTAATGTGATACAGAGTCTGGCTGAAGCGGGAGGGGCAGATGCGAAGAGAAGGCTGTGTCTTAGCTGGGGAACTTTGTCAGCCGACTGCTGGATTTAAACTGAATTATCTGTAAGCAGGAACATGGAGAGGGCGGTGCCATATTTTGAACCATGAACTTCAAATACTTGTTCTCAACTTCTAAAATAATTGTGTACTGGATTGCAAACACTACGAGTGATTTGATTTTGTATTAATTTTTTTCTCTTTAAAAAAAACCCACAGAGTAAGCCACTTGTGAAAGGCAGCAAGTATCAAACCTTGCCAGGAAAGCTGCCTCGACCCTTACAGAACGGAGATCAGGGAACATACGATTTGCCAGATGGGTGCGGCGTGAGCGACGAGGACAGCAGCATCCTGTGCCTGAGTACGTATCCGCACCTCTCTGAGGGTTAGTATGGGGGAAAAAAGGGAAAGGGAGGGATTGAGGCATAACACGGTACGTAATCTGCTGTGCCAAAACAACAGGCTATGAGGCTCACACGATTCAGTTAAGGAAAGTTCTACTATTTTTTGAACAGTGCACCACAAATATTCCACATTGGTTCACTGGAGAGTAAAGGATGGGTTTAAGTTAGAGCATCCTTTCTGTTGCACTTGATGATACAATTTGCTGACATCATTGGTAGCAGAAGTAATGAAGAGACCCTGTTTTGGAGACCGTGGGGAAAGCATCCTGAAAGTCAACAAATCTGTAACTAAAAATGGGAACTTTCAGAGATGCAAATGTATTGATGATATGAATAAGCAGAAATTTTTCAATACATGCTTCCAATCCTCCCTTGAGCTTGCTGATCTGTTTTCTTAAAAACAAGCAAGCAAACAAAAATGCACAGCGAAGTGTATCATCAGTACTTTCAAAAAAATGCACGCTAGATTGGCATATTAAATAAACAAACATTGTCCCTTGCCATCCCACTGCATTTTAGCATGTGAAACTTTACAATGTAACTAGCACTAAAATGTATATTTCAGGCAAAAATCCTGGTGTCAGCACTGTTGGTTGCTGTAGCTGATGGGGGGACCCACAAGTCAAAAATGAACTTAGAAGGTGCAGAAAAACATCAGTGGATTTTGAAAATACAATTATGTTGTTATTCTGCAACCATAGCTGTATGTGGAAGCCTATATTAATTTCTTTTCAGTGACATCTTAAGCATGAATTTATTGGCAAAAAGTGTTAGTGAGGCACAGAACCAGGTATTTGCCAAGGGCCGAAGAGCTTGGAGCTCAGACACAAGAGTATCCCTTGTGATTTTGAAAGTGTTCCTACACTTTAAAAGTCATGGTGGGATTTTTTTTGTTTGTTGGGGTTTTACTTATTTTAAGGTCACATGGTCCTAAAAGCTGCTAGGGTACTGCAGTTTCGAGATTGCAACAGGCTGTGAGTTTTTAGAGTTTTTCTGTGATCGCAACATTGTAGGCAATGTGTGAGCCATACTATTATGTCTTTAACTGCAGGATTATCCAAGGATGGGTGGTCTTGTAAAGGAAAATGTTCTTTCTCTAGAAACAAGCCATGACTCCCTAAATACACTGAATTAACAGAATTTTTTATGCAGGTTGGTTTCTTGCATGTGCAGTAAACTCATTACACCACCAGTTCAGTATTTCAGAGCAATCTGATATAATCTTAGACACTGCTTCATTTCAGATATTCTGCAGGCTTTGTGGAGCTCTGTGGTACATCCTTTATGTGTTAAAGAATAGTTTACAAGAACAGAACAAAAGAACAGACAATCATTCCCTATCTGTTTAAAACAACCTGTACAGAATTCCTGGGGCTTGTGCACAACAATGCGTATTCACTTTCATGTCAAGCGTAACTGCTTCTTTTCTTTTTTGTTTCTGCTTTAAATGCTTAGCTTGCTTCTTTGCTCTTCTGTAACTTTATTTTGCTGGTGTTTTAAATCTTCTTTGCTTCTTCATCTGGCTTTCTGCTTCTTGGGATGACTGAAGATCGCATCAGGAGTGTCAGTGCACCAGTGCTAGGTACTGTATCTGAACAAAATGCAACTTTACCATGAGTTTTGCTGGTTACTCTTTTCCTTTCCTTTTTCCCTCCCTTTGTCTATGAGATACTAATACCAAGTGGGCCATCCAGATTAAATTCCTTCAGTGCAGTACTGAAATGAAGTAACAGCTTTTGCTGTACGGCATAGCGACAGGATTCCTTTCTAAAATACTTTCCTGGTTTCGCTCTGGTTTCACTGAAGTCAACAGAAAAATTCCCACAGATTTTGATGGAGGAGTTACGGTATTAAGAATAGGCAAGGCAAGAGTCTGCTTCTGTCTGAGGAAGTAATTATTCTGTCTGGAATTAATTATTTAAATAAAATGACTGAAATAATCTATTTTAACCAATGTTTTATTATTTCCTTTTTTGTATCAAATGTACAGCTACTGTTTTTTTCCACCTTCTGAGCATGAGTGTTTTTTTTAATACAAGAACAATTTTTATATGTATCTTTTCTTTTTTATTATGTTCTGCATTTAAATATTAGTCTCCCAGTTGATAGCTTTGTTAATAATTAGTATAAAATGTAACTCTATTACTTTCTTAACTCAGGAGAAACAGAGAACATGGATGGTACAGTAGTCTCAGACGACCTTTCACCTCTTTCTTCCGGAATGGATTCAGGTCCACAGTCTCCACTGTCTCCAGAAAACAGAAAGAGTCCAAAAGGGATCAAGAAAATCTGGGGAAAGTAAGGTCGTTTTTATTTTTTTAGTTCCCTATCAAAGCATTTGGCTTGAGAATTAATCCAGTTCTTGGCAAAAGCTACATTATCTATAGCAAGAATAAAGCAAAATTCAGGGAAAGGAGAGCGACCAACTCTGTGGGTGTACTAGTGTCTCTCGGTACACGTGGGTGTAGAAAAATGGATGGTAGTGTACACAGCATCATGCTGTTGGAATGGGTAAAGACACTCTGCTGTCATCTTAATGCTAATAATTTAGAATGCCAACGGTTTCGTTAGCTATGCAAAAGTAAATGATAGTAAGTTGTTCATTACAGAAGGCATCAGGTAAAAAAAATGCGAGGAAACAACAGAAACGGAAAGCAGGGGGGACTGAGGTTCCCTGTGCTCGCTTCAGCTGCTTTGGGACAGCTGCCCTGCAGCATGGGCTGGGGCGGCGCAGCAGGGCTTCCTTTTCCCCTCAGAGTCAGGTCTAGACAGCATTTGCCTGGAACTTCTTCAGCTACCACCTGAATGAATTAGGTGTTTGTAGTTTACAGGAAGGTTAATACAGCTTCTAGTTGTCACTAGAGTTTCCACACAACACAAATGTTCTCGGTTGCAAGCTAATAGTACTATCATGGCACTCTTGTCTTGAAAGAATACGAAGAACTCAGTCAGGTAACTTCCCTGCAGACGATCTGGGTTTGGCAGAGTTCCGAAGAGGTGGTCTCCGTGCAACAGCTGGACCTCGGTTATCCAGGTCAAAGGAAACCAAAGGCCAGAAAAGGTAATGGTTCCTTCTTTACCTTGCACAGTATAGGATGCCTTGTGAACAGCCAAACCCTCCTCTTGTGAAATACCCTTTTTAATTAGCAGCAGTATAATGTGCTTCGTTATACGAGGAATTCCACAACAACTAGAAAGAATTTCTCTGGTACAAAAGGTATCCCAAGTAGCCCCCCTGCCCGCACTCCCTCAGCTGCAGGCTGCAGCACTGGCTGGTTGTTGCAGCGTCAAAAATTTCACCTTGTTAAAGAACAAGAAAACCTACCATTTCCTGCGGGAATAGCTACAAAGCCATGAGGATTCAGTGATTCCCATTTTCCTCTTTTCAGACAGAAAATGGGAAATCCTTACTCACGCCCCCAGCTGTTTGCAGGTTGAGCTGGGAAGCCGTGTTAACAGGGCACCCGTATTGCAGCACGCACTGCGAGAAGGGCTGTTGATTCCGTTACTGCACAGAGCACAGCACACTAACGCATACGCTGCAGCGCTGCCTCTGGCACGCAGTGAGCTTTCCGACCATGACTGTAATTCTTTCCTTTAAGATTTTTCAAACCTTTCTTGTCCTTTTCAGTGACTACAATGCTCCGTTTGCTCAGTGGAGCACAGAAAGAGTCTGTAACTGGCTCGAGGACTTTGGCCTCGGTCAGTATGTCATTTTTGCACGGCAGTGGGTGACTTCAGGCCATACACTGTTAACTGCAACACCTCAGGACATGGAAAAGGTAATAATTTAACTGTTTCTCTCAAGCAACTGTACATTTTGATCCTGTACAACCAGGCCCCTTCAAACACGGGGCAGTGCTACCTTTCTGAAATACATAGTATCAATTTTTATAGCTATCTAATGAGACTAAAAGAGCCAGAGGCAAAGCAAACTATTTGTTAATGGTTATTTTTGCAGGAAATGGGAATAAAGCACCCACTGCACCGGAAGAAATTAGTTTTGGCCATTAAATCAATAAATGCAAAACAAGATGAGAAGTCTGCACAACTTGATCATATCTGGGTGACACGTAAGTGTTAGAACTGTCCTGGAATTGTTTGGAAAGCCACTTCCCCCCCCCTATGGATGGGCTGCCTGATGCATGTTCATTTTAGCAGTTACTAAACATCTTTTTAAGAGCAGTAAGTTTCAACACAGTAAAATGAGGATTTTTGCGTCGTTCTTGACATCCCAACTATACAGCTATACACTGTCACCTTCCAAGGGGAATGCTGTCACTGGGGGGGTGGGGCAGTCTAGCAAGAGCTACATGATGCTGTGGAACTTGGGTGCTCAGTCCCGTGCTGCATGCAGAACATCACAGAAGCACTGTGGACAAAGCTGTTGGTGGGAATGGAGTTGAAGCTGCCCTTTCGAAAGGTGCACAGGTGGAAGGCGCTACCTGAACGCCTGGGAAGGTGCCAGTGCAGACAGGAGGGGGTGGCAGGGCTTTGTTCTCACGTACACCCTTGTTCTTGTACCTGCAGGATGGCTCGACGACATTGGTTTACCTCAGTACAAAGACCAGTTTCATGAATCCAGAGTTGATGGGAGAATGTTGCAGTACTTAACTGTGGTAAGCTAAATTTTTTTCCCTCGGTTTAACCAAATTTAACTTCAGAATGAGCAAAGAATTTTACAGTTTTCCTTTGAATGTGAGCAGTTAAAAGGATTTTTTGCAAGACAGAAATAGTGCCGGTAGTAACTCAGCTGTGTTGTCTAGTGCATGATTACTACTCCTAAGGTATATAAAGTCAGTCACAGCATATGCTATAGCTAACTTCTGCGAAGCCTTTCTGTCAGTATGGTGTAGCACATCATGACCTGTTTTACATGCAGCTTCTCTTGTTCTCCACGCCAAGTTAGCAACGATATTCAGTGAACTAAAGATAAGCAGCAAATCCAGTAATTCGTACAGCAGCAAACCATGCCCTAAACATAGCCACTGCGTTTTCTTACAGTTTCCCTGCCCAGGTTTGGATAAATATTTGGTTTTGTTACCTGTGCTATAAAACAATGCCTACTTCAGCTGTTACCAAAAGTACAGCCCTGTCTACACTGCTTAAGGAGCCTTTGTTATAGGAACATGGTCCCTGCCACCCCATGGTTCTGTGTGTGTTGCTAGCTGCAGTGATCCTGCCCACAACAGGATCTTGACCAGAAACAGTCCAAATATTTTAAATCTGAGCTTGGATTTTACTTAATAGGCTACAAGCTCTACTTTGTTTTTTAGCCAGGTACTGCTATGGTGCAACACTTCTAAAAAGTGTAAAACCAACCAACAACAAAACCCCTCTCTTTAAAATACAAGCTCTTCTTCTAGCTAAACCACGGTTACCATGGTTTATATAGAAGAACATAGCAAGCTTAAAATCTCCTTTCTTGGGGAGAGTACGTGTTCGGTATGTGTTCTGTGCCACTCAGAAGGCTCTCTCCTTCACAGAATGACCTTCTCTTCCTCAAAGTCACCAGTCAGCTGCATCATCTGAGTATTAAATGTGCCATTCATGTGCTGCATGTCAACGGTTTTAACCCCCACTGTCTACGCAGGAGACCAGTTGAGGAGGTAAAAGAATGCTTAAATAAATTAATTTAAACAAGCAGTAATTACCTGATTCCAGCCAAAGGGGTTAGAAAGTTAGCAGTGTACAACGATACAACAGAGTCACCGCTATGAGGGAACTGCGTCTGAAGCAGTAGTTATGCTGCTTTCCAGCTCTGGAATGTAACCTGTACTCACTGATAATAAATATCCACTCAGTCCTTAAGTGCTTGAGCCACTTAGTGGCTGAATCTCCTGCACTCCCCTTTATAATTTATTTGCTTAGTTTAAAGAAGTTAATTGAACTTCTGAGAGAATAATGTGGAATGTTTTTTCTTTGCCTGTCCTAACTTTTAATGCTCAAAAGACTGTACGGTTTCTGCCTTACCTGGTCAGCATATCTTATTCGCTTAGTATTAAAGACACTATTCTCAAAATGCCCCCTTTTTTACACCTGGCATCTGTAATCTCTACTGTTACACTACTTGACGCAATGTATGTGTACTAGACTATGCCTGCTGTCTTGTCAGAGAATGTTTGCAAGAGGCCTTGAGCATAACAGAACCGGGGAAAAAAATGCTGTTTGAGGAGGAAAGATGTTTTTATCTGCACTGAGGATACACATGGTGAATATGCAGTGATGACGCAGGCTTACAGCATCATCATCTTTTCTGGTTCCACAGAATAATGTTTCGCCTTCTGAAGTAGTTCAGTGGTCCAATCACAGAGTGATGGAATGGCTCAGATCAGTTGATCTGGCAGAATATGCCCCAAACCTTCGAGGAAGCGGAGTACATGGCGGCCTGATTGTAAGAATTCAACATTCTACTACATACTGACAGACTGTAACATAAACCATCTTTTATCTGGTGTTTGTCAAGCAGGAGGAAATAAATACATCTGCAATATGACAGTATGATTAGGCCTTCTAAAGAGCCTCTTAATCTTAATTTTACAAAAGGAACTAAAATAAAAAAGGGACTGCTAAAACATGGGGGTTTATCATCAAATCTGAGCTGTGCATGAGTGTTTAACAGCAGTACCTAAAAAAAAGCAAACTGTAAGAGTTTCTTATCGATAAGGCATCGTTGGATGTTTGAGTGGTTTTAAAAGAGTTGTGAGCCACAGTAAATAACTGACTTGCAGCAGTCTCGCCCACGCTCAGGAATGACTTTTTTTTAAAATTCAAAACACTCAGAACTATTTACAGCTTAGTAAAGCCAGAGTTCTGAAATACTGTGATTATAGTGCTGTAGAGTTTTTGCAAACATGAAACAGAAAAAAACTGTGCTAAGATTAACTTTGTACTTGGAGTACAGCAGAAAATCCTGAAAACAAACTTGTGCAATCCAAACAAATATAAGGTTTGATGATAAATATAAATATGTATTCGCTGGGTCATGCTCTGCATTGTAGTGCCTACTTCCATGTAATTTCCTGTTCAAAGCCCAGTGAGTATCGTATTGTGAATTATAGAATGTCTAATGTAGACAGCTTAGTAAGAATGAGAAATTCCTCTGATAAGCACTGTAATGGTTTACTACTGCAAATATTTAACCACGTAAAAAAAAATATTCTGCCATTTTCTAATAGATTCTCGAACCTCGCTTCAACGGTGACACACTGGCAATGCTGCTGAATATTCCACCTCAGAAGACCCTACTGCGACGCCACCTAACAACCAATTTTAACGTATTAATTGGACCAGAAGCACAACAAGAAAAAAGAGAAATAACTGAGTCAACAGCATACACACCTCTGACCACCACCGCCAAAGTTCGGGTATGTGTTGCCTTCAGAAAGGAGATTATTTCAGACTTCTTCTGCCCTGTCTTATAAAGAAAATAAGGGACAGACATGGGCAGGGAGAGGTCAGTTCTAGAAGGAGTGTTACATCTTGCTTAATTCTAAATACCAAAGTATTTAATTTGTACGTGTTTAAATCAGCTTCTGAAATAAGCATGCAATTCCTTCTGTTCTCAGAAGGAACACTTACCTAAACAAATTTAATAACTGTACCTCCCAATTTGAAAACAACGAGTTTATTTAGTTCAGGATCTACATCCCTGAAGGACTAGAGTATAGCAGTAAATCAGAAAGGAGAGGACTCTGAACGGTTAAAGGAGAACTTTGTTTTTCTTATTCAAAACTTGTACTGTCATCTTGTTTTAGCCAAAGAAACTTGGATTTTCACATTTTGGAAACTTAAGAAAAAAGAAATTTGATGAATCGACAGACTACATTTGCCCCATGGATACAATCCCAGCTGCTACAAACGGTACTCAGAAGAACTACGGTGGACACAAAGGACTGAGCCCATTGACTGATAGGGAACTGGATCAGGTGGGCCAGACGGGCTGATGCCATTCTCATCTCACCCTCCCCATGCGTTACAAGCTTGCCAATAACCACATCCTAGCACATAACAAAGTACTCGTTACATCCGCATGAACTTACTGAGAAAGTATTGGCTATGGACACTGGAAAGAGTTCTACACTAAGAATGTCAGGTTAATTTTTTTTTTAATCAACATCATAAACTCATCCATCTTCAAGCCCTTTTTCAGGAATATAACACCTTTACACTACGAAGATTGATGTATTTTGACAATTAAGGTGGTGGTTGTTGTGAACACAAGACTTTTGTACTTCTAGTTTTCATAATCTCAGTATGGCACACTACTTTTTTCATTATCTTTATGGGTGGTTTTTAATGTAATAAATCTATTTGGACTAATTTGTACAAAGCTATCAAGTTATATATCAAAATACAACCAGATTGTATATTTTCAACAGATATTAATCAAAGAATCCAACTGAATTTTTCTTTTGTTATGTACAGTGGGCAGTAGTTATGCTTAGACAGTATGTGAAAACTATGCATCAGTAATTAACAAGATTATTAATAAACAGATACTTAACAAAAGTGAATTATTCATGTGGTAGTGAACTTGTGAATGAAACTGTCTAGACATCATACAGACAAATGATGAAGACTAAAAACCATCAAATTTGATGAAGCTTTGCTGTCGTGTAAAGGGATGTAAACCCTGAAAAATGGAGCTCCTGAAGGCTTGTGTGAACTCTGTCCCCACACAAGAGCCAGACAGAAGCAGCCAGGCTAAACTGTCCCATCTCCAGTGACCTTAAGGGAGAGAAAAACATTTTAAGCCTGATAAGAGAATGGTTAAAAAATCGAGACGACTAACGGTGAATATTTTTTTTCATTTGCATGATTTACTGCATCTAACATCTCATTTGTGTTCATTATCTAACCAGTGCCTTTTTCAATGTACACCTTAGTAAGGTCCTGCTCCTGAGCAGGGGCAGTACCAAATTCTGACTGTAATAAGTACGGATGTCTGCTTGCACAGTTAAGAGTTGCGAGGGAACGCATTAATTTTGAGCCAAGTGCTTACACTACGCGGTTGTTCAAGCATTCCAAAATTACTGGATTTGTCTCTAGGAGCATGGTCTTTTAATTAAGCATGACTTCTGAACGTGTGGGCATGCAGTGAGATCGCAACGCCCTGGAACTGGTAACCTTTCCATATAAGAATAGGTGGGACTGTATCGGGAAGGACTCTTTACTTCTTGCCTGTGAAAGAAGACTAGAAGACTACCAGAAGTATAATAAGTGTTACACCATCTGGAAAATACTACCCTTCATTGATAATATCAGTTAAGCTTTTCTTTTCTTGTGTGAATTACTGCTCAAGTTTAATGGACTCAATCTTTCTAAATTAGGATTCACTCTTCCTGTCATTAGATGTGTTTTGACGTACCTTAAATCATGGAGGCATTTTTGTTAATGAGCAGTAATGAGAGCTTTTAAACACAACATTGTTTGTCCAGATACCTCCCAAAGATGCATGTAGAGTGAACAGAATTGCACATACTGTCTGATTTGAACTAGTTCCTGAATACTTTTGCAGATGGAACACTCAGAAGGAACAGTAATGCAGATAGGGGCTCTTTCTCAAGGCATAAGCCATCTTACGGTATGTACCCATTTTGCTCTTGTTCTAAAGTCAGAAATGTATTCTGCTAGAATTCAGGGAAAGTTGGTCATTGCTGGTACTAGCTAAGAGTAAGTGGGTCACTGTTTTTGATAAATACCTCTTTATAGCCTGGCTGCACAACCACAGTCCAAAATACTCCTGCTTTTAAATCATACTAGAAATTCACTCTCATTTAGGCCTGTTTTAAGTTTTCATGATCTCTGCTATCTCTTCAACCCAGTGACAGATATTCATCCCCTTAAATGAAAACAACTCTTGAAAGATTTTGCAAGTAACTGCAAACGCCTCAGTCCGAGCAAAGTCTAGCAAAGAGGTACAGATGTAAAAATTTACATGAGCTAAAACTCCATGGAAAACAAAACAATAAAATCACTAATTCCTGACTCCACAGCAGCTAATTACTGAGGAAAAAAAAAAAAAAAGAAAATTAAAAAAAAGAAAAAGTTGACTGAAGGGAGTAATGAAAAATTATGTAACAGAGTTGAGTCACGTGCCAAACGAAATCTGTGAGAATCTCCTCAGGCAAATAATAGCTTATTTAAAGCTGCATTCAAGAAACTGCTTTTAATCTTCTGTGGCTCTAACCCCCTCTGTTGTGAATCTGATCTCATTACAGCCGGATTTCTTTAACCCTAGGCCTCTGACTGAACGTGCTTACTCGCTCACATCTTGTTTTGCAGACGATGTTAAGCCAAGATGAAATGCTGAATGACAGCAGGTTTTTAACACCTACGTTTGAAGACTGGAGATGATGGTTCAGCGTGACCAAGAACACTACAGTACCTCATGCCTGTCTGGAGGGGTGGCCAGGAGAAGCTCGATGCTGTGGTGCAGAAAAGCTTTATCTCGTTTCTGCCAAGGGGACTTACACATAGCATTTAATATTGGCAACGTAGCAACATGTTACAGGTAACTCTCCTCCGTACTTTTTTGCGTATAATGTGATGTGAAATAGGTGTTGAGAGAGAAGAGGTACTCATAGCCAGAGTCTAGAAAGCTGGGACTGGCAACGTGTTTTACCCTTTTATTCAGTTGTCTTCTACATGGAATGTTCATGTACTGTTACATAAAAGATCTTTTGTATTTTTTTTATTTTTGTAATTAGCTTGTAATGCAGGAATCATTAACACTTTATTGTACCATGTCAACTAATCAGAGCTACCTAGAAATTCAGATGGATGCTGGTGAGTGTAGCAGCAATTGCTCACTGAACATCTCCTACTTCAGTCTCACCAGAGACAGTCTGTCTAAAATGGCTAGCACGGATGCACACGTGCAAGCATCAGGATGTCACAAGCCTTCTGAACAGTCAAAATGGTTCAGACAAAGTTTTCTGACCTCCCTACCAGGTCGGTCTGAAACAGCACTGGCGCTCAGGAAGACCAGTAAGCCCATTTTTTTCCCTAGTGACACCTAATTAAACATGCAGCTGCAAACAGCACTGAGGACTGGAGATTACAGCAGGAACTTTTGTAACATTTGCATGAGAACTGGTGATGTTTTAAACAATATTGCTGCTCACTTTCAGTTCTCTCTTCATTCCAGCTACAGAGAGATTTTCATAGAATACCTGATGTAGCAATAGGAAACTAACATTACTGCTCTGTGATGTGCAAAATGTGACTAACGAGCATCAGGCAAGTACCATAATAAAACAAGTATTTGTTTCTTTAAAACACCTGACAAAATAGATCTGTTGCTATTCTACTGGGCTAGACAGGACTGCAGCACTGGAACAGAGGGAAATACAGCCTCTCACTACTGACTGGAGGGGCTCTCTGACAGTCAAAGTGTCCCCTTTACAGCAGCAATTATCTGTTGACATGTGTCTCTCATGTATTAATAAGGTATAAGCAAGATATCTTAGTAAGTAGGAAAACGCCAGAAATCTGCTCAGTTGTAAAGAACGTATATGGATGCTTTGCCTCACTGTCTCCTCCATGGCTGCAGGGTATCAGTGTACACACTAACCAGACCTGAGGGCAGGTCTCTCCCAGTCACAGCCCTCCCAGAAAAAGGGGAAATCTCCAATACTGTCTAGAGTTTGCAGCAAGGGCTCTTTGAGAGCTGTCCGTGGCACCTTTCGAAGGTCACCTCTCTAGTCCTTACTCCATAAGCAGACTGTGCACTGTACGGTCAGATTTTAGAAGCTAAACACATTTTATTGTCCAAAACAGTAAAAACAAGACAAACATTTTTCAACCACTGAGCAATGAAACAGTAATGGAAAATCTAAAGGCACAAGAAGTCAGTCTACACATCAGAAAACTAAAAACATTTACTTAATGAAGGGTTAAGTACATGTCCAGTCTCGCAATGCAATCAACATTAGTAACCAGATCACATACTACAGGCATTTGAAATACTTTGCCAGGTTAATTAGCCAGCAGACTTCCTACAGCTCTACAGACAGGATAAGCTGAGCTCCAGTGGTGGCAGCCTTAGTATCACTGGCATATTCAAAGCAGATTTTCAGATTTCTTTCAATGATGTATTTACAACTTGGTGTGGTGTTGTGCTAACTCAGCTGTGAATAGTCAGTCCTCAAAATTATTGATTTATTTTAATATATATATCCAATAAGAAATCCTAATTAGCATAAAAGTGGCATAAATGGTTATTTTTTTTACTGTTATGAATAAATTCTGAATGTTCCTCCATCTCTTGCTCACTGTGGAATGCGTCTAACACAAATACATGTGGCTGGTATCTCATTAGGGACAAAATCACAGCTTGAACCCCTGTGTCTGTCTTTGCATTAATACTACAAATGTAAATAATTAAATACAAAACCCCTACGATGATTTCTAACTAGCAGATTCCTTTTGTTTTGCTTTAGATGAATGAAAATATTTAGCAAACATATTCATTAGCACCTGAAGAAACAAGGGCTCAAGGATTTGTCAGACCCAAAGACAAATGTAGTATAAACTAATTCCTGGAAATGCAGTACTTCAGGCACTGAAGACTAAGAATTAAATGCTATGTGGTAAAAACACTTAAGATGAGGCATTAGCTGAGTATAAGATCAACTACAGGAAGAAAGAAGTTCTCTCTCTCATAAGCAAAGGAAATTTCTGGAACTGCCAAGAGAGCAAGCACCATTCAAATGATGTAACATCACTGGATAGTTACATCTGTATATACAGCCCAGAACTTGCATGTATAGTTGGCAGTGATTGTTTAGGTAAAGCTGTCACTAAGGAGAATTTCTGTTACACTTGCAAGCAATTTGTGTGTTGCCCAAATCCTGTTCACTTCTTCAGTAGCATACTGTGACTGCTCGCTTAGTCCCTGGTAAATAGCTGTAAAACAGCATTTAGAAAAAAAAAAAGGCAAGCAAAAAAAAAAAAAAAAAAAAGACGGTTGCTTGTACCCTTCTTCCCCAGGACTCACTAAATTAATTACTTACAGAGCACAGTCAAATAATCCTACTGCAGTTTTATACCCTCTCCCAAATTCTATACTGACGTTAACAAAAAACTGATTTTATCTCTATCCTGCTTCTCCAATTACACTTAACTTTTTTTCCTCAGAATTAACATTTGATACTAACTTAAGAGGTCAGACTAGGTTACTGCCACACAACTCACGACAATCTCTCAGCTTCCTAGTATTAACACACACAAAGGTAATTCTGAAGTTATGAACCGCAGAAATAACACCAAGCAGTTAAAAAAGACACACGGACACAATAAAAAGAAATACTGCACAATTACACACCATCTGTTCCTGTAGGAAAATATGCAGTACTTACAAAAGGGTATCAGATGACATCAGCATCAGTAAGAAAATGTACTGCTCTTGGGATAGCCAAGTGTGTCCAGGTTGGGCTGACATGCAAACTGAATCATAGGTGGTGGCCCACACATGAGAATGAGTGTCTCGCTGCCCGGGGAAGGCAGGTGGTTTTTAATCATGTCTGCAGTGATGAAGCCAGAACTGTACTTCCAATCTGAAACAAAGAAATTAAAATACTAATTCAAATCTCTGTAGAGTCTGAAGCCTTTTCAGATTGCGTATGTTGCACTCGCAAAGTTAGCCACCATCACTGCAAGCCAAGAGAGGGTTAAATCTCTGAGCTCAAACCTAGTGGTCCCCTTCCACAGGCCCAACAAGGATCTGGTTGAGAAGAGATGAAAGTCTGTGCGTAAATGACAGATTTAAAAGAAAGGAGACACAGGACAGAATAAACAGGAAGAGTAAATCAGCTTTTCCAGTGAAGAGAGGTCACCCAGGGACAGTTGTGCAGGGAGAGGTACTGAGTGCCATCCAACATACTAAAAAAAAAGTCTGGGAAAAAAACCTGAGTGGTGAGGTGACAAAAGTTTGATGACAACAGAAGTTCTGCTGTGTAGGTTAAGTGATAAGAGGAAAAAAAAAAATAAAAGAAAGAAAGGCTAAATGATTTCAAGCGGTAATATTATTGAATGCATCTGCCATTTAAAGTGAGCCAAACAGGAAAAGTAATCCTGCCTTCACTTATGAAAACATGTGCTTTAAGCTCATTTATCAGAAGCAAGACACTGGGGTTATGAAAACGGCAGCAGTCAAAAGGCCTGTGAAACGTTAGGAAGGGAAAAGGGAACAAAGGGAACACTATGTCAAAGTAGACCCCCAGTTTGCCTGCCTCTTGGCTACTGCTGTTCAGTTCTGATCTGCTCAGCTCAAAAAGGGACACACACAGCAGAGTGGAAAAGGCTACGAGAACAGGGACGAGCAAAGGTGTGTAATCACTGCTGTGTGGGGGAGCCCAGCTACCTCAGTACAGAGAAGATGGGGCAGCAGGGTGATGGACAGATGTCTGTAAAATTCACAACGTCAAGACAGTCAGTAGGCACCTATTTACACTCTCTTCCAGCACAAGAATTAAGAGGCAAATGCAAACCAGAAGTCATTCCTCACACAGAAGTGCTACCCACTAACAGACTGCCAAAATGCTCATGTGGGCTCCCAAGGAGGCGCACCAAGATCTTACAAGAACAGTCCGCAGAGAATTACTACAACTGTAGAGACACATTGGGCTCAGAACTAACAAATATTAAAGACTGGAAGAGCACCAAGGCCTGCTGGTTACTCTTCTCTGTCCATCTACTCAGGGCTATTTCTGACAACAGGTACAGAACTTTGACCTGACTCAGTCTGGCTCTCATGTCTGTTAAATAAAAGCACAGATCACTTACAACATCAGCAAACATGAATTCCCACGTTTCACAGGAGACTGAGTAGCGTTCAACCTCTCCCTCCATTTCTCATTCAGCCCTACACCAGGCTACAGTTAGTGCCTAAATCTACGCATGGCAGCTCTATTTTACCAGAATCTAAGCCAGACCTGCTGCAAAACAAAAATGTGCCTGTACTATTCACACGTATTAAGCAATTTAATGCCAACAAAATGCTAACATAAGCTGATCTGGGAGATAGCCAAAACCAGAGCTGTAACTTTTGCTGAAAAGTCCCCAAACCCATACATCCTGAAGTATGTCAACAAAAGAGCCACTGAGGAACATGTCTGACCCAACAGGAGTTAGTTGACACTTTCTAAGGCCCACCGGGTTTAGAACACTTTTCAAAACAGGTGGTGTGGTAAGGCTTGTTTCTGAGGGGCTGGGGGACATCTTTGTTGTTTAAGACAAGGTGGTTTGAGGTTATATTAATGGCCCGTTGAACTAGAGTGAAGCGACGATCAAAGGCATTTCCAGTGTGTACAAGCAGCCTACCTTGTGGAGGTCTGTCCAGTGTATACCAAAGCACGAACTGATCAGGATGCCTCTTCGCAATGTCTTCGAGCTCATCTCTCAGTAATATATCTTTTTCTGTCTGCAAAATGAGACTGCTGTTTAGCTCCAAACCATCTCAAGATCCCTTCTAATGTGAGCTCATCTGGCATTCAGTAAGATAAATTCAACAACTCATTCAAACCAAGAAAGTCTGAGCGTTTTTTCCCCTTACATGATAACTATTATCATTACAGGCTTCTGTAAATTCAGATTAAGAACAACAAACTATAAGACTTAATAGCCACGTAAACACTGTCTTAAAGATGGCAATTTGGACAACTTTTTCATCCAGGCTAAACTCACAATTAGCTGGATTTGTCTCTGACCCTGGCAAATAAAGCCCTGTACCAGCTTGGTGCAGGTTAACTTTAGAAACAGATTAACAGAACAAAATCCTGTTTCCTTGAAATCAATGAAAAAGTAAAATGAGTAGAGGGGTCAGGATCTGTTCACGTTATTCCCTAATGCAGGAAGTGGGGAGTACAAGTGGAACTACGAGGAGCCATCTTCAAAACAAATAAGAGATTATGGGAACTATGACACCACCATGCAAATATTTATAAAGGGCCTTATGGATTATTTTTTTATTCAGTTTCTCCTTCTTAAATCATTTTAACCAAGACAATATAGTAACAACTTATATCATAACCATTTCTTGCCCCTCCCAATACTGATCATTTTTAAATGTACTATCTCAGAAAATATTTTCTTATAAATGGTTGGGTGAAAATACAAACACAAAGACACTGGAAGAGTATAGACATTTCACAGCAGTATTTTATCCAGGGGTTGATGTCCCATCAGTTAAAAAAGCTCAGTGACCAGTAAAACAAGTAGGCCATTAAAGAAGGACAAACAGATGAGTCCGTATACTCATATACTCACCTGATTAGCAAAAAGAAGGTAACATTTTGTGGAGTCCTTAGGATCATTTGTGATACGACGAATCAGCTGCAACATAGGAGTTATTCCTGTTAAAAAACAAAGTGGTTAAAAACCAGTTCCTTCTTTCTGTGGCTGCAGTTTCAATATTCATGCTGCCTTCCTTCAGTCTCAGTGGGAGCTTAGTTTGAACAAGGCTACATACCTCTGAATTTCTAATCCATGCCAAATGCAAAGGTTGGGGGGTTCCATTATAACAAATTGTTTCAAAACAAAACAGTAATACTTGTATCTGGGTCTTTTCTCTTCATCATTCTCTATCACATACAGCAATTCCACCACCATGACATTATCCTAAAATATTTTTTGTCATTGAGACTGAAGCTCAGAGAGACGAAGTGACTTCTCTGAGGTCACACGGTATATCAGGATTAAACCTCTGAAGTTGCTAGCTCCCCAGACTGAGCTCAAGCCACTGGAAAGCCTCCATGTTGCCAAACACTCATGAAAAGAAATACATGTGTTAAGCGCTCTACAGTGCTTGATACTCTTCACATGCATCCATAAAGATGTCCTCATTCCCTAGACATTCCATATGAGACTAGTTTTACCTGTTCCTCCAGCTATCATCCCAAGATGCTTTGCAACCTTCTTCTCTGCTTCAGACTTCTTATGAGGCTTGATAAGAAAAGTACCTAGAAGAGATATTCAAAAGCGATAGGTACATTAACTCTCAAACAAACATGGATACAAATTCCATGGGAATAAATTACTATCACCTACCAATTCATTAGGACAAGTCTTCTGGAAATGCTAGATAGACTCACCACAGCATTAAGCACAAAGAGTAGAAACCTCTTTGTCTCTGTAAACTCCAATCCTTGCTTTAAACAACTGATTTACTCCGCTACCCAGCGTCATTTATAATAAACTCAATGGTTCCCACATCACTGCCTAGAACACAACTTGGCAACCATGGACGTTAGTGGTACCTAAAAATAACCCCAGACCCTACTACAGAGAAATCAGTTTCTTAGGCCATCCTCATCATCCCCACTTGCACCATGGATCTAGTCATTTGCGTGTCCACATTCAATGGAGTTATAATTAAACCAGCATCAAGCAAGAGCCCCTGCAAAGCTCAGAATCCGGACAGTTGGAACCTTGCATACTGTATCAAGTACTTTACTACTGTAATTAATTTCCTGTTAATGAGATCCCCATGACACCTGCAGTCAGCTACGTGACCACCTTCTAGTATCATGTGACGAGAAGACCTTGCTAATTGCTGCTCTACACCTGGGTATACCAGCACTTCAGAACTATCACCAAACCAGACTGTCTGTAATTGAATTAATCTCCAAGGATCAAGCCAAATGACAAGTCCATGAAAAGCACCTGACATAGTCCAGTCTCTCCTAGCTACTGCTTTTGATAGCAGCCAAAGCAGAGCAGAAAGGAAGGTTTGTAAAACACGCATCACTAGTTTTCTCTGAGATAGAACAGAATCATCAGTATATTACTCATCATAAAAGGTCCAGAGAAGCGCTGAGCACTTATCCCCCTGAAGCAAGAGCACAGTCCCTCTCAGTCAAGATCAGTGCAGGATCTTTCACTTGAATCTTGAAAGAGGATTACTTCTCTCAACTTACTTCTCCTAGTCAACTCAGACCTGGTTTAATCACAAAATGGAGCTGGCTCTCAGTCAGCAGGTTGTTTAGCAACAAGGCTGAGATTCTCAGAGGGCATTTTAGGCCACAACCTCCCTTGTTTAAGAAGCATCTGGAACACCTCCATCCAGATATATACAGCTGAGATATTATTTCCACTGCAACCTTCTCAGTAATGTAATGCAATAATGATTTTTTTCAGATTTAATTATATGGTCCCAAGAGTGAGACAATAACCAACTATTCCTCACACAAAGTACTAATTCCCACCATATCAACCATGACGGGCTCTTGGTCAGGACCAGGAAAGGTGGATTTTCTCTTCTCCACTTTTGAAAAAAAGATTCTGTACAAAGTTGTCAAGTTTCGTAAAACACCTCTGAAAATTACCAATACAAATTCCTCCTTTTTGCTCTCCCACCTTCATGTCGCGTACCTGCTCCCTTATAGACAAGGAGCCCATTTGGCCCTCTGAAATCAATAATATCTCCAATCTTCATATCATCTAGGTACTGGGACATCTTTCCACCTTCTGGAAACTTGGGATTCACATTTTTGTGGTACACCTGAAAAAGCAGTCATTTGTACGATATCAGCCGCTAGCTTTTCTGCAAATAATATAACAAACAGCAAAACACAGCATTGTATTGCTACGTTGAAATACAGGATCTGAGAAATAAATTCAGACAATTCATTACTCTCAGTTATCTGTTGAGCCTTGCAACAGGAAGCAGCCAAAATAAGTACAATGCTGTCATGCACGTGTTCCTACGTGCTCTGCAAACAGCCAGGCTGATAGGAGTAGGTGACAGGCAGATTATGTACTGGTGCCCTCATTTCACTATCACTCCAGCAAGAACCTTATGTCACCCTGTTTTTGTAATTGCTCCTGGAAACAACATTGCTGCATCTCTTCTTTTTAAGGCCTTCCCAGAGACTTTAGCCACATCATAGCTCTTTCATCTTTCAAAGCACATAAACACATTAGCAACAATTTCTGACACTTAAGAGAGATATATCAGCAATATCTGCAGCATCACCAAAAATGGCTGTTCTTTTTGACTTGTTTTCTACTTACAGCTATTAGCAGCAAGCATTAGTAGCAGGCATGAGCATCTTGAGGGTGATCGCTATTCATGCCTCACCAAACAAAAGATACCAGAGAAGTTCCTGCAGTACTGCCAAGGAAGTGATCTCCTTCTCCATCTATCCCCCTATCTCTCGGTGACTTAGCACAGATACACAGGATACAACTTACTATTCAAGGATAATGTGAAATGAGTTGTTGGCCATGCAGTCATCCTCTTTGAAAGAAGTTCAATCAAAATACACTCTATATTTCACTAAAATGAATTACTTTCCTTCCTTCCAGTTAGCAACTTACCTATATTAAAGGAAACAAAAACTTACCTTTATAATTAAATCAACATAACCTTTTGTCTCATCACTGGAAACGGGGGTATAGGCTCGAATCACCAGATTACCATCGATTTTTGCAGAAAGATAAACATGTTGGCCTAGGAGAAGAAGTTATTATCTGATTATTTATTTTTTCATCCCTAGAGGACAAGACAAGAGAAAAAAGCATGTATTGTTACCTGAACCCATTGAACACAAGCAATAATGGAGAAAATCTTTACCATATAAATGCTGTACAAAACATGTAGTCTCTCTTCTTTCTTCAGCAAGAGTTTCTGAAGCACGGGATAACTGAGAAGAGCTGGTATGTTACAGAACCAAGGGTAAGACATGTGGAAAGTAGGAAATTTATAGTAAAAGAGTGATATAAAAAGTTTGTTGCTCCTTCCTTAAGTGCTCTCGGTATTTTGGGTTCTGCTGTTCTCATACTTATTCATTAATGAAGTTGAAATAAAAATACACCAGTTCACACAGGCAAAAAAACAGTACCACAGTAACAGCAGCAGTCTCTCAGAGCAAACTTCCCAGAGATTCTGCACACGACATCAAGAACAAAGCCTTGGGCCATGTTCCTTCTCCACAACTCCTGCCTCCGCAATGCTGCAGCTTCCACAGCATTGGACACTGCTGTCCAGAAAGAACTCTTTGCCCAACCTGATGCTCCAAGAGGCAGACTCTTAACAGGCACCCGTTTCTTCCTGCTGATTAAAAGAACTGAAACTCCTTGCCAAGAGCAGTCTCCTCAGCCAGACAGCGCTAATCTACAGAGTTGTATGGAAAAACAAAAAGCAGGAAGAGAGCTGGCAGAAAACACTTTTATTTTTAGCAAAATGATCTTTGTAAAAAGCAGCAGGCAGGAATCTCCCAAGAAGTAATCTGCCCCATACAGTTTCAGGATTTTATTCCTAAATTCTTAAGAATAAAGCTGCATAAACACAAGCACTGCAGGTCATGTCTCAATTTGTTTATCATTTGTCTAGTTAATGTGGACAGTTCAATTTCACTTTCCCATACAAGCCAGAAGAGAACCTGGAGAGAGACTGCTGCCCTTGACAGGCAGCACACAGGAAGGATGTGCTCACAGCATGGAACAGGGAAGACCCTGACACTTGCCATAAAGCAGGAGAAACTGCGAAACACAGCACAGAACAAACAGGCCTATATTTGCCACAGCTGCAGATCAGAAAGGGAGACATTTCATGCATAGATCACTGTTAATTCAAGGTCCAAAGTTCAATGCCATCAGTTTTGCAGGGTAAGGAAAAAAAGACTATGCCAATACCAGTCTGAAATGAACTTCATGCTACAGAAAGCAAGGCAAAGTTGTATGCGTATGCATGTACATGTCTTCTTTCCCTCAGTCTTTAAAAGCAAGACCAGTTACCATCTGTGTACTCTGCCCCCTGAGCTGGAAGACAGGGACAAGGAGCAGAACAAAGTCCCCACAGCCCAGGAGAAAACGGTCAGTGACCTGGTGCTCCACTTAAGAGACACACAAGTCTATGGGGCTGGATGGGATCCACCAGAGGGCACTGAGGGAGCTGGTGGAGGAGCTCATCAAACCACTCTCCATAATTATCAACAGTCCTGGCTAACCAGGGAGGTCCCAGAAGACGGGAGGTTGGCCAAAGTGATGCCCATCTACAAGAAGGGCAGGAAGGAAGATCCAGGGAACTACAGGCCTGTCAGCCTGACCTCGGTGCCAGGGAAGGTTATGGAGCAGAACATCCTGACCAACATCACATGGCATGTGCAGGACAACCAGGCAATCAGGCCCAGCCAGCAAAGGTTTGGGAAAGGCAGGTCCTGCTTGATGAACCTGATCTGGGTCTACAACAAGACGACCCACCTAGTGGATGAGGGAAAGGCTGTGGGTGTTGTCTACCTGGACCTCAGCAAAGCCTTTGACACAGTCTCCACAGAATTCTCCTGGAGAAACTGGCTGCTCATGGCTGGGACAGGTGTACTCTACGCTGGGTTAAAAGCTGGCTGGATGGTGGTGCAGTGGTGGGTGAATTACATCCAGCGGGTGACTGGTCACAAGTGATGTTCCCCAGGGACCAGTGCTGGGGCCAGTTCAGTTTGGTACCTTTACAGATGATCTGGACGAGGGGATCGAGTACACCCTCAGTAAGTTTGCAGATGACACCCAGTTGAGCAAGAGTGTTGATCTGCCTGAGGGCAGGAAGGCTCTGCAGAGGGATCTGGGCAGGCTGGACTGATGGGCTGAGGCCAATTGTGTGTTTCAACAAGGCTCAGTGCTGGGTCCTGCACTTGGGTCACAACAACCCCACGCAGCGCTACAGGCTTGGGGCAGAGCGGCTGGAAAGCTGCCTGGCAGAAAAGGACCTGGGGGTGCTGGTCAACAGCTGGCTGAACATGAGCCAGCAGTGTGCCCAGGCGGCCAAGAAGGCCAACAGCATCCTGGCTTGTATACGAAACAGCTCGTCCCCTGTACTTGACACTGGTGAGGCCGCACCTCGAATCATGTGTTCAGTTTTGGGCCCCTCGCTTCAGGGGGGGACACTGAGGTGCTGGAGCGTGTCCAGAGAAGGGCAATAAAGCTGGTGAAGGGTCTAGAGAACAAGTCCTATGAGGAGCAGCTGAGGGAACTGGAGTTGTTTAGTCTGGACAAGAGGAAGCTCAGGGGAGACCTTATTGCTCTCTACAGCTACCTGAAAGAAGGTTATAGACAGGTGGGGATAGGACTTTTCTCCTAGGTAACACGTGACAAGACAAGAGGAAACAGCCTCAAGTTATGCCAGAGAAGGTTCAGGTTGGATACTACAAAAAATTACTTCACTGAAATGGTGGTCAAGCATTGGAACAGGCTGCCCAGGGAGGTAGCAGAATCACCATCCCTGGAAATGCCCAAAAAAACACATAGATGCAGTGCTTAGGGACATGGTTTAGTGAAGGACTTGGCCCTCCTGGGTTAACAGTTGGACCTGATGATCTTAAAGGTTTTTTCCAACCTAAATGATTCTATGATTCTGTATCAAAGGTAAGCACACACACTGAAAAGCCTCTGAACACTTCAGCATCTTCTATATACAGTTGATGTATTTTTCCCCTTTGCTCTGCACAGGATAGTTACAAGCTTCCCAAGCAGAAGAGTTCTTCTCTTATTTACGAGTGTGACTGTATTAACCATAATCATAAGGGCAGTTGGCAATAAACTGAGGGCACCAGATGGAAGTAGAATGCAAGTAAGAAATACAAAAAAACTTTGACAAATACCATTGTTGCTTATATGTTGACTCGTGATCAATTCCATCAGACTCAGTTCAGTCTCACTGTTCTTATTCTGAACTACACCACACAATTTAACACAAGCAGAACAAAGTACGCCCAAAAGATCAGAAATACAACCCTTTGGGAAATCTGACACTTCTCTCAACACAGCAGCATTCAGATGCAGCTTTTAACTCCTTGTTTAGCTGGGCACTGAATTCCCCAACAGTCAGAAATCCAAAAACTAGGAGTACAGCTATAACTCGTAAAACCGGAAACATATGTAATAAACGTTTTCAGTACTTACCTACAGGTAACCCTAATACATGATCTGGTGAAGGTAGCCCAAATCGGAATTTCTTAGTATCGTGACTGATTTCCTAAAATAAACAAAATCAGAATGAGGTCAACATCACCACTGCTTTGAATTTCAAACTCAACACAATATGCTTTAGTAAGCCTATTCTTTGTTAGCACGCAAGCCAAATGCTAGGAAGGGAAGCAGAAATGCCTTTGAAAAATGAAGTTTACATAGATCAGAAGTTTTAGAAGCTGTCTTTTCTTCCTTAATTCTGCAAGAAACGATGCCTGCCTGTCTGTGCAATCCCTGCAGTACCTTTATATAAAGAAAATCTCAAAACCCTCATTGCCCAAGGCCAGTAAGCACATTTCATAATTTGGGGCCAAAGATCAGGCAAGACACGACACGCAGAAGCATGGCCTGTCGGCCTTACCTCTCATAGATGCACACTGGGGAGAAATCAAGGGAGAAACAGAGCTCTCAACTAAGACTTACACAAAGAAACAAGTCTACCTTCCTCTTGAAAGAACTGTAACACCATGGAGTCAGTAGAAATACTTTTACGAATCCCACTCTACCCTAAGGAAATACTGCAGCGTGGCTGCGGGAGTCACAGCTGCCCCACGCCAGGTCTGTGCACCGCTCCGGCCACCAATCCTGGGGCAGCCCGTAGCCAGCTGCCCCTCAGCCCCGGCCCACGGCCCGGCGGCCCCCTCAGCCCCGGCCCAGGGGCAGCGAAGGGGCCGGCAGGCGGGGGGGGGGGGGGGGGGGGGGGGGGGGGGGGTGTGTCAGGCGCGGGAGGCCGCCCCGCACGCTCGGTCACCTCCTTGTCCAGCAGCTGCAGCGGGTACTTGGCGAGCGGGTCCCGCAGGGTGACGATGCCGCTCGCCCTCCGCCCCGTCCCTCTGAGCAGCAGCAGCATCAGCAGCGCCGAGGCGGCGACCACGAGCACGGCGACGGCCACGGGGGCACCCTGTGAGGAGAAGGGCAGGCGGTCAGGGGCGCAGCCCGCCTCACGGGCGCCCGGCCCCCCGCGGGGCTGCCCCTCACCGCCAGAGGCTCCATGGCGGCCCCGCTCCCCTCAGCGCGGCGGCGACCGGCTCCCGCCTCTGGGCCCCTTCCCGCCGCGGGCACGCGCGGAGGCAGGGCCGCGCGGAGGCAGGGCCGGGCGGAGGCAGGGCCGGGGCATCGCGCCACTGCTGCCGGCCGCGGGGGCGAGCGCGGGTGAAGCCGGCGCCGGGTCCCCGTCCCCGGGTCCCGGTCCCCCCGACCCCCGCGCCCACAGGCGGGCTGGCAGCGCGCCGCCGGCCCCTGCGAGCAGCCAGGCCCGCCTGACACGGATCAAAGGGGCTGGAACGGCCGCAAAATGCCGCTGCCCGGGGCGCTGCAGCCCTTTCTCCTGCCCTGCGCTTTCCTGGCGCAGTTCCCTGCACGTTCAGCAACTGCAAATGGTGATGCCGGAGTTCTGGCCCGGTCCCAGTTCGCCCTGTAAAACAGCCAAGTTCAAGTCCCCTGCGCAGCAGTCGCCGGCAACCCACCCACCCGACAGTGCAGGCTTGCACCTTGCGCTGTGGCACCCAAACAGCCTCCGCTCAGCAGCACTAACCAGGTGTTCAGGGAGTTCTTGCTAATCGCTTCCCCATCCCCTGGGCCAAAACAGGACTTTCCCACAATCAGCACTAACAAAGTATTCAGTATCTATGGCTTTCAAAAAAAAACAAAAAAAAAAAAAAACCCGAAACACAACAGAGACTATCATTCCCTCTACAGTGTAGGACAGGAGCACACAGTTCGGGATAGACACAGAAGTCAGTCACTTAAAGGAAAGGACAAGGCTTTGAAGTCCAAGCCCATGCCACAAAGTCTGAAATAGTTGATGTAAAATGAAAGCATGCCCCAATCTCACACATACGTCTTTGCAGAGGAAGAAAACAAACTGATCAGACCTCTGGGGAAGGAAGGAACGCCAGGAATAATTCACAGTATGCCAAGCTGTAGGTGGTGGTGGTGAAACAAGGAGAAGATAATATATCTGATTTACTCGTTTTTGGAATGCTTGTATTTTATGTGATTTGTAAAAAGATTGAAAAGACATTCAGTCTTCTCTGCTACTGAAGCAATGACTATAGAAGACCAGAGAATTAATACCTCACCACAGACTTTTTAAATTTTTTGTTAACACCAGCTTTCCTCATCGGGTTCAAAAGCAGGAGAACCACTACCAAAATGCTACATATTGCTGCTCTGTTCCTGAAGTCAATTAACTCCTTGCTTCAGTGTCACACACAGCCACTGCCTTCACAGTACCACAACCCAGCCCAGGACCTCCAGGCCGAATGACTCATTCCCTACGGTTAAAGCACCTAGATTGTCCCACCAAAGTGCTGTCACTTCTTACTTTCACACAATATGGTAATGGTACAGTTTACAATTTGCACCTATTTTGTTTTCATCAATGACCTACCATATATCCATGTGGCAAAAGGCTCAAAACTCAAGCAAAGCAGAAAAAAAATAACAGAGAGAAGAAACATTCAGATTTCTCAGTCAGACTTTATCCTTAAGGATAAATACGAACAACTGAAGGAAAAATAGGAATTTATTATATTGTTTTTAATTTTCAAGACAGGGCACTGTCTACTTTGCTATGACTAACAACTGCACAGCTATGCAATTACCAGTGGTTCTCTGAATTGCACTATTGATAAGGAGCATCAGTCTTCCCTCAAGAACAGGTCTCTTCCTTGCCTTCAGTAAGAGAAAGTAATGGCTTTTGCAGAGCCTGAGAAACATACAGAGGTATTTCTTGTTTTCTGTATTAACTATTCTTAACGCTCCTTCCATTTTTGCTGATTATTTTCTTTTCTTTTGTGCAAAAGGCAGGGGTTTGGTCTACATAAAACTCCAGAGTTTTTTTTCCTCTCCAAAGTACTAAGCCTAATTCTTTCCTCTTGTTAACTTGTCTTACACAGACAAACAGTTCCTCTGGTGTTACTGTTAGAATTCACTCTTTCAAAAGCATGCAAAGAACCAAGTCTAGTTACTCAAGATGAAGAAATAAAACGGTCTTTCTGTGCATCCAATACATGACAGCAAATGGCTTCCTAAGCAAGAAAAAAACTGCCTTTGTGCCACTTGTCCTCAAAAAATAGAAAGGAAAAAAGTCTAAGGGAAAGAGAAAAAAACTGGGAAGATCACATGAGAATATAGTTCTTCTACACTAACACCCAAATACACCGTCCGTTAGATCCTTTCGGGCAGACCCCCTGTGGAAGAAGAGTCAGGAAAAGCATGGCATGCATACCTCCAGGCACAGTACATCTGAGGAAGGACAGGATGCCACCCTGCTATTGCTCCTCTGGCTTCATCTGAGAGCACGCAGGAGGGCCAGCAACCAAAACCAGTCAGCCACTATGCTGCCCTCGGCTGGAAAAGGAAGAGATGGCAAAGTAAAAGAATGATGAACCAAGAATTCACAGAGGTAATGCCACAGAGTCACAGATCAACGATGTGTTTAACATTGGTAACTATATAGCCAGAACCCAGATTTCACACAACCGCCTCCCTCTTCTGTACTATTGCCAGACATGCTTTAACGACAGAAGATCTTTCCTTTCCAATAAAAGCTGCAAAAACGCTCTAATACCCATTGCAAAGGCTGTGTGAGTGCATCACCGGCAATGCAGCTGGACTCCCAGCACATGTGCCCATGCACACATACAGTGCAGGACTACCATTGCAGAGCTAACCACAAAGATTTACAGGTGCTCACGTTAACCAAAGGTCAGAACGAGGTATTTTTGGACATAGACTTTTATTCCAAATATTAGGCCAGTGCCGATGAACAATGCAATAAGCCTTCATTTGTTTTCATGTCACATTACAAAGACGGTATTTTTACTTACACGCCAACAGAAGGTGGTTTACACGCAGATTTTAAGCAGGCAGGGAACCTGAGCCTACCTCGGTACTCAGGCAGGCTACTAGTATCCTACCTTTTGACTGTAGGATTCAGGAGAGCCTCACGGAACTGTCAAGAATTAAAGCGCAGTTCATATAAATTTTGTAAAAACTAAAACACAATTCCATGAACTCCATTGAAAATATTTTTTTAAAATCAGATTTCATTTGCATCACAAAACACTTCACATTATTGCTAAAGGATACTGGCAGCTTACAATACATTAAAAAGATACAACAAAAGCAAAATAAGACTTGTAAAACCATACAGGAGAAACTCAAAAGGTCAACATCATGCAGTGAAGTAAAAAGTACGTACCCTAACAATCAGATCATATACAAATAATTTAAGGTAGCATTCTGAATATATGAAAGGAATTGTTTGTAAGAGATATCTATATATCAGCATTTAACCACTGTGTTTAATAGGGCTAGCACAGCTGATACCACCTATAGTGCAGTTATAAAACGTCCCAGCTGCTCATATGTTTGGGAGTTTCTGTTTTTTAAAATGCAGAGGAAGAAACAGCCTGTGTTCAAGAGAAGCACCTCTTTTTGCCATTGTCCTCCCACCTTTTTATTTTTTCACTAAACACTCCCACCTGGTATCTTTATTTTAAATTAATAAGCAGATAAAAACTTTACAGGTATTTTTAAATCATCTTGTTCCTGTTACGCAAAACAGAATAGCAACCAAGTGATTAGACACATCTGCTCCCAGCATAGTTAAACTGAGATAGTCAGCTAATAGCAACTTCCACCATAACTGAACATTAACAGACTTCCATAATGCAGAATTACAAAGGATATTCCCCCTCCATTGCTCTCTGAAGACCTCTTCAGAGAGTTTATCAAAGATAGAACACGCACACTCTATCAATAACGTAGTACAGCTGTGCCTTGCACTTAATCTGAATTTGTCCATAGTCCCTCCACCATGAAGTATTTTCACATTTTCACAGAAAGCTCATGCTTCAGGTTATTTTGTGGGATTTTGCCTAAAACTTTACAGTGAAGAGAAGAAACTGGTGAAAAAATGTTTACCATAGTCATTTGAGAATAAAGGTAAAGAGAGATGTTTTTTACCCTAGCTACGGAACTAGATTCTATTGTTAAAAAAATTGTTGAGTTCTAAACTAATGTCATCTAAAAAGCAGGGTTATTGGCATCAAATGCACGTAGGGGAAACACATCTTGAAAGACTTTTGCCATTAGTATCAACAGAAACAAAATGAGATATCTTTCTTACTTTCTGGTTATTTTCTGGACCATTGAGTGAGAAGGATTAAACTTTTATACTATCATACTGATCTAGTTTCTAAACACTAAGACTCTGCACAGAACAGTCTGCAAAGCTAATTGCAGCCTGTCATCCCAATTTCTTGTGTAAGCAGCCATTTGGGCATCAAACAAACCTCTATTTACAAGTACATGTGCTCTGTTTGCAGTATGTGGATTACACAGTACCTCTTTAATTACATTACATGTAATTCATTCCATAACACAGCTCAATAGGATAGCTTCTAGCCATTCGCCAAAGTTCTTGCATGGTGCCAAAGGCCCTTGGCCTGTAACACCTCTCTTTTCAAACACTTCTATCTGTTGAATCAATAAACAACATGCAATTTGTTAAAAAAGCAACCGTATGAAAAATATTCTTTTCCCAGCATTTGGATTGATTCACTCCACTAATGACTAGATAATGTTCTTCTGCTCCTCAGGGTTGCACCACTACTGCCACTGCCTAGGTCCTCTCAGAGTCAGAGGTAACACTCATTGACCTTAATGGAAGGATGACTGACTGCCCCTTCTGTTGTTTTATACGGGCACTTATTTAATCTCATTTCTGCAGTGTTTTTATGCTCTCCAGTACTACATTCAAGGACATGCTTGGCGTAATGTACACGGTCACTTATTTTCCCTTTCTTTCCTTCTAAGATAGATTAACAGTGTCAGAAGCCTGCAAGTAACTTGTGTCTGCCCCAAGAACACACATGTAAAGCCAAAGTCTCAACTCGGGTAAATCAGCAGTAAATTCACCAGGGTAAGTAAGTATCAGGTACTTCGAAATCTGTTCACCAATCGTGAACTAACACACTCTCACCAAATTCTGCTTTCAGTGACATTTGTGCTTTGCAAGTGTTCCACAATGTGGTCCAGCAGAACTGCTCTTTTGGCAGTCACAGCGTGAAAATGGGGAGATCTACAAACAGGAGAAAAATAAAACAGGGTAAACTTTGCAAAGATCATCAAAGGCAGACTGTAAATTTGTCGAAGTGGACTCTGCTGTCATGATGCGTCAGTTCATGCCTCCCTACCTCCTCCCAACTCCGAGAAACAAAGCAGCAAAGCGGCAGTAAGAAAAACATATCAAATGACATAAAAAAAATGCAACAGAGCAGGGAATAATACTACCTGTGGAAGAAATAACATTTTCAGAAGTGACTACTGATTTAGATTTGTCTGTTTCTGGGCATTTAGCTAGGGACGGTTTAAACAGCCAAGATTTCAGAAAGTGCTGTGCACCCAAATATAAAAATGACACCCTGGAAAAGACCTCACATTAAGCGTCTAGCAATAGCAAAAGGATGCATTTAATTTTATTTTTTTTTATACATACCACTACTATTAACACTTTGCTTGATCCAGTCAACAAAAACACCGACATTTGTGTATACTCCTGGGTAGCTCTTCCTTCCACATCCCAAGCCCCAGCTAGTGATTCCATGAAGGGTGTAAAATCCTGAGTTATCTTCTGAAGGACAAACTAATGGGCCACCAGAATCACCCTGCACAAGGACAAAGGAATCTTGTTATGAGCTAACATCATTCCTTATGCTTTTAAAATACCAGTTCAGTTACGAAAGGTCCCAGCTGCTCATACGTTTGGGGGTTTCTGTTTTTAAAAGGCAAAGAAAGAAATAGCCTGTGTTCAAGGGAAGTAGCACTTTTTGCCATATGAGTAATTAAAATCCTACTATTATTAAGGAGTCTTTCGCTGTAAATCACCTACAGCCTGTTTGCAAGAAAACAGCTTTAAGTGAGGTTTTAACTTTCCAGAGGTTTTAACCCCTTTTCAGAACCCACCATGGCCATACCCCAAGTGTCAGAAGGCAAAGGTGATGTGCACAACTTACTGTGCATGAGTCCTTGCCTTCTTCCAGAGGGAATCCAGCACAGATCATCTTCTGGGTCACTTTAGTAGGAAGATTTATGTAATAGCTCCGACATGCATCAAGCACCAGGATGGGGACTTCCAGCTGATGCAGTTTTTTCCCCTTTTCTCTGTCTTGAAGTAAAAGACACCTTAGAAACCAGCAGAGGCATGAATTTGTGATTCCACAAAGAAGCTTTGCTCTTCCCCTTTCCAAATGGTCTCAATCCAAATTATCTGATTTCTTTCCTCCCACCCACTTCCCTGCATGTCCAGCTGAACTTACGCAAGTGAAAACTTTTTAACGTTTGTTCTCCCCAAACTAACGTATAGACAGAATGAATGTTACAACACAGAACACAGTATTTAAAACACAGTTATAGCATGCTCAACCTTCAAAACAGCAAAGAGTGCCTACCTGCTTCGTGCGCACCCCATCCTGTGACAATGCACACCCTCGAGGGCTGAACCGCCTCCTCCTGGGCAGCGGGGAGGCACACTGGGCGCACGTAATGGTTGAATTCTAAGGGCTCAGCCAGTTGCAGTAAGGCAATATCAGAGTCCATAGTGGTCTTGTTAAAACTTGGATGTATAATATACTGCTTGACTGACCTTTTCTAGGAAAGCAAGGACATTGACATTTTCTGAATGCCTTGGGAATCCGAGTCAGGAACTTTGGTTTCCTAAGTTTTCAGGCCAAATACAAGATGCATGAATAAAGAGGAGGACACGTTTAAAAAGCAGCTGCTGAAGCCACCGGGTTTCTTATATTAAGTCAAGATTATGCTTCTTGGACATGAATCAGGGAACATGCAGGAAACTCCACCCAACAAGTGTAGGCAGAGGGCCTTGGAAAAACATTTGTCCAGTCTGAGCAAAGTGGAAGGTTGTGCCCCAATTATTTCTGTCTTAGTAATAGGCACTAGATAATCTAAAGACAATACACTCCTCATTCACACATTCTCCAAGATACTGAGCTTTAGAGTTCATTGCTGGTGGAGGCACAAATCTGTGGTGACAACTTCTCTGACAGTCACACAAATGCTGTTGTGTAAATGCAGATTAAGGTCAGCATGCAGGCTGTTAGATGGCTGCATCATCAACATTTTTGGAGATGCATTTACATTTAAAACTATTTTATAAGATTGATTTATATTTTATTATTAAGCAGAACTTATAGTACCTGTCTGTATTCTTGCTCCGTAAGATCATGAAGTCCTGTTACCACCATCCATAAGTCTGTGTATAGTTCCCTTAAAAAAAAAAAAAAAAAAAGAAAAAAGAAACGTACATTCTCGGGTTGGTATAATATAATATTTATTCTTGAAACCTATGAATCTTCAAACCTCCACCACCCAAAACAGATACTAGGGCCCTACGTATACCTGGGCCAATAACTTCTGAGGCCCATACTCCTGTGCAAATCTATGGAAATCTTCCCACTGACTTCTAGAGAGCATGAAATATTCTCATGCTGAGGCAACAGGACCTTTCAAACACATAGTGAACTGAGGGAAAGGTCACTTTTATAAGGACTGGGTGTGCCTGACGCAGAACACAAGGCCTACACAGTCTACATCATCCAGGGACAGTGGTGGTCCCTACCTTCTTAATAAAAAAATGCATAATCTTCAAAACATTACTACCTATCAAACGGTATCAAGAAATGCAACAGCAATATTTCATTTCATCCTTTGGTTTCTTAACCAAACCCTCTTCACTGCCTGAAAATCTGTCATAACTCCCTGATGAAATTAGTTGCGTAGAATCGTTAAGCCATGTATGCAAATTCTAATGTGATGGCTATGTGCCATAGAGAATTCCTCCTTAAAACAGCTCTTAAAGCAGTACCATCAGCCAATGCTCCTGACACAGAATTTTGCAAACTGACATTTAGAAACTTGGAAGCCAATGCCCAAAATTCAAAACAGCACTTGCATTTCAGATCCCCAGTTTTGTGGGGGTGGAGAATTGAATCAAAGAAATGGAGAACACAGACGTCTAGGCATCTTTGGCATTCGGGGCGTTTGAAAGCTGACCCTCATTTTAAAGTAATTACAACTTTATTTCAAAACAGGCCAGAATACCTAGTTATCAGCAATCCTGGGAGGATTTTTAAAAAATATTTCAGTTACCCAGTGTATGTGAACTTTAAATTAATGTACCTGTGATTAATCTAAACTTCAGAACAGGTACAGCCTAAGAGATGAATAAACAAATTGCAGTTTAGAAAGTCTTTTAAAGAATTCAAAAGTCACGTAGACTACCCTTTTGTCAATAAAGACAGAAAAATTTCCATGTAATCTGATTTAACAGCTTGACACGTTCTTAGTAAGGGAATGGCATCAACACTGTGCACAAAAGCCTCCTGTATGCCCTCCGAAATCTACACAAATTCAGTCATTTTTAAAATTTTTGTATAGGTTGATTCCACCTGGACGAAACATGCTCTGTAAATTACTGAAACACTAGGAAGTTACCTTAGAGTCAGTGACGGATGACAAGGTATCTTGTCATCTCTTCTGAAAACTGATCTGAACAAAAATGAAGCCTACAGAAGCAGGCTACTTACTTCCTTAGTAGCCACTATGATCCTAGTACGTGTGTGGAGCAAAAGAACCAGTGCCAATGTGAGCTGTAAGTAGGTGGTAATCGAAATTGTGCCAGCAACCCTGGGCAGAACCACCACGCTGCAGAGATGCACCACACAATTACAGACGTTCCCAAGGAAGGGTTCATCCCAGTGTACTTACTTAGAATTAAAGCAGTGAGCAGCTGTGACAACCCATTCTTTGGCAAGAACTGCTCCTCCGCAGATATGCTCATCTGAAATTTGTACACTGACCTGCCAAGGCCATGAGTATGGTACAGCTTCTTCACCTCCAATTATCCTACTGAAGATGAACCTGGGCTGATTTGAAGGCATACCACAAATATCATCTGAAACAGAAAGCACTGATGTGTCAAGAAGTCTTTAGAAGTTAAGATTTGGAGAAGCAAATAACTGTCCATTTAAGAGTAATCCCACAACTTCTCAAGCTTCCCTCTTCCCCTTTATTGCTACATCTTTCAACTTAACTCATTACAAAGGATCCAAATGTTTAGAACTAGCATGAGGAGATGATCTTAACAAAAACAGAACTTCCCAAGATGAAAGCAACTGCTTACCTTCAAAAGTTTTAGCCTCAAATCTACAATGAACATGGACTCATGCCATTCTCCTGGCAAGTACCCGGGAGGCAGGGAGTAAGGGAAGTTCTAAAATACTGGTTATTATTTTCAACCACTCTGTACTTTTTGCAACTACTTTCAAAGCAAGTAGGCGTAAACTAACATACAAGCTAAAATAATGTCATTACATTGCTGAAAATGACTTAACAAGATGAAGGAAACACAAAAAACATAGGTTCTGCTATTCTAAAGCCAAAGCTGGAAGTGTTACTGTTCATCTTTTTATTTCCTCAAAATATCTTAATGAAAAATTCTGAGACAACTGCATCCATTAAATATTTGGAGAAAACACCATTTAAATTATAGTCCAAAAGGTACTCCCTATTCCCATGAAGAAAATGTAACTTAGGCTTACCTGTTGTATCCTGTATTTCTTCTTCAATCATATCCACATCTTCAAATTCTTCTTCACTAGTTGAATCCAAAGTGTCTAAATCTAGGAAATAAAAAAAGCAAATGCATTAACAGGCTGTCTTGAGTGATATTTTTATTACAAAATCACTTTTATTTCCTTTATTATGATTTCTGTAGAAGGAATAGATTTCTACTGTAGGGATCTGTGCTATTAAATCTTTACATGGTAGTAAAGTGCCATTTAAAATGCACCAAAACACTTTTACACAAAATAAAACTCTCAGGGTTTGGGTGGATTCATTTTTTCTCTTCACTCACTCAACAGACCCTTTGTTTAATGCCTCAATAAGTTCACAATACAGTTATTTCACTGAAACAATTTGTTAGATGAAAATAATTCTGAACGGCCAGATTCACTGAAAGGCCCTTTGTGCTGCCCCAAAGAGGCAGTTTCCCAAGTTACTTTTATTACCTGACACATGAACAAAAGAGATTGTAGCTCTGAATCCTCCAAAAGTCTCTGTTTCATCAGAGTGAAAGACAACCAGCATCACAGCAGAGGAGCTTAGAACAGGTGCTGGGAGGGCGAATCCACAAGATTTAGCTAAAGATGAGAAAGCAAAGTCTCGCTGCAGATTATCATGTACTTTTCAACAGTGGGTACCCAACAGTCTGTGTATTCCAGCTCTCACGCGGGAGGGTAAAACACAACTTTGTACAAGAGAGGAACAAAGATAAGCAGACTGAGGCTGAAGGACTGTTCTATTACTCCTGACAGTCTGCCCTTATTCAGTAATTATCTCAAAGAACAACAAGACTCTTGCATTATTTCACAAGAGTCTATTGCAGCACTCACACTCATCAGTTGCCATTACATACAGAACGCACTGGAAACACGATTCCTCCGTATTAGTGTTTCAACACCACCATCTGCTAGTACTAATCCCAGCAGCAGCATCAAGCAAGGGCTGAAACCAGCTGATTGGGACAGGTCTTCCTCTCATTCAGCGTAAGCCAGAGGAATCTCCAGCAAGGTGGCAAGAACTACAGGAATGCTCATCTGGAGTGAAGACCCTGGAAAGGAGACCTCACAGGTGCTTTCTCTGACTAACCATTACCATAGGAATAAAAAAAAATAATGTGTTATGCCCTTTTCTTTATTTACATGAATTCAGAACTCAATTTCATACAGAATTTATATACACAAAACTACTCTGTTCAATGTAGCTTTGTCTCTGTAAATGGAACAGAAGCAGCAATAACAGCAAGTATTTTTCAAGGTACTGAAACTAGTACCTTTAACATCATCTAAGACTACTGAAGCAAATAATTTTAGACTGTAAAACAGGGCTAGTAAAAGTTGTAGAAGAAATAAATCATCCCCAAAGTATGTCAAAAATCAAAAAAGTCAAACCAATTTCCTCCTGTTTCCCCACATCTTCATACACAGTCACGGCATCGTAAGAGCAATCTTCACTCTCTTCTACTTCAAAAGACTGGTATGTAAGCTTTAAATAAAAAATGAAAAGGTGAACCTTGTTGTTAAATTCACACAGAAAAATTTCAAAGATCTACAGCAGGGTCTTTAGTATTCTCAACGATTCCTTCAGGGTTTGGTTTCTGTGACATACAGACGTCTCACAGGTGGTACATAACATAGTGCATTTGCTACAAGAATCTGTCACGATGAAATTTAAACCAGGAAATCCTGTTTTACTGTAACCTAAAGGAGAAATCAGAACCTACTGGGCTTTTGAAATGGAAAGTTCTTTCTCTTAACTGCATCCAGCAGCATTATTCAAGCTTATTTGGCTTGATCTTGCTTGCCCTCAGCTGCATCATTTCTTGTTACCCTCAGTGGTGCCTACTTCCATTCTGTAGCCACAAGAAGGACTCATATTATACCTTGATGACATGGTCCTCTGGCGCACAAATAATCCACTGACAGTCTGCCATGTTGGTGTAGCGCTCTGGATAGTGCATACTTTGTAACACTCCTTCTTCAAAAAGGACAGCTAAGGACTCACAGCCAGAATCTGGAAATCCAGGAAAACAAAAATAGAGGTACCGTGATTTCTTATTAACGCATTCACCAAAAAAAAAAAAACAACCCACAAAACCAAAAAGAAGAAAAAAAAAAAAAAGGAAGATAATTTAAATCCAGAAAAAGTCTTGTGGTGTTTTCACACAGCTGAGAAAGAGCAGCAAGCCAAATCCTTCTGTTTGAAAAAGATGCAAAGAAAATGTTTAATCTTTTCCCAGGCAGAAGAACAAGTCAACCCATGACTATAGCGTTCCCTTTTCACTACAGGCAGTGCACAGCACTGCAGGCACAGGCACCTGTGTGGGGTGAAAGAAGAGCTGGATACCAGCATGTCACAAGAACATTTGCCAACTTTCTTTAGAGAGGAAAGTGGAGACGTAAAACACAACCACAGGACATGTCCTCCTGATGGACTATACAGTGGGAAGGCCCCGCAGAGAGGATTCCTCCCTACACTCCGCCCTTACACTCTGCAAAGGAAAGAAACTAGCTGGAAAAGCTGCAGGAACAGGTACACAGGTGTCTGTCTGTATCTAGATTGCCCAGACTCAGCAGATGGCCCTTGGGTCTGCTCCCTAACGAGAGCGAACCACTCTGCGCAGCACAACTGAAAGCAGCTCTCCATGACATGTACGTTAGCATTGGTGGCCTGCCTCCGGGCCCCTCCATGAAAGCATGCCTGGGACTAGCAAAGCAGCTTTCATCTGGAAATGCTGCTCAACTGACTAATGTTATTGAGTGTTAAAGCATTCTGAAGTAGGGAAGGAATGAGATCTCATATAAAGTGGAGAGAGGAGGTAAAGTTAAACACCATCTCACACCTATCTCTTTCGGGCATCCCACTTTCTCCACAATTTCACGCGGCAGCTTAACCACACTAACCTTGGCCATAGCATCATCCACACAGAAACATCATAGGAGCTTCCTCTGATTTATTTTCTCCTGAATTTTTTCTTCCAGGTCACCACCCGAGTGTGCAGACAGGTGTGTTACTTAGACTTACCAGGAAGAATATCTGGTGTAAGAGCTTTGTAGGTCATGGAAAAACCAGTTCCATAATCCTTGCTGTCAGAAACAAATTTCAGCCTTATACTACTGGAGCCAACCAAAATAGGTAATGGAAGATCTCCTCCGCAGAATTTCCCTGAAATATTAGAGAATAATCACTGTTTAAAGTCTTTAGTCACTTGAGAAAACTTGCATGTACCATTTAGCTATAAACATTTTAGGCTGAAAAGGGTATTGCTTATTCATTCCTCTACATTCCCTATTAATCCACTAGCCCATAGAGATGCAAACTATTAATGACTGAGAATCATTGACACCAGCAAGTTCTATGCTGACACAGTTCCATACCAGGCGTTTTCCATTCTTTTCTCCTCCCACACTCTTTTGTCTTTTATTTTAGATGATATGTCACAAGGTATCCATCATGAAAACGTAAGTAAAACATAATCAACCACCATGTCCTCATGGGGTGTACTTGCTGTTAGAATAAAAAGGCAAACTGACGGCTTACTTCAAGGAATAAAGGGAGTGCAACTCACCAACAAGTCTGTTGTCTTTTGAATAGACTGATAAAGAATCATAGTCACAAAACGTTTCTGGCTCTATATCAAAGTGGGAAAACCGAAGCAATATATAATTCCCTTCGGGTACAAATAGAGTCCATACACACAATCTGGAATCACAAATGAGTTCCCATTCACAAAACTGCAACAAAAACCAACTACACTGGTATAGGGAATAGTTTCTGAGAAAAGGCTGCGATTTGTGTACTTACTGGTGGTTTTGATAGAACTGTTTGGGACTTCCAGGAAAACGTAATTCTCCTTCACTGTCAGGGAGTTTGCCATCCTGAACGCTACAAAATGCTGCATTGTAGAATTAAGACAAAATAGAAGGAATCAGGTTTGACACACATGCAATCATTTGTTCCACCAAAAAGCTCAAACGTCTAGAGAATGTTGTGAGACTCACAAGATTGTTTAGCCATGCCTTGTTTCTGCGGGCAGACTAATGCTGGGTCTTCTCTCTGCTCTCTTTTATTTGGAATTATGGTAAGTCACTTTTAAAACGCATAATTTGGGAGCAAAAACAAAGCACTGCCAACACACTGTCATATTTTATTGCAAAATAGCAGCCCTTGCTTTTTACATTAAAGAAACTATTTGTTAAATGAGGATTTCAGTATAAATATTTTTCAGGGAGGGAAAACACATACCTTAGGACATAAGAAAAGCATTCATTGCAGCCCATTTGTAATAACATCCTTAGTTATGTTACAGCAGGAGGCTTTTGCAACAGTACAAGATGGTATTAAAGACACTTTAATAGAAGAAGCAGAAGCTTTCCTCTCCAGATCAGTGTCACTAGAAACACAATTACTTACAAAAATTACCTCCTCTTGCCTTTTCTTCTCTTTGCAAGGTAAGCCAGTGAGACGTTTATCAACAATTATGTATATGCAAACAAATTCAAGGAGTCATGTTTTTAAGAAGATTATCTTACCTGGAGCATCCTGGGAAGACCAGTAAAAAATTTCAAAAAGACAAAACCAGCACTTAAATACCCAATTCTCACTGGCCACAGCAAGTCTATACAAACTGACCATGTGCCCAAGCTCATTTATCAGCTGAGAAATCTCACTCTAGGCTACTAAAAGTAGGATTTTAAGATCTACTTCACAAGAGTTGTTCGTAGTATCTTTATGTGACCTCGTACCTCAACTAACAGAGCATCCAAAAAGAACAAAAACGTGGAAGAATCAAAGTAAGACTTCAATTTTAAAATGTTACATTTGGGGTTGGGTTCTGTGGGGGTACTTTTTTGCATTTTATTCATTGAAACAGACACCAGACAAGTAGACAGATTCATCATAGACTGCACAAAAGTACTACTAATTTAACTCATACTTTCTATTTAGAATCTATATTTTTTTCACATAATCAGCTTCACTAGATTTCATGTATTGCTTGATGTTCTGTTCTACATTTTCCCCATTAATTTATTTACATTTCAATAAAACCATGGCTTTATATGTGGAACTGCCTTAAGGAAAATTCCTTTTTTAAATCACCAGTACAACCCTACCTAAGTAATAATTATTTTTTTTTTACAGAACCAGGAGAAAAAAAGTATATATTTAAAGTATACATTAAAAAGTGCTTTGATGAGTCAAGTTTCTTCACATTTCTTCCTTCAAGTTTATATATCAGACTATTTTAGGGTCTTTTTATGCTCCAACACAGATAGAAGATACTAAAAGAACACCGTACTCACCTGTGGAGCTTTTCATTTTCAGATCTAATGAAGGAGGGACAGGGAAAGGGGTGGAAAAAGAAGAATAAATTACTGTAGTTTCATATTCACAATGTAGGCTATATTTTTATCTGTGTTAAATGGTAATTTTATACAGCTAGCACTAAGGCAAATTCAAATGCTTCTTGGGGATATAATACCTTCAATATACTAGTAAATTTTCAAGTTCAGGCAATGCTGGCTTTGGAATAAACAATTCTGGAGTAGCCACTTCTAGAATTAACCATACATTGCATTGATAGGCCACTGCTCAGTCTGAGCCACATACTATCTTTCTATGCACTTGCTGAGTAAATACTACACATTTCAGGTAAGGGTAGCAGAATCTAACTGCTAGCATCATATCAGAGACATTAAGCCTGACAGCAATTACGGTTAAGATCTTTTGCACCAGTGTGACTATAAAAGAGCGAGCAAGCAAAACTCAGTGCAATACAATTGAGAACTGTGTTTTCACTTTACCTATCAAATCGCTTTTTCTTTTCACTGGAGCCAACACACTTGAATTATCGCAATAGCTAATTGTATTTTCCCCTGATAATAAAATGGGCCAACTAGCAAATTTATAATAAAAAGACCCTCTTTTCTTTTTTAAAATTTAAAACCAAAATATTTTTCAGAACCTTTTCATTTTTCTCCGACATCATGACCATTTCTTTTTTCAATCACCAGTTGAAGCTGATTTCTAATGGGAAAGATTTAATTTTTTCCCCTCACAATTTTTTTTCTAGCAAAACCTCTTAAACACCCCTCCTCAGTTTTTCCTGTTCTCTGCATAAATTTTAACACAATCTCTGATAACTTTTAATGAGAATAGCCCAAACTGGAAGAAAATGTTTCTTAATGTTCTGAGTGAAGTTCACCCGTGGACAGACTGTCATTTGTATCTCCAGCTCCATGCCTTTGGAAGTGACGGATAATTTTCATGCTGTTTCCCTGCACAGAGGACATATGTAGCCTTTTGGGCAGAGTAAGCAAAAGCCCTTCTGAGAGCTTTTCCCCAGGCAGTCAAATGTCTGATCCAACACATTTTATCTGAGAAAAATGACAAGTGACTTTTAAGAGGTGTGTATGGAATTTCAGATACTTTCAACTGGTGAATTTCCACTTTAAAATACCAGGCTAACTGGCTAGCTGGATAAAAGGACCATTCTTAAAATAAAAAAAATACATACATGCCCACACACATATATATTCCAAGTAGGAGGCAATGTGGAAGAGAAGCGAACATTCGCAATGCTTCTAATTAAAGGCACTGTGAAATGCTATAGTGCTTTGCTAGGAAAAATGGGAAAATATAGGTGTTACATCCTGAAAAAGATAAAATTAAATTAAGTATTATTATGAGACAGAAAAGCTGTGACAAGTGAGAGCCGCATTACTGTGAAGACTTAATACCAGCACTCATGTTCTCTTGAATCCAAGAAAGCACCGCACTGAGGTCTGTGAATATTCCCGGAGATCCTCTGTCATAATGCTTCCTCTTCTCATTACTTATCCAGCCACGAGCACACCCCATGCCCCACGAAATCACACCAGCCAGAGTCCAGGCACCATGCTTACGTCGACACAGAAGAGGGCCTCCTGAGTCTCCCTGTAAAAAAACAAGTCAAAGCCCACAACTCACAGCCTACAAACGCACGTGTACCCCGCTGAGCAAGCCTAACAGAGTTCACCGCGTTCTCTTTTGAGCCATACTAACAAATCTGCAAAGTGGGGGATAGTAATTTTATAACACCTGTAAAGAAAGAGGCTTTATTTTTTTGTTGTGTTTAGTCAGGATCGTCAAGAAGGGGAAAGACAAGCTTATTCCCTTATGGGTGCACATCTGTTGTGTTTGAGCATGGAAAAGGGAGTGAGGAGCTTTTTTTCTTTTATCCCCCATGACAAGGCACACTTAACCTTTATCTCACTTCCTTTCCTTCCTGTAATCCAAGGTAACCTTTTCTACTTCCCTCCTCAGGATCTTAGCAACATTAACTGATCAATTTACCAAGTGTTCTGAAGTTAGAAAGCCCTCAGCATTATTGCACTAGGATACACTCCAAAACTGCTCTCAGGTACCTGTCATACAGCTCATACAATAATTAAAATGGAATCATGTAATTAAGTGCATTGCCCCATACAGAACCTTTGAAAAAATTCATATGCCAGAATGCACACGCACCAAAACAGACACGCTCACTCAGTCAGGCACAAAGTGTGAGCTTCTGAGAAACACGCTTGAGTACACGACTAAGTTCAGCTCACCTGGCAGGCATCTCTTCCTCCATCTGGAAATCCAGCACACATTATAGTGTCACCTTGGATGGGTTTCTTTAAAGTTGATAATGCTCTTGAGCACTCCTTGTTGTTTAGGATTGGTAGATTGACTTCATATAAGACCTGAGGGAGTACTCCATCTGAAATACAAAATAAAAAAAATAAAAAAAAGCAACCCAAAAACGCTCATAAGAAATGCTGAAAGGTGAACTTAAAGTTACTGCTAATACACAAAAAAAAATTAGTTGGAAGCTTGCTCCAAGCCATTTTATGGTTACAAGCACATTCTGATAAACATCCAGTTTTGCATACAAACACAGTTTTACCTGAATAAATTTCAAAATGTTTCCAAGTTGAAACACAGGGCTATACATTGTAGTGAGCCATTCTGAAGTAATTCACAGGCAGGCAGAGAAGCTAGCTAGAAGATCCCATTTTGAGATGACAATTCTTACGACCAGTTTGATGGTTTCTTCTGGTCTGCCTATGACCTACGCAATCAGGCTCTTAGCTTCAGAAATTTCAGAAATAAGACACTGAGAAACCTGAATGTCAAAGAACAACTGGAGTGGCTTACTCTCATTTAAACGGCCCCAACCACAAGCAGTGCAGATGTATCCTGCTTCAAACTTTTCCCCTGGATCAGGAAGACATGCTGGCAAAACTGAAGAACCTGCCACACAAGGACATGAGTTTTATTGATAACTATTTGAAAGAACAACAACAAAAAACTTCCTTTCATGGTCAGTTGTTTTTTTGTTTGTTTTTTTTTTTTAACTAAAAAGTATTGTTATTTTTGTGGCAACTGAAAAATTAATCTGGCATTTGACAGTTGATCTGTGCCTCCACTTCATAGTGTTTTGGAATGGAAAAGAAAGCCATGAGCACCACAAGCATCAGCCCAGTTTAAACTTAGCTGCTATCACTATTAGAAAAAGTAGTCGCTCACATTTGTGGCGGCAAAGAAAAAGCAACCTCACGATGTGAGCTGGAGTCTTTGGAAGAGCAAAGTGTCAGGTGGACTCTCCTATGCACCACTTTTATAAAACTGATGTGAAATAGCCTTCCAGAAACCTGGCCATAAGGCAAAGTTAGCATACAGCTGAGAAATGAGATGGAGACAGACCATGCTGCCACCATGGAAAATAATCCCTGCTGCAGGGAAGGAAAGGAGGGCAAACAGCAGAGGGGGGTGAGCAAGGGGCAGGCAGTACTGCCGTGCGCTCCGAGCTCTGCTCTGCCTTTGGCTAGCTTTACTGCTCACCAGAGGCAGAAATCTCCACCTACACTTTAGATAAAAAAATAAACACACCCACCTGCTCAAATTTTCATCTCCCACATACAAAGAACAATACCTTTTCCTTCAAGGGAGTATTAAGTCTGAAGAAGACATGTAACTCAGCTGATACATTTATCTGACTTACGCCTGGTATTTTAAATACTTCAGTTGCAAAATACACTGGAGACTTTTAGTGGTATAATCTGACAGCTGTCAAATGGGTTTAAACCAAGTTTCAAGGCTTTTCACAGCACCTGGGAGAAGCAAAGGCCTTAACCTTCACCGCTGACAAAGATGACAGGTAACTATGGCCTTACTGAAGTTGAAGGCTCCATCCAGCTTCAGAAGGGCAATGTCATAGTTCATCGGCCTTCTGGGGTCGAAGCTGGGATGCTTAATGGCGTATTTAACAGGGAGCGTCTGCTCGCCGGTCTCCCTGATCCTCAGATCATGCTCTCCGGCAGTGACATTCAAGTACTGGAGTAGGTTTCTGTAGAACAGAAAAACCAAAGTTTAGCTACAGAATCCTTAAAATGAAAGGGAAAAAAAAAAATTAGTTGTATTTAAACAGAGAAGTTATTACTACTCGTACCTAGTACCTTTCATCTGCAGGTTTTAGAGCGCTTAATATGTACGGTCAGCAAGAGCCGAGCCTGCCCCACAGCAGGAAATCAGGAGATGAAAAGGACTGAGAAGAAAAATCTTTTTGCTGCATTCCTGACTGTGGCTTGGTGGTCCACCAAGGAACCAGGTCCTCTTACTATGTTTAAAAATGTTCAGTCACACTACTTTTTGAAGGAGGAGGGAAGATTTGGACACAGGAAAGGAAAAAAAAAAAAATAAAAAAAAGACTACTTCTCTAGCATTCTCAGTTTATACCTTAAAAACATAGTGACTCCTGCTCCAGGGCTTCTAGTACCAGATCAGATGTGTAGCAAGGAAACACAAAAGCGATTATTATGAACGTTTTACCTTCCTTCAAATTTATTCACCCAACTTGAAGAATAACTTGTGTCAGGAGGCTTTATGCCGATTTAGATACTGCCTGTCCTTCTGTAGTTAATATAAACTCTGCAGTTATTGGCTAATTTGACCAAGATGTGATCACATACCAGATACAGATGAAATTTGTAACTCCAGGTGAACCATTAGTACAAATATTCAGTATTAACTATAAGGGAATTATGTCTCAGTGAAGCCACTACAGAATCAGAACTGAAAGCTTCCATACAACATTTACAGACTTTATTTTTTTTTTCAGCACTAAAGCTGAAAATCATCAGCATGCAAGAAAGAGGCGAGTACTACACCCATTCCCCATTTAATTGTATATACTCTGCCAGATGTTACCACTAAAAAAATAATTTGCAGTCACCTGATCACTATAGTTAAGTACAGATTTTTACCTACACTTCCAAAATCAGTCTACACCAATCCTTGCAAGTTTATTTTATTCTTAATTATTTTTGAGATGTTCAAAGGTTTGGGGGTTTTCTCCCTTTCTGTTAAAACATGGAAAATATTGGTTACAAGTAAAAGGGTAGCACCTGTAAGTAGTCACCACCAAGATGCTACAGCACACACACACGTATTTACAATCAATGTTTTTCTGCACCTGCAGCCTGCTCCTGAAATATCACATCCATACCTGTCTAAGATGCAGTGAGCTGCCGTGACCACCCACTGAGCAGAAACAATGGTGCCTCCACAGAAATGCTTTTGACTTCGTTTCAAGGAAACCTGCGTCATAGAAAGAAGGCATGCCAAATAAAGAAGATCTTTTATATCTGCTCTGATTGTATTTGAGGAAGAAAGGGGAGAGCACATACAGGTACTCTTGGTGAAGATTCACGTAGCTAAAGCACATGCTGCTTTTTCAGCAAACACACTTTCATGGCATTCTTACAGTCCTTGAGCCTAAGAGATCCTAAACCCTGCTGTTCTCCCTCCAGCAGTGATTTTGGTGCCTGCATAAAAGCAACATACATGTAATAGATGCCAAGTCACTGAGGTACTCGGCAGGCTGTAAAGGTCACTAGTTAGTTGAGAATTTTTCCTTTGCAGGTCACTGGGAGCACTACAAATCTGAGATGCCTAACAATAAGGGGCTGGCTCTACCTCCTCTGGTGACCTATTTTTGAGCAGTTTCACCCATGCCTCTCTATGATAAGCTAATCTACAGATGCCCTTTCAGAAAAGATGATAAACAAAATAAAAAATTGTAAGGAAAGGTTTACTAGGGAGTAGGACAGGCTCTGTGTCCTCTCCATCTGCTTTGCTGCTTTTCATAGAAGCAGGGTGGAACTCAACAACACACTGTAAGTGTCAGCAAGCACACAGTACAAGTGTTTTCTGCTTTTGTCATTTCTATGAAAAGTCAGGACTTTTCATAGAAATATCTGAAGATAAAGCCACATTTGCTCGTGCAAACCTGCCACGGATGTGTGCCTTGTTTCACCTGGCTTCCCCCAACAATCCGAGTGAATAGGTTCAGGTAACTCCATGGGTTTGCCTCTTGAACCTTCTGCCCACACTTAGGATCTGAGGAGCAAAAGGGAGAAAGGCAGGAAGGATTCAGTCTGGATGTAAGGTTTTCCGCTTTTTTGGTAACATAGAATTGGAAGGCATGGCCCGGCACAGCGGTCAGTGCAGTCCCTCTGCCATGACAGGAACCACGTCTTATAATTCCTAACACAAACTGCCCAGACCAAGGCTAAACTGGGCTAAGAAAAAGGCAACATACTTTATTTTGCAGAAGTTCTCCAAACCAGCACTTTTCGGTTCAATTGTATCACAAATACTAAAATTTACCTTCCTTGAGCAAATGCATGTGTGTGTATATGTACGTATTTTAACATTCTTGTTAGGTCCATGCTTACTTTAACTTTTTGAATGACAACACTCTCTTTCAAGCAAGTTTCAGAATTATTTTGGCATTAAATCACTGTTTTGTTATTGCTTTCAGAAATCTCTTTACACCCACCATTTGTACTTAAAATATTTTGGACAAACAGGGTCAATATGCACAACATACAGACACTGATGACCAACAGTGGCTGAATTTCTCAAGAACATTATTACTGCACCAACTTTATTTCTTCTTAACTCACTATTATTATCATCTACTATGGCTAAGAGAAGCTGACAATATTTGTTTGTAAAGGAGTCTATTTAGAGAAACAAGTATCTGTGGTGATAACCACTGATTTGGCAGTATTTTAGTAAAGACAGATGCAAATTCTGCCAAGCAGCACACTGTAACAGAGGAATTTTTTGTAGTGTACTTCCCAAACCCAACAGTAGCCACAATTATTTTTTTTTTCTTAGAGCTGTATGAAAAGTTATTGAAGCCAAACATATCTCTAAGACATTTTACTGCAAATTCTGTTAAACACTACATTGGGAAAAATTTAACATCCATAAACCTGGAACGTTTTGTTGTTTTGGCAGATAGGTTGCTGTATTCAGAGAACCTATACGTGTATACACTGTCTGGAAATCACAGGATCCTCCAAACTATAAAATACAGCTTACAATACCTGCAAAAAGGGTTTTGTAATCATCCTCAGGATTAGCACTGCTAACGCAAGTGATTAGAGTATCACAATAATGCTGACACAATGCTAGCTACCCTAGCTTTCAAATAAAAAAGGCTTTATGTAGAAATGATCCAGTTCATTTATCTGATTTTTTTCATTCTTTCCTAATTCTCACTGCACCCACCTTTTTCCCATGGGCAAAAAAACAGTGCGGAAATGGGAAAGAGAAAACAGAGAGAAAATTTAAAAAAAAAAGGGGTTAGGTTTTACCAAAAGGAATTTGGTACTGGGAAAATGGGCAAAAATAAATAAAATTTAAAAAAACAGATTCACAAACTAAAACTTACCTTTTTTCTTTCAGCATCAAATATGTCTATTCTCCTAACATGCGAGACTGGTTTAAAAACTGCAAGTTAATAATTATATTAATATTATACCAAACTTATATTATCTGTATTTTGACAGGCTAAAATCTACAGTGCCTTGATATTTGTAAGCCCAAGAGATTCCCAACTGCTTCAGGACCAATGTGTTCACCAGTTGGATGAGAGTTTTCTATGTAAACTGCATCACATGCACCCACATGGCAGGATGCTGAAGCCAGTGAAAACCATTCTACAGAATACTGTGCTTTGGACCGCTTAAGTGAGCACCTTATTAAGATGATCCAGAAACCACACCTGTTTTGACAGCCAAAATAGAGTTTTTACAGTGAAAACAACTGATGGGCAGAATTTTGGAAATTAAGCTGTAAACTTCCTTTTTTAATACTGCAAATTCAAAATGGGAGCAAAATGGTTATGCAAACAGCCAAGACATGATTTCCATGCCTGTTCACTATAAATCAGTAAACCTTCATGAAGGAAACATGAACAACTGTTGTCATTAATTGTCTAAAAAACAAAAAAAACCACAAAAGAATGCTCTGGATTTGAAGATGTCAGACAATGGAAGAGAAGACTCACTGTACTCTGTTTGCAGCCCACAGATAACATGCTAAACCATGACCTTCATTAAATTGCTGCAAATCTCAAAGTATTTATTTAATTAATCATAAATCATTTTTATTTAATGTTATTCATTCTAAATCACCAAGGAATCTGACAAAAGTTTTGGAAGAATTACTCATTAAAAGATAACACTCAGTTACAGACCTGGATTGGAACAAAAGCAAAGAATGAAAACTAGACCGATTATACTAATGCCACCTTGTGTCTAGGTCTGCAAGCTCTTAGGGTCAAAAACATAGAGGGTGAAACTAGTGCAGCTTCTTTATTTCAGGACCGATTCCCATGCTTGTCACTGCCTAAGAACAAAACCGCTAGTACTTAGAAAACTGTTAAAGCTCGAGTGAAATTTTCATCCTACCTTTCTGAAGAGCAGATGGTGCAGCATGAAACTCTGCAATACAAACTATCCCTGTCAGGAGTAACTGCAGCTTACCAGGGGCCGTGCACATCCTGGGGTGCTAAATGACTGAGAAAAGACAGGGAGAGGCTTTATAGGCAAAAAGAAACCCAAATACTACACTGCAGAACAGCAACTAATTGAAGTAGAAGTTACTCATTAAACCAGCCATAAAGAACTTACCTGCACAAGTAAGTTTTTGAAATTTAACAGAGCATGATTTTTTTACATGCCATTACTAAAGCCTTTGCTGTAAAATACTAGATAAAATCCTCCCCAAAACAAGTTTTTTTCAGGCAAAATGACAAAATGAAGTTACCATCGCATGCTTTGTCAGCATCAGCTTATCCAGGCTGATGTTGATATCAAACTGGAACACACATGAACAGAACATGAATTGCTATTTGCCCCTACAATTTCTACAGCTTTTGAAGAGGCAATACTTTTTATTTCATGCACAATTTGTATTTAGCCCAGCTTTACAGACCTGAGAAATATACCAAAAGCTTATCATTATGTTGGCACCATGTTCGGTGTTGTATAAGACAAAGGTAGCTCTCTGCATCAAAGAGTCATTTATTTTTAAAAGAGCAGTGTTTACATCCCTTTTTTGAAAGGCAACTAAGGACGACCAGGCTCAGCCTTTTAAAAATCTGTCAGCAATCAGCAGCACCAGTTCCAAGTCACTTTGATGGCTCAGCTCTGCTTTTAATAGCAATTTAAGTGCAAGTGTCTTATTTAGGATTTGAATAGCCTTCTAAGGTACACATCAGCAGCTAAATTAAAAGTTTTCACAAAACAAAAAGCATAAGTTCAATTTACCTGCAAATTCACCACTTAAAACTTCGATCAGTTTTAGCAAGTATTGCCTGACTTGCAAGTGACTGAACAGAGCAGTAAATACAATTAAAATATTATCCAAAGTTAAATTCATATGAAATACGTAAACACCAAGTAAAACATCACAGTCAAAAGAAGCAATAGATTTACTCGGAATGACAGAAGCCAGAAGTCTTATTTGTACCAAAGGGTTATTTATACCTGGGAACAAAGAAATATTCACACAAGACAGGGAAAAACACTGGGGGTTTGTTTTGGGTTTTGTTTTTTTCTTGGCTTAAGTGGTTAAGACCCTCAGCTTCCTCCGTCTTTTGTAAAAAATAATTCAGTATTTCTACCTTCTGTATTCTTATAGCATCCATAATTTTCACGTGGGAAATGCATCCAACTTTGAAGACAGAAACACTATGTAAACAATAGGTGCATGTTAATACAAATTTCAGTCTTTAACACCTTCATAGTCCTAACTTATCAAAATTACATTTTTTAAAGATGCCAACAGGTAAATGCAAAATAGATATTCTTTTAAAATAAGGTGCAACAGTAATTAAACAGTTTCTCTTTTTGTGGTTACCATCACAACGGACAAGATTTATGTTTGTTTTTTTTAATTCTGCACAGGCTCCCAATGAAAACAATTTATACTTGACTCATTAGCCCCGGTCTATTGAATATTTTCTGTTATTTGACCAAGGATTTTGCAATGCCCCACCCCAACACACCATCAGTCAACATTTCAACAATCATTTATGTATTTATTTAATTCTAAGTTTTTGTTGTTCTTTTCCTCTACCAGTGAGGCGACAACAAAAAACAACTTTTACTCTAAATAGACATTTTCATAACAAACAACTGAATACAAACCCTGTCCTAGAAACTCTGAGTTGCAGCTGTTCTTTCTCTTATAAATATACAGAACATTTTAAGACTGCAGTTTTCCCACTGGTCCTGTGGAGATCCGTAATTCTGCAACTTCTGAAACCTGCATCACCAATAACATTCCAGCTCTAATTTAAAACTTTGAAGGCTGCTTTCTTTCATTAATTCATTTGTATTTTGCAGGGACAAAACCCCAAGCCCCCACAATCAGTTCCATGTGCAGTAGAGCTCTCTGATTGCCCCCATAACAACATCCTTGGGAATGATGCCATCCAACAGGACGATTACAAACAAGAATAAATCTCTGCAGTTATAAGGGATGCTGTGCAAACTACCACCGATGAGAACGAGAAACATTCAGCTCACTGGCAAACGGAGAAACAATCAGCTCATTTCCAATCAGTTAGAGAGAGGCAACACTTACTCTGCAGCAGCCAAAGAGGTCAGAAAGAAAAAGCATAGACTGGCACGTTCTGTACAACCTGCTCCTTATCTGGGATGGCAAAAGAGAAGTGCAGGCCTTCTTGTCCTACTATTCTTTGTTCTCCGCTTTGCTACCTATTTATCTTTCTCCTGGAGCTGTTACCTTTATCTTGAGTGCAGACAGAGGCACTAATGACTTCACCTACTCCCCCTACTGAATAGCTGCTATTGCTCCTAAAACCCTGCAGCTTTGGCAGGCAGTGCAGCCAGCATCATTCCTCAGAGGCAGGCAAATGTCACATCTTACAACTTGATCTCCATCCACGCATTTGCTTGGAATCTCAGTGCAGAGCTGGCTTTGTATCCTGTTAATGTCCTGCACCTTTGTAGTAAGAAAAACAAAGCCATTAAATCACTGACTGTCCAAAATGGCCTGATCCATGTTTTAGCAGGTAGAGCCAGTCCCTACCCTCACAAGAATGGTGCTGATCAGTGCTACTCGGTCTGGCCTGTCCCTTCTTTTGCTGTGCACTTGGAGAATAAAATGCTTGTAAATCAAAGCATGCCTGATGCTGAAGAAATATATACAGCTGCTCCTTCCTACAAGGTTATTAAAACATTAAACATGCATGCATGCATACAAATAAGTTTCAGACCAAGAGAAAGCAAAGAATATAGATAATATCCATCACCAGAACTTTCCAGAATGGTGCTCTGTTCTATTTTGAGGAGTTTTTAAGGAGGTCAAGGGCTGGTAGGAGGGAACACAGGCTGCTTTTCAGTGAAGGTTAGTGGACCACTGAGATGGACAGAGTGCAAGACACAAAAAACCACTTTGTATTCTTGTTAGAAAAGTTACTTCGTGTTGCTCCTGCAGGCCGCGGAGGCAGAAAGATGGAAAATGCATTCACCTAGTGACAATGTGAAGTTTAAGAGAAGAGGGAATGAGGAGTAACGGACAGAAGGTGGGGAGGGTAAAACAAGCAGCAAATGCCAGTTAGTAATTAATGCATTAGAAGATCAGTAGAAAAGACACATTGAAATTGGACTGGTTTTTCTTGGCTTTGCTTGTAGGTTGGTTTGGGTTTGTTGTTTTTTTTAAAACACAATGAGCTGTGCTTTCAAGGGTCATCAATCACAGACAAAGTTTGCAAGGTCACTGGCTGGAAAACTGGAAAACCTATTAGCTCAATAAAATTAATGGTTTCATATTTTAAACAAGATATAATGTCTTGAAATATTTAAATCCATAAATCTTGTCATGCATGTATTACATTTATGAATTCAGTAGTTTTTAACTGAAAGCAGATTTAGCTTTAATGGGGATTAAATGTATTTGATAGTTGTGCATGAATTTTGATTTTCCAAACTTACTTTTCACCAGTTTTAGGCTATTGTAATTCCAATTACTTGATTCAAATTATGCCCGGGTTTGATGTAACAAGAAAATCAAGTTTAATTCTCAAGATAAGCCCATTATTGCCTACCACTTCCCCAAAATGAAAGAAGACATCAATGCATACAAAAGACCCTGAACAGCACCAGCACAAAACTCACTTCAATATTAATATGCTTATAAAACCCATCACCACTCACACACACACTGAGAGAGAATAACTTTTCATTCACTTTCTTCAGCCAAAGCCTTCATGTTACTTCAAAGATCAATGTATTGAAAAGCCGAGGGAATTGCCTCCTTGAAATTCTCGATTCCTAGAATCAAAATAGTAAATAGCTCTTTAACTTAAAAACATGTTTTTCCCTCTCCCTCCCTATAAATATAGTCTCACCTCTGAGTTCTGCCAAGGTATGCCTTCAGCTGGGATTTGTGTACTTCCTCAGACCAGCAGAGATTATTGATAAATTCACTTGACCTCCTGCAAAAGAAACTACAGAATTTCACCTCAACATTCCACATGAATCCCAGTTAACCTAGTTTTATTGTTTAAGATTATAGCTAGGTTTGGCTAAAGGTAGCAAAAATGTTCTGCAAACTAAAATTTTGCAGTAGTAATGCTCATGATGCTATGAATTCATTTTCCAGAAAGATTCATATCCAAGATTTTTCAGTCACTGGGACATTTCTGGGGAAGCAAAATGTTTGCCTGAAAATTAAGCAAATACATATTTAGAAAAAGGTCAGAATCAAAAATTTTAAGCCAGTACTGGTTTGAACCCATTTAATTTCCATCTATTACTAAAACCAGTGCTGACAATTGATTGCTAGTATACCAAGAACAAACAGTAACTGCTGAAAACACGCAAGGCAAATGCTTCACAAGCAATCCAAAAAACCTGATGTGTGTTCCCACAGTGCTTGTGAGTTCATGATGGCTTTACACCAACCCAAGTCTAAGCTGCTACCGAGAGGGCAGCTGTGCCCCATCTCCCATGAAGGTGCCTGTTGCTGCCATTCTCCTTGTGCCAGCCTCAGTTCTGGTCAGGCTGTGTGGAGAGCTGGATGCTCCTCTTTTTTATGTAGCTGGCTTTGCTTTTATATCTGGATTGGTTTCTTGATCAAAGCTGTTATTCAAAAATTGAATGCCAGTGCCAATGTGAAGGAGGAGGAACGAATGTACGCACTAGACAGACCAGTCCATCCTTTTTGATTGCAGCCTCCACTTACCATTTAAAATATCTAAAGCAATCATGAAACTTCAGCCAGACTGGGTTTTAGACACAGTATCGTCCTAGAAACAGACCCAGAGTTTTCAGTTCTGTTCCAAGCTTTGTTAACAACCTCCTGCCTGGTTCTGGTTAGTAAACACGTCTCGGCTAAATGTTCTGCAATATTTAAGTATCAACTATCACACTCTGGGGATTATAAAATCCCTTTTTTGTAGGGTGTGAAGATCCCTGAAAGGGCGAAGTATCTTTATGGACTTTTAGCAGCATAGCAGAAGTTAAAAGATACCGTCACCTAATAACTCCATAGTTCAAACAGGAAAGTTGCTACCACCCCTGCACAACTTACGTCCACTCCACATCCTCCCAAGTATTAGTCAGCCTAATATATCAGATTCCCTTGGATGCAGACTACTTTCTGAGACTTTGCGCTTTTAACGTTTCCTCCCCCGCTACCACCGTGTTCTCATTACAGCCCACTGCATAACTGAAAGGGCCAGTGTTCTTGCCTCACAGAGAGACATTTAGTTATGTTTTATGACTTCTAATTAACTAAAGTAAGAACTCAGAGGGAGCAGTAAAACAAGAAAGGTTGGCTTTTGATAATGTTTTTACTTCAGCTTGCTACATCCTCCTAAATTCTTCAGTTGACCTGTCAGGGCATAGAACAAAATGTACAATAGCAAGAAAGTTCAAAAGAGTACTAGGAGTAAATCCATAGAAACCCCCAAGACACTGTTTCCCAGAACACTTGGTCTTTAATTCAGGCTTTGGATACACATCAAGATCTGTTTGAGCCTCCTGTGCAAAAAAAGGAGTGCAACTTTAGAGGAAAGCACACTTAACCTCTTTTTCATTATGCAAAGCAAAGCACAATAGCTGTTATACTAGACAAAATTAACTGGCAACCAAGAAGTAAAAGAAACACCTGCTGGCCTTTCCCTGCTTTTCACCACTGCTCCATTTTTCCTGCTTTCAGATCTCGCCCATCTAGAAGAACTGCAGATACAGGCTCAGTTACCTGCACCTACAATAAGTAATACTGTGATGTACATTTTCCATTTGCAGCCAAGTCTTCTCATGGACAGAAGTTTTACCTTTCAAAGTACACAAGACCAAAACCAAACAAGATGAACGATGTCAACAAATACAAAAATACTGCAGGCTAAGAGCACAACGTGTTCAGATACAGGCCAAAGCTTCACCGGGATAGAGTCCAGCCTTACATCCACAGCGTAAGTGATTAACTGGGAAAGGACAAGTGAAGGACGAAAAAGGGAACAAAATTGTGCTTAGCTCAAGTATTTGCCCTGATTATCTCAAAATGCTCTGTAAGTAAAGATCGATTCTAATGCTTTTTCAGCTAAGGAAAATCTGGCCTATGCTTTAAGTAAATCAGCGACAGTCAGGTGCATGCTGGTCGCTTAGCACCCAAACATACAGCATCCCCTCAGGAATGTTTTCGTTGCTAATGAAATGCATAGTTTTTAGCACAGTGGAAACTCCTCAGTGTCAACATAAATAAAAAAATAGAGGAACACTAAAACATTAATTTCACATAACTCTACTATTTTATATTAACATACTAACAATTACTGGGTTTGCTCTGCAGGTATCTAGACTCTGTATTTAGCATCCCCTCATCCAGAAGGATAAAGCCTGAAATGCACTGAATCTGAGCTCACAAGGCATTGTACAACAGAGAAGTTACTACGAGCTGAGTGTGAGGTCCCGGCTCTCCTCACTCAGCAGGCACCTGGGCAAGGTGCAATACAAGGCACTGGAGAACAGGCCCTCCGCTGCTGCCAGCTGCCTCAGCTGTTCTGCACTGCCTTGTGCACAAAGAGTTCACCCCTCCCTCTCTCCTCCACCTCCCTCCCACCACCGGTATTGTGTGCACGTTTTCATACCATACCACACCTTGACAAGGACAGTGGAAATGATGCTAGTGCAATCTGGCATGATTTGGCTGAACAAGCACTCATCAAGCAGGCTTTGTAGATTAGGAGACAGAATTTTTTTTCCCAATAATGTAATTTCTTCTCTCAGTATGATCAATGATAAAGAACAGAATGCTCTCCAGTGTAACTACTTAAGCCCCTTTTTAAAAAAAAATACACCTATTAAGATTTATCATTTGTCTGCTCACCGTCTTCTTGATAGGACTAATTCTGTTGACCATCTCATAGGAATAAATCTCTGGCTCACACTTTGCATACTGCTTCTCTTATTTTTGGGTCTGATACTAAGAAATCTTAACTGGACACACTACATTTTCAACACCTAAACATCCATTCTGATTAAACATCATTAAAAATGATGGCTTTAGCATTTTATCATGAAACACAAAACAACTCCTAAACATAAGGAACCACCTTCAGTATAGCTTTTGGATGACTGCATTTTTTTTTTTTTTATACCCGACACTATAAATGAGGTATATACTGATAAAATGCAACAGTAATATCAGGTAGGAGAAGGGCCAATAAAACCGCTTCCTTGTCAAAATACATAAATACGCCATCTCAGGCAAACAGCAGTGAGATGAATTCTTGCATGTTTTTCAGAAACATACTTAAGATAAAAATGTCCTACATTAGCATGGCTACATGCCAGTACAGTGCCTGTACTTCACATCACATCAAGAACAGGACATTAAAGGACAGCACTCCAGGTGCCTGCTCAGTTCAGCACTGCAAGTCCAAAGCTCTTGGCATCTTTGCACAGCCTATTTCACAGAGGGTACCGCTGCCTTACAAGGAGATGGTACTGAGTCCAAATGGTAAGCAATCAGAGATGAATGATTTGTCAAACTAGCTTAACAGTTCAGGAGAAGGAAGTTCAAAAGGAATTCATGTATTTGCTCTTGATCAGTCAACAGAGACCAGCTTCCACTGTTAGAGAAAACTGGCACATAACCACAGTCTGTTTGCTCTTGGCCAGGCTTGATCTCCACGGCTAAGTAACTTATTTATGAAATATGAAAAAGTAATAAAGCATAGGGAGGATCAGAGAGCAGGTTCACACTCTCAGCTACTGGTTTAGACTGAGAGGGCAAGCCAGAAAGGAGAGAGAAGTGACAGAGTAGCATGCTCATAAAGCTATTTATATTGTATCTGAATCACAGAAAGGTGGACTTGAAAACCTTTGGGGGTACTTTCCAGGCTGAAATCTGGGTACTGGGTTTTGGATATGTGAAAAAATGCAAGATTCACAGTCCCCACCTTTAAATATAGAAATGGAGACACAGAGAAAAACAGAACCAGGGAGGAAGACCGCAATGAAGTTAAAAACAGAGCTTAGCCTTCTGCCTACTGTCTTCCCCTACCAGAGTAATGCAAGTGTGCAAGAAGCACAAGCAAAGTCAGCCAAAGCCCAAAATGAACGCAATTTCAGAGAGATGGGGAAAGCCAAGCCACACAGGATTACTAAACAATGATGGGATATTTCCTTTATTTATAATTAAAATACAGCCAATAGCAGAATCAGCTGCATTTTTATTTATTCTTCTGGCTGCCCTACATCAATATGAATACAGTAACCTTCATTGAAACTGAAGTAGGAAGTGGTGTGTTCTGTTTTCAGCTCTGCCATAAGATGGCAGAGCAACATCATTTCTGTCATGGAGGTAGCTGATCTCTAGCTATTAGTTTGATATTGCCCGGTACAGTAATCATGCAGGCACATAAGTACTTGCAAAAAGAAAAATCAGATTTTTCCCCTCTGTACTGCAAGGCAAACCTCATTCAAATCCAGTAAGATATATACAGTCATATCAGAGAGCTTAGTTCATAATCCTTTTAATAGGCTTCTTAGAAATAAATTTTAAGCTGTTTTCATGATTGCAGTGAGGGCTTCAGGAAAACCAAGAAAACTGGATAGTTATCTGTTTATAATAAGGAATCACATTATGAATAACAGTGACACACAGTCAGCACAGATCTTGCTGCATGCTTTTTATATGGCTTTCCCAGTTTTGTATCTCATTCTCAATGCTGTGTACACAAAGGACAGTAATTTGCAACCCTTGCTGCCCCACAGCAAACCAAAGTAGGATTCATCCTAGTACAGGTATGTGCACTGATACAAAATCACCTGAGTTTAAGCTTTAGCTAGCCTAGAATTCTCAACTTGAATTAATATGCCTATTTTCTCACTTTCGTAACTAGCCTCCTGCCTCCAAGCAGCAAAGACTTAGCAAGCAGCCTGTATCAATGCAAGCACCTGCAGTATCTTCTGCCACGGGACTCTCTGCTTGGGTATTACCAGATAGCAACGAAACTACCAGTCAACTCCTTTAGGGAAAGATGCAACGTACATTATGTTACAGTAAATACCACACAGTAGGATGAAAGGGGAAGTAGATAACTTCTCTATTGAAACTGAGGAGAATCCCCATCTCTGCAATGGTAGATGTAGCTCTAAACACTGAGTAGGAAATAAGAAGTCTGCCTTACAAAATATTCAGTACTTGGAATGTGCAAACACAACTGAAATCTTTGCAAAAGCCATTGTGGTGGTGAGAGGAGGCAAAAACAGCCAAAGCAAAAAAGCTAAATAATGGAGCTACTTAAAAAAAAAAACCCACATTGTTTTAAGTAATGTGATCATGCATACTGTGAAGAAGAGACATGGACGTGCAGCCATTCCATCACACGTCAGCTTTGGAAGGGATAAACTTCAACTGTCTCAGCAAGATTTGGCAAAGTTGACAAGAGCCTGAGGTTTAGGTTACTACTAACACATCTGCAGTGACAGGCCAGAGCAAGCTCCAAGCAGCCCATGCAACAAAATAATCATGGAAGAGCCTTACAAGCTTAAGAAAAATTAATTTAAAGGCGTTCCAGGGCCAATGTAAAATTTCAGTAGGTAGAAAACTGAACTATGCGCCACTGGTTAATTCTCTTGCAGCAATTCAGTCAGAAATGGGAGGCCTTTAATGAACATCACAGAACACTACAGAAACCACATTATGCTCAAAGACAGGAAGTGGCTTTTGCCTTTCGTCAGCAGATGCATGATATTCCACACGATCAGCACGAGTTGAAGCTACTAAATTCTTTCCACTAGAACAACTGCAATAGTCTACCTAAGCTAAGCAGGCAAGCTGTAACGACAGCCCTCTTTCTTCAGGAGGCAGTTATTTCCCAATAGTGGTACGTGGCACTAGGAGACTGGTCAGTACCTTTATTTGTGGCTCAAAGAAATGTGAATTCAACCAATACAGTGTTAAATTAACACGAGCAAGCTTTATTCTTCAGTTGATGTAAACAGGAGATAGAACTAAACCACTTACAAATTCTGTGTATGCTTGACTTCAGACCTCATCATGGGGGTTGGCCACATAGTTATGAGCAGCATAGTGCTGATCATGCAAGATCTTTGGCCAGTTCTGAAAAAAAAAAAAAGAAAATCCAAACACCAAAAAACAACAAACTAGACAGCAAATACCAACTCCCTGCAGAAAAACAGCTGAAACACACTGAATAGCAGCACTTCTTTCACAATTTTGTGCACAATGCAACCCTTTTTATGTAGGAAAGTGCTATGTCAAGCCCTTGGAACACTGCAGTTCACAAATACTGCAGAATACTGTAGTTTTGTGCCACTCTGTGCTAGTTTGTATTGAATTAGTACACATCACTTGCTGCACTATTCTTTGCCCTAATGTAATATGCATGGAGCTGCATCACTAATTTGCGATTTAGGAACTCTCTACCTTCTCTAGAGCAAAGGTCAGGGGTAAACTATAGGTTTTGAAATCTTATAATGAAAAAAAAAGCCCCAACATACAAAGCTTGAGTGCTACGTGTGTATGGACAGATGGATGAAAGGAAATGGGGTAGGATAGATAAGTCTGCTACCCAAGTACAACAAACTTCAGTGAGGCACATCTTAACCTCCAGAGCAAACTACCAAGAAAAAAAAAAAAGAGGAAAAAAAAAAAGCTTCCAGAGGCTGACATCATGTGTGGTGATGAGAACAGACTAAGGGGACTATGGCCTAGTACCACAAGCCAGGCAGTAGAAGCACTGCCGTTGACATTCAAGAAGGTCTTACCAACAGGCATGCCCTTCAGTTTAGCAGCTGTTGCGTGTTTTTCTCCATCAAGATGAAAAGAGCCATTTTTTGACCACGCTATTTCTACCTGAAGTGTTAGAGGTTCTCCATGGGTCTGGTATAGCCCTTGGAATCCTCAACTGTTCCCAGGTAGAAGGAAAGCAAAATGAAATGATTCTGCAGCCTCAGACCCTCTCTCAACTTGCAGAAAGCATGCCAGATTTAGGATTATAAAGAGTTAATAATTTAAGTAGCCTCCAATGTCATAATTTTTACAGGCAGGAGAGAAACACGCACGAAACTAGCAGTTACTTAGTAGGTGTGTTGAGTGTGAGTCATATTTCAAACACCAGATAAATTAGAGTTTAACACTGCAGCACCACAAAGCCCATCCTACGGACAAGGATTCAACACTGAGCACAAGACATTTCTGGTTGAAGTTTGATTTTCCGTGCTTTCCCAGCCTTTATCACTTGTGAGCTATGTTTAGCCAAGGTTCTCCTGCTTCCTAGATTAAGTTAAAAATAGCTGACATGCACTAAGCAACTGTCTAGACTCCATAAACGTGGAAAAATTATGACAATGGAATTTGGGTACACACTGGCTTAACACTTCTAAAAACTGAGATTTGTTTAAGTTACACTCATTCCTTACTCTGAAATATGTGGTTTGCTGTACAAAATTATATTATTAACTGATAAAATTAAATAAACAAAACCAGAATTTCATATCTCAAATAACATTGCATGAGTGGCCATTGCAAAGGTCAGAATAGCAGAACGGTGAAATTACCTAAAAACCCAGGGGGGACACAAGGACAACCCTAAATAAATGCAGAACCCCTGAAATGCCACTCTCCTGTTGCATTTTTCACATGTATTTCTAACCATTTGGACACCCAGAAACTTCAGTATCTAAAACTCCACGAGATCAGCTGAAGCTAACTAATAATCTTGACTTCTTGGCAGAACAATTGAGACCCGAGGAAGCTCCATTTTGCCATAGCTAGACTGCTGTTGGCACCCAAACTTCCCATCAAGCACTGTCATCTTCAGTAGTGTAAGGCTCTCTACTATAGAGCTTATGACTCCTGAAGTAGAAATTTCTGCTTTTAGAATTAGTTTGTTGGGTATCAAATCATCTGCTACAGTGTAGCTTTAATTGGCCAAACTCAAACAACACCTGAGATGGACTTGTTGCCTGTTTAGGTATTTTTCCCTCTCAGGAAAATTCTCTTTAATCAGAAGAAACCTCTTCCTCAACAAAATATTACTTGTGTGTGTACATAAAAATCCTTGGGAAGAGTTGGTTTTGCATGCAAAGTATCCATGATGCAGTATCCTTCAAACCCCCCCAGAAGACTCGCTTTGCTCTTTCAGTTTGCACTCCTGCCGTCAAGATCAAGGGCAGCAAAACCAGGCCTGGCCTCTTTGCCAAGTTCCATCCCGAAGGGTTTCGGTTTGCAGACCAAGAATTTACTATGGAAACACCAACAGTCTCCTAACAACAGGGGCTCTCTCTCAGTGATGTTGCAGGAATGTGAGCAACTTGGAGCTGGTCCTCTGAATTTCCTGTATTTCCCGTCTCTGCCCGCAGAGCATTCATAGTGCCAACAGTGACAAGCACGCAAGTAGTGCCATGTAACAGGAGAGATAAATAGGTGTTTGAAACAAAAGATTTGGTATCTGTCTCAAAAGACACCTTACTGCAATTCTGTTCCGCAAGTGAAGTTAGACAACAAGCCAACAGCAGCCCCTGCAGTAGTAATGCCGTATTTGTCAGAAAGCACAATTAAGTTTTCAAAAACAGAGCACGCAGTAATTCCCATCAACATGAGCTCTATCACTGCTTACCTAACAGTCTGCGTGCAACAACAGTCCATTGTATGATCCCCGCTCTAAAACCTCCTCTTCTGGCTTGCTCGCTCTATTCAAATGAATTGTCAGTCCATAAACCCACTGAAGCAACAGCATCTGCAATATTGTTATTAATGGTGTATCAGCACTTCCACTCAACCACTGCTTAGCTGTGCATTCAAGTTTGCAGAAAAAAAAAACCAAACAAACTCTAGAACACAGCTCCTACAGAGCTGTAAAAAAAGTAAAACTAAATTGGTTTCCCCTCCCACTCACATGTACACAGCCACAAGCTCCCAATTTGTTTTCATTAACAAAAGGAAAGTGCCTTTCATGGAATGCAACTGAACTTGCTCCTCTTTCTTCACCTTTCCATTTATTGCTACCTGCTCAAGCATATGCAGACAGGATTTTTAAGACTCCGATACCGCATCTCTGCAAGTTAATTTACCAGTCATCAAGCTTTCAAAACCAACAGCAAACAAATCAGTGCCCACGCATCTTAATGCAGTCATAAAAATAGTTCTTATGACAGCTTTTCATTTTTCAGTCTCTTCATTAATCCTTTCTACTTAAAACTCAATTGTTCTGCAGCAGAACTTAACAATACACGTACCATCTTCTATAGGAGCAGAACCTAACAAGAAAAACAGAACTGTAAGGCTCCAAACTGCATACTGCATTTAATATACCTATCATGATGAAATGGAGATGATAAACCTTTCATTTCTGTAAAGTGCTGAAAATCCTCTCATAAACTTGCACTGCAAGCATTTAATCTTTTCCTACAAAGACAGATAGTGAAAAGCCATTCATACATTTGTGTGCATATATGTGCACGTATATACACAAATATATGATTGTAGAGCTTACAAAAAATAAGTAAATCATGTAATTTAGCGAGGACTATTTTTATTTGTAAATACTTAAGTTGGGGCTAGTATTTTGCTCTTCTATTCAATAATGACATGGAAAAATGTTTAATTCTATTACAACTAGAACTCTGTGCCTAAACATCACAATATAGCACATATTGTCTGTACAGTGTTACATTTCAGTTGATTTGAAAAGTTTTTGACTGTATAGATTATTTACTTTAGTGCTTTTTAACATGCTATACTGGTAGACATGCACCACTTACAAAGTCTCCTGAGCCAAGCCTCTTTCCTAAAGAAGTTAATTGCCAGGTAAGAGACATCTGGGCTGTGCGTTTCTTAGTTTCCAACAAACAACTAATTTTCAGTCATTCTCCTCTAAAGAAAAAGAGGTGAAAGAACAGAAGCATCAGAAAATCTGCTATGATAATGTTACAGTCTGAATACATAAGAGTAATCGCATGCCGCTTCTTCAGAACACTGAATATTGCTTTTCTAGTAAGCTTACTAGTGCACATAGTTCAAAATACTAGTGCAGTGAAACCCAAGCAGAGCTTACCAATTAATATCACATCTATTCAAGCTACTTTAGCTCCAAAACATCCCAGACAGTGGCCAGGAGTCTGTTGTTCAAAACCTGCAATAAAATGAATGTTTCGGTTTCAGCCTTTGTACCTTTCATCCTTCTTCAGATACTTCATTTTGGCAGAAAAGAAGTCAATAGCTTGAGAGACATCGTCCTACAGAAGTTTTACCAGTAAGCTATAACCAATCCCTGCTGGAGCAAAAATCAGTGTCTGCAGTAACTTAACGAGTGTTTACTTTCAAAACACAATCTCTAAGGCGGTTTTACTTTCCACTCAAGAATAGGACAACTGCAGAAATATTTTATGAGCAGTGACCCACCACCCACCTTTCCTTTTAACTCTCATTTTCACCTTCTCTTTCAGACAGGTACAAACATTACCAGAAGCCATGCAAGTTTTATTTAATCCAGTTGTATGAAATTTGACACTTCTTTACCACTTTCCCGTTTCTTTTACGCACATGTACTTCTGGCTTTCAAAAGGCAGCAGGGCAGCCTTTAGACAAGTCTCAAGAATTTCTGCAGTAAGGATGAAACATTTCTTCCCGTCTTCCACATCTATGTCAAGAGACCGGTGACAACCCATGCTCCCCTGCTCCCGTTCTGGTGCCCCATGATAAATCATAAGCTTGTCAGATCTATTAACATTTTAGCATCTATCATGGGTGTACTTCAATAGCCTCTTTCAGCAGCTCACCAACGGCCACAAGCCTGTAAGTATTTAATTCTACGGCATAGCATCCGTCAACAGCCCCAAAGAATTTCAAATAATGCCGTATCCAGACTAGCTTCATGTCTTCTCCTCAGACCAAAGAGTGTTCTTTCATACAGCCAACACGAAGACCACAATACCAACGCAGCAAAAGGACCTCAGAAGCTACTGGTCTAGCACAGTTTTGATGCAAGCCAAGCACCCAACAGATAGGACAAGTTAGCACAGGCATTCTATATTTAGCCTTCTTGTAAAGCAGTTACGTTTTTAAAATAGCAATGGTTAAGCGTCTCCTCCCTCAGTTCCAAAAGGAGCCACAGACAGAACAGTAAATCAGAAGTCACAAACAAAGACCAAAGAGGAAAGACTAGCAATATATATTGTTCTTTATACATATGTACATGCTTATGGAGATTATGAGACATGTACACATCAAACACTGGAAAGTTTTCAAATAATTATACAATGCTTGTGAATGATTATGTATGTTCATAACGTGATTAACTAAGTAATACTTTAAAAAAACATGAGGACGCAATTTTGCTGTGAAAGTACCTGTTCTAAACAGGATTCTGTCAAAAAAAGACTATTTCCAAGGAACTACAATAAACCAGGAGGCTGGACAACAGAAGCCATGTGCACTATATATATAGTTTGAGAAGTCCTATAAAATGCAACAATTAATAGACAGCATAGTATTACAGATAGCTGGAAGGGGGGAAAAAGTATAAACAACAGTAGTTTTTAACTCCACACATTTTACGTTTAAAAAATGAATCACTTTTTTTACCTTACAAGTTGGAGCGCTGACTATGTGCGCATCACATCGATGTTTTCCTGGTGCGCTACGTCTAGGAATTTGCCCTAGCCTCCCAAGCTACCCAGGCTAAGGATACTGAAGTACTGAGAAGACAGTGTTACACAACAGAAGCTATTTGCTGTGTATATAGCAAGACATTCAAGAAGTTCTACAAAATCCAGAAGCTGTGAAGCATATTTGAACATCTGTTAACACACTATATACGCTCCAATAGAAAAAAAGAAAAATTGCTGCCTGCAATCAAAAGAACTACAGCTGCAAGAGGCCCGCAGCTGAGTACAAATGCTTTAATTAAATGCAGTGAAGCAGAGGAAGCAAGCAGCCCCTCTGGAAGCAAGTGTTTACAAGTCAGCACGCAGGGGCACATGGATGATGCAAAAGAGATGAACAAGTAGAGCAGCAAGTTCACTGTGGGTCAGTTCAAACAAGCCGCTATTCAGAGGAACCTCTGAGCCCTTTCTGTTCTCTCCTTATGGAAACTGCTCATTTGTGCCTTCTTTTACCTGAAGTCTGTACCCACCTCAATCTGCGACAGCTTCCTAAGGAAATCTATGAAACTGCTGCTGGAGAATAAACAAAAGCTTCTAAAATGTGATCAAGAAGATGCAGCAGAAATCAACCCCAAAAATCCCATGAAAGGAACTGCAGAAAAATTGAGTAGGAAGATTAACAGCAGGTGCTTTCATTTTAAAGTGGTGGCAGCCCATTCTTTCAGCATCACCTGATGCCCAAGTGAGCTTGTTCTCCCGACTCCAAAGCCCCAAGCAGTTAATGTGCAACACCTGTATCCTCTTGCAGCACCACATGCTAATAGCTACCTGTTCTAAACCGTCCCATTTGGATTTCTAAGCAGGTGATCTTAAAATAAGAGCTACCTAATGTTTCACAAGTGGGAAGAGGAATTAAGACAAAGATGACCTGTAAGCAGATTCCATGCTTTAAAGTTTATAATCATTCACCAAGACACAAGTCATCATCTTCACTTGACATGTTTTAATAGCTTTCTAACAAAAAATCAAAAAAACCATTCTGATGTGGCGACGCCACCACCTCAGGATTTAGAAATGGTATTACTTTAAGTATGCAGGTGACATTGGCTTTGCATTTTGCATTTAGGTTTTTCTGATGGGGTGTGTGTGTGCTCATAGCAGTGCCTGAAGAGATGGCCCTTTCAGGCAAGCTATCTTACCATGCTACCACAAATCCACCTTACCCTAAAAGATGCCTGACTTTGGTTAATTACTAAACCTACATGCCAAACACCTGTAAAGCTACCATCAGCAAAGGGAGCATGTTTCCAGATTCCTCATTCAGCTTCTATGCCAGCTACAGTGATCACTGCTGGCACCCAGGGTAGCAACTCCTGACACTTCAACAAAAGACAAACAAGCGCAAACCCCAAGAGTTTCCAACAGAATGACTGAAGTGACAAGAATGCATTTAATTCTAAAACAAAGAAGTGCCAAGAAGAGGCCAAGAACTGGCTGATTTTTTGATGATTATTTTTTTTGCACTTGCATTCCAGTCTTAGCATTTTTTTGTTTACAAAAGTTCAGTAAAATTCTGATTAGAAACAAGGTTATTTGATAGGTATTAGCATAACCTTTAGAGAAAAACAGTAACTACTTCTGAGTTTTCCTAGTACCTTTCTTTCTATCAAATCCGATTAAAAATATTTTAGTTCATTAATTCATACGTAACTAGTGTCCCCTATCAGTGGTTTAACTCATCAGTACTTTCCTCTTTCTCTACAGTAACAGTGGAGACTGATGCAACAGTGTAATCATTTGATGTTTTAAAAAAATTGCACTGTTCCCTGCCTCTAGTCAGAGGACTGCTACAAGGAAAGCCTTCACTGAATACTACTGGAGTGTTAAGTCCCTAAAATATCTTCAGCCACCTAATGTTCTGTAGAACTTCAAGTTGCACTTTATGCTCTTTGAACTCAAATATAGGTGCTAAGCACCTATTGGCTCTGAAACGCAGAAACCAGCACAGCAGCAGCTAATTCATCCAGAAGGTGACTTACTAGGCTGAGTGTAGCACATTCCTATTAAAAATGGATAACTTGGTTTTAAATTAGTCACAAAGAATGGAAGTTACCTTGCATGTTTTTCTTTCCAAATCAAATATTTAAGAGGAAAACCACAGGTGTCATTGACAAGGAAAGATTAGTTGTGGCTTAAAGCCACACACATAGATTGAAAAGTCTTGACACATGCTCTGCTCGCTAAGTAACCTTGTAAGTGCACAATTTAGACTGATACCTGTTGTCACAGGAGAATTAGAAGCCTTTCATTTGTTTGCAAGAATCGTAATTTAATATTTTAATATTCTTAAAAAACCTAAAGTGGTAATTTCCGTGATATCTACCGTGCCTAGCATTAATAAAGTATTTACGGCCGAAAGCATAGCATATTTTTGTCTCAAGAGGCCTCGCACTACAACTCGAGCCAGCTGAACGGGTGGCAAGAGCAGGGGAACCAGTGGTAGCACCTGGGTGGGGGAAGAAAACCAAGCCAACGGTTCTCAAGAGTTTGTTTGCTCAGTGCAAACTAACCCACCATAAAAAACTCCCAACATACCAGATCTTACCAAAGCACAGTTAAATCTAGAGCTCTGGTCTTTCATTTTTTTTTCTTAAAAAACCCCTTAACATAAAAAACAAACCGAAACAAAAAACCCACCACCTTCAGCAAGGAGTGATTCAACTTAAGACCCAAATACGGAAGCAGCCTACTGGACTGTCGCGCTTACAGCACAATAGAGAGGAAAAAGGTGATTATTACGAGTCCCACATTAGGTCATGTTAAGTAGGTGGTTATAGACAAGAGCTCTGCAAGCAAACAAAATGCTGGAGGGAAAACAGTTTATGGGTCCTCTACTGTTATATTTGGAAGAGAGCTCTTCCACTCGCAGGCTCGGAGAAGGTTGCATGAACAGTCAGAACAGCACATGTTGTTAACTCAGTTACTCAGTGAAAGCTCAACAGCTGCAGGAGGATTGCGTTGCTCTGGCCTGAAGCAGACTTGAATCCTTACCCTAGATACTAGGCACAAGATTTTGAAAGTACACGTTGTGTGCTTTATGCAATGAATAGCAGGTCTCTGATCCAGCCTGGGAGAGCCTTTATGAAACAGGAAAGGTAAGATGGATTTGAAAGATATAGGCAAACAAAACACAACTAGTCCCTCCCCTAAGTAAAAGCAGCTTCACAGAACTGGAGAATTATACTCAACTATTGACTTAATTGCAACTTAAAAAATAAGCATATCAAAAAGTCCTTGAAAGAACATGAAGCAAGAAGTTGTGCAGCACAGCAAGTGGGATCAGGAAATCTCCATTCTTCCTGCTAAGGACTTAAGAGTAACTGTCAAGTCCTCTCGTTCTAGCCTATGCAATTTATTCAAAGTCGATTACCTCTTCAAAGTACAAGGATTTTTTAAAGCCTATTTGAACAGATTAGGTGCCTGTTCATGGGAGCAATTAAAGTGTATTTGTGGGACACACTGATTTAAATTAACTTGCGAGAAGATTTCTATCCTATAAACTGTAAAGAAAATTCTCATCTTCCACACACTCCACAAACTTTCATACACTGTCAGCAATATTCCAAACATCTCTTTAGCTGCTGTCCCTCTCCAAACGGAATCGGAATCTTTTAAGTTCAATTAGCACTGTCCTAGGAAAGTACATTAAGTAAGAAGTGCTGGATGACAGGTTTGCTCATTTAGAATCCGAGTTAACTTCTCACCTGATTTATCTGTTTGGACCACAAGCTTTACACATAATGCAGATCATGAGCCACGTGACACAATACAGTGTCAGTATAGCCTCAATGCCACATTTGTTCTTATGTTAGTATGCACATTCATATTCAGCCCACTCCCATAATTTAGCCATTTCCTTTCATTTCCATAGGTCTCTCTCCCCACCACACAATGCAACTGCTATTAAGAAGTCCCTGCTTATTTTAAACACCTGCCTTGTGATTCTGAATCATACAGCAAAAACTGTGTAAGAGAGGAAATCAAGCCTCCTAACTTTAGATTCTTGAATTCCATCCAAGTGCCTAAAACAGTACGTGCAACTACTTGCATCCCTAGACATCTAGTTCTAGGATAATTTCATCAGGAATGAAGGAAAGGAAGTAGTATTTAGTTTCACAAGGATAAAAAACTATATGATGCTGTCTTGAATCTGGATTGAGGCTGACATGATGCATAGAAGTTAAAAGTGGCTAAGTACTGAATCATTTTCACTTAAGTGGTAAATCAGATGTTTGTTGATTAAAACAGGAATACCACAACTACTTTCTGAGACTCCTGGTGGTAGACTAGCCTAAACTGCTGCTTCTACAGCAGAGATAGGGCATACACGGAGGACGTAGTGGAAACTCCTACCATGCAATGCAAGGGCAATTTAAGAATGAATGTTCATTCTACATCCTATAAAATTTCAATCAAGCAGTGGTTTTAATTTTTTCATTTCAAAAAATCTTACGGTAAGTTCTTCATATGCTCGTAAAAAGCAAAAGAGGCCTTACTTCTACATATCAGGATATTAATGTTCCATAAGTGACAGTGGCTACAGAATTACCATCCTGAAAGGTGTAACAATTCAATTAGAATGAAATTAAAGGCTTCTGGTAATAATCACCACACTTAAAGCTAACGGATATAGCTGAATCAAGAACAAAAGTGTCCCATTCACCCTACCTAGAGCTGATGGCTCTAAGCATTCCAGTTTCATTCACCGCAAATTGATGTGCTGGAACTTTTGCTTTCACCAATTAGTCACAGTTCCTCCTGCTTCTCATAGTAAGAATAAAAGCTGCTCAAAGCTGTCATTGTTCCATATTCCAGAAAAGACAGTTGCGTAATTACTAATTATCTATCAATGAGTCATATTTGTTGCAGAGCAGGGAAAGCCAAAGCGAATGTCAACTCTGCGCTGAAGAAAAGTACAAAGATAACATTAGGGAGGAAAGCATTTATAAATATCTTGAAATTGGAAGCAGGGTTAAATTTAGTTCAAGATGGCAGAGAAGCAGCTCACAGTTTGGTTAATCAACCTTTAACTTGCAGTCATCTGCAGACAGAAAGGAGGACAGTTGTCTGAAGCAGCTCTGAAGAATACTCTAGAAGAGAGCAAGAAAACAGAATTTAAAGTGGTGAGACCTGTCAGCCTTCGCTTCTAAATTTGTGATGGTACAGCACATTAAATACACAAGCACATAATTCATATCAGCTCCACAGGAACTATTTTAGAGTTTTAGATTTACTCAAACACACAGTGAATGTCACCAGGCTGGACAAAATAAGTTGCACATACTTCAGCACAAAAAAAAATGACAAACAGCAAGAATACACTTTAAAGCAATTCACTTACATTTCTCCAAAGCAACCACTTTGGTAACTTTTCTTCATTTGTTTAAAGTCTGCTCAGCAGATTGTGAAATATGTAACATGATGAAAATTTATACTTCCCAGCTATGCACAGGGTTACTTCTCAGATCCAGATTACCTCTATAAACCTGTTCCTTGTTTTTGAACAACGTACGATGTAATACTGTACTATGAAGAAAGGGCAAGATGTTTAACAGCACAAGACACAGAAGGGATCACATCTTAAAACTTTTTTTTGTTCCTTGCTCCCAATTTTTAATCAACTAAAGAGACCAACAAAACCCATCTATATTTGGTAGTTTAAGTCTTAACGTCAAGGAAAGCTTTAAAACTGGTAGACCCCTAAACCACAGCTTACAGCTCATGCATGATCTCTAGAAGTGTGCTCTTAATAAAAAGGACAAATTCATGAAATCTGAGGATTCCAAGAAATTAAGGTTAAAAAACAAAATATCAAGCCATTTTTGTGACGCACTAACTTAATGCTACCATATCAATCCTCCCCACAAATTGTAGATGCTACCAATAGCTACAGTTGCTTGCAATTCCTTAAAATGTTAATCCAAAATCTACTGCAAAACCACATGAAAAAGCACCCATCTATTTAAGTAAATTTGAAACAAATGCTACAAATGAACAGGCAAGGAGAAAACTAGCTGACATACAAGAAAGTCACCATGACCAAGCACACCTCATCATGTGTTCTGGTATCACCCCATGAAGGTATAGAGTTTTGGGAGTTTTGTTTGTTGTTTTGGGGGGGGTTGATTCTGAAAGTTTTTGTTTTGCTTTTTAAAATGCAGTATTAGTCATAAACTTGATTTTCAAAGTTTCTCACAGAGGAAAGAGCAAGTTCACGTATACCAAGATGACATTTGCACTATCCAGTTATTTTCCAGAAATTAACACTAATAACATGCAAAAATACAACAAACACTGTAACACCACTTTCAAGGGATCTGTTTATTTTTGGTTTACAAACAAAGGCACCCAATATTTCTGTTTATGTCTTATAAAAGCTCACAGATTCAGCATTTGTTTCCAAACACCTGTTCCTACAGCAGAGAAAAACATTACAGGAAAATGTAATTTTTTTTCCTGGTCCCAAATTTAAATACCAGTAGCTGTTAAGTGATCATGTTGTTTCAGACTGCTCTTCTTCCTATGTAACTAACTGGAATATGTCCTGTAACTTGCTAGTCAGTACAGTCAGTCTAGCTTACTGTATCAAAATACAGTTCCGCCGTATTTCTGACTGACATCTGTTACGTTCACACACTGGTATGAAGAACTGCAAAGAGAACAGGGTTTTGATATGGAAAAAAACCCCAGCAGTTTCAGGTAGAATTTCACAGACTGACCACAGGAAGCGACAAAACTAATGTAATAAATGTGACACTGAATCTATTGTCAGTTAAATAGAATGACCGATGCGTTTGTGTAAGATACCAATAGTGCACAGAAACACAGTCTCCAAAGAGGGAAAAAAAATTTGGTTTCTAAATTGGCAAATGTTTAAAGAGTAGAGGTTGTATATCCTTTTGTTCAAAGTAATTCTTTTCTTCATTATTTATTCAAAAGAATATATTTCTAAGCAGTGGTTTGGACCAGAAATCATCAGTTAATTGGCTTCATAGCTCTCAGTATTAACAAATCAACATTAGAAGTATCATGTGTATAGTTATAAACAACCGAAATTCATAAGTGAATTCCTTCACAGAATCATTTTCAGAATATGACCTATCTGTCTTTTGCAAACTTCAGCCACATGCCAACATGGGACAAGGGGTGTCATTAGATAGTAGGCACCTCTGGAAAAAAAAATCTACAATGCAGGAATGCTTAAGCATACTTTCAGGTCTAGTAAGATACTTGGGGAGGCAACTAGAAGTGTAATACACCTAATGTACTTAGTTTAAGTGTAACATCTTCAATCACAGAAGCCATAATTTATTTTCAGCCACAGTCAGAGGTCTCTCACACAAGGTGTGGTCCTAGACCATTTAGGCTTTTCATCACTAGCTTTATATATACACAAGTAATTTTAAAAAGGAATTACAGCTTAACTACTTACTACAGAATATTTAGCTTCGACAAGGAAGCCAGTATCTTTTCAAGATGAGATATACACCTGTATGAAAGGTGTTCTCTTTAAAGAAAGTGTTTTCACAAGAATAGCAAAATAAGTTCTTTACATACTTAATTCAAATAGGACAAAAAACTACCAAGGGCAAGTATAATCTATCTCTTATGTAATTAAGTAATTATTTGCCTTTCCAAGCAGATTCAAGAACATATTCATCAGTATGAGCTGATTTTAATAAACAAACACTGGGCAAGGGTGGTGGTCAGTGCATCAATTAAAGGAACATTAAGGTGTTCTCAGAATTCTGTGCAACCAAAATTTAAAGGGATCTTCATGTACAGCCTTAAACAGGGATTCAATCTTTTCTTACAACCTGCTATTGTTACAGATGTTTTCCCTAGTGAAAAAAATTAACATGCATGAAACCCACATTACTTCAAGTTTAAACCTAGCAATTTCACAAGAGTTAAAAGATAGGTGGAAGAATTGTTAATACACTTTCATGTCATACTTTCATGTTGACGCATTTGCTCTGCTTGCCCCATAAAATGAGAGGTTTTACTGGGGTAGGGATGAGAAAGTGTGCTTACGCATTGGTGTTGTTCATGCATCAAAATTCATAGCTCAGATTTTAAAAAAATAATTCATGAAGTATTTGCTAACATTGCTTAGAATTTTAAAACAGGTGTATCTCTTAATGAAAAGCCTATAGTTTGTCCAGCTATCACCGGTAATAAAAACAGCAACTAAGCATCATAAATTCCTTTCAAATACATTTACTTTTTGAAGTCAGAAGTGTAACAAGCAAGTGCTGGCTCTGTGTTCCCAATAAAAATAATTTTTAAAAAAAAAAAAAAAAAAAGACAGTCAATGACTTTATTTTTGCCCCCCTCAGGGTTACATTTCCTTTTATCTACCCAATGATAGGATCAACTCAACTTTCAGAGAAGCGGACTGTTCATGCTGACAAACACAAGTCGAACGCAGCCAGTTTTGAGCACACAACTGAATCATTAAATGCATTCTGAAGACCAGATCAGACAAAAGGCTTTTCAGTAATTAAGGAAGGTTGAAAGATTAGGTTTTGGGGTTTCTTCTGTTGTTCTTTTCTCTTTTTTTTTTTTTTTAAAAAGCAAAGTAGGCACCACTGTTGCATCTCTACCTTGAGAATAAGGGAAGAAGTGGCAAAAAGTAAAGGCCAATTACAAAAGCCCCTAAACTTTTTTTTTTCAGGATATCCACCATCATTTATACACTTTTGCAACTTGCAAAACCCTTTACGATTTAGAATTTTAAATAAATAGGTCTACAGCAACTAGCAACTACTAAGTCAGTATTTATCTCGCTCAATGTGAAGTAAAACTTAAAAAAAAAATTCATGTTAAGGCAGATTTCAATCAAACACGTTCCAAATTGCACAGTTATGTTGGTCAGTGGTCTAAAAGGTTTTCCCCAGGTCAAAGAATTAAAGTTATTTAAATGCTTGTCTAATGCCAATTCAACCTGGCACTTGACCATTTTATTTTCTCTGTTTCCAGGAAGATGCACAACTAGCATTACATATACCATACTGTATATTTTGCACTCAAATTTAAGATGAAATTATGCTTTTACAAAATGTGAGATGACTACATGTTACAGGCTTTGTGCAGTTAGACCACCATGTGCATAGATGTCCTAATGCTAAATTCTCTTCTTCAGTATCTCATAGTACTGGAGGCTCTGAAGTAGGAGAGGAACTTGTAACACAGACTAACCACAAAGTACCAGATATTTCTTGCCATTTGTGATCTTGCAATAAAGATACGCCAAATCAGGATCACAAGAACTGTATTGAAGCCATAGCGTATATTCCTCAACCTAAGGGAAAACAAAAGAAATCATTAAAAGTCAAGGTACCAAGATTACAGGAAAAAAAACACTAAAAACCAACTTCTAATGTAGAATTTATCTATCCATCTCAAGATACATTATGAATGCCATTAAGTCAATGACAGACGTCAGCTGATAAGTGAAGGGCCAGACAGAGAAGGCTTTTCCATAGTTCACTGCTGAAAAGTAGAACACGTGAAAACTAAGACACAGTCAGCCCTGTAGCTAACCACATGTAATTCTGCTTTATAGCTGCTTGATAAAAACCTCTTAAAGATAAGGTCATAGACACGGTAACTTACCTATGGAGGGCTGCCATCCACCCCAAAACCAAGGAAATATTTAACAGTATCAACTCCCCTCCTCCCCTCCACATATTTAAAACTTCATGTATATGTAGAAGGAATGCCAACTGATGCTGACAAAACAAAAAAATCATAGGATTTTCCAGCCACAGTGCCCAGAGTCTTCACTGCAATTTTAAACTCCTTCCTTCTCAGGGAACTATATTTAAAGATTAGGAGAAACTAAGTATCCTTTCAGGGCAACCATGACTTCTAGCAATCCTCTCACATGTAAAGATGGAAGCATCAAGACAAAAAGCAACCAGAATTTGCTCAGATTTCTCAGACACGGAGCAATCTCTTTGGTTCAGTAGAGAATGAAAATTTGTATTTCAAAAGGCAGCTCTTTTTAAGGAAATACTCACTGCCCTCATCTTTTTTTACAAGGCTCAGTGTTACTATAGCTAGACCTTCCTCTACATACCTTATTTGTAGAAAAAAACAGTATAAACTTCTCCATTACAAAACGTAAAGCCCACATCTCAATATGCAGAAATTACACTCAGTAGCTCCCTAGAGAAGCCAGGTCCCCTACACTGCCAAATCTGGTTAATACTGAAGCAGCCGAGTTAAGAGCTAGATGGTAACAGAAGAGACCAACTTCATGCCTCAAAATAAATACATGTTAGAATCTAAACCTGTTGCAAAATAATCTACTTAGAAAACAAGAACTGCGGTCAACCTGATGCTGTTCCAGTACAAGGCTATTTCTCATGTTATTTTTTGTACAATCTTTTGTACAAAGAATAACAACTGTGTAACTCCTATGCATTTTTTAACAGCATCTAAATTTAAAAAAAAAAAAAAATCAGAAGGGAACACCTCTTCAGCTATTCCCACCATAATCACAGATTATCATCTTTCAAAAGTGTATTTGACATTGTAACACATCACACCAATTTACTCTACAACTGCAAATCCTTGTCTTTAGACGAGTAACACAAGTAGTGAACTACACATTTTTTCTTTGTGTTATCAGGATAGCAGAGGTGAAGTCGTATTGCAGAACAAAATTAATCACTTCTCCTTCACTTTAAAGTAAAAAAGTCTACAACCAGCTTTATGGATCAGCCAATAACAAAACAAGGGCAACTGTGCCAGTAAAATTCTGGACAGTAAGTGCATTCAAATTGGAGGAGTTAAGCCACAGAAAAAAGGGGTCACATTAGAGCACCAACATCAAAGTTTCCTGTTCTGAAGTGGGGAGTCCATGCCTGTTTACTCGCCTGGTTCAAAAGATCATATTCCCAGAAGAAACAACCATTGTTCTACTAAAATTCCTTAACCAAACAAGCCATTCTGACCTTTGTGTTACTGTGTACCTTTTTACCCTCCAAAAGATACTTGGGTAGAAAAAAAAAAAATTAGAAACCTGGACTACTGCATACACTAATGATCAGAGCTACAACCACAATCCCAACCTAATACTGTAACTATTAATACTGAGAGCAACAAATAAAAGATGACAGATGTCATCTGACTTCTTTAGAAAACGCTTCAGACCACTGGACTGGAACTGAACAATTGCACAGGACCTAAACAGGTACTATAAAACACAATTAAGTCATAACATGGATAAGCAAAATTTGACAAGGGCAGGAGAACACAGAAAATTTAAACAGAGGAAAACAAAAACTTATGCTTACTTATTCAAGTGTTTCCTAGCTGCAGGGAGGCCAGACATTTCTTCATTCAGCACATATTTCTTTGTTCCCATGCAGTAATTTTCCATGTACTCAGCCCAATGTAGTTGTCGAACATCAAAATTAAAGGTCTGCATAAAATAAAAGCTTTCACTGTTAGTCATCTAAAAATTCACCTGCTACATACAGTAATTTTAAGGAAAAAAAAATGCCTTTACACCAGATAATTCAAATGTCTTCTATGCAAAAAAGTTACCTTGTCCTTAAACGTAAGAATGATCTAGATTTAGATACCTTTTCTGACTCAACCAGCAGATTCTTATAGTATCTCTTCCAAATTTCAACTATTTCACACCTTACTTTTGCTCCTCACCAGTTACATTCTTCCCTCACTTCCAAGTGCACTGCTTTCCCACTTTGTCTCTCTGTAAGGATCTCCATTCTAGCAATGACTGGGTTTTATATTATGTTGTTTCCTTTTAAGCAATAAAACAATTCCAATGTGTTACAGAATAAACAATACTCTGTGCCAAGTTTACTGTTCAATAAATGCAGATTTTTTAGCTGTGCTTATAGTTGCACCAGTATATTTTAGGAACAACCATGTGAGTATCTTCCTCAGGAGAGGAAGTTACTACAGTAAATTTATAACTCAAGGTTTTCACTGATGTATAGGATTTCCTCACCTCAAGATTCTACAATAACAGCCCATTTAAGTCCCAATGAATACCAAGATTTTCCTAGGTTTTTAACTTTACCAATTTTGTTTCAGGTAATAGAATAAGCAGGACCATTAAGGAACGAGAGACAAGTACACAGTTTCGTGCAGTGAAACCGTATTCAGCTTTAAAAGTTGTTATACACACAGTGAATTCCCAAGTCCATGCTTCCAAATAAGCTGCTTAACCGCATAGCAGGTGTGTTATACAGTGAAAAATAAACCTATTAAAGCCATTACGGTTATGAAGACAATCCCTCAGAACAAGCCTCTGTAATTTAGCATTGTTTCTAAGTTAAAGGTCAGTATGTAGTTCCAGTTGTGATATAAAATACATACACAATTAACAGCCTTCCAGTACTGGCAAGTTATTAGAATCTCTCAATTATTTTCTGTAATATATCATCATAGCAAGAATGCAAAAAGTAAAGACAGTAAAGTTTCGACCATAATTTCAACTATTTCTTTATTGCTGTATGTACATCTTATTGGAAATCCAGCTATTTGAAAATCCTAATAGTCCAAAGCTCTGGAGTTACTTTGGTTTTGTTTTTTAAAACTTTTCCTGAATTCAGGTTGCTGGGGGACAGAAAAAGGGGGAAAGAGTGGAAATCTTCTCCACACAAGAATCACCGAAAGCTATTCTATTTCCTACTTCTAGAAAGTTTATTTAGAAGTTGGGCGCCTTTTCTTATTTACAGAACTAGATTCTGCAAAACGCTTGAATAGGAAAGACGCCTTAAAGATCAGAAAACTGTTTCAAATGCATAAGGGAATTTGAGTCTCTTAAAACTGACTAGTGATTTTTATTCTTCTAAATATTAACCAGCAAAACTATAGCAGGAACGAAAGGGGGGGGAAGGCAGAGATTGACCTCTGTTGCAATACTTTAACACATATAGGTATCTTCCTGTGAGTCATCGCAGGGGTGGGGAATGACTCCGTTCCATTACAGCTTCACTACTGCACAAACACATTTTGAGTAAGTTGGAAAGAATCCAGTAAGATTTGCACCACTTTTCCCTGCCATGAGGGGCAGGGAGGTGAGAATCTGGCAGCACAGGCACCCATGCAGGAATCCGATAGCTTTGGTCAATACTAGCCACTAGAGCAAACCAGCTAGCCTCATCCAGGTTGTATTGGGTTTGAGTGGCGAGGCTGTGGTAGCAGGGGGAGCTACAGGGGTGGCTTCTGAGAAGCTACTAGAAGCTTCCCCCCATATCCAATAGAGCCAATGCCTGCCAGCTCCAAGATGGACTTGCTGCTGGCCAAAGCTGAGCCCTTCAGCAACAGTGGTGGTGTCTCTAGGATAGCGTAATTAAGAAAGGAAAAAAGAAAACTGTGGTACTGCAGCCAGAGAGGGGAATGTGAATATGTGAGAAACACAACCCTGCAGCCCCCCAGGTCAGTGCAGAAGGAGGGGCAGGAGGGGCTCCAGGCACCGGAGCAGAGATTCCCCGACAGCCCGTGGTGAAGCCCACGGTGAGGCAGGCTGTGCCCTCAGCCCACGGAGGTTAATGTGGGGCAGATCCCCACCTGCAGCTCATGGAGACCCCCCGCTGGAGCAGGTGGGTGCCCAAAGGAGGCTGTGACCCCGTGGGCAGCCTGTGCTGGAGCAGCTCCAGGCAGGACCTGTGGCCCCATGGGGAGAGGAGCCCAGGCTGGAGCAGGTTTGCTGGCAGGACGCGTGACCCTGCAGGGGACCCACGCTGGGGCAGGGTGTGAAGAACTGCAGCCCGTGGGAAGGACCCATGTTGGAGAAGTTTGTGGAGAGCTGTCCTGTGGGACCCCACACTGGAGCAGGGCAGTGAGGAACCCTCCCCCTGAGGAAGAGGGAACAGCAGAGACATGTGATAGACTGACTGCAACTCCCACTCCCCGGCCCCCTGTGTCACTTGGGGGAAGAGGTAGAGAAATCATGCATGAAGTTAAGCTTGGGAAGAAGGGAGAGGTGGAGGAAGGAGTTTTTAAGGCTTAGGTTTATTTCTCATTACCCTACTCTGATTTAATTGGTAATAAACGATATCAATTTCTCCAAAGAGAGTCTCTTTTACTCATGACTGTAATTGGTGAGTGATCTCTTCCTGTCCTTATCTTGATCCATGACCCTCTACTTACATTTTCCCTCCCGTGCCCAGTGAGGAGGGGAGTGATAAAGCAGCTCCAGTGGGCGCCTGGCATCCAGCCAGGATCAACCCACCACACAAGTATTTGTTAGTTTGGGATTGGTAAAATAGAGCACCAAAATAGAGGCTCACGGATAGTCAACAGCACATAGTGGGAAGCCTAAGATTTTTCCTTTGAGCTCTTTCATTTACTCTTACTCAGACCCTGCACTCAACACTTTTCCTTCTTCCTCACTGATCTTCAGGACTTCTGTGTCATCCTGCTTCTGTTACACTTTCCCCCCTGCATGGGGCAGTTTTAGTCACACAGCAAGAGTGCACTTCAGAAAGAAGCGAGACGTTACACTTGCATTTCTTTACATACATGTGTGACTGACCAGAGCACGAGAAGAGTATATAAAAGCTTACTAGTTTAAAAACAAGCAAAAAAGTCTTTCAAAAATCCACCTCCCGTTCCTCAGAAAAGAGACACCAGTCAAGTAGTAAATCCTTGTTTTATTCATGACTTAGGGAAAACCCTAACAGCTTGGCCACTTGGTTGATCTATGACCAACACCGGATCACATGATCTGGCCACTCCGAAGACAATCACCTTTTACATCAGGCCTCCTTCCAAGGGGTCCTGCCCTTCCTCATGTCTGATCAAATCAATGAGCTATAACTTATAACACAGCCCTGGCACAACTGAAAGGATGCGACAGGAATCTCTGGTGCTGAGTTAGTACTAGGATTAGCTCCACATGATAGTAAGCAGCATCACCAGCTCATGTCCTTACTCAGTCTTGAATAAAGGGGCTTATATTTCACTTTCAGTCCCCATGCCCACATCACACAGCTACTTGCCTTTTTGTCTTCAGGGTTTAGCTGGTTCATTAGCATAGTCATATTTTCAGTATTCCAGATCCAAGAATTGCTTGTAAAGTATTCTAATACCATCATGGCCTTATGAAGACGTGTTATTGTTTTCATCATCCTACAGTCCAAGGCATGGAATGTACAGGTTACAGTGGTAAAGATTAGTTCAAACAAGACAGTAAGATTTTGAGGTTTTTAACCCTTCAACCCCACACCCCTATGTTAACATATCCCATCTTGCTCTGCATGTTATATTAGATCAATAGGGTATTTCTGCATATTATTAAAGGGGACTTTGGCTGTCCAACCTTTATATAGAATCAGAAATTATAGGACAGTCCTTTTTTCCTAATCCTACTTCTCAGTGCAACCATAAGTTATAATCTCTTATCTTTTTTAGTGAAAAAAAAAAACCATTGTCTTCTGTTGGTAACTCTTTGTTCAGGACAAACACAGAACACTTTTCCACATACTGGAGTATCTAGCTGTTCTGAACAACACAACTTGACAAGAGTGTCAAATTGCACAGTGCAGAACATACACACGCAACAACTTTAAGCAACGGAGTAAGTTCCCCTGATTTTCCTGCACACTGTGCAAGACACCAGATCTCTGTAATAAAACTGGTTTACTATGGTGACTAAAAGATCAAGGCTTAAAACCACCAGAAATATGGCTTAGCCATTATCCCTACTGCTTTTGCAAAGGGCAGGAAAATACTTAAGGGCATAGAAAGACCATAGTAGATCCTGCCAAGTTAAGTGATTAGTTCCATGCTACTTCCAAATATGCAGAAATAACCTTCCATCATCCCTTAATACGCCAAGGAAGCAACTCTACAAAACCATAACCTGGAGTATGGAGAAACTATGTTATAAGGATCAATTTGGGCAAGTTTCTCTCCCAGACTATCCGAAGTGGACCCCAAAAAAATGCAAGTTATCCAGAATCAAAGTTCCCACATTCATGACAAGAAAATTGTTTCAAATTACTACTGCTAGCACTGTAACACCCAATATTATTAAGTAGTAACTAGTACCACATAACCTGATGTTAAATTTCTGCTTTGGGTGCTCAAGGTATTTCCATCTTTCAGAACTGCTTCCAAATTGATCCTTATAGCAGCCCACACTGATCATTTTAAGTAGAGGGAGGAGCAGAACAACCCAGTGCTAACTGGAAATGGTTCTGACAGTCAGTTATGTTCAATGAAGTTCATAGAAGCAATAAAAAACACTGATTTTTCTCTGAAAGCTGCTTTAGATGCATTCCTACTTGTAAAAGGGATACAGCATATTGCCCCAGAAACTCTTCTAAAGAAAGTATTTTGCACCACATTAGTGTCATTAATGGCTGCCATCTCAGTAGCTAAGGAAATACCAAAATTGCCTCTTTCACCTCATGAAATGGAGTAATACAAATTGCAGACACCATTGAAAAAGTAAGAGTATCTCTAAAGCACAAAAAGCACAAGTATTTTTCCTTGAACCCCACAGGAACCTATCTGCTGAGTAATTCAGAGTTGTATTCCAGTCTTAGACCACCAATAGATGTTTCTAGATGCTTTCAAACACCTGTTTATAAGTTTCACCAGTTGGGCAAGGTGGTTCAGGTCAGCTCCCACTGTTGCCACAGTCCCTCTGACTCACAAATAGGAATGCAGACCATGCATCCAAACACATCCTGTGCTAACAGGACTGAACTTAACACAAATCCCAGTATCATTTCAGTGAAAAAAAAAAAAAAAAAAAAATCAGGAAAGAACTTGAAACTTGGAAAACAAAGATCTCACTGGTCAGATAAGCCACAAAGGCCTCATAGCAAAACGGTCTGGATAAAAAATAGTGCCAAACAGGACACGGTGGCTAAGTACTTAAGATTTTTTGCAGAGGCCTGTCTATTGATGTCTTAAGATTATTTAACTTAGTTGACTTGCCCTTTTGTGCCTACTCAGTTCACGTTCTTACACTAAGCTGGGACAGCAGCTGAGTTTTAGTTAGGGTGCTTAGACTGCTACAGTTTACGAAAACTTGAGCCCCTGCAAAATACTAAACAATGCAAATGAATATCCGATTTGACAAGTATAGACTTTGAGCTTATTGCTGGCTACTGACATTAGTTTTCACTCTTCTCTCTAATGAAACACAAAACTACATTTAAACTAATTTTATCCTAATTTGGGGTAACACTAATGTAGACTAACCTCTGCTGGGGATCTTGCGGTCTCTACTTGCAGATATGATTTTAAAGCATAGCTAAGCTAATTAAAAAAGTAAATCAAGTGGCTGAAAAGAGTTGTTCTACCTCAGCTCCAGACTTTTTCCCCTCCCTCCAACTCAAAATTGGATTTAGTGACTGACCACAGAACCACCTGATTAAATTCATCACTCATCAGTTGTTTTTTTTCTTTGTAGGGCTAGTTTCTTATGTATCAGCCAAAATAGTTGTCTTCACATCCTCTCAGTTGCTAGATTCATTAAAGTTTGCAGAAGACTACCAACTTTCTTTGTGACAGCTTGTCAGTTTGCACTAAATCAACCTGAAACTACCTTTTTTTTTTTTTAAGAAGAAAAGGTATGCTGACAGCCTCTCAGAGAAGTCAGCAATGAGTGTCATTTAGTAGACACTTGTGCAGCTCTGGCAGACTAAGTTCTGTAACTCCAACGGCACCATCCAGCAAATGGGAATACACCCATGACTCAAAAAAGATCATGAATACACATCATGGAACTTTATCTCTCAACCTGAAGTTTTGAAATATATACTTCATAGGTTATTCCACAGATAGCCATTGGTTACAAGTCATAAATACCAAAGCCATATATAATCATTCTGTATATCAAGTATCGCATCAGACCTTCTTCATAAGCTGAAGACAGAAAAGAAGTCAGACCTGCTGATCATCATAAACAACTGAACCGTCACCAAATCAGTGTGACAGCATGCAAGACTTTCACCTAGATACCAAGCAGAATTTTGCTTCTACTAGGCCATCCTTACTGCCACTATAACACAAAATATATTACAACAGTTTGGGAAACACATGACAGGAATCAAAAATTTTAAGCAAGAGTTAATTTAATTATCTGTAAGTTTGGTGGGCATGTTTCCATAGCAGACAATTGAAAGTGACCTGGCTTAAGGCTGTGACTGCATTTTTAAGAAGTCTTACACACAACTATTGTCTCCAAGCTAAAAACAGTTCTGATGCTAAATACAGACTGATCCTTCAGTGGATCTATAGGCTGCCAATCTGCAAGTGTCTGCATAAGCATTACATATAGTTAATTACATACTTTTTTAAAGATTCCTCTAAAACACATAGAACAAGCTTTCAGATTTGTCTTTGTTCAGGTTTTCACCGTGGCTGTAAATTTTGAAGTGTAAGACATACTACTGGTATTCTTATCTTTCCAGCATCTCTGTGCACAACTTACAAGTGCTTCCAAGAGGAAAACTCACATTAATCTATTCAACAAAAATGTACTGTACTCTCTACTCATTTCTGGTTTGTAAGAGAGGAACTACATGAAAGGTGCTTTATATTAAGTTTTAAGCAGCTTTAAATTGAAGTGATAGATATGAAATTATGTCCTTTACATCCTCCCTACGTACACCAACCACACCTTCCCTTTAACTTTATAAGAAGCAGTAACAGAAAATTAATTGCTGGAGAAAACCCTGAATTACTACTTGAAATATGTCATGTCACATTCTGTAATTGGAAAGACCTGCTGCGTTTGTATTTTAAAAGGCTTTAAGATTTCAAATACATTGAATTCTTTCTAAATAATGTATGGTTCTGTTGTGCTAAGTTACAAGAGAGAACTATGCCTTATATGAAAGTTAGACAATTAATAAGCTTTGTTACACAACTAACTATATATGGCAAGTTACTGACAACGCTATCCTTAAACTCAGATGCTAAAGATTACCACCGCTATTTATGTAGTTACACAATGCCGTAATAGTCTTAAGTATTCAGTATAAAATATTAAATCTTCATTATGTCAATCTTTCTTGTACATGCTCTATAAAATCTGGAAGACATATTATATACATTATTTCTTACTTTAACTGTTAATGTTATCAAAAACCTGTTCAATTCAAGAACCTTAAGCTAGATGCAAAACCAGCAAAAAGATTTCCATCTCAGTAAAAACATTGCTTCCGCAAGCGAGATGCAAATGATTTCATATTGCAGGAAAATGTCAGCAGGTAAGTTTCCAGAAAATTCCTGAACAGGAAGATATTTTTTTAAATTATTATTGTAAACGTAATCCTTTAATTCTGAAGGGTCATAGGCCTGATCTATTTCTTCCACTTGCTAAAAATGTCTCATTCAGTCGCAGTGCAATATCCTGACACTATGACATGTAACATGAGTGAAGTTACATTTCTGTGTAGGTTCAATTGCTCAATAGTTTTTCCTACATTGTATGCAATAAAGACCTCAGAAGTGTATTCAGACTCAGCACAGAGTGGCCAGGCTATTGACTATGTGTAGTCGAATTAGCACAGTATTTGAATTTTCTTGTGCTGGTTTTACTATAATGCTCAAGTTTTTTTCTGCTAAATCGTGGTGGGAAAGGTCACATTTTAGATTAAGCCATCCCTTCTTCACTCAGAACAGCATTATATTGAGTTTAATAATTTCCAATAAAGTTTCCAAGGCTTTAGAAGTTTCCTAGTACATGCTGCCTGGTAATTACAACCATCCTGTCAACTGGACAGAACGGCAACAGCAATAGCAGTGCATTCCTATACCATGACTGTCTTCAGTCCATCCGTTAAAGCAGCTTTCAAAGTACTTTGAACCAGAAGACCAGAGAAGTGGCAGAGTAAAAGTCTGCCTCAAGTTTCTTCTATTATTAAACAACACATGAAGCACATATAGGATTTAACACTGCATGCCTTGCTTGCATCTATATATTTATTTGCTTCTACTGCTCCTATTGCAGGCTCCCACTTTTTAAATGCTTTAAAAAAAAGAGCACTATATAATGAAAGTTATATTCCTATAAGTGGGCTGGGTATCAAACTTAAAAGCTTTTCTTTCAAGTGCATTTGAGTAACCTTGGTGACTGAACAATTGCTAGTTTTAGTTCCATCTCCCATCTTTCCTCCAAAGTAGAAATCTTGTGCACGATAGGAAACTCACCCACCCACTGTTATAGTAGACTAATTAGGAATACTTGTATCAGTAATACTTCACAGGCTAGAAAAATACATATTTAACATCACCAACTGTACTAGTACTGATTAAAGTTCTAAATTCCATCTTCAGACATCAAGAAAGTCCAGGAAAAGCAAACACAGGATTCAACATTCCCAATGTTATAATATAAAACTGCTAAGAGTCTTCTAAACAACATGATTATTCACAGTGTTGTTTTACACCCACTGGTCAAATTCTTAAAAGACTAGACAACTTTTAAAGACTGACAAGATTCTGGCAGCACAACTCCCTAACCATTTGAAAGACAGCAGGTTGGCATTTATAGTATAACCATTTTTAGTGAGTGATGAAATCTTCACATCTGTCAGGGAATTTCTACCAATTTTTATTAATAACTTAACATTGCAAAAGAACATAAAAGCTAGGAACGTACTCAATACCTTCTTTTGATCTGAAGAGCTTACATTTTTAATGTGGGAAGATTACCCCACAGGCACAGTCTCCTGCCACTACTGTTGCTGTATTACACTACTGAATAACTGAACCCAAGGTAGTTCAGAACTTTTCTCCTACAAACCACTCACATGGCTTCCTTCTACTGATGCAGTGCCAAGTCTGTTTCAGAACTCTTCCCCTCCTGGTAAGACAGACCTAGACTACAGGACACTTGTCTTAATACACTGTCACCACAGTGGAGATTTTATAGAGCCTGAACACAAATACTTTCAAAAATCTAATACATGCAATGAGTTAAGACCATATGGCTTGGTAAATCTGAAAAATTGAAGTGATGTCTTATACTTCTACATAATTCAGTTTAGCCTATTTAGCAGAGCTATGCCATTTTCACCACTCTAAGAAGTTAACAAGATACTAGTGTAAATATTATAAACTGAATGGAGTGTTGAGATGATACAACTTGATCTGATATGTTGGTTTGTATCATCTACAGAATAACCCACAATTATTAACTCCATCTCCCATTCCACTTTCAATTTATAATGGCAACAATAATCTTAACGCAAGCCGCTTCCTAGAGTTTAATGACCAACTAGGATTCTGATCAGAGACATATCCTGTGCAGCAGCATTGAGCCAGTCATTAATCTCTTCAAAATGTAGCCACTGGGTTGTTACTGCTTATAGTTAGTACATCTAGGTAATGCCCATGCCATGTCTTCTTCATAAGTCTCCACCACCTCACCAGCAAGATATTTTTAGCCCTGTCCTCCTTTTTATGTTTATCCTTTAGCCCTGTCCTCCTCTATTATGGTTTTTGACCTGTCAATCTAAGCAAAAGATCATGCAAAAAAATGCAGGCATTGTAGGGCTGACTGCAGTCCCATATTGACGTAAGAGGGGGCTGGACTGTAAACTACAGTTAGGGTGCCTTACTGCACTTTTTAATGGATTTATCTTGATATACAAATTAACGAGGTGTCTTGTAGGAAAAAATAAGGATCAATATATTGAGTATTTATTATTCAAGAACAAACATCACTTGCTAGACCTTGTAGTTCTGTTTACCTTGACTACTCAAACACCCAAACTATCTAACAAAAACATCCCCACTTCTGCTAGAAAGTTCAAAGTCACTCTGAATTCAAGGACCTGCTCTCAGGGAAAAAAGCAAGCTGAGTTTTAGTCATAAAGCATTCAGGGGAAGAAAAAAAATTTGAAATAATCAATATATATATCATAGTGTAAGCATAGCTTTGTTTAAAAGTCAGAGGAACAGGCAAGACAGAGCTAGTCACCATTACCTTGGGCTTCTTCCAGTAATCCTGAGGTAGATATCATACAGGAATGCTGGGGCCTTATGGCTTACAGCAATCCAGTAATGATATAAAAGGTGATTGGAAGTTAGATTTACATTGGGCCGTCTGAAGGCCTGTTCGAGAGGATTCCTCTTGAAAGTAGAAATTACATGGTATTCTGAGAAAGAGAAGTTGCGTAACAGCTTTGATAATAGCCATGTAAGATTTAATGGTTTTCAAAATACATTACAGCATACAGTATGTTATTTAAATATCCACCCTAACTTTTCTACAATCCACAGAAACTAAAACAAAGTCATAAGCTTTTAACCTAGAATACTGTTAAACTGGTTATTATAATTAAGAGGTCTTTCATGCCTTCCCCTTCAGTATCACATTTTATTGTAGCTTCTCTCTTTCTGTTCCTCTTCCCTCCCTTAGAAATTGTTGGTTTCAAAAATTCACAGCAACTTCAGTTTATACAGCGTGTAAAGCTATTTAAATAGTCATCTATATTTCATGAAGAATGCTATTCTGATCTCTTGTGTGAGGAATAATTTAAGAATTGACTGAGGATTCCACAAGCATCTGAAGTGCATTTCAAATTACATTTTTAAACAACTTATCCATATTTAAGCATTATGAAAAAAGCTATTAGGATGGGACTCCTGCTAACACCTGAAAATGCTGTACATGACAGTTATGCAAAATCAGTGTCTTAAAAAGTTACGTACAAATTCACCTCTCCTTTTATAAGGATTATAATAATCTCTCATAATTTTATGCTGTTTATAGACAGTATTTAAATATCCAATTTGCACTAGAATATTAATAAAGTCAGCAATTTTCCAAGTTTGGCTGAAGCAAAAAGGTTTATAAATTCAGATACATATAAAATAGGCAAAGGGAAATAAAAAGCATGAAAAAAGTAGTGAAAAAAATATAATAGATTTAAATATTAAAGTTAACAGAGAAAAAACATAATCTGAGTTTAAGGATTCTATTTCTAAAAAATTGAAGGCAAATGAAACAGTTTCACCACACCAGCCAGCTTGTATTGCTGTTTATAACAAACACTATTACAAAGCTTTTGGCATGTGGGTTACATGCTATCTAGTCAGGATACCTAGGAGTTGAAAATAGATGGCCATACTTTTTTAAAGATTACTTTTCCCTGTACATGAATAGTTGAAGTCTCATTTAGCTATCTGAAGATTATGAGCGTAACCTCAACCAACAATTAACTTAAGCCAAACATAAAGCAAAACTATTACCATACCTCTCAGTTATGCAGATGTACAAAACATCTAATTGTGGGCTATTTATCCATATGTATTTAGTAATTAGTTGGCATTAAACCCAACATGACTACTGCTCCTCTGAGCAATGCTTTTCTCCGCACACTACCCAAACTCTGCAGATTAGGTCATGGCAGCAAACAGAAAAATCAGTTCTCCCATAAAGTTATAATGGAATTTAAAAAAAACAACATGCAGAACAAAATGAAACTGTGAAAATGCTACAAGGGGAGAAAACTAGCAATGGAAGTTAATGAAAAAGCACAATACACTGCAAAATTGAGAGGTATGGCTATTATACTAGTTTCAACAATGGAAATACAACATGATCTACTGATTGATTATACCCTGTCCTTTTATTATTGGACCTTATTTTCCTATTAAGGTCTATAAAAAAAAAAAGAAACATGGCATACCAACTTCACCCCAATGGAAAGGATTGGTGCCACCTGTTGTACAGTTATATACCATGACATTTCTTGGTCTGGGCAGGGGAGAAAAGACCAAAGAGCAAGTTAGAAAACAACCTTTTAAAAACAGACAAAATACCCAAACTTATTCTTTCCCTCAACAGCATCATTTACATAAAGCAGAAAGCATCAATCTCATGTCAGATTTCTTGCTTTCTATGCTACCTTCCAGTCTTTTTCTCCTTCTTTAACTATTATATTTCTGTTCTTCCAGAGAAGGCATCACCTACATAATCGTAGATTGTATTCATTACAAGACCCAGGAAGGAATTTTCAGGCATAGCTTCTACAACAGTATCAGTAGGTGATGTCTTCCTCTTTGGCATAAGGAAGTTACTGTGAGGGACTAACACTGTTGAAACTTTGAATTCCTTTGTCCTGGGGGAATAGCAGGACACCGATTAGAAATTCAATAGAAGACTAACTTATTAAAATACACAATAAAATTTCAAAATACTTTGTACTCTCTATTGTCACCTGTTATACCTATTAACTCCAGAATACCAGGCTGCAGCCAGCGTCGTATTGACAACAACATCTACTGGAACAAGATCTGCTACTGCATTGTTGGAAGCTCTCATTGTTCGAAGAATTCCTTTTCCTGCCTTAAAAAACAGAAAAAAAAAAAAAGACAGAAGAGCCACCAGTGAAACATACAAAGCTTTGCTGCCTTCTGAAGGAGCTAAAAAAAATAAAAATGTATTTATTACTTACAGCAATGAAGAGACCACTAGGTCCATTGAAGTTATCAATCCATCCCTATTACGAACAGGGGGGAGGGAAAAGATTTGGTTAGAATATACTGAAGTTGGCATTTTCAAGTGAAAATTTCAAGTTTCTACAAGTGTAAGGAGTAGAGGGAAAAGAGAATAAAGAAAAATATATTAAATTTCCAAGCCTCTAAATTAAGTTCTTCCATATCAAAATCTAGTGATGTAACAAGCTGCTATGATTCAGATGAGATCTACCTATAGATTCACTGATCTTTCCAGTGAGATGCTAGGTTGCTTATTTCTTGGTGAATAAACTGCAGAGCATTTTCTGTATAAGTTTATACACATTTATACACTTTTATAATCAGTATTCAAGTTCACAAATATTTTTAGACTAGCTTCTAGCAACTTGAAGACGACAGGTTAGCAGCTTTGCCATCGATTATTCTTTCATTTTTCAAACTGAAGACGTTCTTGCTCAACTTTAATGACAGTATTTAGACACTATATACTTATGGCTTGACATGTACATTATACATACTAAAAAGGTACGCAAAGTCAATTACATTGATTTTAAGAGCTTGAGGGATATTCAGTCTTGAACTGGAGAAGCTATTCTGACACCAATCTCCCATATAGGAAGCATACAGTATACAGCACACGGAACCTATGGCATCCTCTGCAAAGCTTACAGGGTTAGACTACCAGTGAAGCCAAAACAACTTCACGTCCTGCAGTCCCCAGTTTTCTTAGTCACCCTTTGCAGTTACTGACATAACAAAGCATCTTGAAGAGGGAAAAACAGATGAAGATACACAGAACCATGAAGTAAAAAGCTAATTATTTTGTGTGTGAAACAGTATCTCCCATTGTGATAAGTGTCTTATTCTGCAATTAGAAATAGTTTACCCCTAAACTTCACACAAAGAATACCATATTTGATAACTTTTGTATCTGTTGTTATTCAGCAGCAACCAAGCCACAACTTCATAGTCTAAAAGGTTTTCCTCTACAAAGGTCACTAGATAAAAAGGTTGTCAGTATATACTACAGTTTACAGGCAAGACGGTCAGTGAAAACACAGTAACTTACAGGAAAAGGCTCCTTCCAGCTAGCACCAACAATAGATGGCCTTATAATAGCCGTGTTTAATTTTGCACCTTCTTGTTGTACTACATATTCGGCTAAGGCTTTTGTATATGTGTAAGTATTAGGTCTGTCGCCTATCAGTTTAGGAGTAATATCATTCACTAGGCCATCATCCATCCACCTAAAGAAACAAAATAAAAGGCAAGTGTAAATTACTGCATGCTGCTTCACTGGGTTGGAGGGGGAGGGGAGGAATGATTTTTTTCCCCCCTTTAAAGGAAATGGGATACAGACTGAAATGAAAACCAGTTTCTCAGTAAAAGAGAGGATTGTATGTTCAGTGTCCACTGAAAAGAAGGATACTGGTATTTATTTATTCCACACTAACTACACAGCTAGTGATACATTCCTTTACAACAATCCTAATTTTATCAACTAAGTTCTGAAACGAAGTGCAGACACAGCAAGTTAGTCTTTTTTAACACAGACACACCACTTCTCAGTTAGCACTGTCATATGGAAAATGGTGCTACTGCAAAGGAGTCCCAGCTGCATTACAAGCATCACCTCCACCTTTGTGGTGTTAAGCAATCACACACCACCTCTGCAGCAAGCTGGTGACCAGTTTCTCTCCTTTAATTAAGTTCTGCAACTTCACCTTGCATCTCAATTCATTCAGCAGTTTCTGTTCAAAATGGTAATAACCTTCAGTCACAGCAGCCAGGCACAACAGGGATGTGCCTCCAACTATTGCTATTTTAGTGTTCTCCACTTCAAAAAACGACTTGGATTTTATTTGGTTCAGTCACGCAACATCTTAGCCACACAAATAGAATTTAGCCAACGTCGTTCTTCACCAATGTTCTGTTCAATCAAAGCTAACATGCATCAGATGCCCTTCATGAAATTACCCAGGGCAGGAAGAGGAGTACTAAAGCCCAGAAAGGGGCACAAATCTGTTTCTATGTCTGTCAGCTGCTGGCTAAAGAGATGACTTGTAAAAATTTACAAAAGCCTTCTCTCATTGCCATGAATTCTGAAACACAAAGAGCTGGTCCATGCCCAAACCAAGCAATTTAAGTTATACTTAATCTGCTTGTGAAAAGAAAAGACAGACAAAAATACGACTATTTCCGAATATCTAATTTGAAGTCAAAATTATTTTTAAAAGTTTGGCTCCATGTGCATTCTAGGTAGAAAGTAACTCAGTTGTTTTTAATGTTAGTGTTCTTCCTTCTATAATAACAAGTTGAGGAAGGTATTTTACTTCTTTTTTTAGTTCCATAGTTCTACTACAAGGCGTGGTATTTTGTATGACAGGGAAGAAGGGAGAGTGATTTAGAGTTGAGATTATTATTTATTGCATTACACTTCACTTATCCCATATATGCCACCTGTTCAAGTTCAGGTTTGACAGTTACTAAATAAGACCTTAGGGCAGCTAATATACACAGAAAATAATGCATGATTTCCCCCCCCCCCCCCCAGTAATGCCCACTTCAAGACTAAAAAGCTACAGAAGACAGTATTTTTTTTTATGTCTGTGTTCTCTGAATGCCCAACAGAACTATTTCTCCAGTTGTGTTTAAGCAGCTAAGTAATATTTCAGTACCTCAGTCTGATTTTGCAATGGCATTTAGGTGCATGTAGTAGAGGCTGCTGTTAAAAGGGACTCTCTTGGTTTTACCCCTTTCCTTTCCAATACCAGTGCTAGCGCACTCGTAACAGTACAGCTTTGTTTTTAATAGCTCCTGATTCGACTCATCATGCAGCTGAAAAACTGTCACCCTCAGCACATAGGAGGCATCATGAGTAGATATGAGCACTCCTTTGGTACCACTTCATACTTAGCTCAGTTTCAAGTGACCATAAAACTGTAACCCATCACCTTTACAGAAAAAAGGAAAGTGTCAGCCATGCTGTCAGGCTCACAGGACAGCATAAGCCAACTTCTTCATGTTTCAGGTTCCTAACCGTTCTTTGGTACTTTGTTCCTAGGTTACAGATTACTGAAGTAGCTTCATTAAACATAACACATACTCAAGAGAATCTATCAGTTTCTTGGGATCAACAGGAGGTGGATAAACTACTTCCTCAATCTGTTTTCGATTGCAGTATGCATAGGCGGTCGAAACGTGCATGAACACTTCCAGATTCTTCATTTGCTGTGCCAAGAAGAGGAGCTGTTGTGTGGCAGTCACATTTAACTGAACAGCATCTCTGTTGATGATTAAACAGAAATTTGATTAGCAGAAAGCAAGCAAAAAGAAATAACTAGTCAGTTCACTCCTCCATGAATTCCAATTCACTGCCTCCGTGATACGTATATAAAGTATTCCTATCACTCCACCCTCCCAAAAAAGCAGAATGGACAGTGCCCTGACTTTCTGCTTAGAGCAATATCCCACAGTCTTCACACAGATGATCTCTCAATCTTCAAGATAAACTTCCTACGTTTTACCCTGTTCTTACTGGAATCCTCATGCTCCATTACTAGAGTGGGAAAGTCAGTATACCTTTGACCTCCCCAAGCTAAATCCCAATCCTACATTTTTCATAAAACGTGAGAAAGAAATAATGTAAAATGCAACACCTAGCTGCCACACAAGATGCATTTCCGAACCTCCTAGTTCAAGCAGAGTTAGGTCAACAACTCAGAAGGAAGGCTTGGAGGGCTAGCAAGTTGAAGCCTGGCATCTTCTTGCAGGACAGCACAAGAGGATTACAGGAAGGGGAGAGGCCAGGAGGAAAACCACCAAGGATGCCACTTTCATCCTTGAACTTCACTGCTTCTCATTAAGACAGAGTCCTTAAGACCACTGTAGGAAAGTGGGTATATCTCTACAGTTCCCACCATAATACAGCTTAATGACCAACTATGATTATTTTATATAATTCAGATATTCTCTCCGGCCTATAAAACTTACTATGGGCACTAGTTTTCTTGTACACCATGTACTAACCAATCTAAGTTTCAAGAATACAGCTAAATAAAGCTTTATCGAAGTCTCTGCAAAAGTATTACATTAGCAACAACAGAAAATCTTCCACTCCCCCAAACAACTACTAAGTTTAAGACTGCTTTATGACACATTGCTGAAGCATTAGGGGCACAAAAGAGGGGGACTGATATCCTAGAGCAATTAACATCAATGAAAAATTTTACTTCTGAATACATTATTAGCTTGGGGGTTTTTAGATAGAAGTATTGTTCTCACACTTTACTGCCTCATTCGAGAAAATAAAAGAGTTCATAATCAAAGCTGTGTGCACCACTAAGATACAGAAGTGTATCGCAAGTACTTATCAGGAGAAGTTCCAAAACAAGCCCAAGTATTTTACTTTCTTGACTTTATTCCTACCACTGGCCCAAGCCAAGTATTTTGAACTTTATGTTAGTTATTCCTGTTAAATATCTGATGAAGGCCCCTCTAAGCAGTCTTCATATTTGTAAGGTTCCTCTAATGATTCCAGCACATCTGTTAGGAAAGAGTTGAGGCCAGAGCATTTAAGGAACACATTTTCTGTTTTGCTAGAAAACATACTGGGCCCTGCCAAGGAAGCAGGAACTACCAGAGGCTTTTTGTACCAAGACCCCATTCCACCAGCCTTTCTAACTGTTTTGAAGTCCCTCTGGGCTTCTGTCAGGTTGGCAGGTCCTTAACATTTCAAGGCCATTAAAAAAAAGTGATAAACATGGGCTACCTTATGAAGTTTCAGCATACAGTATAGCATTCTTGAGAGGCAGTGCCAGCCTTTGTAACAACTCAAAGAAAATCTGAAGTGTTTTACCTCCAAGTTGATTTACTCCCCCCAATAAAAATTGGGGTCATCTACCCAAACTGGATATTCCAGCGTTTCAACGCTAAATCAAGTCATTGTTTTTGCCAAAAATCAAAACAATCTTATCTTGCTTCTTTAGTATTTTCTTAATGGATTTTCTGTACAACATGGAAGTTTCCAGCTTTCAGTTTTCATATTTCTCCCTATAAATCTACTTCTCTCTACTCCCCTCCAACACAAACCTCTATTCTTCTTAATGAAGGGCTTTCTGAAAACATGGAGAAAACTGAGCAGCATTCAATCTACTTGTTTATCAGGTAGAAAGCAAGTGCAAGAACTTCACACACAGTTTTGCAAAAAAGTTATCCTCTGAAAGCATGCATTCCCTTCTAACAAGACAGGCTAAAGGAATAGTTTGTGTTCCCTTTTACACACAAGGAAAAAAACGTCTGATGTTACTAGGGAGCACGGTACATACAGCTACAGCTTATTTGTATGTTTTCTAGCCATCCCAGAGATCAGAGCCACACATCATGTTAGGAAGACTCAGAAAAGCAACATGTTCCCCAGTCTCCTTCAACAGCTTCCCTTCAGAAAGACTTTGAAATTCAGGCACAGGGCTTTAGAAAAAAAAAAACAAGAAACTATACACACCAAATACCACCGAAACAAACCCACAAAAAAAACCACCACACACACACAAAACCTGAGCAGCCTATAGCAAAACTACAAGAATAATGGATTTCCAAGTGCTAATAATAATTTGTCCTTTTGCCTAAAGCTTTAAAAAGACAGTAACTTTTCCATGTTGAATGGTGTCATTTTAACCTCTGGCAAAGCAGCTCTAAATAATATCCTCCTAAGACGACCAAATGAAAACCCAGCAGCTTAAGACACACTTGAAAGAAAAGATTACTACCTTAAGGAGAATCATGAAATGGACCAAGCACACAAATACCAGAGTACATGAAGTAGCTGGACTGGCTGAGTACTTGCAAGATTGTGCAGACACAGGATTGAACCCCCTTCCCTTTGAGTTCCACTGGTTTACCAGAGCAGAGTATACAGAATTTTAGACTCACCTTAGTGTTTCATTAAATCTGACTGTAGCAGCACAATGAAATATAATATTAATGCATTCTATAAGTTCTTCCTTGATTGGTTCACTAAGGTCCAGTTCAGGTTGTGTAAGTTCACTTGTAATTACTATTATTTTTGCTCTGAAGTCTGGTTGCTCATCTCTCAACCTGTCAAAGAGCTGTCAAAAAAAACAGGAGTGAAGATTCAAACTCATAGCCAGTGAAGATAAGAGATACACATTTCATTTAAGTGATGAAAAACACACCCACATTTTCTGTGTATACAGTTATACCTCCTTATTTCTCAAGATTACCAGTAAGGTAAAAAAGCGTGTTAGGAACATTACATCACTGAGTTCCCATGAACATATTCAGTAACAAAGTTGTGCACACTTTATCCCACACAGTGAAAGCAGTATTACATGTGTTATATAAAAGATAGCAAGACTTCAATTTGCACTTAAATTTTAATACTCATTCCTAGCCTTAAAACCAGCTCTCTATCAATATCAGAAGAAAGAAGGAATGGTGTCCAACAGACACGGGAACATAGAAATCTTTAGTAGTAATCTAAATACTGTAAACTCTTTTCTTTCAACAGAAGGGAAAAGTCTGCCCACTTCCCAAGCTTGACAATAACAATTAAAATTCTTATAGGCTTGCACAAGTCATGCTGGTTTTTAGGTTTAGAAAGCTTTTATCAAGCTTTAAAAAATTTCCAGCCATTTAAGAAATGCTATCCTGGAATTGTGCCAGTTTTAGGGAAGTTCCGGGTTAACAAAAAAATTGTTTCCCTGACTAGTTAAAAGAAAAAAAGGTAGGGTTAAAGGCTGCATACTGTGTTAGAACATCTGATCAAATCTTACCAAACTATTGTCACTGAAAAAAATCTCACCTCTATTATATTCCATCATATATTCTCCTCAATTAACTACACTTTAACCACATGGCTTAACACACACAGAGAAAAATTCTTGCCCCGTCACCTACACTCACTAGTATGCAAGCTTTCCTAAGCAAAATAGTACTGTAGGAATAAAGCTCACTTGAAACTTTTGCTAGAACAGACCCTTCTTCTTAATTGTACAGGGGCCAACACCTTAGCAACTGCTTCAACACAAGTTGATTAGAACATATTAAAGTTACAGCAGTACCTCCTGCAACCCCAAGCATACAGTTATACTAAATACAAACAGCTAAAATACATTTCCTTACAGAATGAAGAAAAGTTAATTCATTTTCAATTATAAATTAAGTCATCTAAAGTTGCAGCTTTGTAACTCTTAAGGCCATAGAAGTTTCTACTGCTACCAAACAGACTGGTCCTTCTCTTAACTTCTCTATTTTTACGTTGCTTCCCCTGCACTGGCAACCGCAACTAGCCTGCTGGCTGTATAAGCACACTAGCTTGTGGGCCCAGCTGAAAAACACTTCTTTTGGTAGACATTTTTTCAGCTCAACTGTGAGCTAACGCAGCTCACTGTGTGGCCATGTAAAGTAGTAGTGGTAATGCTGTAGTGAAATAGAGATCCTGAGTTGATTTCCCAAACAGGAAGCTTCACTTTAAAGGACAAACCTGCCAAGACAGCATTTAATAAAGCCTCTGCAATTCTTAGAGGTACAGCAAACCATGCTTACCTAAGAGCAGGAAGCCTTTTGTTATTTTGAAAACAAGTCTGCTATGTTTTTAGTTGGAATTATGGTGCCTGCCTCCAGGGAACTGAAGCAACCACCTTTTAACCGTATTAATGCACGGCATGCATTGTAATAGAAAAGCAGTTCCATGGATAAGCACTTAAAGAACCAGTTTGATACTTCCAGTATTTACATTGTATCTGTTCTGCCCCTTTTCACATCCACAGCCATACATTCCTACATACCTCATACTACCACTGACACCAGTACAAAGGGGAGCAACAGACACCTAGAGGACATGTAATACACATGGCAAATTAACAGAGGAATTACATATCCAAAGTCCAAAGGAAGTAGAAGCCTCAACATTTTTTGGCTATTTGCAGCTCTTTTTTTAATCATCACATTTACCTGTTTAAACTCTTCAAGAAACAGAACATTCAAGCACCTGTAGAACACTGTTACTATTCAGGAGGAAAGTATCCCACCCAGCATGCACAGAAAATCATTTAGATAGCCACTTTGATAATTCCACAGCAGTTTCAGTGCCTTTCCTTTGTCATTACAGTTTTATAGTAGTTAGTATGACTAACAGAAATCCATAACAGAATCTATTAAGACAAACATTTCTGTTCTGTTTACAAACATAAGCTATTTAAACAACCTGTTCTTGCTTACTGTAGATCCAACAGTGCATCCAAAACAAAGGAAGCACTAAGCCTCATCATACATAACAGAAAATAAGGCACAGGGAGAAAATTAACTTGCTCAAGATCTAAAGAAGGGTCTCAATAACATCTTACAACTCCCTGTCCACATCACCTCTTTCACTTGATTATATATTCTCTTAAGTTTCAATTTAGGTGGTTTACTTCTCAATTCTGCATTACAGCTGAACATCCCCCTGAATTAAATACAGGATCATTTTCCACTTCTGGCTTTGCTAAAGACTAACACCTTGAAAACCAACCATAGAAGGCACTGCCAGGTCTTGGGATTTTGTATTTCTGTTAGAACAAAAAAAAAAACCCACTCAGCAACAGTATTTTGCTTTAGACAAACCAAAGTTGTTCTCCAAATGAGACTGGAACACTGTAAAGAAGGTCAGAAACACACTTTGTGAGCATATGACACATACCTTACAGCTGGTAATTTCTTCTATTCGTGCTTCAGGTGTCTGCCCTGCTTTGTGTCTTACCAATACATACACTGCTTTCACTTTAGGACAAGATCTGAGCAGCTTTTCCAGAAGCACTTTTCCCATGAAGCCTGTAGCTCCTGTTAGCAGGACATTCTTTCCTTCATAATATTCAGGGATGGAAACCATTATGACCTTAACAAAAGTTAAAAACAGAAGTATATGAAAGAACTTCTAGGAGTTCGGATTTGCAGAAGATAAACACAGAGGCAAACATTCAATATCATACCTGAAAGAAATGCTTAACAGTCATTTTTCCCCACCTATAACCAGTACTTAAAAGATGTATTTTTCAACACTTTCCAGAAAGACCTAGGATCTTCATGCAAACTGCCCTCATTAACAGCATTTTAAGGAATTAGACCCCTACCCAGTCTAAGAGAATAGCACATCTATTTTTACCTCTGTGTGCATGGTCCTTTACCACCTCAAGTAACTGTTCCATGTAAACTAAAGGTCATATCATTAAAATGTAATCACAAGTAGATACTTCAAATACACTGGCAGAAGACAGGGAGCCAGGCACCCACCAACTGCTGGCTCCGGTATTTTGCCTGTGTCAGCAAAGTCCCCGTCAGCGTCAGGCTGAGCCTTCCTACAAATTATGCTAGGCCAGAGAGAAGGTATAGTTAGTTGCTTGGTACGAGATCTGCTGGGTTTATATTAATTGCAAAAAACCCCCACGGAGTTCCTGTTCTGGTTTTGGTTGGGATTAAGTTATTTTTTTCTTCTCAGTAGCTGGTACAATGCTGTGTTTTGGATTTGGTGTGAGAGTCATGCAGATAACACACTGATGTTTTCAGTTGTTGCTAAGTGATGTTTATACTCAGTCAAGGGCTTCCCAGTTTCTCAGGTCCTGCCAGGGGGAGGGCTGGAGGGGCATGAGACATGGGGAGGGGACACAGCCAGGGCAGCCGACCAGAACCGGCCAGAGGGATATTCCATACCGTGGAATGTCAGTATATAAACTGGGGGGAGCTGGCTGGGGCCTGCTCATCGCTGCTCAGGGACCGGCTGGGCAACGGTCAGCATGTGGTGAGCAATTGTGTTATGCATCACTTGTTGTTTGATTTGGGTTTTTTTCTGCTCCACTTGGGATTTTATTCCTCCTCCCTTCTTTCTCCTTTTCATTATTATTTTATGTCAATTATTAAATTCTTACCCCAACCCTCAAGTTTTACCTGTTTTTCCAGACTTTCCTCCCCATCCTACTGAAGGGGTGGTAGGGGAGCGAGCAAGTGGCTACATGGTACTTCAGTTGCCAACTGGGGTTAAACCACAGCAGTTCTACAGAGGATACAGGTTGCCAACCTTTTCATCAGTTAGGTCTGTTGGATTTCCTCCCCCATCCCCCAGACCCCAATAAGCAATTACAATTCTCACACAAACTAAAGATTTGAGTTATCCACAAATACACCTCCTAACAAAATGAAGGGCAAGGAATTGTTGCCAAAATCCAGCAAAGCTCAAAGGCATTGTAGGTTTTGCTTCAGTTAAGAAGTTAACTGTGAGAATTACTATTTCCTTCCCCTCAATTACTTGGAAATTATGTCAAATTCTACTGGAAACTGAAAGACTTTCAGGACAAATATACTGCTATTTCTTACGCTAATGTCATCTTTGGACCATGACCTTTATGACTCAAACCTGTGCCTCCGGCTAACTTCAAACCATTTTGTTAAGTCCTATATACCAACATCTTTATTGTAACCTTTGAACAACTTTTACTGTAGAAGACTGGAGCATATGGATACACTTCCACCACGTTTTACCAATCTTTCTAATTACACTTAAAATACGCTGATATAGTGAAAGTCTAATTATAGTCTCCTATAGCAGATACACAAACCATTACAACCAAACACTACTGAAAAGGGACAGATTCCATAAAGCCACGATACTAAAAAAAAAAAAAACCATGGAAAATGAGTCTCCTTAAACACGGAGCGTTTCTTAAGCAAGAATTACAACACTGAATACCCAAACAAGATGAGAGCCTTTCTTCACCTACCACTCAAGAATAAAGGAATGCAACTTCTAAACATGCTTAGTTCTTTTGAAACAGCAGGCACTGCAAGCAGGAATGAATATACATGAGATGTATGTTAGCAGAGAACAACGATAGGCTTAATTTGCACTTTTTGCCTGAAACTTAAATGTTTTTGGAACAGTGGTCTACATCTCAGGTACCTGTCATATTAACGCAACTGTGCTGTGCTTTTCATGTGCTTCTATCACAACGAAGCCTCTGAACAAGTTCTAAATGATTACTTGCCAGAAGCAAGTCATCACCTGCATAAGACCCAGCTTCAGGAGTCTGGATACAGAGTCTTATATTTTCTGGTCCAACATTCCAAATTTTATTTTGATCCCCTTCTTCAACAAGGTTAGCTCCTGCATTTATTAGTGAAGCATCCAGAAAGTGATAATGGCATACAGTAGCAAGTTTAGACCTGAACAATCACTACTGTTTCCGTTGGCTACAGTACATCATCCAAAATTGTTTCTTTGAAGGTTAGTAAGAAAAAAAGATGTGGATGGAGGGAAAAAGTTATTTACATGAAATCACTTTTGCCACATACTTAAGAGACTTTAACGCAAATTTCAAAGCACATCTCACGCAATAAAGCAAGATAAAGCATGCTTATGAGTCACTTTTTCCTATTCAATGTAAGATATGGGCCTATTGTCTTCACCGTTGCTCTGGAAGTCACAATTAATGCTCTCTGTTGTTTAAGTATGCCCTCCTCATAACTTTTATTTCCCTGGTCTTTGCATACATACAACATTTAACTCTATTTCCTCCTAAAAATCTGCATGCTTGCTCCCACGCATAGGATAAAACTTCTGTTCCCTCAAAGAGGGAAGAGAAAATCTCATGCAATCATTTACAGTACCAATGTTGTCACCAAGATTCATTTTTGTTATGGTACCTACATAATCTTATTACTAATTTACCTGCCTAGCCATAATTAATATTTTTTTACCCCTTAAGACTCTATGATGGTACTTTAATACCATCAGTTCACTTGCCCATCCCCAAAGGAAGGCTTAATACTGCTTCTGAAAAAATGCTGTATCCTCAGTCTGCAAACCTGTTCACAAGGGCAGAGGCAGTCCTTGGCTATGCAAACACAGGAACCTTGCTTGTACTTGTACCCAGACGTGGGCTACAGTCCAACATCTGTTTCTAAAAGCTAAAACAATGAAAAGAGTTCTGCTTCCAGTGGAAATATCTGTGTTGCTATGGTCCAGTTTTTTAGCTAACCGAAAAATTTGACAAGATTTAGGGTGATACGATGTAAAGAAAACTGGAAGCCAGAAGAGATTGGGAAGTGTCCTGCTTCAGTTATTTCTGACCATAATCCTTTGAGTATGAGGTTAATATTAGAGAAAAAAAAAAAAAAATTACATTATTCTCATGAAACTCTTACAGAATAACAGACCTACAAAACATCAAGATCCAAAGCTATGCTTAAGTACAATGATGAAATGGGTTCAGTTAAAAAAAAAAAAACATGAACACATACGTTCACCCCTGAGACTGAATTCAACACATTCAACACCTACATGTATGTCTGAAGCTAATTCATTTTTTCTTTTTTTAAGGATTAACAGAAGTGTTTCATTTAAGAAACCATCAACACTATTTCCCTCTACCCTGCTCTCTGACACCTAGTCTCTGATAGGCTTTCTTCATAGCAATTTTCCACACTAAGTTTGTCATCTTCTTCCATTCTTCTAGAAGATTCCAACTAGAAAACAGAATTGGTGACCTTTTCAGAAGTACGTGTTGCTGCCAATTACAATTGTTACACCAATACTACTGGGATTGTGAGAGAACTGGCTAGAACGACCAAATCTGAATTAAGGGTAAAAACCATGTTGGAACCAAAGTGCGAATGAAGTCCAAGATGAGCAGCATACATTTTGCCCTACTAGAAAGAAAGGTTATCTCAACTGCAGGAAAGGGCATGTTCCCCTTCTCCACCTAGCTTTCCCTGCCTTCTCTGAGAATGCACCTCCACATGCCAGTTAGCATAACATTGCTGGCAACTCCTAATTTCAAGCCCAGAAGGAATTTATCCCACAAGTGTAATATTATCTGTGTTACCTTTTAAAGTTCTTTACAGCAGCAAATTATTCAGTAACTACACCATAATTGTGGCGTTTTTTTCCTAAAAAAAAGAGAACCCAACCAAACAGTTAAGAAATAAATGTTGTTCCCAGCAGAAATTTAGTTGGGCCTCTAACATGCAACAGACTGGAACAGGTCCAGGAAGAAAATCCTACCTCGCAAGACAACATGACAAAATCAAATTCAGCATTTCAAAGTTGATATTTAAGTGTCAGCAGTCATTTTATCTTGGTTTAGCATGCAACTTGTTGCATGTTTGCAATAGCTGAATTGTAGCTATCAACCAGCAATACATATTTTCACTAGTTATCCTATGACTTGTTAACAACTACCTCTTCAAAAACCCAGACAGATAACTCCTGTTAAACACAAAGTTGTCTAAATCACACCTTGGAGTATCTGATTCACTATATCATAGCTACTTTGAGATAATAAGTAGTAACAGTCAAGAAAAAAGAAAAAAGAAGAGAAATATGACAGCAAAAAGGATTAACAGAAGTTCTGTAAAGAATTCTTGCTCTTGAACAGGGATGATCAAAATTACCAGATGACTTTTAGGGATACAAGGCCTTTGGTACAGGAAGCTTCTGTTAAGCTACTACACAGAAACTGATGCTAGGATACTTCTGAATTCACGTGTTCAGAACTAAACCAATGGTGACACTTTGAAGGTACTGCTTATTTGAAGGGTGCTGTCCTTTGATATATCAAGGGCCCCTAAGCACTTCAGTTAAAAAAACAAAAACCAAACAACAACCACCATACTCCAGGATCCTAGCCAACAACATTCCCCATCTTGTAAAAAATTCTAGTGTCCAAGGCTGAACAAGTGCTATTATGGAACTAACAACAGCAGCTCTGTTTGCCTTCATAGCTACTGCAGCAATATTTAACTCATTGCTTCAAAACAGAGGTCTCTGACTTTCAAAACAAGGACAGTTCTGTTTTTAACAGGAAAAAGATCGGTTCTCAGATTTGTCCAAACACAGATCAAGATGCTTAAAAGATCTGCTTTCCAAGTGCCAGGAAAGCCTGCTGCGGCTCCAGTGAAAGTTTTAATGCGAAATCCAGCAGCTAAAAAGAATGCGTAAATACGTGCTTGTTAGAGATTACATGGTCTATTTTCTAATTTATAACCAACTAACATTAGTTAGGTGAACAACATGCTCCCTCCAAATTATATCATATTGAGATTATCACACAAAAAAAAAAAAGAAAGTATGTATTACCCAACCTCTGAAGCATCAGCAACAAGCCACAAAGTTCTGCAAAAATGCAGCCTGAAACTAGTTTTCCCCCTTTCCCTTCAACAGCTTCAACTAATACTAGCAGCAGTACAGAGAGAGGTCTAAAAGTAACATAGAGGAAACATTTTGTTCAGATATATATTCAGGAGATGAAGTCCATTTAGACATCAAACCTGAATGCACAGAGTTGTGGTTTTTTTGAAGAGCACAGATACATCCATCCACCCCAGACAAAAAAAAAAAAAAAAAAAAATCATTACAGAAGTCCCTCATCTAAAGCTTCAATTGCCACATTGCAATGACACTACAGCAAGCCAAAAACCAATAAAAACCTAAGAACTGGAGAGATTAGAGATTCAGGCAACCAAGGAAGTAATATTTAACTCATCTAAACAAGGTTACTGCCAGAAAGACAACCCTGGGTCATACCATGATATCACGTCTCATTTCATTTGATGCCTTGTTTCCACAAAAGTAAGTAAAAGAATACTATCAGCAGAATGTCCAGATTTTTCAACAAGGGTCAATGATCTGCCCTATTTGGACAATACCTATCCAACATATCACCAAAGGATGATAGTTTGTTTGTCTTCACGGTCCAAGGTTATATCCATTGAGTAACCTTATCTGTGAAAGATACTGTTTTAGAAGATGAGTAGAGACTGAAATGATAAGAGTATTTCCTGTTGTAAGCTGCTTTTGGTGTAAGTTAACCTTAAAGCATACCTATTCCAAACTTCACAATCACGTGGAAGATTTGGGATTCTTCCCACAGCTAGCAGAAAGACAAGCTTATCCATGTTTTAGACTTCATCAACATTCTTATCTACTCTCTGCAAGGTCATTTTCTTCACTAGCCGTAAGCCAGTCCCCTGCAGGATAAATCTGCCAAGAGAACTTAGCACATCTCCAGGAGCTGAAAAACACATTGCCAGGTTTGGAAGCTAATTAAAGCAACTAAGTTTTGAGGAACTATCAAAATGGGTCCACTAACTTCATATTAGCTAGCCAGTCTGGCTTATGCCTGGTAGTATGCCAGATGGTAAGTATCTCACTACACACTTTCCAGACAAGTAACTGGAGTGGATTCAGGGTAATAGTAAGTTCTCTGATGTCTACCAACAATGTCTTTATTGACAATCTCTACAAAGAGGTACAGAAACACAACAAAACTAAAACAATCTGAAAGATTACACCTAAATCATCACAACTGCAGTATAAATACCACCAGAAGACCCAAAGCTGCATGTGGAATATGGTAAACATGTGGCCAACACTCTGTATATTAGAGAATTTCTGAGAAATAGCAATAGACATTTCAAACTAGTTATATTCTCCGATCTTGAAGATGTTCAAAGAGAGTAATCTACTACCAAGGAAGAGATTTGTCCACTTCAAATCATTTATCTATTGAAACACAATACCAATTACAGTAACTAGTTTAGTTAGGTCAAAGTTTACATAACTAAGTGCATAGCTTTATGTTCACAATAAAGTAGAGTTGCTTTTTAAAAACAACACTTCTCACTATTCTTAACCACAGAAACATGCCGGATGCTGAAAGTTTTTCCTGGACTGCATGCTCCTCAAGTTACATTCCTCCTGGACATAATACTACCTCTGGCAGTATATATATTAATGGTAAGAAGCATTACTAAATTGATTTAGGTAAGACTTAATATTGCATATGACCTATTTAACAGCACCACAGCTTTTTGATACCAAAACTGAGATTGATACCAAACATTGAAGTAGTTCTGTAACCTCCTTTAAGACAACAATGACAAAACCCAAGTACACTACTCCATGGCTTAAGGAACACAGTGAATTTGGACGCACTAACCCATGTCCACCCAATAATTTATTCGCAGAATTTAGCCCAACTTACAAACTATTTCATTTGCCATTTGAAGTCACCCTTGTGAAAGTACGATACTTTCAAATCAGGGCTGTGCCTGAAATCATGAGGTCTTTAATTTCTTCTAATCCTTTAGTCTTACTGAGGGGAAGCAGACTTCAACATGGGCCACTCTTGAGTTGGTCTCAGCAGAACTTTGTCATTAGCAGTATTTGATGCACATGGTTATACAGATACTTATCTGTGTGCTCACACACCTTCTTGCAGACAAAATTCTGATTCTACTACAAGTTTCCATTTGCTTATGCTTTTGTTTAGAGGGATTCTGTACCAGACGACTTTGAAGCTACCTTTGAGTCGCATGTACTCTGTTCACAAAGGTCCCTTGCTTTCCTGTAATATCAGTTCTTTTATAGTAAGTCCCTCTAAAGATTTATTAATACAAAGTAAAAGTTTTTTACTATCATTTCATTATTAGGTTATAACTTGATGTTTTTCTGAATCATTTACCATTTGAGCTTAATCTTCAAGTGCATGTTGAAAGAAAAAAAATAAAAATCTCTTTTAATATAATTAACCTAATTTCTCCAAGTTGCACAGAAGGCATAGATCAGCTCAGAAATTAAGCTATTACAGTAAAGCACATATCATATAAGAACATTTACTATAATCCATCTCCAGTTCATGTACAAACATGTTTAACACATATCCAGAGAGCTTTCAAACAAGATTTAAGAAAACACGAGGCAGGGAGATTGAAGATTTGCTGCTCTGTTAGTTAGAAACCTGCATTAGAAATCTCACTTGTGCTTTTGGTTACGAAAGGATTACAAGATAAAGCCTCACTGTTTATCAAGGTAGTTGCATAAATCATGGCTCTAGAGTCATGATTTATGCAATGAAGAGTTAACCCTGAAAGGGGAACAAAACCCATCAGAAGAGCCTACCTACAACATAATGAACAGACCAACATACACACTCGACTACTACAGAAACTGCTAAAGCTACAAAATCACCCAATTTCTATTCACTGCATTAAGAAAATAAGCCAAATTCATCAATTTCGCCTTCATAGGAGTATGTTGATATCCAGTCCAGATTATCACTAGAAAAAGTGTTAGCAGCAGGATTATTGCTCAGTTGTTACTATAATACTGTCGTTTTGCTGGGATCGGAAAGCCAAAAAACAAGTATAGGGAACGGGGCAGGAGAAGGAAGAAACGACACTCAAGTGGCTCATCAGTTTAGTCTCTTAACAGTGAAACTAGACAATCTAGGTGAATAAAAACCCAGATTCACATCCCTCATGTTGATCAGACAGGACAAAAGTAACTACCCAAAACCTGTACCTACAATTATGTTCTGTGCAAAACATCAGAAGGACAAGATAAGCCATCTGAGCTAGTCTTTTACTAGAACTGCCTTGGCATATATGATTACATTTATTAACAAAGTATTTACAATCACAATACTTCATCAAGGACAAAAAAGCCGACTCTTATTCCCCCCTTGCGTTAAACTAGATATATTATTATGGAATTGAAGGCTTGAGTCACATTTCACAGCAGATATCACATAATGAATTTGAAACCCTATGAATCAACAACTCTAGACTCCTTCCATACCTTTTACAATTAAAAAAAAAAAATAATCCAGTGATCAACCTTGCCGATCCTCTCAGCTCATCTCAACTGGAGAGTCTGAGGTAGTTTAAGAAAGACTTAAGGCAGGGTGTGACCAAAACAAAACCCATAATACATTATGTCAGAGCTACATGTGGATGTTTAGTACGAATTCACTAACCATACTTCCGTAAGAAATTCCTCAAATTACCTTGACCATGTTTCGCCAGACCCCAACTTCCAGTGCCTCTGTAGTAAAGGACACCCAAAGTAAGCACTCATAGCTGGTGAGCTAACTGTTTAACAGCTGCAAAGAGTTAAGATTTTAAAACTCTTTGTTAAAATTACAATCAAGTTATACATAACTGTAACCAAGAACTTAAATCCTTAATGTTTAGGTGAGCCATTTCAGAATTCTTCATGTAAAACTGCAGTCAACAATATAAGGTCTTAACATGATGCAATGCAATGACTTTCCAATGCAAATAAACAGATATTTCCTCTTCCATTATATTCCTGCAGAAATTCCCAATAATTCTTCTGAAACCTAAATATAACTAATTTCTGACAACTGCTCTATCAAGTTGTATTTGCAGGCTAATCACCTTCTTGAAAAAAAAAGGAAAGGTAAACTTGTGTGGGTGGGTGGGTTTTTTTCAAATACACGTAGAACAAAATCCCATCAAAAAATAAAAGCCCATTTTCACAGCTTTCTTACCTTTAAAATGAGGTTGAACACATACATAGCTAAAGCAAGTTCTACTAACAGATTGCCTACCTGTCCTACAAAAAGGACAAATAAAAGTGAGCCCAAATTAAACAGGATGCATGAAGCCTCTCTTCTCTGAAGGACAGCTACCTGCTGATACCAATCACGTAGATGCCAGGGGCTCCAATCTTACGTTGACACTAATAGATGTGTTATTTGGATCTATCAATTATGCTTATTGCTCAAGAAGCACTACAAATTTACAAACATCAAGCTGAACAATGTCACGGAAAGGTTGGCATGATGTAGTGAATATACAGCTAGCAACATCAAATGGCAGCTTGACAAGATCTACTAAGCATATTTTTTCTAACCACACCCAAAGGAAGAAAGTAATAGGGTACGTCAATGGAGTCACACATTCTTTGAGATTGGATAAAGCTTAACAAAGGCAAAGAATGACAGTTGTATAGGAAGGACCTCACTAGAAACCCTGGGTTGGTGACACCCAGAAGGAAGAGGGGGAAAAAAAGCAAATAGGAATACCTGGTCTATTTGTTAGGATGGTTCGCAGTACTGAGGCTAAACAAAGCATAGCTGGAGGACTGCATTACTGCAAGGCTCAGAATTAGCAACTGGGACAAACACTATGGATGCACATGAAGGTACTAACTATGCCCAACCATAAAACAATTACACAAGATAAGTCCTCCACCTACAAAATACCAAACTAACCAACACAAGTTTTGATGATACTGGTTCCTGTACAGAAGTTTTTTGTTTGCTTTAAGTTACTCAGTGGCTCTGCTTCCTGCAGACAAGTAACAGGCGTACTGTACTGAACACAGACCCCTCTCAAACACTGAACATTTTGTCACAAAAAACCAAGCACACACCCAACACACACAATTTCTGGTTGCAGAAGCTAACCGAACCTGAAATCACTGCAGTGGTACAGCCATATATCTTCAGCAACTAGCATGTTTTCTAGCACTTGCTTAAACTTTCCAAATTGCTGTATAACAATTTTAGTTTGTTATATATCCCTTCCAAGCACTGGAAGCATGGTGCTTGTGAGGAACTGCGAGTTCCTACAAGAGCTAGAACTCAGAAACAGGAAGATGACAAAGCACCCTTTACAGTAGTCAGAAGGAGATTCAGTTTGGCCTCTCAGGAGCTAAGAGATTCTACAGATTCTCCATTTGCAGGAGAAGTGCTAGTACAGGTATTTCAAGACAACTATTGCTCCCGCTTTCAAAGATGACTCTTCTAAGCAGAGTCATGGCACACCATCAGGAGTCGTACTATAAAACTGACAGCGATGCTCTCTGCTCACATCTGGCCAGTAGATATCCTGAACATTTTCAAAGTCCAAAGGAACACTAAATACTGAATGAGGAGAAATCTGTTGCCGTTACAAAAGTTAGTTTTGCTTCAGTGCCAACTTTTTATTGACACGTATCAGCTGCCTAGGATGACTGAGATGTCACCAGGTTTGGGTTTTTTGTAACTGTAAGAAGGAAAAATATTTATCACATACAAAACATACTTCTACATTAGACAGTCACACTTAATCGAAGAGAATTACCCCACTGTGCTTTTACTGCTAAAACTGTCTCTAGTAAAGCTTCATTAGATCTGCAGTCCAGCATAAGGCAAATAAATAAAGACTAAGTACTTGCAGTGAAAAGTTACAGATCTAGATTTGCACAGAACTTTATAGTTCTGCAACGGCTAGGAGAGGAAAAAAACCCCACCCAACAACCTGTAAAGTCAATCTTTCATATCCAGTTGTGGGCAGGTTTGGGTGGGGAAATAGCTAATTTGTGAGTCAACCATATTTGAGGGGATGGTACAAAAACAGAGTAGAAAAGCTAAAGAGTAAAGATCCTAGAAATATATACCTAATACCATAATTCCAGCAGTTTGGAGATTATGTATGTCAGTTATGAGGCTCAGACATAACACACAAATCGAGGGTCAAGGAACTGTAGCCTACTAGAATACAGATGGATGTCACAGATAGTAGAACTCCCACACGCTCCATTTCTGGCTTAATTAATATTGAAACAGTTCTTAAAATATCAAAAGCTTCCAGTTGCTAAAACTTCTAAGTAGGTTAAATGAAATTAAAGGTTTCTATTTCCATGGGATTCAAGCCGGTTTCAATTACATGTTCGCTACTGATCAATATATCTCCGCAGTTAGCCACACTTTAAGCCTCACTCCATAAAGCCTTTCTGTAGACACACGTGGCTGCTGCTGCACAAGGACTCCAAGCCTCTACCCAGAGCCAGGGGCTGCTGCACACACCAAGAGCTATCACAGCCCTCCTCCTACTAGTTCCTGATGCGTGGACCCCCTGAACCAGGACTTCTGCTTGAAGAAACTGTCCGTTTCGGTTCTCTTCCCCGTAACGTTCCCCTAGGCGGGAGGGAAAGTTGCGGCCTTTTCCTGTACGCCCGCTCTCTGCACCAGCCGCAACCAAGGGGCTCGGAGAAAGGGGAACCGCCGCGGCAGCGCGGCCGGGGGCAGCCGGGGCCGCCTCGCAGGCAGGGCAGGCGCGGCGCCGCTCGCAAGAGGCCCACCCTGCGGCGGAAGGGCAGAGGAAGAGCACGGGGCGACGGGTGGTGCCCCCCGGCCCCAGGCCCAGCGGCAGGTGGAGCGGGCCGCCGCCGAGCCCGGGGCTTTTGGCCCTGCCCCCGCGGGAGCGCGGGCTCGATGAGGCGCCTGGGGTTTCCCCCCCTTTTCTAAGCATCGATCCCGGCAGCCGAGCTCCCTCGCTCGCAACGCGCCCCCGGCCTGGCCGCCGCCACGACGCGCCTCAGCGCTCCCCCTCCCCGCCAGCCTCCCGGAAACGCACGGCGGCGGCCGGCTCCCTCGGCGCCCCCCTCACGGACCGCAGGGGCGGCTGGAGCGGCTCAAGCCCGCGGCCCCCAGCCGCACCGGCTCGCCTACGACTCCCCGCCGCAGCCCGGGCAACCGCTAACCTGCTCCGGGCGACGTCCCCCGCCGCGCCCCGCTGCCCCGCTCGCCGCGCCGTTCCCCGCCGCCCTGAGGGGCTTGGACAGCGGCCCTGAACGAGCCGCTCCCGTTGGCCGCTGCGCACTCGCTACCCGCCCGCCCATTGGCTCCCGGCTCCGCCGCTCGGAGGGACGAGGACGCCGGGGGTTGGCGGCTCCCAGCGGCCCCACCCAGTGCCGCGGATGGGCGCGCGCGGCGGGCTCCGGCGGGGTTGCGGTTCGCGCCGCCGCCCCGGGCCCGCGCGCGCGCTCCCGACCCCCCCCCGCCCGCGGCCGTTGGGCGCGCGCCTCCGCTCAGGGGCGCAGCCGCCGCCATGCCGCCTGCCCGCCAGGGCCCGCATCCCCGCGGCGCCGTGGGACCGCACCCCGCCGCCCCCCGGCCCGGCCCGCCGCTGCACGGGCGGGCAGCCGGCCGGCCGAGCTGCCTGAGCGCAGCGCGGGGGCGCGCCGCGGGGGCCCGCCCTGCCCGCGGGGGCTGTGCCGCGCCTCGCCGCGCCGGCAAAGCGGGGGCCCGGCCCGGGGACCGCGGGCTGCTTTGTACGGCCGGCAACCGAGACAGACCCCGCAGCGCGTCGGCTGCCGCCTTCTAAAACTCGGAGTGCCGAGACGCTAGGTCCGTCCTGGCCGGAGGCAGCCAAACGGTCCAAACCCTCCCGAGGCGGCAGAAAGCAACCACGGCCTCCATGGGAGCGACCTCGGGCTCCACGGGAGCCGGAGAATCCGGGGGCAGAGGTGGGCCGCTCCGCGAAGCTGGCATTCCCTCAGCAGCCAGGCCGAAGGAGCGCTGAGCAGCTCGCACCCGCGGCCAGCTGCCCCGGGCCCCGGTGCGCAGGTGTGCTCAGCGTGCAGCTGGTACACGGGCTATCTGTGCTCCGACCCCGCTTACCCCACCGTTTGTTGCCAAAAAGGCTACAGAGCAACACTCCGTTATGCTGTGCCCTGTCCCTGTAAGCTGTTTCTTTCACAACTAAATATTGCACAGATGGACATGCATCAGCTTAAAAAAAAAAATAATCAAACATCCAAAACTTAGGAAACATCCTACATAAGCTTGCACAGCTCATATTAATTCAGATTACAGTGCATATAAAGTATTATGAGAATTGTTGTAAACAGTCTTTGCTTATGCAACCGCATGTTACTTTTTCCAAATGGCTTCTCCTTAATCCAGGCCATGAGAATAGGAGCTGTGTTCACATAATCTGCAGCAAATGAGTAATCACAGAATCACAGAATGGTCAAGGTTGAAAGGGACCTCTGGGGATCATCTGGTCCAACCCCCTGCTAAAGCAGGGTCACCTAGAGCAGGCTGCACAGAGCCATGTCCAGGTGGGTTTTGAATGTCTCCAGAGAAGGAGAGTGCACAGCCTCCTGGGACAGCCTGTGCCAGGGCTCTGTCACCCTCAGGGTAAAGATTTTCCTCGTATTCTGAAGAAACTTCCTGTGTTGCAGTTTGTGCCCGTTGCCCCTTGTCCTGTCGCGGGGCACCTCTGAGAAGAGCCTGGCCCCGTCCTCTTGACTCTCGCCCCTGAGATATTTGTAGACACCCATAAGATCCCACTCAGCCTTCTCTTCTGTAGGCTGAACGGGCCCAGCTCCCTCAGCCCTTCCTCATCAGGGAGATGCTCCAGTGCCCTCATCATCTTCTCCGCCCTCCGCCGGCCCCTCTCCAGCGGTTCCCCGTCTCTCCTGAACTGGGGAGCCCAGCACTGGACACGGCACTCCAGGTGCGGCCTCACCAGGGCAGAGCAGAGGGGCAGGATCACCCCCTCGACCTGCCGGCCATGCGCCTCCTCGTGCACCCCGGGGTCCCGCTGGCCCTCCCGGCCACGAGGGCACGCCGCTGGCTCGGGGCAACTTGCTGCCCACCGGGACTGCCGGGGCCTTCTCGGCAGAGCTGCCTCCAGCCGGTCAAGCCCCGGCCCGTGCTGGTGCCCGGGGTCGTCCCTCCCTCGGTGCAGGCCCTTACCCTGCCTTTGCTGAACCTCATGAGGTCCCTCTCCGCCCAGCTCTCCAGCCTGTCCCGGTCCCGCTGAATGGCAGCGCAGCCTCTGGGGAACCAGCCGCTCCCCCCAGGTCTGTATCATCAGCAAACTCGCTGCGGGCACGCTCTGCCCCTTCACCCAGGTCATGATGAGCAAGTGGAACAGGCCTGGACCCAGCACTGACCCTGGGGGGCACCGCGAGCTACAGGCCTCCAGCCAGGCTCTGCCCGCTGATCACAGCCCTCTGAGCTCTGCCATTCAGCCAGTTCTCAATCCACCTCACTGTCTGCTCATCTAACCCACGCTGCCTGAGCTTACCTGTGAGGGTGTTGTGGGAGAGACAGTCAAAACCTTTAGAGGTCGAGGTAGACAACATCCACTGCTCTCCCCTGATCTAGCCAGCCAGTCACTCCATCATAGAAGGCGATCAGATTAGTCAAGCATGATTTCCTACTCCTGATAACATTCTTTTCCTCCCCAAGCTTAGAGATGACCTCCAGGATGAGCTGTTCCATCACCTTTCCAGGATGGAGATGAGGGTGACGGGCCTGTAGTTTTCTGAGTCCTCCTTCTTGCCCTTTTTTGAAGACTGGAGTGACATGATTTCATCCTTATTGTTAGATGTGTACTCATGATTTATCTACTCCGTACTATTTAAACCTAGTACCTAAGTACTTATTGACAGCCTACTTAGAATCACATAACTCTAAAGTCTTTATCATAACTGTTAGTGCACCATTTTTCAAAGACACTATTTCTCAGAAAATACACGCTTATTGAAGCTGAAGCATGATCTGATCATCTGCCATATAGAAAAACCAACTCAGACACTCCAAGGTGTGAGTCCAAATCTCCCACCATCCTGATGAAAGGTTTTACTACTTTGTTCTGCGCTATTACAGCACCGATGTTTTCTTTTTTTTTTTTTTTTTTTGTAGTGAAACCCTGACATGTGGTAGGCAGCCTTACTGATTGTAGAGATGATGAAGCTTTTTTGTTTCAGCTTCCCCAGTATGGAGGAGTCCATTGCAGCAGAGATATGCAGATGCATAATTGCAGTTAGTGCACATAGAAGAAAATGTATTTTTAAAAAATCTCTATTCAGTATATGCAAATTAAAGTTTCTCAGATTATTACAGAAGTTAATTTTGGGTGCATTTTGCAAAATCACTTTGTGAAATGTATCTGTGACACCAAATGGAAGTAATGGGGAAGACAATAATATTTCAGTGTGAGTACAGCAGTGTATTTTGTCCAGTCTCATTTTTGAAAACAGCTAAAAAATAGTGGGGCTTTAAACCTTGTCTATAATAAATACCGTATGAACTGATAATCACTGTAGGTCATTAATGATAAGTTATAATGCAATAACAGTGCACCAAGTGATTGCCCTGGTTTCGGCTGGGATATAGTTAATTTTCTTCTTCTCAGTAGCTGGTGCAGTGCTGTGTTTTGGATTCAGTATGAGAACAATGTTGATAACACACTGATGTTTTCAGTTGTTGCTAAGTAGTATTTGTACTAAGTCAAGGACTTTTCAGCTTATCAGGCCCTGCCAGGGGGAGGGCTGGAGGGGCATGAGACAAGGGGAGGGGACACAGCCAGGGCAGCCGACCTGAACTGGCCAGAGGGATATTCCATACAGTGGAATGTCAGTATATAAACTGGGGGCAGCTGGCCAGAGGGGGCTGATCGCTGCTCAGGGACTGGCTGGGCAACGGTCAGCATGTAGTGAGCAATGGTGTTGTGCATCACTTGAGGGTTTTTTCCCCTTCCCTTTGGATTTTATTCCTCTCCCCTTCCCTCTCCTTTTCTTCATTATTATTATTATCATCACCATCATCATCGTCATCATCATCGTCATTGTCATGATCATTTTATTTTATTTCAATTATGACTTTTTACTATCTCAACCCTCAGGGTTTACTTTTGTTTTTTCCTGATTCTCCTCCGCATCCTGCTGCAGGGCTGGGGAGGGAAGTGAGTGAGCGGCTTCATGGTACTTAGTTGCTGGCTGGGGTAAACCACAACACTGATGCATTCAATATAAACTGCTGCTTGTAATAATAATTAAGCAAATTTTGTATCAGAATTTTAAACCCCATTTCTTTCAGAATAGGGGAAAACCAGAAAAATACATGCAGAAGTTAGCAAGCATGTATTCTGTAGGCTGAAAAGAGTGGTCTCTAACCAAATGGCAAAGCGCAGTGTGAAAGGCACAGATTTTCTTAATTTTTGTGTGTTCTATGACCTCCATACTTCTGATGGAAAGGTCTCATGCCATCATCATCCACCATATGCCATTACCACAAGCTGACTTTAATGACAGCACAGCAGAGCGCAGTATTAGAAAATTATTTCAGATGCCATCAGAACGTAAAATAAATATAGAGCATTCAAAGCACACTTGTCTGTGTTGATCATCTGTGCAGTATACAATTCTGTCCAGTGAACTCAAAATAGCAATATGTTGCAATGTAGTATTATCTGTCTGAATTAGTCTTATACTGCACTAGGACAAAATGTCTCGATAAAGCAGACTTATCACAAAGATACAGTGCGAGTTACCAAGGCTGTAAAATTTCTTCAGGATCTCAAGAGCCTCAGAAATTGTGGGAATACTGTGAATCATAACGGTCTGATTTTTTTCCAGATAACTCTTTCAAAGTCACAATTAATTTATCCCTCCTAAATTATTTATCAGCAGGAAAATATAATAGTGACATAGTATCACGATGCATTTGCATTTTAATGTAGCAACATAAGTTTGCTACTCAAAGAACCTACCAAACTGGTTATTCAAAGTACCATTGTGAATTTTTCATCACAGGAAAAAAATGAGAAGATACCAACACAAACATGCTCTAGTCTGGGAATGCTGAATAAATTATAAAAAAAAATCAAACATAGACTTGCATGAACTAATACTAAAAAAAAGTATTTGAAACTCTTTTACTCAACACAAAGAAGGAGCATGACGCAAGGTTATAGAAATCTGTAAATAAATAAATGCAAGTGTCTGCAAAGCTAAATCATGGTTTGGTATCTATGAGAGCACAAAACAAATGCCTACATACAATCAGAAAAGAAAACAAAAAAAGGAAACAAAAGAAAACAGAGAGATCCAGTTCATGCCACATTTCTAAGCAATACTAGCAAGTTTAGTTCACAGGAATCTTCCAGAGATTATACTTCACTGCATCTCTCTAATTTAAAGCAAGGCCAACAGCTGTAAGAACTCTGTGCCTTGTATTGACCGACTCATAGGAAACGTAAATTTTGCATCCACTGCCTGGACTAGGTTCCCCAGTTTCCCTGCTTTGAAAACTGAGAAAACTGTCACTGGCAGAAGTGCGAGAGGGCAAGTGTCAGGCCAAAACCATGAAGTATCACTAGAAATGAGAACCATGCTACGGGAACACTGTTCATATAGAAGCTTTGTTTCTGTGTGCATAGCTTCATCACGACATACCTCTGAAACAGAACTGGTTTTAGGCAAACGAGAGTCATGTATGTTTATTTCAGTCAGCTGCAGACATGTTATGAAGGTTGGGGTTTTCTTACATAAACTAAATCATCTACTTATACAAGCTAGCTACTTGTGAGGACTATATGGATGCTCACTTCTATTTCTTGCTAAAGGTAACCCATTTAATGAAAAGGGAGTCAACAAAAATTTTACTTTCTGTGCTACCAGAAGTATGCACACAGGCAGTTTCTGTTCAGCAAACTTACACTCTCGTAATATTTCAGTTGTGCTCATGCTGATAGGAGTTTACAGTCATACATAAAGAAGGTATTTATAAAGGGTGTATTTAGGACATTATGAACATTAATAGCTCTTATTCTTGAGCTGCAGTGCATTCAACTCACAGTTACATAAACTAAAATTTGCAAGCATACCTTTGTACGTGATGTGGTACAAAAGATACAGTTTTACAGAAAACCCAGGGGCTTTGTATGAGCAGTAATTAACACAGTTAAAACTATTTCTTTTCTAATTTGAGGTACTATGGTTCGAAGTTAAGGGTCTGATCAGAACTAGTTAAACCAGTTTAGGAAAAGTTCAGGAGCTTATTTTCAGCTGTGTATAAAAGCTAGTTAGAATATTTAAAGATATCTTTGGATTCAAAACAGAGTAAACACCTCATGAGAGGAAACTTACAATTTTACTTTTCAAAGAACTGATAGAGTTTTTCATCGAGTGCTGCTTTTGTCTTTTACTAATAAATCAACTGATTGAACATACTTATTTAGTGTTGTGAGAGGCTTTTAAATTTACTTCTGAATGTATTTAACACATATTGGGTATCAGTGTACAAACTGAATGGGTAACGTGTTGTTTGCAATTGAATGCATTCTGCTACCTTCTGTATGTTTTTCATGCTAATGTGCTAACACTTTGGTATTCGGAAGTGACTGTTAGGATTACAAAGTATGTTCAGTAAAGATTACTCAATTGCTAAATTACGGAATGGAAGAGACCTCTGGAAATTGTCTAGTCCAGGCCCCTGCTGAAAGGAGGGCCATGTAGAGCAGGTTCATCAGGGCTGTGTCTAGCTAGATTTTGAGTATCCAAGGACAGTGACTTACACCCTTTCCGGGCAACTCATGCCAGTGTTTGACCAGCCTCGCAATAAAAAAAGTGAAGTTTTTTTTCTTTTGTTTAAATAAATTTTCCTGTATTTCTGTTTGTAGCCTCTTGTCCTATCGCTGGATATTACTGAGAAGAATCTGGCTTCATCTTCACTCCCTCAAACAGGTACTTACACATACTGATAAGATCCCCTGAGCTTTCTCTTTTCCAGGCTGACCAGGTCCGGCTCTCTCAGCCTGGCCTCACATGACAGACGCTCCAGCCACTTGATCACCTTCATGGCCCTTCACTGGAGTCATTCCAGTGTGTTCTGGTCTTTCTTGTACTGGGACTGTAGAAGTGACTCAGCAGTGCTGAGAGGGAAAGGATTAACTCTCTCAACCTGCTGGCACTGCTTTTTCTGATGCAGTCCAGGAGGCTGTTGGCTGCCTTGGCCATGGGGGCACATTGTTGGCTCATGGGCAATGTCCTGTCCAGCTGGATCCCCCAGGCCTTTTCTACAAAGCTGCTTTCTACCTGGTTGGTCCTCAGTCTGTGCTGGTGCATTAGGTTTTTCCTTCCCAGCGCAGGGCTTTGCATTTCCCTTTGTTGAACTTTTTAAGGTTCCTGTCAGCTGATTCTTATCTCTTGCTGCATGACTACACACAACCACCATTTCTCCTTTTGCATTCTTGCTGTGTTACTTAAAAGCAGCAGAAATAACCATCATGAGATTGAAAGTATTAAACAATTTCATACTCTTTATTTTGAAAAAAACTGATTAAAACACCTTTTAACTGTACCGGCTACCATGCCGAGTCCTGTCAGCTTGATATTAGTGATATTTGTGTTTGATATTTTCTCTCTTCTTTGTTATTGAAAATTTCTGATGTAATTGCATTTTGGCATATCAATACATTTAATTGCATTTTAGTACATTGACTATACTGATAAACCTGTGGGTGATAGGAACAGTTGCTAGGAATGACTGATGTCTCTGAGGAGTGCTGTAAGGTGAACTGATCCTTTAAGAGGAAGGACGGAGGCTTACTTACGACTTGATCGTGTGAGGCTTAGGTCATCACACCATTTAAGAAATGTGGCTGTCTGGATCATATGACTAAAATAAAACAGTTCAGTAAAGGACAAATTTGTTATAGGATAGACTTGTTGAAAGGAACCATGTATTAAAGATGTGAAAGTTTTTGCTCAATTAGAAGCAGAAGAGTGGCTGAAAAAAGTTGTGAGACAGGTAGCCCTGTTACAAACATAGGATTAAAGGGAGCCTAATCTGGTGCCCACTATCACAGGCACTGGGTCACACAAGTCCCTTTGTGAAATGATTGTGTTCCATTTTCAACACAGTTGTACTTTGCTTCTTCTAACCTTCTTTTAATTTGCAGCCTAAATGCATTTACCAATATACACCTTTATTTCTCTGCCAGCACTTGCCTTTTTATCCAATAATCCATTGCCACAGTTACATTTGTAGAGAGCAATCTTATCCCATTTCGGCTTTCATTTTATCAGGCTAGAATAGCCATGTCCTATAACTTTCTGTTGTGTAGAGAATCTCTTAATCATTCCAGGAGCCCATCTTCATATCATTTTCTGATTCAATTCAAAATTTTATACAATATTCCAGATGAAGTTTTGCTGAGATCTTACACAGCAAAAATATTTTCATACCTCTACTGAAGGAAGATTTGATGGAAGCTTAGGCTTATACTTGTTTTTTCTCATAACTACCTCATGTCAGCAGTTCATAAAAAGTGTGACTTTGACGAGAGTATTTTGATTTCCTCTTCTGTCATGTCAAACGGTTGAGGTTCTAGCACATAGTGCTGTTATTTGTTCCCAAGCACAAAACTACACATTTCTATATCAATGGAAATTTTCTCATTTCTATTACTCTAGGCTATAGGCTCTTTCAGTATTAATTCTAATTGGAAATCATTAATTATCTGTGTTGATGATGTTTCTTCACTTTATTAGTGAATTTTGTTAGCATATATCTATGTCAACATTATTTGTAGCAATTTCATTTTGTGCCAGCTCATTTCATGCTTCACTTTTCCTCTTTATTTATTAGTTTTCCATATCAAAATGTTGAAATCTGCATACTTTTTTGCTTAGTAATTATATAACGTACCCTGAGATTTGATACCTTCGAACTCACGGTCATTTCTCCCTTCTGTTTTTCTTTTAGTTATCTTTTTCTTGCATAAGCTTCATAATTTGTTCTTAAGGACTGGTTACACACAGTCAGCTTTTAGCTCACATAAACAGGAATAGTAATTTCTCTATCTGTATAATTATATAAACTATGTAAGTACTCATTTATGATTACTTCATAATTTTTGATGGTGTTCTATTAAGCAGTTTAATAATAGCCTTTAATATAAGCAGAACATCCTGTCTCAGTGGTATTTTCTCCAGAGTGATTTCTTTATAGGTTAGTGTTTCTGATTTTGTAGGTTCGAAGTAGTTAATGTGTTTCCCAAGTTTATGCTTTCCAAAATAAGCCATTTCATGCTTTCAGTTGTGAAAGAAAATAGTACCACTTCAGCAGTCATATAATCACTGTTTCCAATGTTTGCACTTTGATGGTGTTTATTGGATCTTTTATCCTTTAATTGATAATGTTGTGTTATATTCATTGCAACTTGGCACAACAGGGGCAGATCCGAAGACTGAAGCAATCAGTCCTGAGGCTGCTCTTCATCAAAGCCTATGCAGAGAACAGTGCCCATGTTCTCAAGAACAGGTTTCAGTATTGGAAGAACTGGGACAGAGCTATTTATGCCTTGACTATCTGATGACAGGGATGGGTGAAGTTGAGTTCTGAAGATGATGATCCATCCAACAGTGATCAGTTACCTCGATGCCGTTGCAGCATGGTGGCCTAAGAGCCTGTGTCTCCTGTGAAGTCTCCTGTGGCTGCCTATAGCAGGCAATGCAGAATGATAAGAGGCATCTGCAAAGCAGGCCCTCCCTGCATGAATTGCCATGCCATGCCCTGTTGGCAGCACTCCTGGTTGCAGCGCTCCCTCGGACTGTTTAAATTTCCCACAGTTGCTCCTGGCAATTCCCAAGCCACATCAACCTCGGCTGCAAGAGCTGCTGGCTCCTGGCGGGGTTTTCGGCTCTTGCTAGGGTTTCCCTGACTATGGGAATCCCCTCTCCACCTCAAACTAGTGCTCAGTCACAGAACTTTCTATCACCGCCACTGCATGCCCTGCCAAGCAAGTGTACACTGTTTCCTTAAGCGTCTGCTACTGGCCATACTTAGGGCAGCATTGAGAAAAGAGAATATTGGCTCAGTTTAGCAGTTATTATCTTCACTGATACCCGCTGAGCAGATTTACAGCAAATGAGAAATGTAACCTAAGTTTATGATGCATGATGCCACTGATGCTGAGACACCTCTGATAAGATTAATTTCTCATCAAGCAGTGAACAATATGAATTTTAACACTGAAAAATGCTTTGCTCAGGTAAGTTACAGTAAGTTGAGCCACATACTAGAAAGCTGTTTAATCTTCATGTTAACATTAGCCATATTAGCCATAATATTATGATCTTGGAAACTCCACCAAATGCACTGTTGTGACACCTGTTGCCATGACACTATTTCTTTTTAAGACACTTGAATTTGGGTGTGTCTATGGTTTAAGTTTTAATTGCAGCTGTGATATTGCTACAATATTGCTGCAACCTCAAACAGGACTTGACTTTTAAAGCAGAGTAATCAGGTCTTCAGGTTTCCAAGGATACAGCCATTTTTTGCAGAAGATTCTACAGATATTTTGAATGGGCAGAACTTAAGGATACTGGACATTTGTCAAGGATTTCAGTCCTAAGCAGACAGCAGAATGTTCAGAAATGCCAAACACTGTAACAAACACACGCTAGTTAGGGCAGTTCCCAGAAGATTCAGAGCTAATGTGCATGTGCTGTAGCAATGGTTTGCAAATGGACAATACACCCAGCAAACTCTGTGTCTGTGTTTGAGTTAGAGAAAAGGCTTTGTTTTCTCATGAAGAATATGTAGAGGTGGTCTACTGCAGCCTCGATGTGTTAGGCTCACTGTTTATGTGCTAAATAGATGGGTATATACTTCTATCCAGGCAGAGACTAAAGCCCCAACCTAAGAATATCTGTGTAAATGCAATAGTCCTTACTCCACCATAACGACTCAGAAGTGTATCTGAACTGTGATTTCATTTTGGAGAAATCTAAAGATCCAGTAATCTGGCAATTAAGGTACCCACATTTGTATTGACAGACCTGATTTCAGTGCTCATTCTGCTTGGTTAGTAACTTGTGTTAATTCTTTCTCCCATGGTCCTTGAGAGTGACCTTGACAGCAGGCTGCCATACAACCTGGGTGCCAATCTTCTGTAATATCTTACTTGTACTGTTTTGCTTTATATAATATATTCTTCAGAACAGGGATGTGGGTGAGAGACAGAATGTGGATTAGAAAAATCTAACTGATTAATTTCTCCTCCTAAGGGAGGAAATGGATACCATCGTCCTAAGGAGAGAAGCAGCTTTCTGTCATTTGGGGTGTAAATTACATTTGTCTCTGTTCTTGGCAGGCCCAGCTAGCAGGATTAGACATTGAATGCATTGCCTAGAGAGCCAGGGTTTCCAATCAGGGGCTGAAGCAATCAGATGCTTAAAAAGTCAAACACCTTGAATACCTTATTCAGATTGATGTGGTGAAATTTAAGGCTAAAGAGTAGAAGAAATCAAACTGACTATTTTCCTTCTGTGAGCCATTTTAATAGCTGCTCCTATTTGACAATGGGTCAGAATCTCCAGTCTTTGGCCATACTCTGGATATGACATTCGGGGTGCAGTTGGAATTTAAGTCTTGTTTTCTTTTTTCCTCCTCCTTAATGCAGGATAATTTTGGCCAAAAATATTATGGCATAAAATATTATTTTGTACTGTGAGACTGTTCTGTCAAATCCTGTTTTCCCTGGTATTATATCAGTTGCATTTAGCTTAACTATTTCCATTAATTAAATGCCTTCACATTCTTTGGTATTTCATGGGAATGAAAACTGTAGCACTTGGTTCCATTAATTATGCCTGAAGTAAAGCAATCGATTTGGTAGATAGAATTTGAAATAAATCAAGCCTTCATATTGCCTTAAAGAGACTAAACTTTTCTTTAATTTCCTCTGCTTCCCATTCTTATTTCCTCACGCCCTTATCTTCTCCTACTAGAGTGGATGCTCCAATCTCATGGAATCTCTTAGAATCACAGAAAAATTTTAGTTGGAGGAGACCTCATATGGTCTGACCCCTGACTCAAAGCAGAACCAACTCCAAGGCCTGAACAAGATCAAAGATAAATCTGTCTGCCCTGGCTGCAAAGCCCCCTCCTTCTGTTACTCTATACTGATCTCATCTCTATTTTTTCTGTAAATGCTTAAGCATGATAAAGGAGCTGTAGTTGTTTTGGAATTAACCTAGACACACTACAAGCATAGTGCTTGGGTGTTTCATTTTGTTCTTTGCCATAGCATGTAGGTGGTGAGTTCTGCTGTGCATCTGTGAACAAAGGGTCATGTACAACCACACCACTGTAGGGCTCTGTACTTCCCAAACCCTAAACTATAATGCAGGTAAATGCACCCAGCAGTAATTTAGGACTAAATACACTCCAGAGATGTAAATACACTCTTGAAATTAATACTCAATCCAAGTATTGAAAGACAAGAAATTTCAGAACAAAGGTTACCTTGAAAAGAAAAACAAACTATCTTTGACAGAGCAACACATCTCTGGCACTCAGTGGTGATACCAGACAGAAATTATGGGAGTGGCAGGTAAAGGTATTTTAGGGTTTGTGATCTTCAGTTAAATTTCATGTAATAGCATGAAATGCCTCTGCTTGGCTGTTATATCACTGGAAGGGGGAATACAAGGATGCAGACAGTTCTCAAAGCATAGCAATAGCACTGACCCAGTGGCTTTTTAAACAGGATTACATGCTTATCAGTGAGTTAGGAGAGTAGTAGCCAGCTATGCTGAGAGCTACAGGCAGATCAATATCTACTTCTTCCCCTTAGAAATGTCATTAAATGGAGCTTTTGCTTGCACCCCCTCTTAGAGGCCTTTTTCCATTCCAAGGCCCCACCCAATCATTTAGGGTTGTTTGCTCAGGGCCTGGATTCACCCCACAGGAGTGCAAAGCATGCAAAGACCCCTAAGCAAAGTCCCAGAGGGCTAGCAGAGACATATGTCCCAGAAGCAAGCCCAGTGGAGACATTTAACTTAAGCTATAATATATTATAAACCACATCGCAAGCTGAAAAAGCCTTACCTCTCATCGCCCAGCTAATTAGTTTGAGTGCAGTGCCGTGAGGATGCAGTGATACTGATTCCAGTTCTGGGGTCAGCACAGCCAGCTGGGCTATCTGATATCTCAGTAATCTGGAAAAAACACACATATAGTTTACCTTTGTAAGGGATGGTAGCCTAACTATTTCCTTTCACAATTCTTAACTCAGTCAGAGGAGCATTCTTTAGCTGAAAGTCTGAAAACAAACACTTTTGGTCATCTTTTAACTGTAAATGCTGCAGCAGAAATAATCAAGAATCATATTCCCAAAAGCCTATGCTTTGGACAAAGTCACTCTTTTCAAAATGACAGAATCTAGAAAAAAACAGATGACAGAGTTAGCTGTTTAGTTGTCCTGGAACTAAGAAACAGTGCTAGGTTTTCTCCACTGATCAAACTTGCTGCCTTAGGGACATACCGACGGTTTGGCTGATTCCCAGTCTTTTCTACCTGAGTGTAGATTGGTGGTCTGGGAATGCCTTTGGGCTCACGAATACAGATGTGAGCTCTAGCCCTATCCTGATTCCACATTGGGGTGTGACTTGACTATCCATCATCATTTCTGTCCTTTTCTCTCATGTCTTGGTTTACATGAGAATAAAATCGGGGGCTGTGTTTAGAAAGAGGCTGGAGTGCTCATTAACTTCTTTATCTGTGCAGTCAGGGGACAGGGACTCTGAGGTCCACCACAGTGCACAGTTCAATATAGTCTTCTGAAACAGTCTCTATGGCTTTTACCTCACATTTCTTTTAAAGTTTTTCTTCCTACAGAGAAGCTCCTTTCTAGAGTTTTTTACTAATTTCCAGTTTTCCAGAAAAGTTGTGAAATACTATTTCCAGTCTTTGTGCACCCAAAAGCTGTCCAAATATGTAAATGGAAAATCTGTTTTTATTCTTCTTCCCTTGTTTGTACATGTGGGATCATCCCTTCAACATGAAAGAACTTGTTTTAATCCCTAATCTAATGCGGAAGACTTTGAGTTTCTATTACAAGGCTTCAGCTTTTCCAGGCTGGGAAACAGTTGGGGGGGGTTTTGTGGGGTTTGGTTTTTTTTTTTTTCATTTTGCCTTTCACATATCATATGCAACATACGGTTTCACCCTTATGTTTCACATCTTATCTTTCATCTACCTCTTTTAATCTTCTTTTGGGCCAACTTGCAGTTACTCTTTGCCCCAGCCATCACAGTATTTCTTCATGAGTGTTCTTTGTTTCCCTCCAGTCAAAGGTGCTACTGCTTGTTGGTTTTATGTTACTTTTTGGCAGGCTAATCTTGCTTATAATTTATGTCTGGAGCCATATCCTAATTCTTCATCAAATGCATTTGGTTTTAGGGTGCTGCAAGTATTTATCCCACAGCAGGGCATTCATTTTACAAGGACTGCCTGTCCTAGCTGTAATAATCATTTTTCGTAGTCCCTGTTGCATTTGTGGCTAGCTTTTTATACTGCAGTTCTCAAAGTAGTCAAGGCTACCATATTTGATTTGTTCAGCCATATCCTTTAGTAGAGGGTCAGCCTCACTTATGACCAACCCTTACGCCTTCGTTTACCCTAGTTTCTGGAGGAATCTTGCCATACACATCATCATCCTATTTTCTTTCCTGAGCTGCTATCTTCCATTTCTCTGGGATATTAATTATTTAGGACTTGTGTCTTTCTATTGACACTTCATAGTTTCCTACATACTTTTTTGAAGAAGTGCGGTAGGCTGATTATTCCAGACATACTCCTCTAGTTCTTTAGACACATTTACCATGCGCTGGAGCTTTCTCCAGAATACTTCATTGTTTATAAAGCCACTTCATTTGCAGCTCCTGAGCTCTTTCTGATTGTGGTTTCCTTCTGACAGGGAATACAGTGTTTCTGGGATTCAGGGACTGTCTTTTTTATTCCCAAGTCAGGCTATTTCTACTGCCTGGAGAGCAGTGGAAGACTTGTGCCCAGATGCAATTTGAAGTTATGTAATCCCAGCTGAATGCTGGAGAGTTCGTCTTTCAAGTAATAAAATATTCATTTGTTCCCACTGACATTCTAAAACCCATTAAAGAAGCATTTATACTCATTTTTCCATTTGTTAAAGCTTATGTTTAGAAAACTCACATTTGGATTTTATTTAATCTGATGGCTTCATTTAAAACTTTCATAATGATGGCTGACCTGTGTGAAACAAAAATGACAACAGAAAGTGCTGTGTTTTGAAAATGACGGTGATAATGATCATTTGTTTTGAAAATATGTGAGTACTGTTGAAATACTTCAGATGGCTGTTCATGTTAAATCAAGCACTTCTCCCTTGAAAGAGAGGATATTGTTCTTTGACTGTGACAAATCTCTCAGAAAGCTGTTGCTTGCCACACCTTTGGTAAATTAAAAAGACATAATGTTGGGTGAAACTGGTAATTGTTTATAGAAACACCTCATAAAACAAAGAAAAAGTTTCATCACTGCTGAATGGAGTTCTCTAGAAGGAAAACCTTTTTCTAGTAATTCTTAACAAAAAAATGGCTCAATGAAACATTTGCTCTAATTTTCTTGTAATAGTCCACACTGAGGGAAGTCTAAAGAAGTTAAGGCTGATTCTAGGTGAAAGGAAGAAAACTTCCCCCCTCACGGAGAAATTCTCAAGTGTTGCCAGGCACAAAAGGAAGGTATACACATGTAACTTTGGCACAGAGTACCCTGGGAAGGACAATTGATACAGGAAACTCTAAACAATGAAAGAGACTAGAAAGTTCCTGGAACTTGTTATTTTCTTAGGTTTTCAAGTTGTTGCACAAGGATAAAGAGGGTTTTGGTTCACAGAATGTTGCCGCTGAAGCTAAAGTTGCTTAAATCCTTCTGTGATGGAGGAAGTGGCAAAGTTAGGGAGGACCTAAATTCTTGTTTTTCCTGGAAGGCTTAGAATGTAAGAAAATATGAGTAAGCTGACTACTTCAGCCAGGAGGATAAAAAATAAATACCAGAATTGATTCAGAAAGGATCCTACGTGCCATACCCAAAGCATGTGGGCATAGGACTCTTCTCCAGTTAACAAGTGACAGGACAAGAGGAAACAGCCTCAAGTTATGCAAGGTGAGGTTTAGATTGCATATTAGGAAAACTTTCTTTGCTGAAATGGTGGTCAAGCATTGGAACAGGCTGCCCAGGGGTGTGGTAGAATCACCATCCCTGGAGGTGCTAAAAAACTTGTAGATGCAGTGCTTAGGGACATGGTTTAGTGGTGGACTTGGCAGTCCTGGGTTAATGGTTGGACCTGATGCTCTTAAAGGTCTTTCCCAGCCTAAATGAGTTTATGATTCTATGATTCTATGATCAAAACAAATCTTGTTCAGCTCAACCTTCAGATGATCATTTAGAAGCAGTAGGAGTTGTGTTCATTTAGGGTGCAGCTGCATAAGCCTTTTACTTCATATTAGGCATGCACTTCCAAAGTAAATCTCCTGATCCTCTCCAGTGACTTTGGTTCATGCAGTGGAACAACCTGAAACTAGAAATTTACCCTGGGAGCCCTCCTAATGTACCCCAACAACTAATTCACTTGATAGCATTGGAGTAGTATCCCTAAGCACTGGAGTAACCCTTTCCCAAGACACATATAGAGTGAAAACAGGCCCAAAGAATCAGCTGCTTTACTTTACAGATCCATTCCTGCTGCGCCATGGTGCTTGCTAATACAAACCAAGGCCACAGTCACAGATACATGTGTGTGTTTGTGTCATGTATAATCACACTTGCCATCTCTAGTCATTAAATAGTACATATGCGAAAAAGCATGAGATCACTCTTTAGAGTGTGTTGGTTTGCACACATTGCAAATAATTGGTTTCATTGTGGATATCTAAACAACTAATTTCATTGTGGATGTTTATACAAGGATGAAATATTTATTCTAGGCATTAATAAAAAGAAGAACTTGGAGAAATGGTGTTACAAAAGAATGACACATAAAGAAGGCTATAAATCGTATTCTATTAACTCATCCATTCTGCATGAAAATAAATAGCATGCAGTAACTGCAGTCTCAGTGAGACTCTGTACTCTAGGTATGGGATAATTGTCTGGGCTTGTAAAATCACAGGCTCTTGTAGTGGTTTTATGGTTCTCTCTCCAATGATTCTACATTATAGACAGAAAGCAGAGCTGACCCAGTTGCTGTGCAAACGGGTTGCACTCCACAAGCCTCAGACAAGGTCACATTCTGAGAAGGGCACTTCATTCCAATGGCCAGAATATATCTGCTTGCAAATATTTATCCTTTCTACAGTATATTTGGTTCCTTGGACTCAACAACACTTAAAAAGAAATTAGGTCACTATTTTAGTTTTATTGATAGTGAAACCGAGGCATGGAAAGGTTAACTGACTTGCTGAAGGCTAAACAGCCTGCCAAGGTTAAGAATAAGATTCAACCTCCTAAGTCCACACTTGCTGCTCTACTTTCTAAGCCAAACTGCATCCAGCTCTTCCCTACATACATATAAAAATATTATAGCATTATGTTTATCTAATGGCTTCAGCAAATGTAGCCATGACTACTGAAAAGCTGAGTACATGGAAAGGCTGCTGCTGAAAGTTCTACAGCCTTGGAGAGAAGATATATGTAGAAGAAATAGCATATTTATGACTCTTCTCAGATAGAGTGACCCTGAGCATTGTGCATTCTGTTGTGCCCTGCAGATGTCCGTGTGCTATTGAAATATTGGTTTATATTTTCAGTTATATTTCTCCTGATGCACAACTGGGATTGTGAGTAAATTGTTTGCTTTACATTTACCTTAGTTCCCCCGTATTTGGGGTTAGCACATGGCCTAGCAGTAGCCCAGGTTACATTACAGGAGCTCTGCAAGCAAAATGGATGCATCTGCAGTGATAGCTTTAAACCTTAATTTTTTGATCATACCTACCCCTACAGTTATACAAGATAAAGATTAACATGAAGTGCAGTAACGTAACTGTATATCTTTGTCACACTGAACTTATGTGTGCTGAGTGCACATTTGAGTATTTTAATAGGATGACTTTAAATCTAAGGACCCTTCTGTAGAGATGATGCAGCATCTGAGCTGGTTCTGCTCTGTGTGTCCAAAACTGACTCTGCATGTCCTCTCACACAAGTTGTATTCTTTTGTTTAGCTCAGTCTGAAATGTCATTCTTTTTGAAAACATTTGCTTTCTTCCAGCAAACAGAGAGGGTGCTGGGCAAATTTTGTCCAGAGCACAGAAAAGTAGCTGAAATGTCAGTTTTCTTTAATTAATTTTCCTCCATCCAATTTATTATTGGTAAGAAGTTGTATACCTGATAGAGCCATCCACTTGCAATTATGTCATTTGCTGATGCAAATTATGTAAGTCATATTCATGAATGGGCTAGTCACAAGTAGAGCAAACTATGTTGTGGATTGTTACTGATGACAAAACTCAATACTCATGATAATAAATGGTGCTCTGTACTGATCATAGGAAAATAGAATCCAGTGAAATGGGTACCTGTATAACGTATCAGTCATGCTAAATACTGAGTATTGATGTTATCTTTCTCAAGGGAATTATGAACCTCATTCTTAGAAGGGAGAAAAGAAACATCTTTCCATTCACAAAGATGACTCAGAAGATGGCTATGCATTTCATAAAGCATGTTCATGCAACTCTCAATATGGTTTACAGGCCTTAGCTCCTGCTTTCCCACTGACTTTAAATCATCTTGTTACCCTAACAGCAGGTGACTGCAAGAACTGCCACTGACAACATGAACCACACTACCTTTACCTAGATAAATGTATATGCTTTGCACAGTGTGATATGATACCTTAAGGCAAGAAGCTAGGGGAGCAACTTTAGCATGAAGTTTATGCATTAATGCGTTGTGTCCGTATGTGGGTAGAGACATGCAAGGAGTCTGTGGTCTACTGTAATTTAAACCTTTAAGTCATTAATTTGCCTCTGTCTATCTGGCTTGTATGTATGAGCTTTTATACTTGCCTCAGACCTGTGCTCTTTTTCCCAGCTAGGGAAATGGATTAGAGCTGCTGTATGATGGGCTCCCATCTACCAGTTCTGATGGTGAGTACAAGTGCAGCTGTACACAGTCAGTCTTCTAGTGTCATTTCACTTCTCACCTCTACTCCCTTTCTTCCTACTTGCTCCCTCTGCACACAGTCTACTCGCTAGATTAGATATATGTGACCACAATTTAACTCTTTCACCCCATGACATCTGTGTAATTCTCTGCTGCAGCTAGGAGGACAGAGAGGACAGAGAAAATAGTGGAGTTAATAAAACAGAAACCACCATCAGAGAAGACATAATGTTGGACAAACTCCAGCCTGGAACACACGAACAGCTATGCCAGTAGATACCCTGGAATAATATTCTGAGGAGCAGTTCAGAGGCAAATCTGGAAAGCTGCATGGTGAGGAAGTAGCATCAGCATTTCAGTCATATAAGTGGTACCTGCCACCTTAGTTTTTAATATAGAGAAAACTATGAAAGTGTTTCTGAAAGTTTATTAATAAAATTGCTGTTATGGAGGATACTGCAATAGATGTCGTGCTGATGATATTAATGTTAAAAATAATCTAACCCATGCCCCTTACTCTTAATCAAGTTTTCTAAAACCTACTTTTTGGTTAATTAAATCTGTAATTCTACAGATAAATATATGACAGGTGAGAATACTTCAGTAGATTTGTACCTTCCGTTTGATTTTTCTTTTCAAAAGCTCCCCTGACACCTAAGTCATTACTGGAGAAAATACTAATACTGCAGCATGCACTTTCACAATTCTATGTGCACTGATTTCCTGACATGTTTGAATCCTGAAAGATGAAAAAGATTTGTGTGTGTTCAGTTAAGGACATGTCTATCATGCTCATAAGTAGCAAACACTTTTTAATGCACCAGTAACTGTGTGGGACTTTGCTGGGAATGCTTTTACAATTTTACTGTTTAAATTATTTAGTGTTTTAAATCACATGCAGGCAGAAAAACTTAAAGCAGAAGTGATCTGTTTTAAAAATGGCTAGTGGAGCAGATTCTAGAGAACAGAAGCTAAGTTACTCCTAATATCAGGTCTTACAGGAAAAAAACAACCCAATGCAAGAGCCACAGTGAACAAATATTCTTGAGCATTCTCTCTGTATAGCTTTATTCACTAACAGTGTCACATTAAGGTTAGAAAAGCAGCTGTTGAGTCATTCCTGTCATGAAACAATGCTTCATACAGTATTTTCTAGAATCTCTTATGTTGCAGTCTCCCAAGTTTCAACTTTCTTTTCTTTTGTATTCTAACCGTGGTTAGCACAAACTAGAGTCTCAGTTGCTTTTGTTCAATGCATTTGGGTACACTAAAGGCCAGTTTTAGGTAATTTACAGCTGCGATCTTGTGCTATCTGTAAAGAAATAGACTCTTTACATGTTGGCTCTTTATGTCTGACTCTACTAAAAAAGAATTTGACATCCTGATGATCACCACAAACAATTGGGCGTTCAGCTTTACCTCGAACTGGAACAACTTGTATGAACAGAAACTTAACGTCAAGGGAAGGGATAAAGAATGATATGTCACAATAGGGCTTACTTTAATGTGAGTCTAGAATGAAAGGAACAAGATGCATAGTTGTCACTACAGGGGAGAGAGAACAGAAAAAAAGTTTAGGATGGATATTAAGTTACTACAAAAAGTGGGCAAAGCCACTCATTCCCTAAGGGTAAACCTAAATTTCAGACTTATCAGCAAGATAGTACTGGCCTCCAAAATCTTCATTTGTTTCATTATCAATGCAAATGTTCCTGTGTGTCACTGCTGCAAGTGGCAGAAGAAATAGGAAGTGAATGGCGGGACCGAGAGAGCCTTATACTGATGAATGACACCTCAGTTAGAGCTCTCTCTGGGAAGGACCATGCAAGAGTAAGATGAGTTGCTTGCTGAAAATAAAAAAGAACCCAAAAGAATGCACAGTATTTATAAATGATGTAAAAACTTGCCTCCTGCTCAAAGACAATGGACCTTGTCAGAAGTGTCTGAGACACGTGAATCACCTCTACCTTCTGCCATATTTGCACCAATGTGAAGGAGAATGCTGACTAGAAATAAGCACTTACAGATCCACACAAACCACACACCCAACAGTGAATATTGTTCTTAGAAGAAAGTATTGACCTTCATTGCTAAAATGTCCATTATGACCTAAGTCCTGTACTAGTTTTGAGACCCTCAAAGGTCGCACTTGCCAGGAGTGGTGGTAATTGTGAGGGAGCAATTCCAACATCAGAGCAGTTGTAGATACAAAGAGAGTGAAATGTGAACACTCACACAGCTGTACAAGTTGGTATTGCTGTGGCAGTGTGTAACTCTCCTACTTCCCCAGGAAAAATACAACCTTTCAGCTGGAAGGCCTTTTGCTGTGCTCTTACACTATGCTTATTCTCTGCTACAAAGTCTGCCTAGTCATACTTCCTCTCTAGAAAGGCGTCAAGAAAGGACACCTTAGCCACATGGAAATCAATAGCTGTGGTCTCTATTTAAAAAAGCAAATGTTAAATCACTCCCACACACACACACTCTGAGCACAATTTTCAAGACTTTGAGCAAAACAAGAAACCTCTTTGCCTTTGTTTCCCAGTTTGTAGTGCTGGACTATTACCTGTTTGGAACTGACATTATTTAACCATGAAAGTATTATTTAAGTAATGCTTATTACATGGTTTAAAGTTTTATAGAATTTGCACCTTTATATTGGAGTATTCTGTGGTTTCAGCGCTTATTTTCCTAGAATTAAAATCACTTCCTTATACAATCTGGGGGATATCAGTTATCTGAAACAAACATATGGTATATGCGTATGCATGCTAGCAAGTTTTTTTCCTTGTTCTTTTGAGAGGGTTTATATTGATTTTGAGACAATTGTGAAAGTTGTAATGAAAAAGCTAATGGAAGTCTTTAACCTCAACGTGAGAGCACCATCTAGAGGCAAGTAACATGTCCAGTACCAGCCTAAGTGTGCCCAAACTGGCAATAAACTGACAAACTGCTTTTGAATATGGAGAATGCTTTGAGAAAATAATCGAAAATTTCTCTGTATTAGGGGTTATTTTTTCCCCTACATTGTTTATTATTGAATTGATCTCTCTTTTCAGAGAGAAGGATGAGAGAAGTCAACGTTCAAAAAAGTATAAATCATTTCATGACATCCATGGTTGAAGAATGATGCAGTCTTTCTTCCAGTTCTCTGGAAGCATGATTACAGTTGTTCTACATGCTGAAACATATGATATTTGTGTTTCCCAGTCTGAGACAGGTGTTAACGTAAGGATTTCTTCAAGCAACAGTCCATACCAGAGTACTAGAGTACTCCACCATTTAGCCGGATACGTACATCGACATCAGCTATGTTACCGTTAGCTCAGACCACACTAGCATCAACAGAATATCTTCAGACAGCTTGGTTTTGGGCTCCACACCATGGTGAAGCTCGTGCTACCAGGTCTTCATTATGCTTGCTATATTAAGTAGCTGGATTATAAAGAGCCTGAATGTATCTGTTCCCATCACTTCTGCAACTTCACCTAGCTGTGCAGATACGCCTTAGATAGACATTTTATGGCATTACAGTATACCTTATAAATTCAGTGTAGTCCTACTGATACCACAGCAATACTCAGTGGTTATGAGGATTCCTCTAAACCAGGGTCACAGAGCTCCCTGGTCCTGTAGCCCTTTTACTTTCCACTTCTTGTTCTTTCTCTTCCCGTAGCTCTATTCCCTTCTACTTTTCTCCATACTTAATCAGGGGTAAATTACTGTAAGGGACAGTTAAAAGTGGCCAGCAAGGGACTTTCTAAAAACTCTTAATTATTCTTTTCTGTTTATTTACATTGGCTAAAGGAAAAACAAAAGGGTTTTGTTTTTTTCTAAGTGAAAGAGGTTCTTTCTCCTCCCACGTTCCTCCCTCTCCCCTCACTTAATTTTACCTACCTTGTCAGGTTTTGCTCAGTCTCTTCCTGGAAAAAGACGTGTCCCCTTTGCTTGATCATGCACCATAGATGTGGGCAGTGAGATGACAAATCTCAAACAACTGTTTCCTTCTCCAATTGACTCACTGGTTGCAGTGGTTAACCAGGAGCTGAAAAAAGAAATAAAATATTATATTAATGACCTTTTAGTGAAAAAATTATTTAAATTATTCACCCTCTTACTTTCTTTCTCTGGGATGTCACTACCTCCTTTTCTGTCATCATGAAGTTTCCTAGGATAGGTAAGGTCTAAATTTTATTATGAAAATACTGGGGTTTACTTTGTATTTTTAGCCTTCCTTAGTGTTTGCTGAGGAGAATAAAATCTAAGAGGTAAGGAATTGTTTTTTTCTTTTAGGTTTATGTCTGGAAATCATGCGGTCTGCACAAAGCACCTGCAGAGGGTTGAATGTGTAGCATCTGTTCTCTGGAGCTTGATTGGATTTAGATTCCTGTGCTAGGAACAAATGTCACTTGACAAAATGTCACAAAATACAGTTGTGTCCACTCCTTGTAAGTCTAGCAGAAGGCAAAGTCAGCTTTAAATGTTGAAGGAGAGTTAAGATTTTCCTGGAATTGCAGTTGAAATCTATTTGAAGGATAATTTCAGGTCTATACTTAGATAGATAGATAGATAGATAGATAGATAGATAGATAGATAGATAGATAGATAGATAGAGGACTATACTGTATATATCTATATACAGATACCAGAAGATAACTGAAACTGAGGATATTCTGAGGATAAAATTACATCCTACAGGATATATGTAAATGTCCCCAGGGAAAACAACATGAAAGATATAAAAGTATAATTTTATTCTCATTGGAAAATAAGAAACTGTCAAGGTATTTTGTTTCTGTATTTTTTGGGTTTGGGGGTATTTTTTTTTTTTGTACTGGAGGAACTAAGTGGATAGTGGGAAAGTTATTTTAACATAGATCAGTGGTTCTCAATTATTATATGTTGGATCACATGATATAGCCCAAGTCCTAAAAAAGTGAAAGATAAACATTTTCAAAAGCTTCTTAATTACATGGTTTTTAAGTATTTCAAGTTCTAATTCCATGAAAATCATGTGATGGTTATGAATAACTAACAGTTTAACACGGTGGCTTTTTGTAATTAACAGATCTTGGAGATACATGATTCTGGAGGTTACGATTGTATTGCTGCAGCAGAGTACTGATATAAGGGCTATTGTGTGAATCACTATTACTACAGGTACTTGTTACTTATACCTGATTTATCTCAAGTATCTACAAATTTTGTTCATATAGGCCTAGTTCCTGTTGGTTTATTCTGGGTAGAAATCTGACAGTCCATGCAGCTGATTAGAAATGATCAGATGCCTAATTCATGCAGCTCAATATTTGTGGCAATGAAACCTAGCTGGGAGGGGGAGTCAACAGGTAAGGCAGTAACTTCCTAAAGCATTCTTTCTAAATCTGTAAGAGTTCACCTGTCAACACTTAAACTGAACACAAAAATTAGCTACAACACAGTCCGGATTCAGCTTTTATGCATCCACAGTTCATTGACTTCATCAGAATTACTGCAGGGTTATCTTGGCCCAGCTTCTCCTTGTTAACACAGGAGTGACTGTGGAAAGATTCTGTCATATTCTGTATTATTTGCATGGCAAATTGTTCAGATATTTTTTCTTAGGAGTAGGCCTTTCAGCTGTTTTCTTCTTGCACATGTGAGAGATTTGCTTCTCACTAATAAGAGTGAGGCATCCCATATTTTTGGTTTCACTAGCCAGAGCAAACCTATTCACAGTGTTGCTGATAATCAGATGGCCATACACTCATGTTAAAGAAACCCTTTCCCTTCCCTCCACGAGAGGGCTGCATTGCTAACGGCATACTCAGATGCCTTCACCCAGATGCTTTTTTAGCTGTCCTTCAGTAGGTGTTTGTTCTGCAACTTCAGTGTGTGTAATAGAGAAACGTCTTTAAAATAAAATACAGAGGGAAATGTTTTCTTTTTATAGGTATTTTCCAACCTATCACGATCCTCTAGCACTAAAATCTGGAAAAAACATGTTTGATAGCATAATTAGGCCCTGATATACAAACAAAGTGACCTTGCTCAGCTTTCTAATATGCAAGAATTGAAGAATATCCATGTAAAGTTTATAAGCAATTTACCCCCAGGCTTCTTACCATTTTAAATCATTTCCCCAGCAAGTAAACCCCTATCCTGTCTGGTGGTACATGGGACACTTGAATCTTTTATTGTGGATGTCATCAAAGGAAACAGCTGTAGAAGAGAAGGTCCCCAGGTCAAACATCAGTCAAACCCTAAGTTCCAGAACTTATCCCTATTCTAGGCGTTGGAAGGAGTCACTTAGAAACCTATGGCCTCCCTAAAATTTCACCAGCTCTGCAGGGGCACAATTTACAGACCTTTTTTTAATTTAAACTTTCATGGTTTTGAATAAAACTTAAGTCCATTGATGACATCACTAAACTGACATCATATATCAAAATTTAATACAAAATTGACTTCACTGAGGGTAGGCTTCCTGTTGTGCATCCTTACCTTTACAATGGTAAAAGAACTGGTTTTGCTAATGAATGCCTAGTTGCCTCTCAGAACAGAAAGCTGGGAGCTAGGGAATTTGATCTATAGGCCAAATTCTCCTTTTGGGATCACTGGCACAAGTGAAGGGAGGGAGATTCCCTAGTGAGAACCTTAGGCTTGTAAGAGCAGTGCTCTCTGAGGAAACTTACATGAGGTTCAATGCTTGTGAAACTACAAATAAAAACCCCCAAAATCCTGGCAGTCTGGTTTCAAGACACTTAAGAAAATCTGATCCCTCTAATTTACACCGAAGGAAGTCACTGCCATTGAACCCTTGAAGGTGCTGTCAGAGCTCTTGGGTCAGAAAACAAAAATATTGAATACATGTATAAATAATCTGTATAATATACAGTAAATGAACAGAAAAGCATTATAAAGTGCTGCTTCGCCTTGCTGCATGTGTGATTTAGACAGTATGATAAGTTCAAATTACACCTCCTCCCAGATAATATTTTGTAGTTTTGATTTGTTTTTCTGGTTCTAAGAAAGATACCTGAAGAAATCAATTAGCTGTACAGATGTAATCATAACATGAGCCAAGTAAAATGCATGCTATGCAAAGAATGACCTTTGTGATACAACCATCTCAGCAGATCCACCCCTCATTACAAATACATGACTAATAGTATAGTTTTAATTATAATGGAACACTTATTGTTGAGATGCTGCAAATGCACCAGATTTTCAAAAGCTTTTGTATTTGAATGTTTTGCAGTGCTTGCTGGAACCCCTTGAGAGGCAAAAATTTTCTGTGAAACTTGGCAAAGCCAACTTGTAGCCAAAATATTGCATGATAAAAATATAAAAATGAGGTAAAACACATTGATTTAAAAAAAAAAAATTAAATGCACAAGTTTTCTTTCTTTTCAGATAAACAGTTTTCCAGTAACTGGCTTCTTTTTCTGATGAAAACAGAAAGTGAGGGGACAAAATCCTTGTGGGAAACTCATGCTCCAGTGGATGATATCTCTTGACATGAGATATTCTTAGGAATACAAAGATTACTAAATCAGGTCATACTCCTGTTTGTCCTCTTTATCTACTTTATTAGCATATTCAAATAATTTTGAGAGAGAAGTGAAGCTGGATCTTCTTTATTTATTTTGGTTAATCTTTCCGGTTTTTGTTATTCCATTTTAATTCTTAGGGCAACCCATGTACCTAAATAAAGCTTACTATCATATAAGACACCATATGACCCCCAAGAGCCTTTTCCAAAGACCGATACAACTGGTTCACTGTCCTCCAGAACAGAGGCTATTTCTGCTGAATGCTTTGCTTAGTGTAAACAAAACTAAATACTGAAGATCCTTTAAGTACCTTACATAACTTATTTCTGTAATTACAATACCACTTTCCTTGCATATTAATGGCATTTGAGATGCCTAGTTCAGCTTCCTTTGTACAGCTAAATCTTCTTTATTTTCAGTCAACATCTCTTCATATGTATCTTTAAATGAAACATCCTTTTTCCCCTCTTGCTTTTTATTTTGCATACAAAACTTCAATGTAACTACCTCAGCCTGGAATCCTTTTTTTTAAAAAAAAAATTGCTGCAGAGATGTGGTGGAAACCATGATCTAACTTGTCTGCATGTCTTGCATATTTTTCCTTTCCTTTAATAAGCATGATCCTGGGAATTACAGGTCAATCAGCCTCACTTTTGTTCCTGTACAATCACAGCATGAGACTTGGGAGCCATTTCTGGGCACATAAGGAGAAAAGTGACAGGGAATACCCATCATGGCATTGACTGGCCTGAAATGACTGTGAGATGAGAACAGCGGATATTGTCTGCTTTGAGTTTAGCAAAGCTTTTGACACAATCTTCCACTGTATTCTTGTACCAAGATGGGATTCAGTCTAGACAGATGGACTACTAGATGGGTGAAAACCTGCCTGGACCAGCAAGCCTAAAAAACAGTGGTTAATGGTTTGTACTTCACCCAGGGGCCAATTACAAGTGGAGTTCCTCAAGGGTCTACTCTGGGACCGATCTTTTTTCGTAACTTTATCAGTGACCCAGAGGATGAGAACAGAATGTGTCTTCTGCAAACCTGTGAGTGGCACCAGCCTCGGGGGGTGGTGTGTGTGTGTGCAGCTGACAGCTCAAAGACAGGCTTGCCATTCAGAAGGACATAGCATTAGATTAGAGGAATGGGCTTAAAGGAACCCCATCAAATTCAGTAGAGACAAATGCGAAGTCCTGCACCTGAGATGGGCTAATACCTTGCAATAGTAAAGGCTGAGGACTGACTGGCTACAGCAAACACTGCCAAAAAGGACCTCTGGGTCCTGGTGGACAGTAAGCTAAACATGATTCAGAAGTATGCCCTGGCAGCAATGAAGGCTAAGAGCATGCTGGGCTCTATCAACAGCAGCACAGCCAGCAGACTGGGAGAAGGGACCATCCCCTGTTACTCAGCACACTAGGCTGCACCTGGAATACTGTGTTCAGTTTTGGGACCCCCACTAGAGAAAAGATGATCAAACTGAGCAAATCCAGCAGAGGACCACCACAATGGTGGGGGGCTTGAATCACGTGCCCTATGAAAAGGAGATTAGAAAAGCTTATTCAGCCTGGAAAAGGCTTAGGAGGGCCTAGTAACAGCCTTTCTGTACTGAGAGGAGGTTGCCAAGAATACACAGAGCCAGGCTTTTTACCAAGGTGCATTGTGAGAGAATGAGAGACAATAGCCACAAATTGAAATATATGAGATTCTGACTAAGGAAAAAAAGGTTCCCCTTAAAGGCAATTAAACACTGAAACAGGTTTCCCAGAGAGCTTCTGAGATCTTTGTCTTTGCAGATTTTCAAGATCCAACTGGATAAAGCCCTGAGGATCTTGGTCTGAATTCATTGTTGACCCTGCTTTGAGCAGCCAGTTGAACTGCAGGATTGCTGAGCATCTAAATGATTCTGTGAAACAGGAGATAGTTTAAAACCTCTTCTTTTAAAAATGTTACATGGACAGTAGTCTTTTCTGAGTATTGAGAAATTTGAAAAGCCCTTTGTATTGTTTCATGGTCTGTACTAAAAAAATAAAGATGCAAGATATTTCTTTGGAAATGCAAAATATTGATGTGATATCATCACCTGGGTACTCTAATGCTATTTACAATGCAGCCACAGAAGCTGAATGACTTGTTAACACCTGTGTTTCACCATCACGGAAGGACTAGGATGGAAGTAAATGCCTGTAACGAAGTATTTATCATACTTGTGCAGTGAGGTAACACAGAGAAGTGTTTTATTACATGGAAGTGGGATTGGCATCAGCAATAACAGCTGTCAGTACGAGGCTCCCCAGAAATCCAAAAAATGACAATAATTCCATTCGGTGTTCATATTTTTGCAAAGAGCTTTTACTTCATGCTTCAAAAGAGCAGAGCTATAAATTAAGCAGAACAATATGTATTCATATTTCTTCAGAAATATGGTACATAGTGTGCCATATGACTGATTATAAATTAGGAATAAAAACCCAGTAGAGAACCACAACAGAGATGAATAAAATAGTGAAGGCTGGTGGAAAGAAAGTATGTCTCTAGAGCACAAAACATAAGACACACATAGAGTGAAAATCTGGTAACATCCAAGAAGCTTCAAAAAAACAGTCTGCAGATTTTGTATAATTCCTCTGTGAAGATCAATACAGGGAAGACAAGATCAGATTGCAGCCCTAGCAGAGTGGGAAATATGTCCCTCTTGCAGGTGTTAGATCACTTGTGGCAAAGAGCTTGTAAACATTACATAATTGAGCAGTAATAGACTCATAGCTCTGTGGTCTGCACTGCTGACTGGAATGAAGGACTTCACATACCAAGCAAGTTCAGCTTTTGGTCTCTGCAGCCATGTTACGCAGTGTGGACCACTTTTATGGGAAAGTATCTCCACTTAAACTCAGTGGTACAGATTATACTTCCGATCATTCTAAGTAGATTTCAGCTTTGAGATTTGTGGACATAGTTTTTCCTATTTCTGTTTGCTCATCTGTAAAATGCACAAAGTAACTCTTCCCTCAAAGATTGTATGAGAATTACCATGAACAAGAGACCTGTTCAGGCCTTAGTGATAGTACAGGTCTAGAGCACTCTTTCCTGAAAGGATATTATTCCTCTAAGTATATCCTTAATGTGATGAGGTCATATTTAAGCATGTGTGACTTCAGAACTGCCCATACGAATGCAATGTCTTCTGTTTACATTATTAGGCTGCTAGGCCGCTGTAGCAGTGACATACATGATTGCTCAGCTTGAGAAGGCAGTAACAGAACATAAAATTGTATGCATTAAGGACTCCTGTGGTATTCTGTTTCCAGATACTTCCAATACACAGCTTCATACTTCAATACAGCCTTAGAGTGTCAGAGACTTAGCATTTGATCCAAGAATGGCATTTCCATTTACAATACACTGGGTCCAGATTTGTGTACAGTTGCTCCTTTAAGGATAGGTTTCAGAACTCCAGACTGAGACCTTTCCTTTAGTATACAGTGCTTCTTAAATACTACCATTTTCCAGAGGAAAAAACAATTCTCCAGCTTCTGTTGTAACCTTAAGTTCAAGGACAGTCTTGCAAATGTGCATGATTCATTTTGAATATTTGCTCCCCCTCATATAACTCAGCCATGTGCATTCAGCCTTGTGCGTCAAAAATATGCCCTTTTGAGCCTACCTAATTTAACTTTAGAATCAGTGTTACAGTCTGATATTTCAAATCTGCTCTTCTTTTTAAATGCACTTTATCTGCAGCCAAAGTCCAAATCCTCAGATGCTGAAAATTAACATTGCTCCTTTGAGTTAATACAACTATGTCAACGGAACAACTGTGAGTATTGACTGTAAGCTAGAGGGATGCTCTAATTTTACACTGGTGCGCAAAGAACCCAATTTGAAGAGTGAACGAGTATGTTTAGAGAACAGAGTTATGTAATTCATCTATTTTGGGGATTAGCCATTCCTGAAGTTCTGAAAAAGGTAACTGGGTTGGGCTATTTATAGAGTCTGTTCTTATAGTTACAGCACAGATGCTAGCATGGAACAAAAACAAACGGTTAGTTCAAGCCATCTCCTCTGTGCACCTTCATAAATTTATACTCTCACAAATGTTTATAGGCCTCTCAGAATAAAAGTGATTTGGGGGTCTAGGATGCTATTGTTGCCTCAGCATCTGTTTGCACATTAGTACGCCCTATTTCCTATTAGCTTTTGACAATGCCTTTGCTTTTCAGGCCATTTGTACTACAGAGAGATGCAGACTCCTTTTAAAGGAGTTTCACAGTGCATGAGAGAGGAGAAGGGGCACTAATCTTGGGAAAATTCATGCAGTAATTGCCTAAATTATTCTGATGTTTCATTTCACAAGGCTCCAAGGAATGATGACTCAGAATCCTTCCTTTACATGATTCTAAGATGCATTGTAGGATCACTGTAAAACTACAAAGCCCTTTATTACTGCTACAGGATGATGACTACAGAAGAGTTAATGGAACAATGGAATTCATACTCAGGAGTGTACAATCTTGAGGTTATGCAGAACTGTACAACTTACAGGAAGGGAAGAAACAGTTTGTAGCAGAATAGTGTAAGTTTGGGTTGCTTCTTACAGATTCTGCTTTTTTATATATAAATATTTGTCTATATACAGTTATTGTTATTTTTTCTTACATATTGAAAAACAGCTGTTTTGGTAGTGGACAGTAAGAAGAGGGCAAGAGAGACAAGAAGAGGAAATTTACCTGGCTAATGGAGAAAAGCTTGTTCCTAACAGGCATTATCACAGAAAAAAATCAAGTTAGGGACAGGATTCTATAGGGATGACCATTTTAAGGATTATGAAGCATGGAAAATGAAGTGACTTGCTTAGGCAGCATTGGTTAATTCTTACCTTCACTAACCTATTCTGTGAGATAGGGAGAGCACAATTTAAAACAAAGGATAGCAAAAAATGAGGGCAGAAATACAGGGTTATGTCCTTTACTACTCAGCATCCTATATTGCCATTTGTGCACAGTGCAAGCTAAGCAAATTTTTATTTGTTTGCATCCTAGCCCAAACTGCATAGATTAAAATGAGTGTGCAGCGCACAGAAGTGGGAACATAGGCCTTTTACAAAAAGCCCAGAAAAATAAGATAGTCTGAATTTCATATGGAAGAAGAGACAGCCTAGGAATAGATCTCAGCAGAGTCTAAGCAGAGAACTGAAATTTAACAAGAGAAAATTTAAATTGAGATACTCTGCATAGCTTTGTGAGAGAGGAGAAATATGCATGTCAGGAAGATCTAAAGAGACACAGTGACTAGTATAGACTATGTAATTCACTGAAACTACCACTACAGTTAATAATGATGCTCTCCTCTATTGAAGATTGTAGTCAAAAAGGCCAGAGTGATGTTCTATAAAGCCAAACTCCAATTGTTTCTTCTTTTGAATCTCACTGGCTCAACAGCGGGACTGAAATGTAGAGAAACAAAGAAACAAAAAGCAAATAACTGTTAAGCCCTGAGACCCATGCATCTTACCGTAAAGTGTATTTTCTCATAGACCACATTGTCAAATCTAACCGAGAAAAGACTGAAGTAAAAAGCAGAACAGGAAGTGACTGATGCTCAAAATGCATATAAGGTGTTAGACTTCTTGATGAAGTAGATTATGAGAATTCCTATAAGAATTTCATGTTAGTACTGACATTTCAGGGAGGTCTAAAAAGAAAAATTAGTTTTGAGAAAATTACTGATCAATATAGAAGGATTAAAAAATATACATATAATGCAAATAAAATGCATGTATTTAAAATGTCTTGACTTCTGTAAATGAAAATTATTAATTCAAGAACTTGATTATGACAACTATTAATAATCTGGCTAATAATTTAGAGAAAAGGATTGAGTAAACAAAGCAGGGAAAATACAGGAAAAGTATTATCACTTCAGAAACAGTATAAATATATGTACAAGTGTATTAAGATAATATATTGATGATACTTCAGGTTGAAATATTTAACTACTGAGTTAATATTCAATGTCTTGTTCCTAGAAGTTTTCATTTAAAGGACTTTATTTCTGGGACAAGATCTTTAATCCATAACTTAAAACATTTTATTTGTTATAATAAAAACTTTGTATAAAATAAAACACATTTTTCATCCTTAGTAGCAGCATTATTAAAGGGTCTTCATCTTCTTGCATGTTTGCATAGCACCTAGCACAGTATTTTCTTTCAAAACCCAAACAAACCAATGAACTTTGCCAGTTCTCTCTGTTTTCAAGTTTTTCAGCTGACTATGTGCTAAGATTTTTTTCAGGACATGCACTGGATTAAAGGAAAGGTCTGAAATGTCATTATTCATTTGTAAATTGTACTCGTCATTCCATGAGATTTCATCAAGCTCCAGATTACTTACTTGGATGCTATCTGCTCATCTGCAGTGACTGCAAAAAATATGGGAATATGAACTTGAAATGTCTTTTCAGTACAAAGGATAGAAAAATATGTGGCTACCTGCATAAAAATGCAGACCTTCGTTGTTCCATCCTGTATCATCCTGAGTTTTCAAGGTTATTTTATGCAGAGCTAGCACATTCATTCTTAAAACAGGTTTGTTAGGTCAAACCTGATACCTGTAGATATCTTCTGCTCCCTACCTCCCAATTTCAGGATCAAGTGGACACTAATATTTAATTACTCAAACCTTTTTTAGTAGATGCCTTAATTGCTTTTAAAATTAAGATTTTTCACAATGTGCATGTATGTGCCTGTGTGAGCAGAAATATGCTGAAGAGAGGGTTCCTGAATCCTGAAGTCTTGATTACTCAAACCATTTTTAGTAGATGCCTTAATTGCTTTTAAAATTATGATTTTTCACAATGTGCATGTATGTGCCTGTGTGAGCAGAAATATGCTGAAGAGAGGGTTCCTGAATCCTGAAGTCTTGAGTGAGGTGCTTCAGACTGGAAAAGGCGTAGGCATGGATTGTAGGCTCACCCCTGTTTTAATGTTACATGTATTTCCCTCTGAGATAACTTATACTCTCAAAATTGGTATCCTTGTGTGGCTTGTCAGGGATGCCATGTCGGTTTCAAGGATGAGAAAAATCAGCATGAGCCCCTCATCAGAGCTCCAGCCACATTGCATGTCATTAAAAGGGAACTCAAGTCCACACAAAGTATTTAGAGCTAGTAATAGCTCAATAAACACTCTGGCCTATATATGTGTGCATATATGGTATTGATCCCAAAAATCTGATGATCCAAGAGCAGTTTTGAGTACTGTGCCAGCTTCCTACCTACTGGAAAATGTTATAAAGTACTGTATCATTCATTATAGCAAGGAATTCAGCAAAGCATTGACAGTGCAGCATTTCAGTGTCACGAAGGCTGATATCCCACTAAGTAACTACTGACTGTAAAATAATTCATCAGAGCATTTAAATCCAGAGCAAAACCTATACTTGCACACATGATTCTATAAATACTTGCATATTTAGTTTACAATTCACTAACAGTACTTTAAAAATGTGCCAATATGTATGTTTCAAAACCACAGATTCTTATTGTTCATGATGCACAATAACATTTTCGTTACTGACCACTGAACTATGTCTCTGTAGAGACTAAGAGGTACCTCATCTTCATAACTTTCCTTAACACACATTTTAACATTCCTCCAGGCTGCTCTGGGCTGCCTCATCAAGCTTCAGCTTCTTCTCATGAGAGAGAGATGAGGTAAGCAGGGGTCTCCATTTAGGCTTCGAAACAGCCATGTAATGCTATGTGAAATGCTATGCAGCCATGGTATAGGGTGGCATGCTGAGAGCAAACACTCATACATCCATGATCATATCATCAAAGCCTGGCGTGTCCATGATAGGTCAATAGAGAAATTTATCCATGATAAATTGGATAGCTCTATTAGACACCATGGCTAAAGTGCATTGAGATCAAAATGGGGTGTCCATTCAGACACTGTGTATGTTTCACTTAATCAGTGAAAACTCTACAAATTATCTGGATCACTATCAACATTACAGTGGCCATTTATCTCCCTAGGTAAGCACAGGTACTTAAAGTCTGGTGACTGTGGCTGGAATCTACCAGCTTCTGTTTTCTCTCTTATCTTTTTCTCAGTTGTGCTTGTATTTAATTTGTCTTTGCCTGAATGTCCATAACCTAGAAACAAATACCATCAGTATATGCTTTCCTCAGAAAGAAATCAGGGAGATTCAGGAACACTGTGGTTTTCAGATGAAAGATTTTGTGCAACTGGAGAAAAAATATACTGGCAAGCAATTATTTCTAAATTCATATTTGCCAGTAGCTGCTAAAAACACATTGTGTGAAGCAGATTGGACACAAATTAAAACTGTGACAGGCCATCTTTTGATTTTCACATAAGTCTCTGTGCTGTTTTTTCTCTAATTGGAAACTGGCATGCAGTTGAAGTTTCATCTAGCTGCAAGAACCCAAAACCCACCTGAAGATGCCCAACATTGCTTACATAAATTACCAAACACACTGCTGTGGTATTTGAAAAGCCACAAATCTTGTCAATCAAATGAAGTTCTGAAGAGTTTAGTGACTGTCACTTTGGCTTTTCATTGTGTCAAGACAGAAGCATTCCTTCGACACATTTAGAAAGGTTGCCTCACCAATCATCCAGTGTGTCACCAATTACTTTGTTTCCTTGCTCTATTCTCTTAGCCATAGTGGCAGTTAAAAAGCATTTTATCTGGAACTACCCACTGGGACACACAAAGTTGACAAAACCTGCTTTTGTACATAGCACAGGAATAACCTGACTGCAGTATTTAAGCCTTAAATCTAGAGGATGAAGAATTCTGTAGGAATATTAATACACCAGGTTCCATTTGTGAAAATATGCTTTAGTCACTTAAGAGTATAATTCTAGAACACTTTGTCCTTTAGCCATATTCAGTAATGTACCTCAGGATGTGTTTAATTTCAAGATGCATATAGTATTTTTCCCTGACAAAATGAATAGAATATATGAAGTAGATTATACAGAATTCAGAAGTTTTAGAATATGACAGTTGTTCTCCTACCTAGCTGTAAAGTCTGTCTAATTGCTTTCTGCTTGTTTTCAACCCTGGAGTCTGATTACATCCAATGGCACAAATTCAACGTTAAGTCGCACACCACCTGCAAACAAAGCAACACAGAGATTTTTTCATGCACAGTTGTTTTCAAGTATCTGTACAATCTATAAGGGAAGGTCAGGGAAAGGTAGTTATATGACTGATCAAGAAGAAGTCTTGTCAGAGGAAAAGGCTGTGGTCAGCTCTTCCCTCCCATACTGTCATTCCAACATCTTCAGTTCTTCAGTCCTCTCCCTCATTTTCAGTAATGCCATGCCCTTGTTTGATGACTGTAAAGCCTCATGGCACAAAGAAGCCATTACTGTAATAAACTCTGGAGTATATAGCCCTATTTTCTCATTTCCAGTATAACATTCTATGGGTTTAGATGATGATAGAAGAGAACACTCAGTTCACACTTAGATCTAGTCTGAGACAGTTTGCTGCCGTACATGAATAAATAATCACAAATTTGAACTACAATGTTCTAAGCATTATTGTATTTCAGCCTAAGCCTGAGAAGTTACCCGCTCTCACTTCTTCCTCTTCCAAAGGAAAAGAAATTTCAGTATTGATAGTGCAACATATGCACCAATAGTTTGCAATCAATTTCTGAATCGGTTGCCTTTGTCTGGCAGACACCCGAAACATTTAATGCTTTATAGTTTCTTGACTGCTCTATTCAGCTGTGCCCACTGTCTCATGCATTGGCTCATTCATAGTCTGCTGTTTTCAGAATACAAAGGAGATTCAGATTCCACTGTGTTTTCCCTCCTCTTATCCCAAAAGAAGCAAAAAATTTCTCCTGTAGGTCAGTCCTCATTTGTAGGCAGTTGACATGTATCCTCACTAGTAGAAGGTAATTTCCTAAGAAACTTGGGGCATTTTCACCCATATTTTACCATTGTATTTATACACTTAGCCTTATACCTGCAAAAGATCATGAAATGCCTTTTCATTGAGGAGACAGTATTTGTTTTTCTTTCTGTCATAAGAGTTTATCTACCTCTTTTTTACCGTATTGTCTGTAAATTTGGGTAATCTTAAGCCTCCTACTAAACAGAATTTCTGCAGGTGTTAGCCCTGATTTCCTGGGTTGGACTTTTCTGTTAATTAGTGCCCAAAAGAGATCTGAATTTTTTAAAGAGATGCTTAAGAAAGAAAAATTTGAATCTGAATGTGAACCTCCATCTTCCTGAAACATTAAAAGAGCTCAATACCATTTTCAGCTAGCTCATCATTACACAGTGGATATGCTGTATCCACACAAAAATATACACAATTAGAGTATTTTGTAAAAGAACTACATTCACTTAGGCTATTATCTGTCACTCCCACATTTGAGACGCCAAGTTTAGATGTAGAGGACATGGGATAAGCTATTAGCAGCTGTATTTTCAAGTAATCTAACTTCTGGATATCAGGGGCAATAATCCAAATCAAGTAAGTTATTTTTTCTACATAAACAGATAGAGCTATGCCAATTTTGAACTGCAATTTAAAGTTTCATTAATTACCATCACAAGCTCTGGTTATTCACAAATAGTGGGGTTTATATTTCATATTTTTATTATTTTTGTATCTTCAGTCATCTGAGGCTAACAGTGCAATTCTAATTTGTCTTGTGTATTTTTTCACATGTGAATATTTCTAAAGCATCAAGTTTAGTCATCTTTGTTTGAGATTTTAGGTACAACCTATCGAGTACCTTTGAATAAAAATGACAGTGAATAAGACATCCTATTTCAGAGTTGTTTTAAAGACTAGGTAAGCAGCAAATAAGCCAACTAAAATTACATCTTGTTTAAGCATATCTGCACTAACATACTATAAGCTGTCCAAAGTTAATCAAGTATTTTCATTTACAACATCATACTCTGGTGTTTTCTCAGTCCCACTTTTATTCAGAACTCCAGCCTGGGATCTCTTCCAGATTTACATTTGTGTTGTAAGGGATACAGCTGTAACTAAAAGAATAACATTGGCAACTGAAGTCTGCCGACACACATTTTGTAATTGTTACTAATGGTTTATTGCCTGTTTTCACTATCAGTTGCAGCCAGTTTCTATAAAAGTATGATTTTTTTGTGTATGGACACTAAATTTTCTAACGCTTGTCCTTTAGTTAAGTCTTTGCTGTTATATGCTAGAGGTTCCATATGAATGCCAGGCCTCTGTAAAAATACTGTCTTGAGGCTTTTTGTTAAAGGTTTTGCGAGTTTGTTATGGTAAAATCTAAAAACCTGAGCCTTTCATTATCAACTGTGTAGAAATTTTTCAAATCCTTTCCTGGCATGCCATGTCCATTGTGCACTTTTAGTCACTACAGCCTTCATGTTAGTAACCCTAGTAGTCACATCTGCAATAGAAATCTCTGAACAAAACATATCATCCCCATAAACTTCTGTATATTTTTTGTGTAGGTGGAAAGATAGTGACAACCGACAATATAATGTTGGATGCCATCTCTACCTTGTTTCCTTGAACTTGTTTAAGTGGACTATTTCTTTATTTTTCAGGTTACTATTTACTGAGGGAACCATCAGATCTCTTTAAAGCTTTGTGGATTTTCTGGTTCTTCCTTTCCTTTCCCCATGAGAATACCATCTATGTAAATCAATATTATAAAATATCTTTTTTACCTTTTTGTGAAATACAAGAGGTATATAGCATAACTGAAAAAACAGTCATGGTAAAAGCAGTAATAGCTTCCAAATGGTGTGTTAAAATGTGCAGATGTAAACTTTTTTTTTTCCTGGAGAGATATGCTGGAACTCAGAAAAAGCAACTAATGTAGGAAAAATATCTTGCAGCTAAAAATAATCTTTCTTCATACATATGGGAAAGTATTGCTGATTTACACATTTCACTTCTTAGAATGTAGGCAAAGGGTTCTATATTTCTTTTCTAAAATTTATAAAGTACTAATTTATATTGCAGCCTCTTCAAATGCCTCCATTTTATCTAGTGCATTTGAGAGATTCAGGGATATTAATAGGTATAGGTATAATGGAACAGGGAGAGTCTAACACTGTATTTTAACAACTTTTCAGTACCATCAGTTTCTCATTAAAACCACAATCCTCTATCATCTTCTGGTTTCTGCTCCTCTCCAGTATATTCTTTCACAAAGAAACCTAGTATCTGAACTGAAGTGACAATTCTTATTTCCCACAGGTATTACAGAAGTCAACTTTTCAATATTTTGTTTTAATTTTGCATTTGTAGATGACTAACCTCACTGTCTAATGTAAGTTTTACCTGCCTGCATTTAACAACACTAAGTTTTCTTTGCAAATCCTTCCAACAGCTTCAGAGATCATGTTATCTTGCGCACAAATCTATGAGTAATAGGGAATCTGAATTTAAAAGTCAAACTTCTTCACAGATACCAAAGATACTTTCTTTTTGCTGAGACCTTTCTTTTCCCTGTAAATGCCAAATTAACAAAAGCATCCGAGGGTGGGTACATGAGGGTCAGGAGGGTGTGTGTTGAGAGTGACATCAACTGAGACAATAAAAGGGCTTCTAAGTTACTTAGAAGCTCTATTTTAAAGTTACATTTAAGGGGTCCACTAAACCAATTCAGTAGTCTTTAAATATACTTGACATCAAGAGACAGTCATCTGCCGACATACCCAAACCAGAAATCTGTTTAAGACACGATCTGGTAAGTATATTCTATTTTACTTCCAAGTGCTCTAGAAGACTTATTTAGAAAATTCTACCATTGATTATTTATTAATTTTTATATTAGCTTTTTTTCAGACAGTATTTAAAAAAAAGTTAATATTAGTGAGATCAAACTGGTTTATTATCTGAATCAAATTTGTGAAATGAAAAAATCTGAGACAGTGAGTTAGAAATATCTTGAATCTAAGTCCTGAATTTTTAATATTGGGTTAGATGGACTGCTAGGACCACATTCATACTATCATGTAAGATACCATGTAATAAATGCTTTTCTGACCTAGAGTAAAGCTGCAGAAAATAATTGCAAAAATGACATGGTGGAGTTCTATATTTATATTTCTTATATATTTACATTTCTTAAGTTTCAGTTACTCTGTATCAAATGTCTTCAGTTATAACAAAAAGATGCCTTTTCAGGCTGCCAATAGTGAAAACCCAAGCTGGAAACTGATATTTGGACGGTGTCATTACTGCCTGTTGTAGTATCATCAATAATAAATATTTTTTAAATATATCAAAGTGGCAGTTTTGCTGATGATGCACAAAGCAGAGTGGAATTCATACTGGCAATGCAGGTTTATCACTGAAAAGATGAGGGGCTCAGTTCTGATTTCTTTTATGCAATTAAAGGGGAATGACATAACTGAGTAGAGTTATGCCTCTATGCAAAATTGCCAAGGAAAGTGTCAACCTCTTCATTTACATATATTCTTCATATACAAAAGAAGTAGATAAAAGAACAAAACTGTCAGCTTCCATAGCTATATAAAAGTATTTCAACATACTTGGAGCATATAAAGTAGATGATGATGACAATAATAATAACGATAATAATAATGATGGAAGAACATGGTGCTTTTCTCCCAATTATCCAACAGATGGGCACCTATACAGTGATGATGATGCAGGGCAACTAAGGCTGACAAAAGTCTGTAGACTTGCCTGTGAAGTAACATTAAGTTGCTCATAAAATTAGTATTAGAACTAAATCCTTCATTTGCATTCCTTGCTCTAACCCATTTCACAAACTCAAAATTTTTCAAAATCACTTTTCTGATGTCTGTCTTCAACTTTTTTCTAAACTAATTTTCTTTGGAATTAACAGAAATTACTTGAAATACAGATTTATGCTGGTATTCATTTCTATCTTTATAGACAAAATGACCTCTATAAAAAATCTGGCCAGGACTGCAATCATTTTATATGCCATATGCTTTTTTACAAACTCTGATGGAAGACCGATGATGTAAGTACATTTTTATACACTTCCAAAGTTTGGAGGATGACTTTAGCTGTTCTTGAGAATATGACTGGTTTGTCTGTACCTAAGTTATGTGTATAAGAGTTTTTCTGACTCTGCTTTTGAAGACTTTGGCCAAGCTGGCCAAATTCTGTCCTCTAGATACAGCTGTAGAGATCTCAAATACTCTGTGTTCTTACACATTTTTGGAAAATAGGCAGCTGAGTAGAGGATGAAAAATCAGGTAAGTGTTCTCTTAGGAATATCATTGGGTAAACTGCATCTCTTATTAGACGCTTAGCGGGGGGTCTACACAGGATAACATCTTTTTTACCATGCGAGAATCTAGCTGGAACTCAGATAACATCAATCAGCACTGAGACACAAATCCACAGGAAATCATGCTTCCTTGGCTCTAGTGTTCACGGAAAACTACCACTGCATAAATACTATAGTTCTATTAATAAATTTCCTATTATCATATAAGCCCCAAGTTCATCTACAAAAGCCAAAATAAATGATGAATATATAGTCAAACAATACAGTTATAAAACTGGACTACCCATCTTTCATGCCTTCTCACTAACATATCCATTATTAATAAAAATCACCATCCAACCTCCATCTCTTCTCCGGATGTCATTCTATCCCTTACAAATTATAAAGTTATGTTCTGCAGCTCTGTATTGTGATACCTCACGAAAGTTCCCAAATCTGGGTTTCTGAGTGAAGATCTAGAATTCAAGAAGGGCCATTATTTGTCTCTTTCTTTGCTTTTCTTTCATGCAGGAAAAGATCAGTGAGTGAGATGCAATTAATGCATAATCTTGGAGAGCATCGACACACGGTGGAGAGACAGGACTGGCTTCAGATGAAACTGCAGGATGTGCACAGCGCCCTTGAGGATGCTAGGACCCAGAGGCCTCGAAACAAGGATGATATTGTCCTGGGTGAGATAAGAAGTCGGAGGTTGCTCCCTGAGCATTTGCAGGCAGCAATGCAGAAGAAGTCCATCGATCTGGGCAAAGCTTACATGGATGTACTCTTTAAAACAAAGCCATAGTGAAAAAAACAGAGCATTGTGTCTGTCCAAGTAAGCATGTGTCTGTATATCATTGATCAAGTAGGACATTTTATTATTATTTATTCAAACTGCAATAAGGATTAAAGGCTGCACACAAGATTGCAAGATTGTAGTCCTATTGAGTTAGACACTTCACAACCAAATAATAAATGATAAAATGCATTTACAGTCCACCTGTGGCCATTGCTGCTAATTTCTGCTGATTAACTTTTAAACAGCTAAAGTACTTAGAAATTTCCAGCATAAAAAAAAAAAAACCAAAACAGTAAGAAAGTTGAAAAATCATTTAAGACCAGTTCTACTACTTTTACATAGACAGCAGTTGTAGTAATCACTAGTTCTGCTTGCACTGTTAACCAAAAATGACTAAATGCAGTAGAACTTGTCTCCAGAGTAAGGCACCATTTTGCCTAGGGCTAAATTTTGTTCAACTTTGTACTAATGAAAATATGTAAACTTAAATCCACATTTATTTTCAGAAGAAGGCCTAAAATCAGATGAACATTAATTACATAGCAAAAGCTGCATGATATTAATTTAGGATTAGAAAGTGCAATCAAAAAATTAAAGGAAAAAAAAAAGACAAAAAATTAAAGGCAAAGCTTAATCTTAAAGTACAATAGGATAAAATAAAAAAACCCACAACCGTATGAAATAGAAAAATGAAATTTTGCAAAATACTGAAATGAAGGGAAGATTTAATTACCTTCCCCTCCTCCAATAGATGATAACCTATAATCAACTGCAGAAAGCTTGGGAGCAGAGATGGTAGCACTTATCAAAACAGGGCCCTAACTATAACACTGGGAAATGTCTATACAAGACAATTATAACTGAAACAAAAATCTTGCAATATGTATTTTTTGTCCCTCATTTTCTCTGTAAACTGTCTATCTCTGAATTTCTGTATGTTGTGTTAGGCCTCATGTGTAAGTATTTTTTATTTGTGAGAGCAGTGGCTCTCATAAATAAAATTACTCTTTTTCACATGCACTTTTTTGTAGAATTGGGATCTCACTTTCAGATCCTCAAAATAAGAACATGCAGAAATCAACCTGGGAGAGGAACCATTAGCTGTAATACATTTAAAGTCTAAGCAGGACTCAAAAAAAATCAGACATAATATGATGGGGAAAAAAAAGAATTATGATAATAATTTTAAAAAGCAGCAAATTAAAATTATTATGAATGGTATATGCACATATGTGCTTAAAACCCTCAATCATTTCTGACTAATAAGAAAGTTTTCTCAGTAGGAATAATGGTGGTTGCCCTCAAATTTGCCATTATTTGAGCTCAAATCTAGATGAATTGCTGCTCTAAGCCGAAGTGTCTCTATGTATGTTCCCGTATCACTTCTTATTTGTTTGTTTGATGTCTAGCTTACTTTGGGGAACCTAGCAAAAAACTTATAAATCATTGCAAATATAAACTCAATCTGCTGAAGGCTAGAAAGGTACTTGTAACTAGTGAACTGTAGTTCATGATCTTGGCTATACTTTCAGTAATGTAAAGGCTCTGATGCTGCAAGCAGGTGGTATGTCTGTGCACATCGGTGCACCCCACACACAGGCAGGGGTTCCATGCCACTTGCCTATTTGTAGAATCAAGGCCTTAAAGTGCACTTTCTATTTATTCTTTTAACAGACCTCTGTGCTAATTTAAATAAAATTGCATTTTTTAACTATGTCTCACTTATGTATTACTAAATAAAGTGGACCAAAAGCTCTTGGACATTCTTTTAAAGCATAACAACTGGCTGACCTGTACAATTTAGCATTTGGGGCAAGATTTTTAAGTATTACATCAATATAAATACAAAAATCATGAAAGCAATTTTTCCTTTGGTATTTCCTGTGCACAAAATTATATTGATTGTTAAACAAAAGGTGTTTACCTAGGACAAAGCTATTTATGTACCCTTACAATAATGACACATGCAGAAACTATACAATCTTCAAATGCCAAATTCAGAAACTGTTTCATTTTGATCTAAACAAATAATATTATTTTCTAAACAACTTGTTCTTCCTAAACTTCAGTTACCCAGTAGATGAAAGATGCTTACACAAATATTTAATCTTTCTGTACATTTCAAAAAATACTTGTTGCTTATAAAGGGCTTCAGGTTTGGAGAGGTGATGCACCACTGACCATTATTTAGCTAGAAACATGGCCACAGCCAAACTATGCTTAGCATTGTCTCGTTTATGGCTGAAGTCATGTTTGCTTTGCCCACATACAGTATGACTCTTCAGAAAGGCTAAAACCAGCACAGTGGCAGGTGAATTAGTGCTAGCTAATGCCCATTAGAAAAAATAACTAATTTGAATTCTAATACTTAGTAATGGCAATTATCTAGAAAACAGACTTGTTATGGCTTTTCAGCTCAAACTTCTGATCAGTGTAGCAGCAGTCAAAAGAGAAAAATATTCAGAGTGGGGCAGAGAATGTTACAAAAAATATTTTAATACCATGATACATTGCAAAGATTCATCTTCACCTGGAATAATGTGTAATTTTCGTCATCTTGCTTTCATACATGAAGAGGACTAGGAAAATGATGGTGAAAAATAATAGGGCCACTGAAACACCTACATATGATAATAAATGGTGACAACAGCAGTCAGAAAAGAAATAAATAAAAAGAGGCATGATAAAGATATGACGAATTTACAGTACAGAGAGATAAATGGTATTGCCCATCTATCTTTCTAAGAAAAAAAAAAAAAGAGAAGTGGAAAATTGAGCTTGCACATGGATGAATGTGGAGTTTTTAGCTAGTATGAGCCAAAATCTCATCTCCAGCCAATGGTCACTGAAGGAGACAGTGGCATGACTCTTGGGGATGCTTGTGTTGTTTTCCCACGCATGCACTGGAACGTGCCGTAAGTCTATGCCAGGGTGTGTACTTGCATATAAACAATGTAAATACTAAGTGAGCCCGCACTTCACAACACTTAGATATGCACGCGACTGCCAGATTCATGTGACTTCCTATGTCCCCTGTTATAGTGAGATTCAGTTAGAAAAGTATTAGGTCCACATCTCTTCACATCCACAGGATCAGCCTTCCAAAGATAGGGTCTTTGGAAGTCTTCCTCTTGAAGGCCTTTGTCCTCCCTGAGGAACGTGGTTTCTATGCACATACTTCCTTTCAAGGCAGAAAACCTTGCTTTATGATCTGACGTGGGCTTTTTGCCAAGACCTGTGTCCTCGAAGACTTAACCTGTGCAGATGGGTATCTACTGTACACACCTGGTTTTTATAAAATTTTTAGTGAAATGAAATATAATTGTATCTTTCACTCATGACTCATTGAAACAAAAAGCACTAATATCAATATCCACCCTTATGGGAAGTAAAACAGTCGCATGTGAAAGAAACCCAAATCCATAAAAAATTAACAAAGCCAAAATCACAAGGACTCTAATAAAAACTAGATAAATTGTAAGTAAAACCTACTGCTGGTGATTTAGCTGCTAGTGATTTGGCTTTCTTAGCTGCTTCTCAGTTTTTCTGCTGTAAATAATACTGCTATTTAATATTGCTCAGCTCACTGTTAAACGGCAGGTAACATCTGACTCCTCCCCTAGTTAGCACATTCTAACAGCTTTTGTGCAAGTTGCTTGGCCGTCACTGTTCTACGGGTGGATTTCTAGAACTGTGTAGTTTATCTCTGTGGCTATTGTTAAAGGATGGAAAAGACAATTAATTTAACAGATTCATGTTTTGCTGTATATTGTAGCAAAGCTTGTGTCTTTTATGGGGCACTTTGGTATAGCAAAGGCAAAAATCTTTGCTCTCTTGCCCCTCTTTCCCTCCTCTCCTTACTGTACATAAGGTGTATAACTTGTCTAGTATTTCCTGCCTGAAGCAGTCAGATCTGCTAATGCATCAGGCAAGTACAGATGTGTACATTCACTTAATCTGCAGTTTAATGCTTAGGTGCCCCTGAAAGGGTAAGGTGCTCTGTAAGATATAGAAGAAGCACACAAGAGGCATTTGCTGTCTCTGAAACCTGACAGTAAATTTGTCGGTTTCCTGCACCAGAGGTTAAATCATAACCCCTGCTCAAGGTGAATACACTCACCAGCAGGATATCAATTCATGTTGCCTCTTACCTGCATGTTTTCCCTGGGAAGTTTGGCCCAAGAGTGGCTTAGAAATGACATTTTATGAGACTCTGAGAAGACCCCATAGATCTTCACAGTGGGGCTGCCCCAAAATATCCACTGTGCAACCCGACTGGCTCCCCAGAGTGCACAAGGGAGAACAGATAAACATTCAAAGGTTTGGGCAGATCTTTGCTCCTTCTATTCCTCCTCCCAAACTGTCTGCCAATTCAAATTTGCTTCCATATACTTATTGTCCAGAGTCCTACAGTCCTTTCACCTGATACAGAAGTCAAGCTCTGCCTGTATTTAATAATGATGCTATAGAGAATATCTTAGAAAAAAAGAGACAAATGTTGTCTTTAGATATGAACACAGTTGGGTCTTGGTATTGGTTTATTCTGCCTCTGCGAGGAGTGCAAAGGGCTTAGTGTCACCTCAACAACTGTGACACTTCAGTACACTGAAGTTGCTTACAGTGTGGGACATGATAATTCTGCTAGGGTATTATGGAATGAAAGTCACATCTGCTAATTGTATTTTTAGATAGGCTGCAAGGTTACACAGACTCTATGTAACCTATAGGGCTGGACAGGCCTAAAAATTATAGTTGTAATGTAAGTCAGGAACGGGTTTTAGGATGAAGGCTGAGACAAAAGAGATGTCAGCTCGTCTAGCTGAACTGCATTATAGCCTCCTTTGGTTTTATTTTTTTCTGTGCCAGGCAGGGACAGACAGACGATGGTGCCAGAGTACCACGGGGTTGGAGTGAGGTCCGGGTGCTCGGTACGTGCCGCCGTGCGGAACCAGTAACGGTGGCTCCTCACGACACCCGTGTGCAGGCACCAACGAGCCCCGGCACAACGGCAGCCGCCCAGTTACCGCCCCCCCGTGCATCGCTGCAGGGGAAAGTGTGGCTCACCCGCCTCATCTCTCCTCACCGTCTTCCCGCGGCCGCAGGCGGGAGACGAGGAGCGGCTCTTCCCGCCGGCGGGCGGCGCTCGCTCTCCGGCACCGCCTCACCGCCACCGCCTCACCGGCCCGCGGGCCGGCGGCCTCCACATTCGGCGGTGCCCCGCTTGTTCGGCTGCACACCCTGCTGCGGCGCCCTGGCGGAATCGCGGTACGGGTCCCGGAGAGGCAGCGGCCCCTCGGGCAGCCCCGGGCTCGGCCCGCCGCCGCCCCACAGACACCGCAGCGCCCGCCGCCTCACAGCGCCGGCCCGCCCCTAGCAACGGCGTCGCCTCGCCCCGCCCCATGCTCCTCAAGTCTCGTGAGACCTGGGCGCCACCGCCTACTTCTCCTCTGCGCGCCGGACAGCTCTCGCGAGACCTGGAGGCGGCGGCGGCGGCTGCCGGGCCTGGGCGCAGCGGCCGGTGGCGGCGGGAGGCGGTGGCTCGGCCGGGCGGTGAGTGGCGGGCGGAGGCGGCGCGGCGGGGGCTGCGCGGGGGGGGGGGGGGGGGCTGCGCGGCACAGCGCTGGGCGGGAGCTGTGTGCCGGCGCCGCCGGGCCGCTTCCCCCGCGCCCGGGGCCGTTGGTGCTGTGGCGGAGGGGGCGGGCGACGTGCCCCTCCGGCCCGGCGCTGGGCCCCCTCGGGGCTGGCGGGAGGCCCGCCCGTCCGTGGCTCTGCCGGCCCCGGCCCGTGAGGGAGAGGCGCGGTGCTGTAGCCGCCCGCAGGCGGCTCGGAGTGCCCCGGCCGGCCGCCCGAGCGTGGCACCTGCCCGCCGGCCTGCCCCGGCTTTCCCCGGCCCTGTGCTGGAGCCTCTGCGCTTTCAGGGCATGGCAGGGGCGCCTTCGGCCGGGGGCTGTGCCGCGGTACCGCTGGGACGTGCGGTGTCACGAGCAGGCTGAACACTGCTTAATTTACCAGTCTTAATCGTATAATGTTTGTTGGTAAAACCTGCAGTTGCTGCCTGGGCAGTACAGACGCACTGTTACTGCTGAGGGCTGCTTGGCAGCGATCGTCTGATTCCTGAGCATCCTTATTTTACATAATCCTTAAGGATCGATTTGCCTACTCAAGCTGTCTTCGTAATGAGTTCGATGTCTTTTAAAACTTTTTTCCACGTAACTGTCTTTTATTTGCAGAAAATACCAGTTGCTTGTATGACAGATCTGTCATAGCACAATTATTTGTTGCAGTTGCTTATCATTACCTTTTTTTTTTTCTTTAAATTCACTTTTGTTTCTAGCTATTGCTTCTGCATCTCTTTCCTTCTTATCTCTGATCCCATCGAATGTGTCACTTCAGAACTCCTCTCTTTCAGGATTTGGATCCAGCTCCATCATAAGACCTTTTCCAGGTTTGTGTCTGTGGGTTGTCTGGCTTCTTTGCCCAAAGAAGTGGTTGAACATTGTATCTTTTTGTTCTTTACTCATGGCTGCCTCTTACGAATTCGAGTACATGATTAATACCTGGCTCCTTGGTAGCCTTTTGACTGTCATCTCTGTTCTCCTTTTTGTTTGCCTTTTTCCTTCATGAATCATGTGTAATGATTCATTTAAAGAGTACTTATTTCTGTTGTTGCTTCAGCTTTGGTGATCCTTTTCCTGGAAGACCCTCTCTTTCTCTCTGCAATTGCTATTGAATTAGATGATCCAGAAACATGAATTATCAACTTCACATTAATCACAGTTCGTGACTTGATAGCTCACACTTATTTTCTTTTATCTGAACTGAAAAAAAAATTGTCACTGCATCATCTTGTGTAGGTTACCTTGAATTCCTATAGCTTGAAAACAAGTACAGTCAAAAGGAACTGGCTGATTTTTCTTTTTTCTTTCGGTTTTTTTTTTTTAACCATTTCTCTGTAGTTAAGGCAGATTGTTCCATTGTATTTGTTTTGTAGGTCTGTCAGTGTGGATTTGTCTTTGACTAGGTCTCTTTCTTGCAAAGCATCAGAGATAATTTTTTTCTGTTAAGATGCACAAATCTTCTGCCAAAAGCCTTTGCGTATTATCTCTTGATTTGTACTGTTTCTGTCTCAAAAACTCATAGTCTACTACATGCTGCCTGTGATCATCATTGCCGTCTACTGATGTTGCTGTTTAAGACTGTTCTTACAGGTTTTTTCAGCACATGTTTGTATTTATGCTTTTGCCCAGTGTGTTAATGCCAGGGAAACTGGGGGTTGAGGAAGACAAGTTAAAGCAGCTCTCGTATTGCACATTAAATTCGTTCTTGAATCCCAGTTTTCCTTTTAGGTGCAATTGCATTTGAAAATGGTGAACAGCTGATGTGTGGATGACACTGCTTATTAAATTAGTCACAAGTATAGTCACCACTGGTTTTTCTGTCACTTTGTTATAAACTGTATGCTTTCGTAGGTTGTATGCTTGAGGCTGGGGCTGTTTTGTCCTGTGTGCATATGCAAAAACCAAACCCTCATATGCTAATTTCTTTCAGCACAGCTTTCCTTTAGCACTGTTGCTTAAATCTTGGCCTGGTTGTTGTTTATCAATAAAAGTACATATCTCTTTAAAACACATATGGAATCAAAAGCTAATTTAGAATTCATTTAAGATATGAAAAATCATTTGGGATTTTCTTGTTCATTTGAGATGTATTGTCACTGCTGGGTACCACCATGGGTGTAGACCTTCCTTGTTTCAAGAAATGTAACTGATAAATTGTTTCATGCTATTAATTTTGTTACTGATGCCGAGTGTTACCAAGCCCTCTGTCTTGTCTGCCTTCTGTTTTTGTATTGGTGGGCCACAGGTGATAGGGCTAGTAGTTGTGGCAAGAAGTTAGGGTTTGTGCCTTTTTCCTGCAGTGATAAGCACAATTTTGCTTTTGTGTGGGAGAAGTTGCTAAATCCACTGCGCTTTTTACAGGTTTACCTAGGTTGTGTTTACACAATGAATCTTAATACAGAGGAGGCATTGGGAATCATCTGCCTCTTGCTTTTTAGGCTTCCGATATCAGATAGGTGTTTTATAGTCGAGTTCCTTTTAAGAATTACAAAGTTAAAGCTGACAAGATAGTCACAGGCTGTCTGTTGCTCATGGTGCTGTAGAAATAGGAATATCATCAGCATCCCATGACTGCTCAATTATTATTTTTTTTCCTTCTTATTTATCAAGAGACATTTCAATCCTGACCTGCTATGTTAATCTTGAAACTATTGCGGAGGATGTCTCTTAGCTATGCTTTGATCAGTGTTGGTTTGATAACATTTTGGTGATGATAATTTATAAAATCTACTTTATATGGCTGATGTCTGCACTAGTTTGCAAGAAACTCACTTGGCAGGTATGGATCTCCATTATATATGGTGTCTGCATTATAAGCATGTGTGCTTTGAACTGTATTTCTTAATTAGGATATAATGTCACTGTGCTTGCATTCCCTGTAAATCTTACTTGTAAGTTAGTTTTTGTTATTGCTGCTCTTGTGCTTTGATGACTAGAACCAGCAAACAGCAGACTGTCACCCCTTACAGGAAGTCTACATAATCTGAATCTTGGGAGTTTCAGTGTCACAACTGATGCCAGGTTTTGTCCTAGCTGGTTACATGTCTACTGGATCTTCCAGATCATCCTGGTTCACCCTTATGGTGTATTTCATTGATGGAGCAGGTTAGAGCAGATGAGCTTCTGAAACCTGTCCTACTTTAGGAAATGCTTCTGACCAAGGTGTAAAGCTGAGTAGCTGCCTGAAGTATTACATGTTAGTTATCTGAATGTTGTCCTCTATACTGACAGCTGGGGCAATCAGTTCTTTGTTCCATCTGATGAGCTGGCATCCGGAAGATGACATCCTGGGTCTCTGTCTCAAAACTTCAGGCCATTTTAATAGTGTTCTTCAGTAAGACCCCAAAGCTTTGCTGCCTTACAAGTTTTCTCAATAAATGTAGTGTGGCTAGCTGTCTTGAAATGTACTGATAATTAGTTGAGATTAGCTTTACTTCTTTCCTGAAAGACTTCCAAAGCACACTTTCCCCCCGCTCACTTGCAGTACCTTGAAGAGTGAAAGTCCTGCATCTCACAAAAATGTATGTCCACTTCTTTCCAGCGTCTGATATTGCCTAAATCTTGCTTAATCTGCTGTGCATCTTTGGTGCATTTTATTTTGTCATGGCACAAAACTGAATATGCTTTAAGTGTTATTAATATAATAATATATTCTACAGCTATCACAAGTTAGTGTATGATACATCCTTTCATGAGCTCTTCAAGTAGTGGTGTAAACACATTAATTACTGTATTTTGCAATGCCTAGGGTGGCTCTACCGCATCAACTATTAGCTTCCACAAACCCACTGGGTGTCTGTCTTTACAATTCTTTTGTGTTCCAGTAGTCTACAACTTTGAGAAATGAGTGAGGATTCTGGCTTCAAGTTGATGTTAGCAAATTGAAGTGTTCTAGCTGTCTGTGTTGACAGCTTTGAAAGTTAGTCTACTTCCTGATTTACCTATTTTACACAGTTATTCTGTGTAATAATTCTCCAGAGTATTAGCTTTCTGCAGATGGGTAAGAAATCATTCTTTAAGCCTAGAGAATTGCTTATTAGCTAATCAGAATGGCAATCAGTTTGGCCAATATGATAGTGTTTTGTGATCTACAAAGGATATTTGGATTTGATTATTTTTTTTTTAATTTTATTTCATGTACTCCCAGTGCCTTTTTGCCTTTACAAACATTTCAGATCAGTTCCTTGATTTCATGGGAGGCATTGAATAGTACTTGTGGCGATGTACTCTTGCTGTTTTTTTGTTTTGCATGCAAGACCAGAATGTTTAGCAAAAAATATTTTCTTTGTGGCCCACAATGTGAATTGAAAAAAACCAACCCAAAACTAACAAAAAACCCCCAAAACCAAACATTTGAACCACAGTTGAAACATTCTTTTCTGTTGCAGGAAAAAGTGGATTTGTTGGTGTTCAAAAATTTATCAGGGGGACTAGTTAGTTAGTTTACAGAATTTATATGGCATTTGTTAATTGAAAAATTTCTATTTTCAATAGAGAAAAGCATAAAAAAAGTTTCCTTATTTATTGTCTTACAGGTTTGTTAAAACTTGAAATAAAAACTGATAAATGCGTTTGCTTATAATCCACACAAATGCTATCAACAATGGTCAAGAAAAAAACCCAGCTGTGTTACAGCAAATTGTTTCTGATAGAAGTGTTATTTGTTAAGATCCTGCTGAGTGAAGGATGGAGGGAAGACTGTTTCTTGTTTACAAGCTCATAGTGTGACATGCTTTAACTGTATTAGAAATTCCACAAAGATGTGACTTTGGATGATTTCAGATTGTTTATCTTTTAACTGTGTTCTAGTTCCAAGTTGTGTGCCAGTCAGGTACTTGATCGGTGACGCTGCTGGGGTTCCTCATATGCTTTAAGTTGGGAAAAGGGAACACTGTTGTTCGCGAGGAGCAGTCCCATTTGTTTCTGTTCTTCTGTGTCCTTTGGCTTAAGCGTGTAGCTGTATAGCAAAGCAGATTGAGGAACTGATCCTACTTAAAACCATCTTTTTCCTTGTGAACCTATATCCTCCTGTTGAATCTATTGCTTTCATTAAATGAAAGATGGGGAGGAGGCAGAAAAAGTGAGAGAATTTAAGAAAGTGATTTGAAGTTTTCCTTTCAGCTGCAGTTCTCATGAAAACAGCTGCTTTTACATGTCTTTTCAGTGTGAAATTCAAATATTGACATCTTGCTTCAGTGAAATTAGTAAGAACTAGCTGCTGGATGACAACTGGTTTCTGATAAGGCACCTGCTTTGGTCCATACCTGAGAGGATGAGGTGTTTATAAGTCTATTAGCTGGCTTTAAAGAGAAGAGAGAAAAACGAAAACTTGAAAAGAAACGGGTGGTGCTAAATGAGCCCATCACTGTGGTGCTTGTCGGAGCAGGGCCCTGTGCTCCTGTGGCAATTGGTAGCAGGGAGTGATTCCAGAATGGGAGTTATGGTGTTCTGCTAGGATAATGCTGGTCTTCACTTCTTTACTGTTAGTGTGAGTAGGAAGACTCACTGTATACCTTGCTCCAGTGACTGGATCTAGCGAACACAAATTGTTTCAATTCAGGATACAAGGTGCCTTTATTTTTGTATTGCTTATGTATGAAAATGTTAACGTCATGTTGCACCTAAGTTCTGAATGACAGCTGGTCAAGTAACTTGTGACTGGATTTATAAACCAGCCTTCCTTCCCCCTTCCTACTTAATAATACTTTTTCCATTCTGAAATAGGTTGTAGGTTTCTCCATGTTAAGGATCTAAACACACCTGATAAATGTGTGTAAATCCTATAACCTTCTGTGTTTGTGTAGTATTGTCACGCGTTGACTGTGTTTTGATAACCTGAATTTCCAGGTAATACACAATGAAATGCTTATCAGAGCTTTTTGCCTTTTTTTTTTTTTAATGAGAAAGTTGAGTATTTTCTATAATTGTAAATAAAACGTTTTTTCCTTTCCAGACTCTATATGGACACCTGACCATATATGAGTCTTCCAATCCAAGTGTTTTTAATTATAGAAGCTGTAATGGCGGGGGGGGACGACCATAACCCTGTGGTGGAGATTGTATACTTGGTATAAAATCTGTTTTCTTTGTTAGAACTGAACATGAAGGAAAAAGTCATATACAACTGACATTTTTAAGAAGCTTGTTCTCTACTGTTCTCTTGCAATAAAAATTTGAGTTCGGATTTAGCTAAAAGAATCAAAGTTGTCAGAAGGGCTCTTTTCTTTTCCACGATTAGAGGGACTTTTTATTTGAGAAGCTACCTTATTTCAAAGAAGTCGCAATTCCTTTGGGACTCACTTCAAAAAAAAAAAAAAAATAATCAGTTTCATTGATTGCAATAGAAATGCAATAAAGGGGTGTGGGCTGGACATACAATGTTTCTGAAATATTTAGCTTAAAACTTCAGAGAAACATAGTAGGCTTATCTGTCTGTAATTTTAATTTTTTTTTACAGATGCTGTACAATCATCAGCTCTTCACTTGTGGCTACTTTATCATTTTTGTAATCAGATCATTCGGAACTATATAACTCAAGTCTTGACACAAGTGTCACTTATAGGTATGACTTGAACACCAGTCATTGAAGATTGGCTGTCTTCATTGACAGTCACAAAGTTATTTTATCTATGAGTGAATTCTGGTGAGTTGAGCATAATACTGGAGCCCAGTCAAGGAAGGGTAGGCTTATAATGTCTGGTTTTCTATTAAATTTTTGTGACTTTTCTGCAAGAGTCAGTGAAACTGGACTACATTGAGTGTTTCTAAGGATTGCTATTTGTTAATCTTATTCCTGTTTTCCTCTTGGGCAGCCATTCAAATTATAAAACTTGGTCTCTCTTCTACAGTTGGGATCATTCTTTGCATTAACCACACATTTGAAAGAAAATTATGATGTGTTTGCCTTGTGTTTTATGACCAGTGACTTCTCTGTTTGGACACAGTGAAATTAATTGTGGCAAAATTGAAGTTGTCTGCCAACACTTACAGAACTGTATTTCTTATAACAAAATCTTCAGTGCAAGTATCAGCAAAACATATAGAATGTTATTGTCATGCAATTTAGAAGTTGTGCTTCTGTATATCTTTCTTTCTGCAACCTTTATTTAAAAAAACAAAGCCTAACAACACAGAATTCTGCATGTCTATAATTTTTTTTGTGTGTGGCATTTAAAGGTAAACACTACTCTCTTAATGTAGGTTGTGAGTGCTGCATGTATGCTTTTCAGAGCAGTAGTGTGAGGAAGCTGGCAGTGGAATGGCAGGACGGCCTCATCCTTATGATAGTAACTCCAGTGATCCAGAGAATTGGGATCGGAAATTGCATAATAGACCTCGTAAACTTTGTAAACATTCAAGGTAGGTGCTATGTACCATCTATTGCATCTCAAAAACCATAACAAAAGTCCATTCTAAAGGCTACTGTATCTGGTTGTGGCAAGTCCTGTCTTCTTCTTGAAAGAGACACTACATCCTTTAAAATATATTTTCTAACCTAACTGATGTGTCAGCTTCCCTAATCCATGCTTAGATTTGTTTTGCTGTGGGTGGGATTTAGTCTTTTTAAAAAAAACCTAAATGCTTTGCGTGTATATCGAGACACCAGTTGAGTGACTAAATATATGAGTTTTCTTGGGGTGCTTGCTGGGAGTTACTTCTCTTCATCATTTTTTAGTTGTTGGTACTCTGTGAAGTAGCATACTTAAAATATGTGCAACTTGTTCATGGCGATAACTGATAGTTTAGTTGCTTGCATGCAAGTGTCGCGCTCTAGTACTTTCTTTGTAAAGCTGTATGTCAGATCTTGCTGTTGCCTGCATCCCTCACTGTAAGAATGTTTTTAAAATGCTTCTTGATTTGAAGACATAATGAAGTTAATTAATGTCTTCCCAGCATATAGTGCTCAAAAATGAACTAAGCAAAGCAGTTAGTCACCTAACAAATGTATGTGAAAAAGCATGTTGCTGGAAATATATATAAGCATCCAGATAAATGTGTATCTTCCAAGTACATTGCCCTTTTAGAAGTACTAAATATAACTAAAACATCTCTGATAGCTAGCTAAAAATGTTCACAATTTAAGCTTTCACACTCCCAAGATGATAGGGAAAGAGCTAAGGAGCACATTCAGTAACAGCAACTTAATTCACATTTTTATTTCATAGGTTCAGATAAATTGGAATCAAGCATTGCCCAAAGTATTCTATGGACAATTAAGATTGTGGGTTATTTTTCTGTCATTAAATCTTGGATAATTGTGAGACATCCAAGAGGGCAGGAATAAAGAATGCACCAGTAATTAAAAGGCTCACAGGGAGACCCACGTAATTATAGGCCTGTCTGTGAAGCGAATAATGGAATGGTTAACGTGAAACCAAGGAGGGTGGCTGGTGCTACCGGTTAGTATAGGCTTATCGAATATAGCTTTGTACAGTTGATGTTTTTATTAAGATGACGGTGTCTGGCAAGTGGTTGAGCTGTGTTTCTTATTTAGGATCGAAATGTGGCGCAGTATCAGCAAATGAACAATATAGGTATAATAGGGCATTGTATGCAAGTTGAGGACTGTTCGCTGTCAGGTCTCGGAGTGTGATTGTAAACGGGTGATTCATTGCTGAGTCCGGTTCATGGAGTTCATCTCTGATCCCGTGCTACCTCCCATGACTGGTGATCTGGAATAAAACCTAAAACTGATATTGATGCAGATGACCCATGATGGGGAGCGCTAAATAATGAAAAGAACTCATTAATAGCATGTGATCAGAGCGGTTTGATAAACTGGGTGAAAATAACTGTGCATTCTTCATATGACTAAATACTGAACTTAAACGTATAGGAAAAAAGAATGTAGGCCATTTTTGTAGACTGTATCAACTCACAATCATCAGCGGTATTGGCACCGTAAAGAATACGGACTCAATGGGTAGTCAACTGAACTGAAGTCTGCAAGACCTGAGTCTGGTCAAAAGGACTAATGGAGCTGTTGGATGTATAGTGGAGTTATTGGAAGTCTGGTATCAGCAGTTCTGGGAAGATATTGATTAGAGGGGTTCTGAGACACAGAAGTTACTAGGTATTTTTTGAGATGGGGAAACTCAAAGGTTCAGTAATGACATCTGAATCAGATCCTCGCAGAAATGGCATTGTGATGATGAGCTGTAGTCAGTAGGTAAATTTGTAATAACATGTCGTAGCTGGAAGCTGAAGCTAGGGAAATCCAGTCCAGAGGAGCAGTGTACATGTCTTAATGTATGTGGTCTGTTGTGGATTATCTATTTTGGGAAAAAATTTTAAGTAAAAAGCTGTGCAGCTTTTGGAAAAGATTATTAGATGCAGATAGGAGTTAACTCAAGGAAGTCTATGGCCTATGCCTTTCAGAAGGGTTGCTGTTGATCGTTTGGTACAGTCTGAATTCAAGGTTCACGCATCAGCTGCAATTATTTATAGGCATAGATTTTATGCCTTCTAAGTTGGACATATTTCTGACAAAACACAATTTGTGTTTCCATTAAGATGTTGAACAGCCAGTGTTTTATGGAAGCTTTTAGTATGTATGATAGGGATATAGTAATCAAGCTAACATCTGATATTTTTTTTCCCCACCAAATAATGTAAGCTTGTTTTGGAAATCTTTGAGAATCCAGCTAATATTTTGAGGTCATAATAGAGTAAGGAATAAATTAAGGAGAAATATTTTGTTACCTTGTTCCGTTGAGATACTTGATTACTTCAGAGAATTCAATTATTGGGAAATGGTGTACTTTATTCAAAAGCCTGAACAAAATAATTGGATTTTGGGTGGCTGAATATAGACATACTACTATCATTTCTGACTTCATTGACACTTTTTCTCCAGACAAATTAAAATCTGTGCAAAAAATGCTTTTTTTCCCCTCAGACTGCTTTTGGAGACATATGTTTTAATGATACAACTTGAACAGAACCGCTTTGTTAAAAGGTTTGAGTACTGCAGTCTTATTTGTCTTGCACTTCAAAAATATGCCTTGTACAAAATAAGAAAAAAACTGCCTGGGGTTTGAGAAGTGTAATGGTGAAGTAAGAACTTTAGAATAAATCTCAACAAGGGAGTAATGTTTAAGATGGATGCTTAGCTTGTCACTTCTTGGTGCTTTGGAGTGTTTAATCCTCTAGCCTTAACATTCTTAAAATAGCTTAGATAATTTTCTAGACTCATAGAAAATATAATCTAGGACTGTGAGCTGTCCCTCTGCACGTAAGGATTATGTGGCAGCAAGGATAGCCATGGGACTTGGCTCCCTTAACTGTGCCGCCTGTGTGAGGCAAAGGACGTGTGGCAAAACTGTCTAAGGGGGTGTATGTATTAAACAGTTACACAGATTAACATGATATCTTTTTCTTTCTGGTCTGGCAAGTTTCCAATTTTTTAAGCCTCTGGCGACTTGCACTGTTTTCTTCTCTTCCTTTTTCTTACTTGTTCTGAGATGGGCAATGTAACAGAAAACTCTGGAGACATTCAGAAAATAAGGATCAAAAATATGATGGAAGTGATCCTTGGTATAAACTTAAAGAGCCTGACGGGATGAAATTATATGGTATTAAAGCTGACTAATTAATGATAAAGTCTTGTTGGTCCAAGCCATTACAAAAAATCTTTGAGATTCTTTTTATTTAAGTACCTGAACAAGATGGAACAAAACTTTCAGAAACCATATGTTGACTAAATGGTAGCTTAGGTTCAAGTCAATGGTCTCTGAATTCATATTTTCATTATTAGATATTGCTGATCTGTATTTTCTATTTTATTTTTAACTGATTACTAGCTTCCCACATGTAACTTCTCTGTAATGCTCTCATACTTGTTGGAAAACCTTAATTCTGTTGTGCTAAGTGCTTTCTCTGGAGTTGTGAAAAATCTGTGGCTTAAATTTGCCTCTTTCTTAACAATTGTCCAGGATTTAACTTTCTAAATTTGCTTCTGGTTTAGGCCCATTTGATAATTCCTTGTTTGTTCATTCTGTTGATAGTGTTAAAACTCTTGCCTGCCCTACTGCATTAATGAACAAAATGTGGCTGTGGTGTGATTCTGTTGTCTTCATTCTTGAACCTCTCGAGTCTTTCAAAAGCTTCAACTTCTTTGAAAAATTTTCCAGAGATGACAAGTTATGTTGCAGATGCTGAATGCTGAGATTTTTTTTCCCTAATATTATTTTTGCATGCTGGGAGGATGCATTCATGAGTTGTGAATGGAACTGCCACTTGCCTCAGCATTTTGTAAGTACACGAAGCATCCCCAGAAGAGTCCTTTTCTCATCTCTGGATTGATATCAGAATGTATAATCTGTTTTCTACTGCAGGATGGGCTTTATTTTTCTTCATGAAATTTGGATTTCTGCAGTTGAACATTTTAGAGCATGGGCCGGGCCTTCGCCATGTATGACATGAAAATAATTTAGGCCTGCTTTTGCCATGGGTGCAAATGAATGAACGAATGTGCATCATTTGCTTTAACTGCAAACATGCTCGCTTTTAATTGCAAACTGGTATTGGCAGATCAAGATCTCCTCTTCATTTAGCTTTTGTTGGCACCAGGATATAAAACCCTCAGAAGAAACTGAGATGGGCTGGGAAGAGATGATCTTGGAATCTAGAAAAATGGGCTGCACTCAGTAATGGCTTTCAAAAATATCAGTCTACCAATCTTCTGTAAGGCATCTAAGGTATAGTGAGTGATCTTAACCAGTTGTTTTTGTTGGGTTTTTGGGAGCTTGTGAACACTGCTGAGAAAGAAAGTTTAGTGACTTTCTGTGCAAAAGCACACACTAAATCCTCTTGAAATTCTCCAGCACACAAATGACCTTTTCCAGATATCGTCATATGTTTTTTGTGGTGGACTTTGGCATCATGTAAAACTTGATGAGACCCTGATTTTTTTTTTATTAAAACACAAAGCACATCCAAGGTGAAGCAGTTAAGCTCAGAACTTGAGTTTTTACGGACAGCTCTTCTGCATTGTTGTCTGCTCCATTCTGCTCTGAGAGTAGAAACTATAACGTCTAGATAGAGGTTCAGTAAGTGTTTACACTCAGTCTTTTTGAATTTGGACGTCTAAAGCTAGTTTTTAGTAGATAGAGGTACTTTACAGTTCCAAGAAGGAGAACATGCTTCTGAGTTTCTTTAAACCTTGATTTTTACCTAACATCCCATTTTGAAAATGGAGTAGGAATTGGCGCATAAATAAAGGCAGCCCATATTCCTCTATGGAGGGTCGTGTATTTGGGTAGCTTGACAGAAGTCATACAGTGTGAATGTATACCTACCTAAAGGTAACTTACTTGCTGTATGAAAAATCCCATTAGTAACTGCACACTCACGGGAATTTTTTGTTGTTTTCTTCCTGAAATGGAACGGAGTTACTAAGAAATGTATTACAGTTGACAGACCCACTGAAGACCAAAATTATCTGAATATTTAAGAATTTTGGAGCAGGGAAGTGTTCATGGAGTTGTTGTGTTGAGATAAGGGACGATCTTATAGCGCTCCCCACGTTAAGCAGAGAGAATTCTTTCTGAGAACTTCCATAGTGGGTTGAAACCCAAGTTAAGTGTGACTGCTGGGCTGTGCATCTACAAGGTTTTCATGGATGTGTGTCCTGGACTGAGGGGTAGTTTTGTGGGAATTGGGAGCTAATCTGTCCATGGCATGTTCTTTCTACCTGAAATTAGGAGTAAAGGCGAACAAAACATACTAATTCTGCTGTGGATAAAAGACCTTGTGTAGGGAACCAGTGCTGAAAAAAACTGGGTGCACTTGTACTTTTTCTTCCTGTGGAGCTGTTAGAGGCAAAAAAAAATGCCTGAAAGAAGGTTTTTCCAGCGTGTATTCTGTATAGCTTGTTACAACCACGTCGTCCATCACTTTTTTCGAAGGGAAGAAGAAAGGCTTGCAAGACTGGGGGTTATTCTGCCCTGGGGCATGGGAAGGGTGGTTGTGTGAACCCTTACAAGACCCTAAACCCAGAAGAAAATTCATGGGCTCAGGTAACTGAAACTGTGTGAGCAGAAATTTTCCTTCCGTGTCTAGAGCTGACTCTTAGTCAAGAATGCTAGTGCTTTCCTGCCTTCCTAATCACAAGTCTCTTGTTTTTGTTATGTCCTCTTTATAACAGCAGTCTTTTGCTCAACAATTCCCCTTGTTCCTTCAGCTTTCATCATATTTTATTTTCTACTCTACTGCTTATGACATCTAGATTTTTATTTATTGTAAGACTTGCTTTTAAACTATTCCTCCAGTGCATTGCAGCTCCTTAAAACAGCCTACAGACATTCTGAAAAGAATAATTAAAAAAAAAAAACAAAGAAAAAGCTGTAGCATAATTCTTATCTTCCCCCAAAAGAAAAAACCCTTAGAAAATTTTATCCTGACATGTATATTAGTCTGGTTCCTTGTTTTTTGTGCTTGGTGGGCTCGACTTGTCAAGCATTTGGTTGACTTATTGATGTGAAGATGCGCTGCAGCAGGACTTGGTGAACTGATTTCTGATTGGTGAACATACTGATTCCTGTAACTATATATCTAATATTTAGATTGTCACAAAGCTTAGATTTTCCTGGCTTAGACTTAACTACAAACATCCCTTTCCCAACAAGAAATGGAGGCTGTGCTGCCTTGTTCTCAAAAGGGTGTTGCTGTACCTGCTTATGAACTCAGCGAAAGGTGAATTCCCTTTAAATATCAATCCAGGCAGACTTTACAGGAACGAATTAACTGTCCCCTGAAACTTGCATGGATTTGTCGATCTTAAGTGATCGTGAACACAGATGAGAGCTGTGACGAGAGAAAGTTAGCAATAACCTTTTTCAGATGTGGGGTTTGTGTGCTGAAACCCGACGAGCTGGCAGGACTAGAAATAGCTTCGCAGATGGTACTTGGCAGGGTACGGAGCAGCTCGCCGCTGGCACGCTCGCCTCCCTGCCTGTCAGTCGCGGTGCCCAATGGCTGCGTAGGGATGGGAAAACGGCAAGTATGGATTCAGCTCACAGGAGGCTGCGAGGTCAGACGTCAGGATTGCACTACGCATGGCTGAGTCGGTGACTGTGAGAAATGGAATTGAATTAATATCTAGAGGGGTTTGCGTCTTTGAACACTTAATGGACTGTATAGCTGTGATCTCCTGTGCTTGAGGTGAAGATGATGGAGGAAAAAGTAAGGCTCGCTGCTGGTGCGGTGAACTACTGAAGAATGATGGAAATAGCAAATATGCTGAACTTGACAAGTAATGCCAAAGGATGCTGATCTGGCTTGCAAAGCTGCCTTCTTGGAAGGAACAGAATTCCTTTGTCCTCTGATCTCAAAATTATTTCCATGCTTTTGTGTTTCCTCCCTGATAGATGCAAGAGGAAGGTGCGTATCTGTTAACAGGAATAATCTGTGGGCATTATTCATTCAGGAGAAGAATGAGGAAAAGGAAAAGTGCTGTCCTTTGTGTGCACTGGTCAATTGAAATGTCTGCTGACAAAGAACAGACTTCAGGGGGAGGAAGAGGGGCATAAGCACTGTCATTGTGTAAGTTCTAGCAATACGAGCAGGACAGATTTCTTCTAAAGCCTTATAGCACTGTATCCATAACAGCGTATGCATAAAGCTGTATATCCCTGTTCTACAAGTGCTGCTTCTGTGAATTGTCCTAGGAAGGGATGGGATCTAAGTTTATATTAACTTTTATTAAAATGTAAGCTTTAGACAATAAGGGAGAAAAAAAGGGGGAAATCTTGGTTAATATTACACTGCTGTGTCCCTTTCATTTAAATAAGGTTTTAGGGTGGTTTGGGGGGGTAACAAGTTTATTGGTTTAACACCATAATTCTGTGTAGACAAGAGGCAGTTTTATAGACTAAGTATGTTTGTTGGCAGCATTTAGTAGGATGCACATGAAGTTTGGGTGTTGGAATGCATGCTGATTGTTTTGGCAGTAGAATTAACTCAGTTTAATGACTTCTTTTAATCATTAGTAATGTATTCAGAGCAATATGTTGTTATGTATAAAGACAAGCTGAAGATCTCCTTCCACAGATGACTCCAAAGCATCATTAAATTGAAGAGCATTTACATTTTTTAAAAACAGCTCTTCCCTTACTGCAAAAATAGGAAGCATATCAGTATGACAAGTGTGCTGGTTTTGACGGTACCATTTTTCCTTCTTTATATCACATTAAATAGGTTTGCTTAAATAAAGTCTTGAACTTACTTTGTTTTCTTTGTGAGGTGGCTGCTTTTAAAGAAAATGCCTTTTCCCTTTACAAAGGCAGAGCTTCCTTGATCCTTGACTGAGGGGGAAAATAAATTCTGTCACCAGCTTAAAGTTCTTGAATGGGTGCAGTGCTACTGTCCCAGCGTTCCTTTGGAGCCAGGGAAAACTGTATTGAATTTTTGAAGATTGTCTAAATAGATACGTATTCATAGAGCTGGTTTTGTGGTGTTGCGTTTTTGTGGTTTGGTTGTTTTTTTGTTTGGTTTTTTGTTTGGTTTTTTTTTTTAACCTGTAGGGAAGTAATTGGTAAAGCAAGATTCTCTTACCTTTCTTTTTTGGTATTAGATGGGCTGCATGTGTGGGGCTTTTTCCAGTTCTAGTGAATGAGGAAATGAGGCTGTGCATTTAAAATATTGGGGGTTCTTTTCTCTCTTGCAGTTTTAAATTAAATGCAGTATGTTATTAAGTGTACAGGAGAACATTTTGCTTATAGGCTGGTGTTGTGCTTTAGTCATTGCCTGTGGCTTCTACAGCACAGCGTGCAGCTGGTGGTCATCAGCTGGGAAATTAATTGAAAGTTGACACTGCAAATACTTCTTTTCAGAGGGAGATAGAGATCTGAAACTATAATGACTTTCTTGGCGACTTGATATAATGCACCGTGCAGAACACCACTGACTGGTGTAGGCTGAAATTACAGATTAATACAGTATGGTAGCCAGGTGCTGCATGAGACGAATGGCTTCCTAGCACTTTTAATTACCTGCAGTTCACTGCTGTGTGAGAAGTAGTGCTGTTTTATCTGGTCTGTATAATGCTTCTGTGAACCAAATACTTCTGAATAGTTTGCCTGTTCTTGCAAATGGGGCAGCTCTGCTTTTATCAGTCACTTTTCTGTTGGTGTAGGTAGATAGCTGTGTCGACACAACTGTGGAACTCCATAGTGAACGTTGTTTGTCTTGCCCCCATCGCTGGGGACAGGTTTGTGATTTAAAGGTCTACACATTGCTGGCATAGAGCGAAGGGGTTTTGTTTCCCTGCAGCAACAACCTGCTGTCCCCAGTGGCTTTGTTAGAGGAGAAAAAACAATATTAACAAGTCCTTCAGTGAAAAAAAATTGAAATTATTTGGTACTCTTGATGTATTAATTCTTTTGAACACTTGCAGCTTCTTCTAAAAGCCTCTGTACAGGAAATCGAAGGCACAGGTCTTCTTTCATATGTACTAGCCACAGATGTAGCTCCTTTTTCAGACTGGTGGAGTAGCTCAGTGAGACAGTTTTCCTAGTCAAATATTGCAGGGTAAAGCCGGTGACCATCTCTTCTGACGTGCTATATTCTACTTTATTTTCTCTTTCTTCAGATTTAAACTCACTTTAGTTGTCTTGTTTATTGCAGAGCAAAGTTGTATTTCAGTGGTAGCTCTTACCTGAGTACACATACTGTCAAGCAAATGGAACTTCAGATTTTTTTTTGGTATATATCCAATAGATGAAGTTTTATATTTTTTTTTGCATATTGTGACTCAACTGTGATGAGATTTAAGATTGACATTTTAGACAGCTGTTAGTAAGATGAGTGAAGTTTCATGATTCAGATGGTGATGTCTCAAGCCAAACTGTTTGAATTCTCTGAAATCTTGCAATTTTAGCTTCCATCTTGCATCTTCTGGCTCATAGATAATGTGCCAGTCTCACAGCATTAATCTGTACGTTAAAGGGAGGAAAATACCGCAAAGAAGCAAGCAAATGAATGGTGTGGCCAGCTACAATTGGAACAGCTCTTTGAAATTATTTCCTAATCTATCTGTTTCAGAAACGATTTAATATTTAAGGATCTTGTCCTCCTCCAGCTGGCGGCCTCCGCCTCTTTTGAAGTGTGGTGTGCTGAATTGGTGGCTGGTGTCTGTGCTCTGAAGGGATGGACGGGGCTGGCAGCAGGAGGCACGTTACTCTGTGCACACTGCCCCTCTCTTCCCAGGCTTGCTGGCTATACGTACCGAGGCAGAGGTAGCCCAGTTCCAGTACTAGGAAGGTATAGCTGAAACAGTCGTGCCTGGTGTGTTTAGTCCTTCATTCAGACGTGACTAAGGAGGAAGTATGATGCTCGCTGAGTCAATGTTATTTCCTGTAGCACCTGTTTTTCTCAACTCCTGTAAAGAGATTATTAACTAGGGTTCGCCCTACTTCAGTGTGAACTCTGAATCACTGGTTAGAGGGTAATGTGGCTTTCGATGGTTTTCTGGATTAAGAATCACATTTTAATTGCCTTCTCTGTTAAAGGGTAATTCATATTTGCTCAGCCGAAATGCGTGATAAGCCTGCATATCCTTACAGTGGTTCAGTTTCATTTTCTAGTGTGTTTCCCTTATTTAAAGCAACTAGAGTGCTTTAGCTATTGAGAAATAGTGAGTCATACATTTTGATACCATAAAACGTGGCACCTGCAAAACTCTGGTTTCTCACAGCATGGTTAGAAATATTATCAGGGCTGGGATCAAAGCACTGCTTTAACAAAGGCCTAATCACATGGGGCTTTATTAGGATTTGCTGAGATATTTTGTCACAGGACTGCTATGTATGTGTTTGAGTACTCCACATGCACAGAGCCCCCCACCCCACCTCCCTCTTCCTGGGATAGCTGGTTGTGCCATGATGTGCAAATATAAATGCACAGATGAGATACAGAGGTTTGGTGGTTGTTTTCTTGTTTTTTTGTTTTTTTTTTTAAAAAAGTTTGACCATTTCTTGGGAAGTTAAGCTGTAGTAGTAATGAATATCATCATGTATAAACAGGGGTCAGACTTGAGTTTCAAGTTAGGTTTTAATTTTAGGCTTTAGTCAGCATTTCTGGTAACTTGTGGATACATTTTGTAGCTATTAAACTGGTTATGTATTGTATGCATGCATATATATATATAGTATTGTATGCATTCATCTATCTATCTATCTATCTATCTATCTATGGAAGAGAAGGTGCAAAGGTTTTCTGAAATTGTTGATGTTCTTGAAAGGGAGGTTTGTAGATCTCACTGTGGCAAACTTAGGTACATTTCACTTCCGTAATTCCAGAATTTACCGTTCTCTAATAGAGAAGTAAAACAAGTAAGGAGACATGGCAGCCATGCTGAAATGCTATATATCTTAATACATTTTGCATTGCACTGCTTTGGAAGTCCTGAGGAAAATTCTATTTCCTTTCATTAAAATAGGTTGGATCATCTTTATTCTTGGACTGAGCGTTTCCAGCCATAAGCAGGGCTTGCAGTTCTTTTACCTTATTCAATAGACCTCTGGCTGACTTCACATCCTAAAGATGCATGTCTTACTGCAGCATATTTTAAGCTTGGCAGGAAACAGTATTGCAGTAGAATCTCGCTGCACCAAACTTCTGCTTTATTGGATACAGGATCCTTCCCTCACTCGGGTGGGGTGGGGAGAAGCTTGTGTTCATTAGTTGAGAGGCAAATTTCTTATTCTGTGCGTTGTGCTAATACTCACTCGTGCCAATGTAAACTCCATAAGCTCTATCATAGCCTTTTTGTTCCGATGTAAGCTCCTCTTACCGGTCACTGAAAGCTGAAATACGTCATGCTGGATATTCACTTTTTCAAATAGTCTTGATTTTTGGTTTTTTTTTTTGTCATTACTTCTAAGCAACTCAAAAAGAGGATGTTCTGCTCAACTTGCTTGTACAGTTCTTGCTTTTAAAATTCTTTGTGCTTTTTGTAGCCAGGTGGTTATTTTTACCTCTTTGTGTTCTTGAATCCTACAGTATTCCTAGCAGTTGTATTTAAGGTCTCTTGGTAAAAGTTGTGGGATCTGCAGGCTTTAAGTGGGGCATTGATGCTCCTGTGGGAAATTATGACCCTTCTTTGTCAGACCTTGTAGTTGTGCAGGCTTCTGTCTCTGTTATCCAGTACCTGAGGCTTTTGGAAAGTTCTTCATTTAAACCCATAAGTAAGGAGTGTTGTCAGGCCCACACTTGAAAGGCAAATAGCAAAGGAACTGATTTAGGAATTCCAGTGGGGTGCAAGGACACAGGTATGTCCTTGCTGTCCTGATATATAAACTTCTTATTTAAAGAGTACAGATAAAAGGCATAAGTATTTTTTTGGTAAAATCCAGCAGTAGCTGTTGCAAGTTGATATTTAATTTTTTAGGTAGTTTCTGAGAGTACTGGAACTTGAAACTGACTGGTTTTGTTGCAATTAAATGATTAATTGTGAAATGTAATCAGTATCTTAAATTAAGGAATATACCAACTTAATCACAGTCTAAAAAAAAAATCTTAAACTGTTACATCAAGATTTGTTACTTTAGATGTCCTAGTTGTTACTGACAGTGCTTTAATATATATGGACTATATTAAAGACAAGATATATATTTGCTGTCTGGGTTGTGGTGGCTTACTATTGTTCCTCCTAAGAGGAATTAATGTGCAGAAATAAACTCTTGGCTAGTATGCCGTGGCTTGGTGTATCAACTAGTTTAAGGCTGACCACCTTTCTAAAGGGCAAGCTGCAAAACAAAGTAAAAGTCAGTATTAAAAGCCTATGTTCCAAGAGGGGTTTTCCAAAACAGGTTCCACAGGAGAAAAAAAATGACCCCTAACTTTTAATTTCATGGTTTGACTAGAATGTTTAATTTAACAGTAAGACCCAAAATAGAATTCTCAGTTGGGTTTGACTTACCTGTCTGGAAGGGATTTCTATGAATACAGGTTCACAGGCAGGCTCAGCTGCTCATGCAGTGTCTCTGTAGATCACACAGCAACAAACAGGTAATTCTTGCTGTCTACTTAATGTTCCAGATCATTACTTGTGTTTGTAAACATAAATGTGGGTACAACAATCAAAGTGGAGGGGGATAATACTAATCTTCAAAGCAGGTACATGGAGTGTGGATGCCTTTAAAATTTGAGTGTGTGTTTCTGAAACTTTGAAATGCTGTATGTTTCTCTTATTTCTGTTTTCAGCACCTCATCTCGTATTGCTAAAGGAATAGACTACACAAAAATGAGCCTCCATGGCGCAAGTGGTGGACATGAGAGATCAAGGGACAGACGCAGATCAAGTGACAGATCTCGTGACTCATCCCATGAGAGAGCAGAATCTCAGCTCACTCCATGCATCAGGAATGTCACTTCACCAACAAGACAGTATCATTCTGGTGTGTGCAGATCTGTAGCATTTCAAGGATTAAAATTCTTCATTACTGTTTTGTTAAAAGAATATAATAAAAAGCATTAGTTGTTGATGATACAACATATGGATTCTTTACGTGTGCCCTGGGCTGCAGGTACCCCTTTTTTTGATAGGTCGTAACTTTTTTCTTCAGTCTGCAGTGTGTATTCCTACTTAGCTCTTACTTAGTTCAAATCACAAGAACGGTCTAATTCATCTAAGATGGTAATTAACTAAACACTTCCCCTTTACTTGGTAGGGTTTAGGTATTTAGAAATACAGGGAACACTTCTCTCTTAAGTGACAACTTGGTTTGTTTCTTTGAACTACAGCACTGAACACCAACTGTGATGCATTGCTTCTGTTATGTTGAGTTGCTTTTTCAGTACTAGAAAGCTGAATTTCTCTTGTAACGGCTTTGGGGAGGTGAGGTGGCTTTGACAGTGATAGAGACCTAAGGATCTCATATATGGACAGTCATTTCTGAAGGTTCCTTTAATTAGTATAGATTTAATTGAAAGAGTTTGTGCTTAACAATTTGCAATGTTTTGTGCCTGGAAAGACATAAACTGCATAGAGCTCATGTAAATCTATAACTTAATTTCCTGTTTCTTCTCCTTCTACCTCATCCTCACTTAAGATCGTGAGAAGGATCATAGTTCATCTCGACCAAGCAGTCCTCGTCCTCAGAAGACTTCCCCTAACGGTTCTGTTGTTAGCATGGGCAACAGCAGCAGGAACAGTAGCCAGTCAAGTTCAGACGGGAGCTGCAAGGCTGGTGGGGAAATGGTGTTTGTATATGAAAATGGAAAAGAGGGAGCTCGGAATGTAAGAACTTCTGAACGAGTAACACTCATAGTGGATAACACCCGATTCGTTGTAGATCCTTCTATCTTTACGGCACAACCTAATACAATGTTGGGCAGGTTGGTATCTTTTGTTGTTGTTGTTGCCTTAATAACTAGCTGTAGAAGAGAGCCATAAATGCTTTGTAGATATTATAATTGTTTAAATAGCTCTTGAACTCATATTGTTACAGCTGATCTGCTAATGTTTAATATTATCAGTTTGTGAAGGTGTTTAAGTAAAAAATGATATAAGTTCTTCTCTATATCTGGCAGAGATGCCAGCAGATTTCCTAGAGGCGAAAGAGTTTGTAAGTAAATTAACATTTCATGATGTACTCATTTCCTTTTATCTTGCTGGACATTGCTTCTGTGTTCAGTCTGATGCATTCCATCTCTTGATTTTTAAAGCTATCGCTTCATGAAATTAGTGAGTATAGATAGCTTTTCAAAACAGTAAGGAGGAAAACCTTGAAGGAATTTATTTTGCTTGATGTACCTACCCTGACAACACTGAAGCTCAGCACTTATCTTCTGAAATGCTTTTTGGACAGGGGCATGTCAAATAGTATAATGGATCAGATCCTCTCAGCAGAGACCTACATGCAAAATGGTCAATGCATGTACTATTCTCTGCAGAAACTGTAATGAGCAACGTAATTAACGTGCTTACTTGGTGGGAAAAGATTCATTCCATGCTTTACTCAAATACTGGCTGGTTTTGTTTTGTCCACATGTAGAGAGCACTGTTTACAAAGTTGCAGCAAGGAAGAGATGAAGGGTTATGTCCATGTCACTTTGGATTTGGCTTTTTTCGTTAAAATGTGGCTGTTTCTCAGCCCATAAGGGTATAATCTTATTTAAGATATATAGGTATATGTAAAAAGCTATTTGCCAAAGTACAGCTAATAAACGTGATCAAACAATTTCTGCTTTAAGTCACCACTGTGTGGGATAAAGAGTACCTCAGTTCCCTGTTTTGTGAAAAGTCAGGGAAGAGTTACAGAGAAAGCAAAAAATGTTTCTTTATATAAACTGTAAAGGGAAATAATTAACAGAATTAAATCAATGATGTAAGACACTTGTGTATGTCTAATACGTGCATACATATATACATGTAAATATCCAGGCCAATAAACTGGGAGTGTATCAGCATGAAGTTACGGGGTGAGAGTTCCCTTTTCCATGCCCAGCCCCGAAGCGGTGCTGCCTAATGCGCCACACTTCTGTGTGCGCGTGTGTGCTGCTGAGTTATTCTCCCTTTGGGATTGGTTCAAGGAACAAGCTTATTTTATCTTCTGGTAATTCAAAAGTAGGTTAATAAAGATACGGAAATACTGCTCTAAAACACAAGTTATTTATAAACCCGCTTTCCCCCAAAGTCAGTTCACAGGACACTTCACTGTAGTGTCCTAGCTTGAATGTCCCAGCCTAATAGGAACAGCTTTGCTAGGGTTCTGGGAGGCAAAAATAACTGTAATGAGAATGTATTATTTGCCTTAAGCCTATAGCTCTTTCCTAAATGTTCTTTCTTGTCTTGAAGAGTGGTCAGAAAACACATGTCAAATCATAAAGTGAAAAAAGTTACTCCTTTCCCCATTATAAATGCCCAGGGTACGCCAGCTCTGTTTCCCTGGGTTGTACATATGAAAGCAGAGCTTTGCCATCGGGGTATGTTTGTAAGTAAAATGAAGAGCAGATTGGTAATAATTTTTGGAAGGTTAGGGTGTAATTCTGTATCAGAGGTGTGTTCTAAAAAGTCAGATACAGTTTGGGACTTGCAGTTTTCTCCTTGGTCTAACTTTCCTTGCATCTGTGAGGGAAGAAATGTACATGCTACCCTTAAGTATGGGTATCTTCTATCAGAATGTTACTTTAAAGTTTGAATTAACTAAATCCTTTAAATGAAATTGAGGCAAGTTGCACGTACTTGAACACAAGTTCAGTTTCCTTAACTACCTTAAATGTCTTTAAATAATGAGAATTCTACAACAAAACCTGTTCTGCCACATTACCCCACAAGTATCCCACAAGCAGACTTGTTTCAGGTTTCCCCCACTTTTGGCACTGGCAGGAAATGGCCTGGTCTAACTTCTGTTTAGATCAAAGGATATTGGCAAGTTAAGATGGAAAAATAAAACTAGACTTTCCCAAGTTACACAGGCCTGCTTTCTATTTTCTAGTAGTCTTGCTAAACATAAATCAAACTGAACGAGACGGAATAGGCTGGGTTGTGTTTTTGTTGTTTTTTCCCTACTGTTTCAGCACAATTTTTGACATCTCAGTTTTCAGATTTACCAAAAAAAAAAAAAAAAAAAAAAAGTAGTCACAGTAAGGGATTCTAACCAAATTACTTCTGTTCTTGAGCAGGATGTTTGGATCAGGCAGAGAACATAACTTTACACGCCCTAATGACAAAGGAGAGTATGAAGTTGCTGAAGGAATTGGTTCCACTGTGTTTCGTGCTATTTTGGTGAGTTTTCAGGGGCAAGTACTGTTAGAACAAGCACTGTGAGTATTAAGAGGCGAAACGTCTTGATTTAGCCTTACCTGCATATCTGGACTGTGTGGATGGAATAAATACCGTTCTTCTATATTGTTCTCTAGAGGGGGAAAAAATGCTTGATATGAAAACACGCCTAGGTTTTCTAGACATGTACATGTGACAGCAAGAGAGAGAGGAAGCACGCATGAAATGAACTGAGCAGCTACTGCCTGCTAGAAATTTTTTGACCACCTTCTATGCATCTAGTTCACCCTAGTTCAGATATATTCAACCCCTCTTGTGCTTATTAGATGAAACAGAGTACTGAAGTTAACTTAATGCAGCTAACAGGAGAAAAGCAAACTTCAGTCTGAGAAGAAAATGGCCCCTCACATGTTTCAGAGCTACACAAAGCAGAGCTGCCATACTGCTTGGTCAGCAGAATCGGAATAGCAAAAGCTGAGTGAAGTATAGATAAAATACAGTATGCACACACTGCAATAATCAGTATTAATAACTGGCACCTAAATAACAATTTTAATCAGAGCTCTGCTCTGAAAGCAGCTCAGAAAATTGTGAGTTTTATTGTCCTCAGATGTATGAACGTTTAATATCTGTTCCTTTTATACATTTTGGGGGGCTTGCTTGTGGAGAAAGAATCGTAACTGAAATTTTGAAATGTTTCTGTCGGTTAATGTTGAAGTGCATTGTGGTTTTTGTTTGCTCTGTTACTGTAGGATTACTACAAGACTGGAGTGATACGCTGCCCTGATGGGATATCTATTCCTGAACTGAGAGAAGCGTGTGATTATCTCTGTATCTCCTTTGAGTATAGTACTATTAAATGCAGAGATCTTAGTAAGTGCAGAATTTATTAAAATGATTTGAATTATGAAGACTAACTTAAGCAAATATATAGGGGGGAGTAATTCCAAATTGTATCTTTTGTTGAGGTAAATAACATGGCTGACACTACGTGAGCAAAATCCATCCCTTTTTATCTCTTTACGGAATAAAGTCTCAAAGAGGATGGATGTACACTTTTTGGAAAACATTGTTTCTGATACTTTGGTGTCTGATAGTCATGTTTTTCTTCTGTGGCCAGCTCTGTGAAGTACTACTGATGCATTTGCAGTACAGATACAGTAACTTCAAGTGGCATCTTTATTTGCAGAGGACAGGGAGGATGATTTGTTTAACTTCTTGCTGAAGAGAATTAAGCTGTGTTGCTAGCAAAAGCAGCGCAGCTTTGCTGGTGGTGTAGGGTGCCTCGTGGTTCCCAGCGTGTGGTGTCTCTTCAGCTCATTCCTTCCCTGAGCACAGCCAGAGTTATGGCCAGTGTTTACGTGACCTGGCCTGTGCCTCTGCTTCCTTTGGTCTCGTGGTGTTTGTGCAGAGCCCGGCGCAGGGCCAAGCGGTGGCGTTCCAGCTGGGAGATCTGCGTGGGGCACCTGTGCCGTCACCGGCAGCGCCGTGCCCTCGCGGCGTGTTGCCTGCTGAGTCACGCTCTCGGTGCACTTTGTCCTTAGCAGGAGGATTTAGCAGCTCATGCTGTGAGGGTTTTGAGAGGCTTTGGGTGTTAAGCTACTGCTTATGAAAAGTGGGTTGTGTGCTGTACTCTTTCAGCAGCTGGCTTAGAAAACATGTCTTTTGGGAAGCCTGAGAGAAGCCTTATACACAATTACCAAATGTTTAGTAGTAGTAAAAGATGAAGGACATCTCCTCAAGGTCACTCCTCTGCCTGCCCAATGTTATGTCAATATCTGCAGGACAGTCCTATTAGTTTGAACTTCTGGTAAACATTTGAAAATGTTCTGATCTTATACAAACCAATAGATAAGTGTCTTTACGGGTGTCTGCAGTAAATACTACAAAATAAACAGAACTGCTGTTTCTTATTCCTGCCTTCATTTTTTTTAACAAACTTCCAAATGTGCCTATGCTTAAAACTTTGCTCCAGGTGCTCTCATGCATGAATTGTCAAATGATGGTGCTCGCAAGCAATTTGAGTTTTATCTAGAAGAAATGATTCTCCCATTAATGGTAGCCAGTGCCCAAAGTGGTGAGAGGGAGTGCCACATTGTTGTGCTGACAGATGACGACGTTGTTGACTGGGATGAAGAGTATCCCCCACAAATGGGAGAGGAGTATTCACAAAGTAAGTATATTTTCATTGTTTCCACCAACCCACGCTAGGGTAGGGGTAGCAGTGAATGTGCTGATTTAAGTATTTTGTACGTAAGTGCTGGCAGCGAAGCCTTTTCAACATCCTTAATGTCTCATAAAAACAGCCTTACTTTTGGTAGCTCTGCTTTTGTATTTTGATTCACAGAAGTCTCTGTTGCATGTTACGTTCAAATCTAATTAAAGAGAGGAGCTAGTTTTTATTATTAAGGTATTGTCAGTCAACGAGGGAGAAGGAAATACTTTTTCAGAAAGAGCTTGACGAGAAAAATGGATAGGAGTCTTGTTTACTGTTGGAGAAGAACTAGAGGGTGGGGTTTTTGTTTTTTTTTTTGGGGGGGGGAAGTCTGTCAGTATTTTGGAAGTATAACAGTTTGGTGTATAGATGAGGTAAAGCACTTCTGAGTGACGTGCCCTGCCCTCCGTCAGTGCTGTCCTTGTAGCTGAAAATGTTCCTTCAGTGTGAAAATTGAAATTCAGGGGTTTGTGGGGGCAGGTGGGAGCTGGAGATACTTTGTACTCCGGTAGTATAAAAACTTCTTAGAAGTCTCTTGAAGGTATTACAGTTTCTGTTTGGATTTTTTAAATTAAAAACACCAGTATCGCCCAAAAAAAACCCCAAACCTGCAGCCTCTCCTAAAGAAGGGTGGTTTGATGGAAGTGGAGAACAAATGTGACTAATAAGTGTTCTAGTGTAGTAACGCAATTGGCTTGGGTTTCTAGAACCTTCATGTCTCAAAGATGTCAATTAAAAATACCCCCTACCCTAAGCGATTAGTTAAGCACACCCCTGCCTTTTCCACTTTTCATGAACAGTAGATTTGGATCTCTGCAGCTGTACGGGGTTGATGGCCCCAGTCTCTTCTTTTAAGGTGCTGTCATCTAAATTTCAAAGGTGTCCTCCTCCTTCAGCTTCACAAATCTGGGGGTTTTGAAACTGATTTGCAGATCTCTCTTGCATAATGGCAACAAGATGGGAAGATATTTTTTTTTTCTTTTGTCTGCAGGAATCCCATCAAAAAGTGAAAAAATGGAGGTGTCTTTTTTTTTAATTATTTTTTTTTATTTTATTTTGGTGCAGGTGGAGTTGGGAGGTTTACTCTGAGATTTGTTCTATTGCATTCCTAAATCCAACAAAAAAACCCCTAATTGGATAAGCCAGACTAAATCGATAGGGAGAAAAGACATGTGCAAGCAGCCCAACTCACAGCGCCTTAAGCCAGTTTTCTCAAGAGTTCTTGAGTCTCTCCCCCTGTTCTGAAATAGAAATACTAGAGTAAAGCAAAACAGGGAAAAGGATAACTCTCTTGTGTTTTAAGACTAAAAGTTTAATCTTTCAGTACAATTTTTCCTCATTAAAACGTATTTTTAGTAATTTACAGCACGAAGTTGTACAGATTCTTCAAATACATTGAAAATAGAGATGTGGCCAAATCAGTTCTGAAGGAAAGGGGGCTCAAGAAGATCCGACTGGGCATTGAAGGTAAGAGAAGCATGGCATGGCTTGCACACTCACTCTTCTGGGAAGGTCTGCTGCACTTCTCTGCTTTACATTTGTATTTGCATTCTTACAGCTTTGTATATTCTGTTCTTGGTCTGGTGTCCTTTTCAGGACTTGAAATGAAAAAAATTGTGGCAAGTAAATACTTTCAAAAAGTTTACAAAACTATTAAATGGATCGTTGAAATGCAAAGAAATGTTAATCTGAAATAAACCTCATAAGTTAGGAGGCTGATCTGTAAAATCCCAGCTCTGGCTTTGCAAAAGAGATCTACATTAACTAGTCAGATTTTTATTGTGAATGCAACAACTGGGTTTATTTACACTTCATTTCCCTTCTGATCATTGACCCCAAATATTGAAAAATTCAGCCTTTATAATTTGCAGGATTTCCATCATTCACTCACCAAGTTGTTGTTACTACGTTTGTAATTTGCAAACCAAAAGGAAATGCTTTTAAGTGTTTGTGATCTCTAAAATAAGCGAGTTCAGCTGAAAAAGGTGCGAGCCTTCAGACGGGCATGTCCTTCAACTACACAAGAACCGGTTTTGTGCATAATGCTGGCTTGTTCCAGATTATTTCTGCTGGCACTTTGTGTTTTAGGTGAAGAACAACTGTTTGACTAAACTCTAATGCTAGTGCCCTGTGATAATATGTAACTTCCTAGTAATGAAAACTATTGCTTAGGCAGTGGGCAGAGATGACTTAACACAACATAAGCAGAATTGAGAATTGGTTTAAACGAGCGTATTTTTATCATTTGGGAGAGCTGGGAGGAATGTGCGAGGATTCCACTTGAGAGCTGAAACCAGAGCCCAGAGCGATGCTGTTCTCTGCTCCTTTCCCACTTTCCAGGACACAGTGCCTGAGAAACAGCTGGCTGCTCTGGCTCAGGGAAGGAGCCACTAGCTGTGCCTGTGAAGCCTGGAAGCGGGGTCTGGTGGCAATACGTTCTGCCGATAGCACTGTAGTCCCTCTCCTTACAACCCGCTTGCTAGCTAAGCTGCTGTTGCACAGATAACATTAAGGACACCATGATGGCACCTGTTCCCATTCAGGATGCCGACGGTGACAACTGCTGATCTTTACTGTGTGCCCACACACTGCTGTCTTGTAATAGAAAGCCCCGAACTACACAGTATAGAAAAGGTGACCTGCTGCTGTGCTCTGTTTCTTAGGTTACCCAACATACAAAGAGAAAGTGAAAAAGCGGCCGGGCGGAAGGCCGGAGGTGATCTACAACTACGTCCAAAGACCATTTATTCGGATGTCATGGGAGAAGGAGGAAGGAAAGAGTCGCCATGTCGACTTCCAGTGTGTGAAAAGCAAATCTATTACAAATTTGGCGGCGGCGGCAGCAGATATACCCCAGGACCAGCTTGTAGTAATGCATCCCACCCCCCAGGTAGATGAGCTGGATATTCTGCCTATTCATCCTCCACCTAGTAACAGTGAGATGGATACCGAGGGACAAAACCCACCGCTCTGATCTCGACTCTTACTAAAACAAAAGCATGCTGCTTACTTTGAAGTGACTCTGTACTCAACTCATACTATGCTGCAATGCCAGTTTTTCCCATTGTGTAACGGTGTTTAGGATATTGCAGTACAGACCTTTGACAAGACCAAAGGAAGCGCCCGCTTGTTTTTGGAAGAGTACAGATCAAACGCCCTGGGGTTACCGTTACATACATGTACGTGTTTACTGGTAGGTTTGTGACATTGGTGATTTGTATGCTGGACTGTCCTCACTCTCAAGCCCATCCAAACCCATGGGATGCTGGTGGTTGGTGTACAGCGGTGGTGTTACACTGGCGTTAGAACGCAGAGTTGGAATTGATAGTAGCACTTTACAAATGGTTGATAAATGGAATTTGAAGCCATTTTTTATAAATGTATTGCACAATACTAACAAAGTGCTTCTATCAAAAGTATTAACTGTAAATAGTTTTGCTCTGAATAGATTGACCCTTTTCAAGTTGTTCTACATGGTTGAGCACAAAACTACTTACTACTGGGTTTTTGGATTGAGGACAAGATTCAATTACCCATGTAACATCTTGTTAAACTCTAAGTTCTTCAGTGAATTTTTTCACTTGTTTGCAGCATGAGCCATGTTCAAAAGTTGTGAACGACAGAGAGGGGCTTTATCTTAAATCTTGCCTTACCTTAATCTGTTCACAAATATTTATTTAATACATTTTTCATAAGTGTCATAAAATAGGAAAATGCAAATGGTTCATTCTTCATTTATTAATGATTGTAAACAAGTTTTTCATGCAAATAAAGTTTCCATTATTTTAATGGGTTGGTGTTATCTGTGCATGAGACTCTGCGGATAAGTTTTGGAAGTAGTTACTTCTCTTTCTTCAAGGAAAGATGGTTAATATTAAAGTGAAAACCCAGGTATTCAAGAGAAAGGTGGTAGTGTCAGACTTGACTGTTGTTCTCGGCTTCAATGTTATGCTAAGAGTAAGTGCTAGAGAAGCTGTTAGTACTTAGTAATTTACTGTAGGGGCAAGGTCCTGTACATGTATGTAAGGCAGGGTTATGTAATCCCCTTTTCCCCCTAAGGGTGAAGAAATGGTAAACACCAACAGCTTGTAGCATGCACCTTTCAGCAGGGTTTTTATCAAAGTAAATGCTCCATCTTAGAACAAGGGAAACATTTATTTTAAAAATATTTAACTGTCTAATACATTACACTTTAACAATATTTATAGTAAAGGATTCTTACAAGAAAGAATAAACAGCTTTATGGTACAATTAGTATAAGAAAGATCCACATGGGGACTGTTTTGCAGTGTAAAAACACACCATACATCTGAAATGGTCATTTGCATATAAAAGCTACCACTGATGCCAGTGAGTTGCACAGTGATTTTTAAAAAAAATTTCAAACAACAAAATCCAAAATATACAAGTATTGCAAGCTATACACAGCTAAACAAATCAACACAGAACACTGTAGCAGGTTATTCCACATTGTCTGAAGTTACACATGGTAGGATGAGTTGCTTTCTGATACAGCTTTCATGTAATTTGTACATAAAAGCTTCTCAGTCCAACATGTTTCACAGACTGCAGAACTCCACCAGTAAATGCACTTTGATACTCGGATGTTGAAGCCAGGTGCATCATTTACAAGGGCCACGGCAAGTCACTGAAGTCTACAGGGCCACCAAGACCTGCATCTGCTTCAAGAAGGCTCATTATCACTGCCATGGCTGCTTCATCGTTGCTGGGGCTGCTTGATCCTTGATCATTGTCAATCATGTCAATGCCTATGTGAGAGTTCTCCCCTGTAAGCATAAATGCAGTAAGTTACCAGGAGTTCACGGTGTTCTGCTGATGCAACTCGCTGTGGGCACTGGCCCTGTGACCTGAGGTAGAATGTCTGAACAGGCTGAACCATTTTGGGAGTATGAATCTGTCCGAGTCCCAGGCTGCCTGTTTCAGCGGTACCACCACTACCTGGGCAGAGGCCAAAGGTTAGGTCACCCCTCAGGGAAAAACCACTGTGCCTCCTAAAAATGATCTTACGTGCTATACTTCAAAAGTAAGTCTAGATCAACATCTAAGAGCCAGCCTAGCCTTTTTGCTTGTCTTCAGTTGTTTAAAAGCATTCACAAAAAGCAGGTGAGGAGTTCAGTTAATTCACAGATTCAGCAAGAGAAGAAAGGCTTCACTTGGAACTAAAAAAATTACAATATAAAGTAAGCCAGCAAAATAGACTGCCAGACTGCTCTTCAGGCAAACAGAGCAGCAGGTTATGGGCTTTATGCTTCGGCTATAGCCTGCAGACAGTAAAAGCAAGTTATTGCTAAAACCCACCATCGCGTTACAGTCATCTGCACGTAGCTGGTATTGAGCGATGTTGGCGTGTGCCTTCACTTACCGAGAATAGAGGAGTTGTCAGAGTACGGGTAACCAGAACTGTCTTGGATTTGCCCAGACAGTAACCCAGCTGAAGAAATGTCTGGAGTGCCACCATTTAATATCTTGAAAGAAAAAAATAGAAGCCATGAAACAGCATGAAATCTTGCGTTACATCTCAAATATATCCCTGTATGGGGATTTTTAATATTGGGAAGATGGGCTTTCCCAAAGAGAAGCTAGCTAATCAGACTAGTTGTAAACTAGCAGCTACTACCCTCTGTATTACTCCCATCAAGCAGGTGTCTGGTGGCGATATGCTATCCATCTAAAAGGAAGAGATCAAATCAGTGCTACATGCTAAACTTGAGAAAAGCTACTGGGAGAAGTCCTGAGCTGATTTCTGTGGGTCAGCTTTGTAAGTATTCTATCTGCAAGTGATAGTAATTACAGCTAACTACAGAATACTTCTGAACTTACAAATACAGTAAAGTATTGTCAACCAAGATCCTTAACTTTAAAAGGAGAATCATCCCAGGTAGAGAGACTGCATGGGCTCAGCATTGCTCCTGGATCGTAAGTCCAGCCATCTTTTGGTGTGGAGCAGCACAGCAGCACTGCGTACACCAGAGCTCACCAGGAACAGAAGAACCTTCCCTGGGATTCTTAGTAGCAAGGGAATAACTGAACTGGAACCATAGTTTTCAACTGCTCAGACATGTCTGCACTGGAACATAAGCACTTGTGAGCTCCCTTCTGAGGGCAGCATCCACTGAAACTTGTGTTAACTCTAGCAAACAACCTTCCAACGAAGGAGAAATGCTGAGGGGGTAACCCTATTATAAACACACAACTCTCCATGTGTATTTTCCTTTATTACATTACAGTAGCTCCTGCTATATGTAGGTGCGGAATTATTGTAGGGCAGAAGGAGCAAGAATAACTATTCCTAGAATTACAGCTCAGTTTGTTCCAGCTTCAAGTTTTATTTCAAGAACAACGAGAGTCAGGAATAGAACAGAAATATTTACTGACAGCTACATGCTCTAGCACAAGCAATTCTTATGTATAGTCATCATGGTTTCTGGAGGGAAACAAAGTCAGTCTGAGGCAGTGTTCAAATGCACAGAAGGATTTAGATAAGTGCTCTTCTTGCTTTGAACAGAATTACCATAAGCAGCAATCCACCAGACAACTTAAATGCAGCCAGTACAAGTGTGTTCAGGTGGTTAAGTGCTGGTAATGGTATGTAAGTGCTACTCAAGCTGTCTTAGCACAAGGCATGGTCCATGGTATTGGTTATAAACTAAACTGTCAGTGCGCAGTAAAGCATCTAATTGTCGTATTTCATGCTACAGTAGTACAGTAGAATTGCTGTGATTCACAGAACAGTCAGGGTTGGAAGGGACCTCTGGGCATCATCTGGTCCAACCCCCTGCTAAAGCAGGGTCACCTAGAGCAGGCTGCAGAGCCATGTCCTGGTGGGTTCTGAATGTCTCCGGAGAAGCCGCCTCCACAGCCTCTCAGGGCAGCCTGTCCCTGTGCTCTGTCACCCTCAAGGTACAGAATTTTTTCCTTATATTCAGATGGAAGCTCCTGTGTTGCAGTTTGTGCCCGTTGCCCCTTGCCCTGTCGCTGGGCACAGCTGGGATGCGCCTGGCCCCGTCCCCTGCCCGTTCCCCCCCAGCACCGTGATGGTCAAACGGCAGCACTTCCAGCGCCCACCAGTACGGGGTGCTAAAGAGTTTTTGGAGCATCAAGAGATGGGACAAGAGCTGTTCCTTGCAGCTCTGTTAAAAAAAAATAAAAAAATGTACCTAAAGAGCAAGTGGATTTCAAAAGCTGCCAGTGTTTAAAAACTACTGGTCTCTGCATTGTTAAGAGATTTCAGCCACCAGAATACTTTGATTTTTCCAGCCAAGCAGCCAGGAGTTCAACATCACCAGTAATTCTATAAGCATCATCTCACATTATTTGCCACTACTGCTACATGAGTGTTTGGAAAGCCAGTTCTTACCTTCTTGCCTCCTGGGGAGGATGTATCAGGTGGTGGTGTGCTGGTAATATTCAGGGGACTTGAACCGCAGCTAGAAGGTGATGATCCTCTTATCCTAGAATATTGATAAAATAAGGAATTAATTTACCAGCAACTTTGAGACTCAGGTACCGGAGACTTGGAGTTTCAAATGCTGGCTTTATTCAACAAGCATAAGGTGTTAACAAGCATGAACTTCATTTTCGTAACTTCCTCACCCTTCAGCATTACTCAAATCAGCAGCACCTACATTTTTATTTGCAGCTGATAAACAGTTATGTAAATTGTCCAGCTCGCTCAGCCTGCAAGCTCTTCCTCTTCCTCCCCTGCATAGCCTTCACAGTGTCAGAAGGAAGGTGTACTGGGTACCCAGGAAAGCCTCATTTTTTGTTTTTTACTTCAATTTAGACCAGCTAAGAATTTGAGCTGCCTCAGTCCCAATAACCTAAAGTCCTTAAATGAGCTACTGCCACAGAGCTACACAAATACATTGAACATTCGATAAAGTTACTATTTTTTTTTTTTTTTTTTTTTTTTTTTTTAACAAACTGGCCAAAGCAGCACTTATCACTTCAATTTTCCATAGCTTGATCAAATATTTTTTTATTAATGAACAATGTACTAACTAGAACCAACAAACCTCTAGACCAAAGGGAGGAGGGGTAGTTACAGAGAAAAGTAATGGAAATGGGAACCTTATCCTTGGCAGAGCTAGCTCCCCTGGGAAAGCTGAACAGAAGGCAGCTTGGAAAATAGTAACAGCTGCTGAAAAAGGACTGGAACTAACCCAGGGTCTTGAAATGAAATGAAAACATAAGCAGTAAAGCTATACTACTACACTCACTGAGGCTAATTAAGTGTTTTACAAGTACTAAAAGGGACGGTTAAAGTTTCTAAGTGTAGGTTCAGTCTTGGTGTGCCTTTTTTTTTTTTCTTTCTTTTTTTCTCCTTCTTCCTATTCTTACGGACAGGAAAGAAGCTATATGCGATAGGTCTGTTGCTCCCTTAAACAATACTGTAAGTAGTTCCTGGCTTGCAGCAGAAACAAAACTACGGGAAACAGACTGAATGTTTTACTGCCACTAAACATCTGCTGGATGAGACCACTTTTATAGGAAAGGGAGTAATTCCCAAGAGGAAATTCATGAAGAACTGGGATTGTTGGCCAATAGAAATCAAGTGACAACCACTGAAAGTAGCTGCTCACACAGGTGAGAGATGAGACTGCTGCTCTGAGATACAGCCGTGTATCGCTACAGTCCCTTACTGAAGGGTGCTGCAAAACTTGTCCCACCCAGAGATGTCCATCTCTGAGACAGGCTGCCCTGGGAAGGCAGAGCTTCATCATTGTGTCCCACATCAAAGAGCTGTGGGAGGGAGAACTACAAAAGCTGAACTTACATATCTAGCAACTTTAAAAGCACCTGAGCACAATGGATCACATCAGAACAAACCTTTTCTTCTTTTTTTATTGGCATACAGTCAATAGCTTTGCCATTTGGAGGTTGTGCCACTCACACCCTTAAGTCATTGGGAAAAGAATGGTCTTGGAAAGGAATTTGTTTCTAGTTAGCAGTTCTTTTTAACTAGTTTCTGGTAAACAGATAATATTAGCACCATTACAAAAAAGTTTCAATATTAGTCTTTTACAGTAGAAAGCTGAAAGGCTGTAACTTTCTCATTCTTTCACCATGGGCTTTTGACTGCCCGAAGCGTTCTGAATAGGCACCTGTAGCTGTCTACTTATAAAACACAACTGTATCATTCCATATTCAGCTTGAAGAAAGACTTCCTTAATATCCTCTTAAAGAACAATACCAATTTTCCTCTAACTTCATACCATTTTCTCACCTGTGAATCTCCATGATTTCTTCAGCAATCATCCTTCCTATTTTACCCGCCCCAGCTCTTGTTCCACCTGGAATTCCAGGCACAGTAGGATGGGTCCTCTTTGGGCCACCTGAAATGAAACCTTAAGGTCAGATAAAAGCTCCCAAACCATTTCTAAAAAGCATTTGTATTTAGGCACGCTTTGACAAGCTGCAGGATTTTCCCCTATTTATTTACAATTCTACCAGCTGGCAAGTACTTTCAAATGTACGGAAAGCTGTGACTCGCACTGAGCTATGCTGTGTCTCTCCGACACGCTGCTGCACCGGCAGGTCCAGAACAAGGTACACAGCATACCCTGACCCTTATCAGACACTGGCTGTTCCAAGCATCTGGTAGTGCCTCTTCTCCTGAGCTGGCACAGAATAACTTGTCAGACTTGCTTTATCCTGTGCCTGAAGAGGTTTATCTCCAAACATGCTTGTTCTTTTCTTTGTATCAAGACCTTGCTAGCGCATATTCCATTCAATACAGGACAAGCCCAAGCCACCCGATGAATATAAATAACCCCCCTGTAAGTAACTGCAAGTACCTAAAAACGGAGGAAGAAGTGAGGGCCGAACAGTTAGAAACTCACTGTTACTTTAATGTGATTTGTCACTTGCACAACACTTGAGAGGTGGCCAGGAAGGAGCTCGACACACTCCAAGGCACAGCAAAGAAAAGATCATGTACTGAAAGGGCAAGAGAACCCTTAGCATTGCTTATCCATAACGGATAATTGCTGCCTTTTAGAAATTTGTATTTAGCAATAGCAACCCTCAGCACCTGTGGCTCAGACCCTCAGGAGATGAGAAGTTTCACCTAAAAGGTCATCAAATCCTTAGCAGAGCCAGAACCGCTGGAAATTAAAACTCCACTTGACTTTCTTTTCATCAGGGAACAAGAACTGTCCGTGTGATGACATCATACATACGGTTTCTTTCCAAAGGCTGTTTTGTGGCAAGAATAAGCTTACCTTATTTCTATGTAATAGTTTGTTCTATATTTTTTTCCACTCTCAGAAGGCCCAAGTCACCACATGACTGCCATTACTCCACCTTCAATTACTAACCATCACGCCTACGTGGCAGCTTCCATTCCTACCCGTCAGCTGTCCCATGTGTTGCCACCCTTCCCCCTCCAGCTTCACTTACTGAAACTCATTTTTCACAGAGATAACTGAAAAGCCCAGCTTTGCCGAAGCCTTGCACTGTTCTGCTAAGTGCATTGTGTACAGCTTACAAAGTAATTCCAGACATTGATATCCTTGCTCGACAGCTATAGAAGCAGAGCTGACAGAAGTTATAAAGGCATAGCTGATAAAAGTAGCATCTAGTAAATAGGGCCTCTAAAAGCAGTGGCTCCTAACTCTTTGGAAAGAATCTCAGTATTATCACCAGCTTTCTATCCCCATCTTTCATCCACAGGCGGCCACTGCATCCTTCTATTCTACCGCACTTCCACCCTGCTCTGTTATTAAATCCAGCTCTGCTGTGCATTATGCTGCACACCACCTGTCATAAAAGATGGTTTGGTGATCTGCAGCATTCCTAACAAGCCCACGATGATTACTAGAGGTCAGTTTTCAAGTCTTGACAAGAAGTCACATCAAGGGCACGTGAAGGGCATTAAGCCAAATGGCCAAACTATACAATCCATTTGCCCTCCAAGCAGTCATCCACACTGACCACAAAGCTTGAAGTCACTCTTGGACAACGTTCAAATAGCACCATCCATGGAGGCAAACCCCTTGTTTCTCCCCCACGTCACTCCTCCAACCCTGTTTGCATTTGTTTCTTAACTGGCTCATTCACTTCTCTTTGACCACCTTCCATCCAGAGCTGGTATTTAAGTTCAAACAGAGCATGAACTGCATTAGCACTTTTTTTGCCCTAAAACTTATTTTTCTTCAGGATATTAACAAATTTTTGATGCAAAAGGGCAGCAGATTTGTACATGCAGGATTAGCTGCTATAACAAGGCATGACTGCCAGTAATTCCCGCAGTACAGCAGTTACCTTCTCCAGCCTGAAGCACACTGTCCATGCTGTGTGGAGAAGCTGCAAGCTGTGGGAAGGCTGCGTCTCCACTCTCAAGTACGTTGGTGCTGTGGATTTCAAGAATGGGAAGAATCAGTGATAGAAAAACCTGCAAAACAGCTACTCTGCCAGTGCATCAGAATGGAATGCTTCAGGATTTAAGTAGTTTGTGAGCCACTATTGCCTCTGTGAAAGAAGCACTGTGATTGACACCAAGGCTAGACAAACAACAAAAATAAACCATGTTACTACTCAAAGTGGGCAATGCAGAACCCGAGCAGCTTCTCAGAAGAAAAATTCCTCTACTGCAGTTATTCTACTGCAAAGTCACTGCACCTGTACAGAACCCTTATGGAAAAGTGGAGGATCAGCCCCTCCCAAAGCAAAGAAGTGCATCTCCTCTAAGTCCTACAAAGACTGGGACTGCAGTTTTTCCCAAAGAAAGAAAATATCTATATTTTAATATTTATTTATATTGTATAGGCTTTAACAAGCAGATATTAAACTACTGAAATTAAACTAATTTCCTTCTCCCCAGGTATGCAGTTCTGGGTGTTACCGGAGGAAGACACCTATTGTCACAGAGAAGATGTGCACATATTTGGGTCAAATCTCATCTGAAAACAGGGCAAAGCCATCAGTATTTACATGCATCCGCCAAGAGAAAAATACTTACGAAACGACTGTATTTGTTGAGACAATGTATTCTACTTCTTTGGTCCAAGGGTTCATGAAACTGAACCAGCGACTCCGCAACGTAATAAAAGAGCCATCTTTTATTTTAAACTTGTAGCAGTTAGTCGTAATTTTTTCTCTTGTCTGCAAAACTAATGACAGGCAGAAAGCAAGTTACCCTCTGTCAAACGGGCACCACTACTGCATAAGCAGAGCCCTTATCAGGGGAAACTCAGTCAACCCCTCCCCCTTCAACCCTAAAGGAAAATGTTACCTCTGCAGTTATCCCCCCCACCCAACCTGAACCTCAAATATTCACTAAAAATCCATGGAAGTCTAAGATAATCATATTGTTTGGCACACGCAGCACAATGTTCTTGACTGAAGCATTTACAAACAAAGAGGTATCCAAATCTTCTCCAGTTTTTGGGGTTGTTTTTAATACACAATTGTTCCCAATATTTTTTAGAGAATTTCTTTAATAAAATGTTAATAATCGTACCTTGTCTATGACATTCTGCAAGGTGTCCTATATCATCTTGATGAAAATATTCGTAACACGAAGTACCTAGAAGTTCCTGGGGTAAGTATGCCAGAATGGCTGTCGCCCTTGGGAAAGGGGAGGGGGGGGGGGGGGGGGGGAAAGTAGAAAATTTCTTTTAAATTGAAGTATTAGTGACAGATTACTAAAACTCACACTGAAGCTGGGTAAGGCTCAAGTAATGCAGAAAAGTATTTCCAGATTAGAAGGTAAAAAAAATAAATGATTAAGAATATTGTTTTTAATTCTCAGGTAATTAAAAAAAAGTACATAACACCAACAGCTATTATATTTGACCTATTGCCACTGGAAGGGATATAAGACTTTCAAAAGCTTTGGAGATATATAGTAATTTTCAGAATTTAAACCTAAATCAAGCTGCCTTGTCACAGTCAGAAGATAATACAAGGTGTTCTGCATAAAATACCATCGAAAAACAGACAAAGGTTTGAAGAACTGCCACATTCCCTGTGTACCCATGGTGCAGGTGCTGCACAGAGGCCAAACTGTAGCATAACGAGTGTTTCAGGAGCATTTTCTCCCCTCAAATCATAAGCCTTAAGAGTGGGACAAAAAAACCACCCTACCAAACCCTGCACCCACACCCATAAAAAAGAAAGGTTAGCAAATAGAAGTTTCCTGAGAAAGCACTAAGAGACCTACTATGTCTCTCCATTTTCAATCGAACACGATCATGAAGCAAATAAACCAACTTATTGTTTCATCAGAACCAGCCACAAAGTCAACTCATTTTCTTCCTCCTCAGAAAACTTTACAATGACATACACCTGTGATCTGCAACATGGGAAAGACATGGATTCCTGATCTGACTCAGTAGTGTTCAAGGAGCTGCTGGCAAGGATGGAGGACACCTAGGAAAAAAAACCTTTGTACATCAACATGGTAGCCCAAGCTTTAAACTAAGTCCGAGAGGAAAACGCAACGTAACACGGCAGTAAGTGACAGTGAGCCATACAACAGCCCAACACAAGGCGAAAGGGTCGGTCTCGACAAGGAAAAAGCTACTGTGGGCCAGTATGCTCAACACCCAGAGATATGCATGTTAAAACAAGACTACAAGAAATATTTCTTGACTTGTTACTGGTTCAGAAGGTGTAACAACTTCACTAGGGTTGCTCACCTAACCCAGAATACCAACATGAAAAACAAAATAGATGGGGAGGCGGGGGAAGAGAAAAGAGATTGCTGTCACCTCGTACATTAGGGATCTGTACATTTGCCTTCTGCCCTCAAAAGATCACATACCCTCAAAAGTATGGCTTATCTGGGAAGGGACAGCACATTATTGCTACCACAGTGCACAGAACACAGCCACCACCCAGGAAATTCACTCTAAGACTTCCTGGTGCAGGAAGAAACAGTTGAGAAAGGAACAAAGCAGGACAAGCCATCCAGGTCCAGAAAGATCCTGAAACACACACGATTTAATTCAGAAGACAGAACATGGTCACAATCAAATCTGCAGGAGCCCATGTGAAACTCCTCAAGAACATCAGAGCAGAAAGTACCATGGCTGAATGACTCCAGTAAGAGTCTGAGATGCTCCCTAGAAGAACAGGAAGCAAACAAAAGTACTGAACTACAGAAACTTTGATTTTGTATGTTTTCCTTGGGGGAAAAAAATTACTGAAGTAGAAAATGATAGTTCCTTGAAGAAATCAGAGTAAAAGTCACAATTCCAAGCTACTCCAATGCAAATTAAATAGGAAGGGTAGTAAGGAACAAGCCTAGGTAGATCATCACCTCTTCAGCAGTCTCAAAAAAGCCCAATGTAGAAATCAGTACATATTAATAACTATGACTAAGAACAGCAGGAAAAGCACTGAAGCACAAACCCCATGGTATTTAAATGCAGGGTGTTTTTGTATTTTCCCCAGGCACACTAAAAGCATTCAGCACCCGTCGGGTGGCTTACACCGGATGCCCTCATTGACAGGGCGCTCTATGACCTCGGCCTTGGAGAAGGAACCATCACAAGTATTCATGCGACAGAAATTTTCAAACTGGCTTTTGTCTGGTGAATGTTATCCCAGGACACTGAAACTGCTGACACCTCCAAGACTGCTTTGATGAATTATCTGAGAGCCTGTGGAGAACCTCAAAGCCGCAAAACGTAGAGTCTGTCTTTAAAAAGGAAGAGCTAGGAACTAAGTCAACCTTATTCCACTATTTTTCTAAGAACTTTAGTAACCAAGCCTTTTAACAATACTGCAGTGGTGGGAAACCTGACAGTGATGTATAACAACCACTATGGGCACCACCAAGTAACTGTAAAACCTCTACATTTACTGTCATAGAAGAATAAACAGGCTTTTTGAGAAGATGCACGAAATCACAGCAGATGTCAAAAGACTTGCTGAATTCACTATCTGACCATATTCTATTAAGTAAGGAAGGAAATCGTTCTCGTCCTTGAATCTCATCCTTTCTTTACTTTTTCTCCATAGGTTGCTTCTCCCAACTTAACAAGGCAGCTTTGAATTCTGAAGCTGTATACTATGTCATCCGCACATGTAACTTAGTTTTACTTTCAAATTCACCATCCAGATTCATTAAGAGTAGTGAAGGAGTAAGAGGTGGGATGGTTCTCTTTAGAACTCTCTCCAGTGTAAACTGCCATTTGGACAGTAACTGTCGAGTTTGGGCTACTCTGCGGTAGCCCAGCTAGCTCGTACCTAATCTACAGCAGCTCTTCTCCAAGGACCATGCAATCCAGCAGGACAAAAAGTTAGGGTCACAGAGAGTTTTAAGCATCTTTCCCAGATTCCCTTGGACAAATGATGAAGTCACAGTGCAAGTCTATATGAACAAAAAATCCCAACGTAGAAATAGATTAATAATTTTCAACTTTTACAGGTGCCTAAATATTCTCCAGTGGAAGCACAGATCGTAGGATGCCAAGTTGAAGCCTACAGATGAGGCTTTCTTCTAAAAAAAATAAATAAATAAAATATTCCCCAAAGAGCCCTTTGAAGGAGTATACACATTCCAAGGACTGTAAACAACAGCTGGAAAACAAGTGAATAAAAGCATATGTGTTTAAATCCAGTGGGCCAGTGTTTTCTGAGTCTTATTATTTTAGAAATACTTCAAAATTCTCCATCAGGGGAATATGTCTGATCTTTTGAAAATAAAGCTCATTCATGCCTTGGCCTAACAGAATGGCACACCTGCTGAGCAGCAGAAAGGCTATGAATGTTCTCATAGCTCCCAGAGTGATCATCTGCACCAGTCACTGCTGCTGAAGAGCTGATACTTTAAAAAGCTTTCTATTAAATTAAAAACAAAAAAAAACAAACCCAAAGAATCCAACCAAAACCTGCAAACCCAAACAATCCAACCACTCCAACCAGATAGATAACATTAACAAAAAAATTATCTTTATTGCACTTCCCCTCCAGACTATCAGCTCTCAAGTCCACTAGAATTCAGCTGACACACCGTGGCACCCCTGAAACAAATTCCAGCAGGCAGATTCTGTCAGATTTTGGAGCCCGGGGTTTCATACATTGCAAACAAATGAGCCTAAGCCCCAGGCAACCTGAAACAGCCTCACCTGGGCAGCACCAATCCATCTTGGCAAGGGAGGGAACCAAACAATCCCTCTCCAACCAGCCCAATGTAACCCCTCCACTAACATCCTTCACCCATCATTTCTTCCCTTGACGATGCCAGTTATTCTGAAGGAAGACCCAGGTCATGTCTCTCTGTTACTTCATAAAATTTAAGCAACTTTGAAAAAGATAAGAATTAGCTTTCTGGATAATAAATAAACCTGATATCTGAAAGAAGATACCACACTGGTACAAGTTCTCAAACCTTTTCCAAGAAGTAAAGCTTATGAAAAGCTTGTTCTTATACGTACAAAAGATTACACATACAGAAGTATTAATTCAGCAGAATGTGTCCGAAAATAAATGTATACACTATCAAAGCCTAAAGCAGCCTGTGCAATAACTTAACTACATAGTCTTTGCAAAAGTCTTCTAACAAAGAGGTAGTAATTACAGATTCCATTTTCAAAACAGGACAGCATATTCTTCTGAGGATTACATATATACATTCCCTTAATAATGGCAGAAATTATCCCTGGATTATTCCGTCTAGTAAGCCATATTACTGGAGGGGTTTGGGGTTTTAAATTTAATCATTAGCAATGAACAATACCTTTGAGCTCTGTCTCAAAAACCAAAACCACATGCATTCAGGATTCAGTAAAAAGCTGAAAACAACAGTCATTTCTTTTGTCAGTAATATTTACACTGCTTTAAGTAAAGCTGTCAGCAAAGCAGTACTGAACAGTGACTTACTGTGGAAGTTACTACAAGTATTCTTACCTCTGATCTACAAAAACAAATTTCCCATCTATTGCATGTCGAGAAACATATTCTGTAGGTTTCACCCTGATCTCCCCGTTGACTGGCTGTGGCACTACATGAGGATGCAGCCGTCCAATTGCAACAAGACAGCTTAAATTACAACCCTCGTTATCTGGTTCATTATCTTCATCTAGTCCCATTTTTGTTGGCGGCCAGCTTTTTAAATATCCTGTACTATGAATAGTGCAAAAGCTTTTGCGGTCTGCTGTAAAAAGAAAAGAACAAAAACCAAAACCAGCAGTTAGATCATGGATAGTGCTTTGGAGAACTTCATCTCAGTTCTGCTAATAACGCATCTCCTCTATTATGCAGGGAATTTGGGAATCTGTTCACCCAGGGATTTCCAGCGCACCTGCTTCTACGCAGCTGAACTGAGGTAATTCAATAAGCAATTTATCTCTGCAAAACCACTGTTTATACTGAAGCATCACATAGTTCAGCGCAAGGTCACTTTTGATTAAGTAGAAACTGCATCCCATTTTATTGGTTCAGCAAAGGATGCAAATAATCTAAAGGATTGTTGAAGGAATTAGTATATTAATTAACAGATGCATTTTTTTTTCAATTCAGCATGAGGCTCCCACAAAAACCAGGAACAATTTGTTTGCCCGAATATACCCCGTTTGAGGTGTACAGGGGATAGCTGTACACAGGGGCGAGGATGAAGGTGCACAATGACAGGTAATGCAGTCAGTGTTGGAAAGGAGAACTATTCCTCAGCACTGAGCAAGCCTTTAAACTGCAAGGAAGACTTCCACAGAGAGGCCGGGTAAAAGGCTTATGCTCAACTGCACAAACCGGCTTCCTCACGAACGAGCACTTTAAAGCATCATCCCAGATTGAAGCCGCATCTGAATCTAGCAGGAACTACTTGGGACAGCTGCCACATCCAGAGACAAAACACTGAAACTGCCTTCGGTTCTCTAGTTGACACTTTCCACTTTAACACCAAAAGTATATCCAATGTATTAGGAAAAAATAATATTATCAAAGAATAAATTTCTGAATTTGGACTAAATACATATTCCAACACATCTAGAGTAACACCCTACAGAGGAAAAAAGTATTACCAACTTTGATAATGTTACGATCAAATATTTCTGGTATAAAAATGCTATGTTTCCAGTAATCAGAATGTACCAGAACCACAGATGAACTCAGAATAAACTAATTTTTCAAGATGGATATCCATCCAAATACCACTTGTCAAACATGGAGCAGAGAGATAGAATGGGTAACAGCTCCCCTTTGTTGGAGACACTGCCTAGAAGGTCAAGACTGAATGTTATATGATCAATGTCTAAAGAAGATGCAATAATGACACCACAGCTGTCAGCACGAACTGCCTGCTAAGATTTCAAGAAAGCAGAGAAGAGATTTTGGCTTTATATGCTAATACACTGTATAAGAGCTAGGGGCGGGATTTATGTGTGCAGTATGAATAACAGGCCTAGACATAGTTCAATATCTTAGTACGAAACGTTGACAGGATTCAGTAAGTGTAAAGAAAAAATAAATCAGCCACTGCAAGCGAGAAACTGTATTAAAAACCCAAACCTGACAGCCATTACATTTGGCAATAAAATGTGTAATTGTTACCTTTCTTCTTTGAACAGGTTGAAGGAAAATCCTTGTCTTCTACTTTCACTGAAGGTCTATTGCACTTCATCCTACAAAAGAAGGACCGTCTTGCTCCAGAGCATAGTCGTGATGGCCCAGGTGTTATATCAGTCTTAACTGGGAGTCCAGCTGTAGCAAACAGAGGAAGTGAGGAATCCTTCTTTGTCAGGTAAAAAGTTAAACCACACAAACGCTTACATCCTATAACCCGATTGTATAGTGTTTCAGATTTGCTGGGACTTTTACATCCTTCCTCTGAAGCAGAAGTCCTTTTTGGAGATTTTCATGTAAGTGAATACGTGCAGGACTCAACTGACCACATCAACATCACAATTTCTGATTACACCTTCTAGTGTGAAAACACCGATGTATGCTTGAGAGCACAGGGTCTAAATGCAAAAAATAGCAAAAGATTGTACAAATCCACACAAGTTTTGCAATAAACACCGTGATTTCTTTGACCACTAATCAAGTGATTAAAAATAGATTATTTATCCATAACTAGTGCAGTACTTCAAACATGGTGCAAGTACTTCATACACTCGATAGGACCCTTCAGACTGGAAGTCTTATCTACCACTACACCCACCCAGACAGCACATATGTATGTACAGAGCAAAAAAGGCCCAGTGCCATTCCAGGTCCACCTCAACTGCTGTTTCTAGACATCAGATTTTTTCACTGTTCTGACGGAAGGAGGAAAAAAGGCAGCAGTGACCTACACAGAGATCGCAAATCCCCAAGACCTCCAGTTACGTGCAAGAAGCCTCTCTAGCCTCACAGAAACATGTGCGTATGAACATACCCTAATGGTAAGCCCTGACCTTGACCATATTCTTGCAGGAGACTCTTAAGATTCTTTTCTGTGGAAAGCAACTGGAGAAACACAGTACCGAAACACCTATCAACCCTGGGAGCCAAGAGCAGAGCACTGGTACAAACACAGCTCCGGGAAGATGCCTGGCGTGCATCAGGAGCACAGGTATTAGCAACACCAGGGATGCAGCTGGAGCTGCAGGGGACAGTGCTCCAAGAGCTGGTGGAGGATTTAAATCGCATACCAACTTTTCCACAGCTTGCTATCCACTTCAATAATTTCTGCATGGGGACATGTGTAAACAAACAGCTATAAAACACGTACAAAAACTTTTAAGGCCCTGTAGGCTTTTATCACAAGGAGGAAAACGACGATGCCAATGTTCTAGTGTAAAGTGTGCCTCCCTTAAAATTAGAATTGAGTGAGGTCACCTCAAGGAGGTCAGACTGTCCTGTACCACATGCACTCTAAACTGCTGTTCAGTGGTGAAAGTACAAGCTGTGCCTGAGTCACTCATGCCAACATAAAAATAAATACATACATACTAGTACTCTTTAAGAATACGAGTTCTTGAAATTCTACCAATCAGTCTATCATAGCAGATGGGAAGACTGTAATTCATAGTATTTATTTTTGCCTAACTTTGTCAGAGGCATGCAAAAAAAAGGAGCTAGCATTGGATATACATGCGTGACAACCAGACAAAACCAGGAGCCAGAAAAAACTTCAGCTGATCCAGCTGGAGCCTCTAGGCTCAATGCCCTGGAATGATCTCTCCCAGCTTCAGTTTCTGAAGTTCAGCTGGTGGCTTCTTCGAGATGAGATCCTAGAGATCTCTGCTCCTGACAAGCATGAGACTTAATGACCTGGAAATCTGCAGTTGTAACATACCACCTTCTACTTAAGCAATGCAGATGCCTGTTAAGAGTGAATTAAACACCTACTCGCCTCACAAGCGGCAGAGATACAGAACTGCTTTAAAATACCAGAGCAGAACAGAGCTAAGAGACATAGTAGGAAATTATTCCAAGAATCAGGCCAAAAACCTTGCTAAGAGAAAGGTTAGGTCATTGATGGAAGTGACAATATAAATAAATAAAAAGAATCCTCTAACTTGACTGACAGCTAAGGATTACCAAATTAATACCAAGTGTACCCTGACCATTAAGAACAATGACTTAGAACAAATGCTTCATATGTTTTAATGGGAAAAATTAAACTTGTGTTGCCTGGAAAAGAGGACACCTCACAGGTGAAGCCAGTAAAACTAACAGATCTATACTGCAGTGCACACCAAACCAACCAGCTTCTACACTCAGGTGTCTGTTTCAGACTGTTTTTTGGGTATTGTCCTGCAATCCAAACCGCACCCCCACATACACTCACTTTTGACATTGCAAATATTTAGCAGCAGTGCAACTGACCACATGCTAGTTTTTCACTCACTTTTTGCATCTATAAGCCTTTCTCGAGGCGCAGTGTCAGAAGAAGAGAGCTGCTCCTTCACTTTGGCAATGTCTTTAGGATGAAGGTAATCAAATAAACTTTGACCAATCAAATCATTCTGTAGAGATTGAATAATCAGTCAAAAATGAAAATACATTGTTCAGTACATTTTCTCAATTTTAGCCATCATTATAAACAATCTTCTTACATATAGGCCTAACCAAGAAACATCACACATCTGAGATCCAGGAGTTAACAGAAAGCATGCTTTCTATGTATATTTAAGTTATTACTACATTACATAGTAATTTCATAAGTGTTAGCACGAATTTTGCAGGAATAGCATGCTCAATCCACCACCACCAAATATTCTGGTTTCTCTCCAGTCTCACTTCATATGCCACACATTTGAAGGAAGAAGTCCTAACTGCAAATGTTCTCTCTCGATATTTAGATAATGAGTAAGTAGGTAGTATACACCTAACTAAAGGCTGGCTGAAGTAAACTTCTGAAGCTACTTCAGTTTTTAAATTTATTGAGGAGGGCAGATGACAAACAGTGGAAAAGATTATTTATACAACTTATTGTATATAAGTATGTAAATATAAATTATTTATACAATATATGCTGCAAGTTAAGCCTCACGTTAAGCATATATTAAAAACCTGGCTTTGGTATAATTGCTTCCCAGTTTTCATCAGTTAAGTATGCTAGAAAAACCAGAGCGGACAGGAAGACAACAAAGTCAAAAAAATTCACGTGAAGCTACCGGAAGAACCTCACGCTTATTTTTCAATATTTGCTTACATCCCAATTAGATAATGCTTTTGCAAGCCTGAGGGTAAATCCCTGATCAGAATGCAACAAATCAATCAATGAAGAAAATTTAGTTCCTTTTCACCTCCCTAGTTTGAGCAGAAAACAGAAACAAATCTTCTCTAATGACATGGCAGAGAAAAGCTCTTTCTTCGCAACAAACCTCAGCTTTCCCAACAAGCTGTTCACATAAATACCCCTCCATATAAAAGCATAATCATAGAAAAACCCCACACCCTTCAAATCTTTTAAGGCCTAACACTACTTAAAATGGAAAATAATACCTGACTGTAGTTGAGGATCTTGAAGACAGATTCTGAAACAAACAGTATCTTCCCTCTGTCACAACCCACAACAAAAAGAAATCCATCTGCTGCCTAATTAGGGGAGGGGATAAAAAAAATAAATAAATTACCGAGTTAAACATCCTCATTCCATCATTATAACCTTTAGAAATTCTACTGTATGTGAAGTGTTTTTACACTAGGAGAGCTGTCTTAACATTTAGAGATAACTGAGTCAACAGGCAAGATATGAAATTACAATGAAGCGTTTTTGCATCTGCAAACATTTTTGGCATCTTTCTGGGCATCAGGCCAAGAATGTAAAACTATTTCTATGAGGAAAAAGAATCTATGTCTTGTCCAATAGAATTATGATTATGTTTAATAATGCCTTCAAATTAAAATAATATTTTAACTGTATTTATTCCATAGCTCCTCTGCTAGAAACCAGATATAACCTGGGTATTTATTCATGTGTCTGTAGGGAAGCAATTCCCATGTCAATGGTACTCTTTTTCAGTCACGTAAAAGCATGCAGGATTAGGCCCTAATTTTACAGCTTTAGAGTCACAATGCTGCAGAAATTGAATTCTGCATATGCTGCATCTGGACACTGCAGTGCTTCAGAAATTACACAACCTACAAGAAAAGCTTAACTATTGACAAATGATACAGGCTCTCCATGCTATAAAAGAAGTATACAGCAAGCAGCCAAACATCGTAAGTCACGTTACATCAGTGACCTCAAAAAAAAAGGTGTTTGCTATATCGCTGTACGCTGAAAATCATGTCAAGGTAGGCCACAGCAGGAAGTCTGTAAGAAAATAATTTATGTGATTTTGGTAAATTCCATGAAATAAATTTAAGAGTCTGGTGGTTACCATCAAAATACCAGTTTCCTCAGATCTCTCAAATTTTTCCGCTTAAATTAAGAGACACTAGTCATCATTAAAACCCACTGACTTTATGCAGTAGGCTTGCAGATTCCTTTGTTATCCTCCATATTCAGAACATTCTCAAGCTGAGATACAAGGCAGAAAAAACCTGGTGTTTTGCTTTGGGAGAGTTATATTCACAGCCATTGATAACTCTTAAAATCTGAAACGTACCCTGAGAATAAGGTGTTTTAATTCATCATCTGATAGAAAAGCAGGCTTATAGTTTGCTTCTGTATATGGGTTTGCAGCACCTAAAGAAAAGAAACCAGAACACCACCAAACAATACCCATGTCACAAACTTAACAATACATACTTAGAACTAGCAATTTTCCTTTGGCTCCTTCTTACACTGTTACTCACTGCAGGTGATCTTGAAAATGAAAGTTGTTTTCTGGTTTTGATTTAACATGAGCTCTGTTGGTATTAACTTAAAAAAGGATGAAGCTTTTTTGCTTAAGCACAAATACTGTGTTATGTAGTAATGCAAATGGAATGCCTTCTGAGATCTAAGTGTTCCTTGACATATTTTTTAACGCAAATGGTGTCCTTAATTTATGGTCCTGCCTCAGAATTGGGGTGTGGATTAAAAAAAGATATTAAAGAATAAAAACCTTCAAACTATTTCTTCTGTTTATAAATTATAATGTGACAAGGTCACATAAACAGTCACTTAGCAACTTTACAAATCAGTTCTCTCATTCCATGCCAAAGTCAAAAAACAGCATCAGAACATCATCTCGCAATGTCAAAAGCCCAAAATTACTAACAAATGAGGCAGCTGCTTACTAAAGAGTAATTCTTCTCATTCTATTCTCTTCATAAAGGCGAAAGTCAAATTAGGAACCACTGAAGTGCTATGAAGTACTGACCTGATCAAATGCAAGTGGCAGAAAAAGTGAAACCTTTCAAAACGCTAGGATAAATGATCAGAAGACACCAGTTCTCCTAGAAACTAGAACCGTGACTCTTTAAATTAGCTGCATCACTACCTTTTCTCAGGGGCGTATTTCTTGAAGGCTTAAGCTTCATCACTGATTGTGCCCAAGCACTGATGCACTCTTTTGTGAAGCTTTAGGACATACAGGAATCTGCAACAACCCAAAATCTTCCAAACCTGCATGCTTCCCTTTAGGTTCTTCAACAGAAACTCGTTAAGAGACTAGAACTGAATTTTCAAAGTACTCTCCCTCCTTTCACACAGAGCTAAAGGTATGAACACAAAACCTGAGAAGTCCTGTAGGAATATTACTTACACCTAAAATCTAACCTCTCTGTCCAACAGGTTTTACACACTGCCTGCTTAAGAGCACTGCCCAAGAACACCAAGGTGCTACAGCCGATCCAGCCACTCCAGCCCTTTGCTCCCTCCCTCCTCCAGCCTCCACTGCCTTTCTATCATTGCATCTAGCAACGGTGCTCAATCATGTCAGAGGATGTCAAATTATTCTTTTCTCACCCACAAGTTTTCCCAGTCAGATCAGGATATTACACCATGAACCAGTAAGCTATAACCAAATATGCTGCATCATTGCTAAGAAAAGGAAAGAAGTCCTCTCAAAGTGTATTAACTTACTCTTTTGGCAAAAGGGCAAGAAAAGGAGAGAAGTATGGCTTTGGGGAAATCCCATTCTGCCACTCTCCTATAGTCCTGCCCCTCCCCCCTCCACCCACCCCACCCCCACCCCCAGTCAGCTTACCACGTAGTGTTTTCATGTGCTGGACAGCCATTCTCAAGACAGTGAGTTTATCTAGCTTTCGAGACATCGCGTTGCACGTTGGTACCAAAGATGCCAGTTCATCTATAAAACTGTTCATTTTATCTCTACGCCTTTTTTCAATTTGACTATGAGCCTCCCTAAAAGAGTAAGGTGGTACGGAAAAAGGGAGAGGCATGAGAAAATAAATTGCATTAAAACCCACAAATATAACCTCCTGATAATTAAGTTACCCTTTTATCCTTGTGAAAACTACATCTACATACAGAATTCTTCAATCATTTTATGTTCATTATTTCGATGAGTAACACAAACAATAGGCAAAGCTGCAGCACATGGTTCTGATTTAGCAGAACACACATACAGTGTGGGCCATACAGTACACTGAATCCTCAGTTCCAAAACAATCCACTAAACAGTACAAAATTGTCTTGAGATTTCTACTGTTGTACACCACTTTTGTTCTTAGAATATACACTGAAACGTAACTGGAATCAGAAAGGTCACGGATAAGCAAATTCCAGTATTTATGTAAACACTGAATAAAGCATTTAATTAAGAATTTGTGATCAGTATACTATATGAATGTACTAAATATTTAAAACTACCTTTTGCTGTGGCAATGTAAGCCTCCTACTCATCCTACAGCTTTCCACTTGAAGTATTTGAGATACCTCTGAACTAAAGTCTTCCTCATCAGGAAAAACAATGATGAACACTAAATAATTTAAGTTTTGTTTTATATTTTCCCTGTATCAAAGAGTCACTGTTAACAGTTTCACAGCCCACTACTGAGTTTGAAATAAACAAGATGAAGAATATAACATTATCAGAAACATAGAGACTTCAATTTCACCATTAACGAAGTGACTAAACCCAAGCTACCTACCAATTGGTATCTGCACAAAACTATGCAGTTTATACAGGCAAAAGGTTAACAGTGCAAATATATAGAAAAGTAAGAGAAGGTCAAAGCTGGAAAAATTGATTCTCAGGATAAGAAATACGTAAATATGTAAATATTTCACATAGGCAAAAAGGCAAGAGATAATTCTTTTCAGTATACTTGTTTTAGAGTATTACCTTGCATTTTTTATTCTGCCTTGTTGGTCTGTATACTCCAATCTGTTGAGAAACAGTACCGCAAAGTTAGTGTGGAAACCACTAAACCCAATTATTGTAATGTATCTTACATACTATTGATCCTCACAAAAATCGGGGGGGGGGGGGGGGGGGGGGGGTGGGGTGGGGGGTGGGGGTTAATTTGAACATTTATTTAACCTTTCCTCAGAGAAGATAATTATTTATAATATCGTGGCTCAAAGTATTGGGGTTTTTTTTGTTTGTCTGTTTTAATTTGTTCAACAATCTTAAGCCTTTGTCCCAGCAAAGAAACAATTTGGGACACATGACTACAGTGACACTGAAAACACGTCTCTACACACAGGATCCTATGTCAGTACTGTGGAACTAACACTTTAGCGACATCAACAGTACCTTCCATGTTGGTCATCTTTATCTGTATCCATACCTTCCCTGCAGAAACAGAATAAAGCAATATATCACGAATTAAGCAGGATTAGCAAAACTTATCAGATCATCATAAAATTAGAATAAAGTATTCCTGTCATCTTTAAATCATAAACACAAAAATAGGAATATAAAAGTGAGAACCTGGAAGGACTAAAGAATTTGTGTGCGTTTTGCAATATTAAAACATTTTCTTAAATTAGTTGTGTCTCCTTCGGAGCTAATAAAACTTCACAGTTCGATGTGTTTGACAGTAAAACATGCTGCAGTTCAAAGCTATCATCTGTTATAAAAATGTTTTTAGTTAACTGGGATGGGGGGGAAGACGTATCAATGTAGATATTTTTTCATGCCTTCATCAGAAACAGGGCTACTAACTTGCGTTTACTAGAGTTAAAAGGTCAACCACAGGCAGTTAAAGTGCCTAGCATATAATTCATAACTTGTCCTAATTACTTCGTGCAGATGCCTGTGTGCTCTACACTTAGGTTGCCTTATGGCAGCCAGCCAGTTTTGGAGTAGGAGATGGTAATAATTTAGACCAACAAAACATTAAGATGACCAAACGCATGGACAGAAGGAAAGACTATGACAAGCACATTTGAAATTAGCGTAAACTACCAGTGTAGATACATGGCTTTTGTCTCAACATGACAAAAAAAAAAAAAGGAAAAAAAAAAAGGAGGCATAAAGAATAGAAAGGATCCCTCCCCCCCCTCACATTTTAATACTGTAACCATAGGTACAGAAATAAGGAGAGGAAAGTACAAGTCTTCACAGCCATATCTGGCAAAAAAAGTTGAATGCCTAAGACTACAGCGCTGGTAAATAACAGGAAGAAAATGTTTTGATATACGTAAATCTGTACAACTGTGTTTAAACAGCTACCTTTAGGCCTAGCTTATTCTGGTTTAATTCCTACCTGGCAATTTTAAGTAAGTGGGAGGGAAAACACCAAGCATCTTTTTCAAGTGAAATCAATTATTAAAATATTTATACTTACTCAAAAGGAAAGCCATCAAGTCTGAAAAAAAAAAGAAAAATAAAGTATACCATATATAGAAAATAAAAACATCTTGCACTTTCTGCTGAAGTTCTCAAGCTAATTTATATTCTTATTTGAAATAGAAAAGCACAATGAAAACAAGACAATAGCAGTGAACACATTCTGAGGAAACAAACTTGTTCATATTCATCTGCTTTCTGAAAGAATAATTCTGCTTTTTAAGAAAAGATAGCATAGTTCATTACACTTAATGTGAAAAACTAGTAAAACAACTAACCTAAATTATGTTATGCAAATCACTGAGATATTGTTTCATCTTCAGAAATGAAAGATCTGTGCTTTATGCATGTTGCCCTTGTGGTTAGATAAATGGGATTTCAGAGGACTCTAAGGTCAGAAATAAAAATAAAAATAAAATGAAGTATCTCATGTTTCTCAGTCTTTGATTCTGCCCAGCAGGACAGATAAACATTTTCTTTTATTCAGTATTAAAGTCCTAATTCTGAACTTTATACAGACTTTATCATATCATAAAGAAAATTACGCAGAATTTCTACATGCAAGCTAATTGTTGGCATCACTTCAAGACTGTAAAGTGACCTGAAATACCACTGAGCTTTGTTAAGAGGCTGTTTTATAAAAGCCTTAGGAAAAGTCTTCTCATATTAGCCATTAACATACCAGTTATTCCTGTTCAACGTGAGACATTAGCTTTCCCAAAAATAAACATGGTAGTCTTTCATATATTATTCATGGCACTTCTATATCAATTATCTTTGCAATTGGTTTTTAAAAGAAGCTTGAATAACGCGAAAGGTTTTCTTCATCTTTCAATTTGCACATTTTGAGTTACTGTCTTAGGCAATAGCTCAACGCACTTCTGATGCTCACAAAGAAAGAGCACGCAGGTCTGTAACAGGACTTGGAAACAGAAACGAGGCATCGGTTTCCCACTTGTGATGCCACCTTTAGCTACGGGATGCTTGTAACAAAATTCATTTTAGCCTTAGAAAAACCCTGAAAGTAAAAAAAATTCTAGAAGAGGTATAAGGTAAGTTATAAACGCTTCAGGATAGTTCACTTTCTTATCTTACATTATTTCAACTGAAAACACTACTCCCAAGAAAAAAATTAACTGTTTATAGACCTGTGCATGAAATCTTGGATTCTGGCATTTGACTAAAACAGCCTGTAGTGGCAAATGGACAACCTTCGCTGAAGTGACAGCGATAGGTTGACAGGAATTTTCCGGGCAAAGTGGCAGGAGAAAGAACTGACAAGAAGCTGGTGTGGAGAGCTAAAAGCACAGCTGATCCACATGCCTGCTTGTACACGTGGTGAACAAAGAACCACACTAGAACAGCCAGGCTCTGCCTTCCTTATTCCCTGCCTTCATGGGTAAATGAAGCTGGACACTGACAATTTATATTAAAAAAAATTGTTATCAGGCAGCAAAAGCTGAACAGTAGCATTTCTGAACATTTATCAATACGTATGTACATAAGGAGGGATCAAGGAAGTCTACCTCAAGTTCTGTTTTAAAATAGGAATATTTACTAGCCACCGTTTCCTCTGCAACACAACATGAACTGTGGTATGACGACAGCTGTTGTAAACTTATTTTACTTGGTATTCAAGGAAACAGTGTTATACATATTTTTTAAAAAAGCACAACCTAAAGGGCAGAATTATAACTTACAAGAGCAAGCTGCCTTTTGAAAAAGAGGACTTGAGCAATGCTTCCTACCCAGAAGAATAAAGATGGAGAAATCCCTTCTAGAGAAGAGGAAGTTGGCAAGATTGAGACTGTTCGCTGAATTTTGTAGTCGTCAATTCAACCAGAGGGACTCATACTTCTCAGGAAGACTAAATGCCTACTAGAGGGGGTACATATGCAGTATGTCCATAGTCTTTAAACAGTACTTAAAGTTTTATGTCTAAGTTCTCCTAGAAATACGTCCTACGCACAGGGAACCTAATTCTTGTCATGCTCAGCATGCATTACAAATTCTACCCCTCCCTGCAAGAACTGCCAACGATCCAAAGGCCCACAGCAATAAAAATCATGCCGAGTTACATAAAAATGGACTATGTAGCTGTATTAACAACGATGGGACACATCCCAAGTTAACCTGCAGCTACTAGGCTTTGTAACATTGCAATACACTTGAGGTTTGCACAAGGACTTAAGAATAAGTACGTTGATCTTGGTGTACCTAGTGCAGAGGTTATTACACATTTGGAAATCTAGTAAACTTTACTACAACCTTCACTAATCTAAAGTTGAGTTGATGTGATTTATTTTTTTTTTCTATTTCAAATACCTGTCTCAGGAGAGAGAAGCTGTGGCTGGGATAGTGCTTCTGAGCACTTATTAGCCAGCTTCCCTTAAAGAGAAGCAGCTTTCTTGAACAAAGCCACATTCTACCACCAATTCAGAAGAAACCGGATTTTTATTTTGTCAGGAATAACAGCCTGTTATTCCTAATCGAGGACCAATACAAGACTGAATCAGTTGATGAAATCAAAGGCAGATCTACTGCCTGAAACCTGAGACTATTCAGATCCACACTCAACTGGGAGACCAAAATAGCATTGTCAAGCAAAGGTTGGCAGCACACTGACAGGAAGTGACTAAAAAGGCAAAAAAAAAAAAAAGGTGAAGAAAAGGAACTATTCCCAGTTTTGCTTCTGCTTTTTAATGCATTTATTATCTTCCCTCCTGCCAGCTGACACTTTTTCCTATGTAAATGGTCAATATAATCAACCTTCACACCATACATTTCAACAGTATTAATTTTCCCCCCCCTTACCAGCCAAAGGTTTCTTTGCTCAGCCTCCCCCCATCTGATAGCCCTCAATTCTAGCTGCACATCGATGAAGGCTTTCTTTTTATTATTTAGTAATGAACTTTCCTTTTAGTGCATAGTAGCTTTTTTCTTTATTAAAATCTTGACAACAGGTTGTCAAGAAAAGGTTATTTAGAAATTGCTAGAAGTATTTCTATCATCTCCCCCACTGTATTGTTGTGTTACAACCTCTTTTAGCAATGTTAAATTAAGAGAAATCCAACTTACTGATAATCGGTAGAGCTTCCCTTTCGTTTCCTATTACAATCCATTCCCGAAGTGCTAAGGGAACTGGAAATCAAGTCAGCAGGGTCTGGTGACATAAAGTCACTAATTGTAGAAGATATGTCCATCCTTTGGTCTGCCATTGGATTGTCTAACATTAGGGGGGAAAAAAATATTGAAAAACCTCCCCATCAACCCAAAAAACATTGCATTAATAGAAGCAGAAACATACATATTTTTGATCATAACAAAAACAACAAAAAGATCAGATCTCCAACATAGTGTTCTTTAAAACTGCCAGAATCACAATTCTATTATTTCCTTTTGCTGTAAAGCAGATAAAAGGCAATTTCTCCTTTTCCAGTTACTGGTGTATTGAATCTTGCACACAAACCATGACCATTCTCAAAATATGCTACTGAACACAACTGTTTTTCAGGAATTGTCAACATTATCTTTATCAAAACCAGGTTTACACTTATGTTAACTGGTCAGCCAACGAACATACCTAACGTAAACAAAAGGGTAAGTTCTGTCTGTCTTTCGCTGAGTGGGAACACGAGTTCTAGTGTGTCTCTCCATTTGAAGATTACACTATCAAAGTTCATAAGCTTTGAGAGTTCCAATTCCACTGAATTTCATAGAACAGAAATCAGAAGTTTTCCATAGAAAATCAGGTTAAACACACCCCTACCCATAGCAGATGACAAATAAAAAACTAATCACTCGATGGTCAAAGAAGACTAGTTAAAGGTACAAACTAATTTAATTAGCTTTTTCATCTAAAACATACACATCTTAATCCTCTAGACTGCCAAATAATTATACTGTTGAAAGAAACCCTGTGAAAAGGTCATTCATAACTAAATGGCATTAGCTGTGACACAGAAGAGCTTTTACCTGAAAGCCTGTCTTGGAAGCCTAGGTCCACCTGGGGAAAGATGATGATGCTCAGCCTGAAGCAGCTGATCACCTTAAAACTCTTCCATGCCTCATATTCTCTTAGTCAAGTACTTTCAAAAACCTGAATGGGAAAAAACCCAGCAAGGTTAAAAAACACTTTCAAAACAAGTTTGTTTAGCACAATTGTTTTAGGCACAGTTTAAAACAGCAAATAGTCATTTTCTACTCAAGGACTGAATTTTAGTTTCCTCATAAAGCACAGAAGCTTTATCCATCACCAAAAGGCTTAGATATTGGGATGTGCATCTCCAACAGCCCAAGCTTTGGAACAGAAGGAATCTCTTCAGCATCACGACCTTCTGGCCCTACATTTCACTCTTTGGTCTTGAACAAAATCACTCCGCTCACAAACAAAGATCAGATCTTAACACATTTGTTGTCAGATGTTACCAGAACAAGTCAAACCGCTGTTACAGTGCAAAGGACAAATCTTCATTTGCTTTATCCCTTCATTTGCTGCTGCCTCACTATTAAGGTGGCCCTAGCAGTAAGACATTTGTGCTTGGCTTACTATTTTAGTTACCCTTGCAACAGTTGGTATTTTCAAAGGAAAGACAGTTAAACACTGTTCTGTTCTGCAGGCTTCAAGTTTTTAAATAAAATCCACACCCCATACTGTAACTCAAGTCCTCAACTATGCCTCACAGCTACGCTGTAAACTTAGTGGTGCTCTGCAGGTGGATGTCCTTCCCTTCCAGACTTCTGTCACAAAACAACTTTTCCAGCCAAACTTACTATGCTAGACTTACAAACAGTTTTAAGCCTGCCTCGTGCAAAACCCCTTTGAAAGACTTTTGGATACACTGTTTTCTGGTTAATGCATCTGTGACATCACGACAACCTTTCCAACCTGTGACAGCAGAACTTCCCAATTACACAGATCGGCAAGCTCCTGTCACACTCAGAAGTCAATCAACCAGTATTGTGTCAACACGAACACACAACTGATTCCAGTGAATCACATACATGGACATGCGAGGAGTTGTAAGCTACAGAAACCTCACAAAACTCTAAATCAATGGTATAATTTTATTCAGCTCTGCCAGAATATTCAGAATGTATAAACTTTCAAAAGTTTAAGTTACCTAAATTACTGATCTTGTTACAGTAATAAGAGTCAGAGGATCAACAGCTCTTAGATTTAAGATCAGGCAAGTCAGTGCCTTAATACCACCAACTTTTGAACAGAGGATCATTGTTGTTCTAGAAGCAGTGCTTCCAAATTGCGCTGAGGGCTCACCATCCATATTAGCCGACAACTTCTCTATGGTCCTTTTCCAAAAATTAAAAGGCAGTTGGGTTACCTGCGAATGTGTGGACACACCGGTACAAGTAAGTTATGAGGCCAGCTGACACCAAATGGTCGCTGGCAAAAGCTAAATCAGTACAAATTTAAGTCAAATTATAAACTGCCATTAAATCCATAATGACAATTTTTTTACAAGGCTTTCATTCACACTAATACAGTTACTTGTAGATCAAGCCTTAGTTTCTTCCTCTATCAGCCTTTTCCTAGTTGGCTGCTTTCTCCCTCTTACTCAAAATAATCCAACAACTATAAACTCGATAATGTTACTGTGGTTTATGAAATTACTGCAGCTTAATTTACAAAGCACCAATTAAACCACAGTCACTGACCGTTTCTTTGTGCTTGGTTCAGATCCAAAACCATTATCTTCAGTCTCAGTTGATGTGCAGAAGTTAGTTACAGCTGAACTTCATGTGGCCAGTGGCTAAGCCCTATGAGTTCAGTGATAAAAATTCTGTCACATCAACCTACCTACAATGCATCTTTTTTTATGCTGCCCAATTACTCCGCATCCATGATTCAGTCTTGGAACCCAATATAAAACCCAAGCACTGTATAATGCACATACTAGAAACAAGTAATTTTTAAAATTTATGGTCCAACCACCTACAATTAACTTCAGAAGTTCCTGAACACCTCTATATGTGACCATAATTGTTGAACTTGCATTTTACTACTTAATATAATTTCATAGATCACTTACAATGACTTCAGATGGAAAGTTGTGATGAGCTGCAACTGAAAAAAAAAAAGAAAAAAGGGGGGAAAAACCCACACAGGGGTTTGTAAGTTTAACAGTCCTTTCCCTTTAAGAATGCCTGCCACAGTCAGCATTTTAGCTTAATAAGCAGAACACTACATAAGTCACTAGTATGCTTCAATGAAAATAAAAATTGCTTTGTTGTTCATATTAACACAAAAACTCCAAAGCAGTTTTACAGCAAAAACATTTCAAATCAAGTATCCATTCAACTGTGCTGCTATTTTAAGTTATAACCAAGCATCTACATTTGATAGATTCAAAGCAGCTATTTTAAGTGTCTTGACCATTTAAGCAGAACAAAATTACATAAAAAGAATGCTCAATATTGGGTTTTTTGTCAAATATTGTCAATATTTCATATCAGCCCTTTTTCTACCGTGTCCCAAATGCTCAGCCCAATCCTAACCATCATAGCCCTACATTTTAGCATTACAGGAGTTAAAAATCACTCATGTCTCTTGAAATCAGGTTTAAAGTTAAGAAAATGTCAACCCAATGATCAGAGCAAAAATCAGCATGCCCTGCTACAATAAACAGTGACCAGTTTAGAAACATGTTTTTTTGCAAGGCTTTCTTAAATTTCTGAAAAATTGAGTATTTAACTATTTTTTCAGCCTCCAGCTATTAGCTGTTCAGCAGCTCAAAAAAGTCCTCTACGAGAAGGAACACAAAAGTTACCCATTTATATAAGCAAAGTTCAAATCTTCCATTTACGATGCCCAGGCTGTTGCCAAAGTGCCCCAAGGACCTACTTGAAAAAAATGCCGTGTAGCCTACTTCCTGATTAACTTCTCCTGTAGATGAGAATCAAATGATATGTTGTCATTGTATCACATGACAGTGTCTGTCCACAGCCTGTTTGGGACTCCTTCCTTCAGGATTCCCCTCCTTTGCACCCAATCTTTCTCCAAACCCTGTAACAAGGCTACTGAGACAGTAAAAACAAATCTTACTGTTCATCCCTTCAAAAAAAAAAAAGTTAGATGACATGTGACTAGCTTAATCATGCAGCAAAGCTGATCACGAGTACATAAACACCTCTGAGCAAATCAAGGTCACAGCTAAAGTAGGTCAACTACGTCTGCCAAGCACCCATCTGGAAGTCAAGACCTCTTTACACAAGCACCACCAGTTTCAGTTACCTCTAGGCAAGAGTCAACTCTCTGCAAGATACATACATATTTATTCTAAAAGAAGTGCAATTCGTAACTTCATGAATCACACAAGCGTCTCGTATCGTAAAAGCACTATTTTGCAATGACAGAGGAAAACCGTGGTGTGGTTTCCTCAAGTAGCAATTGAAAAGACACTCATTGTCCCTCTGTGTAATGACTGAACCAAAAACAGCTAAAAAAAGGAAATCATCTGCTTCCCTTCGCAGCAGTACTCCATCTCCAAAGTTAACTACCACAGTACAAACTAGCAGGAAACAGAAAGATTATTTCTCTTTGCTCCCTGTGTATCTTCACAAGGTGGTGTAGGTGTGTGGCTCTGGACGCGTGCACACTCAGTAATGGTGAGAGTTTTCTGCTCAAGGGCTGCTGGTGTCCCTGTGATGATTTCAAGATGGGTACTGGCACACACGGGCATGGCTGCTGGAAGTAACAAGCAGATCCTACATCAGAATCTTCAGTATGAAATTCTCTGTAGGAGTCAAAGGAAGATCTCAGAACTAAAGCAGTGGTATTTTCCTTTTCCTTCAGTACTTAATGAGCAGCTGTCAGAATGCTTCATATTTCCCTGATATATGGATGCCGTTTTGTTTTAATGGCACCTCTCTGTTCCTTGAAGTCCGTAATGCTATTTGCAAGAACTCCCTGTACTGCCAGAAGATAGAAAGCCCTGTGGCTCTCGTACATGCAGATGCATCTCACCGCACCCTCTGGAACAAAGAAGTGCTTTTACCCTGGTTTGCTTGTTGAGGTCAGCCTTTTACCACTCACCATCCGCATGTTCGCCAACCTCTGGCAGCCTGCGACCCACATCTGGGTTTGGAACTCTTCCAGACCCAAGCTCTTAGCAAGATCAGTAGCTCGTGTTTTGATCCCGTCCTTAACCACACACAAAGAGCAGCAGCAACCCAACAGCTTCCTGCACCTCTCATCTCGGCGGCTGCGGCCACCCAGCCCCTCGCAGCAGGGCACAAGCATCCCCCTGCCCTGGGGAAGGCAGAGACACAGCCTTCGGCTGCTCAAGCGACTGACCATCCCAGAAGTGCTCCCCAGCCTTCCTAAGGAAAAAGCAGCCGGCTGGAGGGAAGCAGCCCATGAATTGAAACCAGCCACAAAGCTACAAGATGAACCATTTTGACATGGGGGGGGGTGGGGAGGGAAATTCTCCAATAAACAGAAGAAAAACTCCACATGCACACAGAGCACCCTTCAGCTCCAGGAAGTTAAAGGCATTTTCTCAATAGATCAATACACTGTCCACACACACTCCGCCAGCAAACCCAATTCTGTTCATTGCTAGCATCTCTGAGAAAAGACAGAACAAGTCATATCCTGGCATCACTTCACAGGAGTTTTCCAGACTGTCATAGCGATAATCGAGCCACAGGACAATATTCTGAATTTCATCCTGTTCACAGATCACTCAAGACTTCCAGTTCAGGGCCTCAGATCCCATCTCTCCTTGCTTCAAAGGGGAAACACTTAAAACTTTTACTTCTGGCTATTTTAACAAAGAACTTCTCTGTTGTTCCAAAACCCAGAATAAGTGGTAGCTAAAATAACTTTCTCTTGCAGTGGGGAGCTCCGAACTAGACCCAGGAGCACAGAAGTGCCTGACCAGTGCTCAGGGAGGGGGAAGGATCTTTGTCCTCAGCCTGCTGGCAACACTGCTCCTAATGCAACCCAGGAGGCTGCTGGTCGTCTTTGCTGCAAGGGCAGCACTGCTGGCTCAGGGACCCCCAACATCTTTTCTGCCAAGCTGTTTTCCAGCTGGTCAGCCCCTAGTCTGTATTGGGGCATGGGGTGTTTCCTCTCCAGGTGCAGGACTTGGCATTTCCCTTTGCTGAATTTCATAAGGCTCTTCATGAGGTTCTTGTTGAGAGTTTTCTCTGGCCTGTAGAGATCCCTGTGACTGGCAGCACACCCGTACGTGGTCTATCCATCATTCCCTCCCTGTTTTGCATTGTCTGCATCTCCAAGTATGAAGCTTCAGACAGCATGGTAAGATAGGAAAAGAGGTTGGTTCTTGAAGGAGAGCCAAACACATTTAACCCACCCCAAAAACCCAATCTCATGTTCTTCTCTCAGTGAAGCAGAAAAATGTCTGTTTCAAGGCTGGTGTAGTCCCATGACAAGGCCTCATGGACAGAGGTACGGACCATCTTCACAGCAGAGAATGAAAACTGGAACAAAAGCAAAGTCAACCCATCCCACTTCCAGGAATCAAACCTATTTAGACTGAAAGTCTGTGCTATGCATGAAGTATTTCCCTCCCTAGTAGGGGACTGGTACATAGCCCTGCTGATACAGTCTAAAGTCTAGCATACATACACTGGGTCTGGAGACCATATATCATCAGCAGCAGCATCCTGACTAATCAGTTGACCTTCAGACACAGATTTTTGTTTCCTCTCACACCCCTTTACCTATACAGCAAATCCCAGTTAAAAAGTCTTTTCAACAAAGCTTGCTAGTTTGCAACCATTACTGAAAGCTTGATCTAGTATAAGCTTCTCATCAGCCAAGATTAGACTCTTTGAGCTTTTATTCTTTGAAGTAAGCTTATGTTGGCCTGTTCAAATATTTCATTTTGGACAACCATCAAAAGGAAACGTCACAAGGGAACTAACCAAGCCCTTGTAAAAAGGTGGCAATGCACACTCTTGGAAATGAGCACTAACACACTGCTGTTACCGAAGGAACTTGCCCTGCTTCAATAATCAATCCTCCAGCACATGTACTCCTTAGGTTTCCAGAAACTGCCTCCACAAAGAAAACAAAATGGACCTGCCTTTCTTGGAAGACCAGGTTTCAAGGGATTGCTGCAGCACACCTAAGAAACATGGCTATTGCCTACACATGAAGCAAACTACAGCCTCCTGGAAACAACAAGTACTGGTCCTCACATCACTAGACAGAGTATAACTGTACCGGTGCCGAAGGAATTCCTATACCCAGCCACAGTGGCCAGAATGAGATTAACCAGTTCAGGCACCTCTGCTTTGAGCAGGAACCAGTGAATTCGGCCTCAGAGTGCTGCAAACATTTTACTGGGTGCCTTATAACATTTTACAGACACACAGAGATCTCCACAAGTATTCTAGGAAGACATTTTTTGATTTCCTCTCAAATGTCAAGATGGATATTTTAAGGAGGCTTTTACAAAAAAGTATTGCTGTAATACAAAATCTGTAAAATAACAGCTGATCTCCTACAAAGATTAGACAAATTAAACTAAGAAATCAATAAGCACACTCCTTGTGCCTCTGGATCCCTTATTTTAACAGGTCCTGCTGATCAAAACCATCCAGTTTTATTTCACTGGAAATGAATACAGCTGAAATGGAATAAAAATCAGTTACTCTGAGAAGAACTGCTCATAAGAAAAGGACTAAGCTGAATATCACAAGTGTTTTAATTATTAAAAAAAACACCAAACAAAGCAACAAAAATACCCCAAAATTCAAAACAACTTAAAGACAGCGCTACAGACATTTCGTTGAGCACAGCACCCCAGAATTTGTGCAGTGGAAGTTACAGAACAAAACAATTGTATTTTACATTTAAAAATAGGGTCCACCAATGCTAAAAGCAGGTAAAGTAAGTTCACAAAAACTATGTTACCATGTAGTATTTAATATTCATTTATTCCAGTCTCTCAGAAGACACTTTGCATGTGTGGGAAGGAACCAGGTATTATATTTTCAACACTGGGGAGGGTAGGAAGACTTAAAAATTAACAGACAACAGAAACTTTTAAGTCCTTTGGGCCAGAACTATAATTCTACTCATTTAACTCCAAAATCAATTACTCTTAGCAATGACAGACCCATACACAGTTAAAGTGGAAAACAACAACAAGAAAGTCTACTCCCTCAATTACTGAAACAAACTTAGTTGAAGTTCTCAAACCGAGTTTCCAAGGCAGGTCCGGCCTCCAACTTTTGAAGGATGTACTGTTCCACAACCACTGACTGCAATCCTTGTTCATCAATCCTAAGCCATCCAAAGGATCGGGGGGGGGGGGGGGGGGGTGGTGGTGTAGGGTGTGTGTATGTGAAAGAGGGAAATCCATCCTGCCATATGGGTAAATCAATTATCCAGCATTAACACGTTTTAAGTAAAAGCTTAATCAAAGGTACTGTTGACTTCTTTAGTAGCTTATATATTTCCAGCATGCTTTGATCAGAGACCTTAAAAAACCACAAAAACCACAAGAACCCCACAAAACAACAAAAACCCTCTCAATTGAGGCGGCAATGGTTCTGTGAAGCATGCCAGGTTGTACACAACGCTTCTGTCAACAAAGTAAAATGTCTTACCTTGTACTGCACTTCAGAGTCAACTTCAAAGCAAAAATTTTTAGAAAACTAGAAATTTATCCCTAAGAGGACTGTACACAACCTGGACTGACATTTCCAGAGCAGGAGAAGCATACAAGATAACAAGTAGGTAAGCTACTTAATTCACTTCTCATGTTTACACAAACAGTGGGAATTTACACATCACTGCATCTTTAACTCACAACTGGGAATGCCTACCTTGTGCACTTGCAGTCTAAAAGATGCAGCTTTCTGTTTCAAGATTTCACCTGACTCCTAAATATCAGCACTAGTTTATAGCAGATGGATGCTTTAGATACAAGTTTTAAGGATATCTTAACCCTTCAATTATCCATACTGAACAAGCTAAGCTTCATGCATTTAAATATGCATCTTATAATTTGGGGCTTACAAATAAATGCCCCAAACCCCAACTGTTCATTGTAAGTATTATTACAACTGCGATATGCTCTGGGCAAGCTTAATTTTCTTACTGTAGCTAAGGGAAGCTCCTGTATCCTCACAATTTAGCAAATATTCTTTCTGTAGTTCATGATCTCCAAGGTTGTCTTTCAGTGGCAGGAAGGTAAAATCCTCTCACAAGAAGTTCTAAGAAATGCATCTTCTAAAAGGCATCAGTATGAAATACCAGCCTCCAAAACACTTCCTCATTTACCTCAAAGGCAGAAGCTGTATGTCACATGAATGTGTGGTACTTATCCCATTCTAGGATTTCTTCCTCAAGCTTACAGCTACTGCTTGTGCTTTAATATAACTTGCAATAGGATGTCTTGATTTAAAGGTTTCACGTGAGAACAAGCTGTAAGTCAATCCACTTTTCCCACTAGCAAACACTGTGTTAGTACTCCATTAGTTACTCCAGCATCCAGTCACCAAATCCTTCTGTGCTTTTGTCAGGTTTTCATTTTCTTTTTCCTTCCTCATCCTAGAGCATTACAGGCACCAAAGCTCTAGCATGACTAATACCACCCAAGTAACAATACCTCACTTGACTTTTTAAAGTTTATACATTCGGAGATCCTGGCCATTTTTCAGTTTCACAGGTTGAGCCACTACTTTTAGTCTTTGAAGTGCATTTATTAAGGTGACAAAGCTAATTTCACAAATTTTCTTTTGGGTTAAATCACTCCGTCCAAATACTGTTAGACATACTGCATACAGCTGATTCTGTTTTCCAGTCACATTATTACTACAAACAAACTCAAACACCTTTGGCATGTGAGAGACCTTTCATGCAGAGATCTATCACCAAACAACTAAAGCCTTCATATCTGCAGGGAACAAAGCATAGCAACAAAAGGGGAAAAAAACATCACAAAAAGGAGTGCAGACACAGGTGGTTGTATTTATACCTTTTACTTTCATTCCCAGTTTTTGCACGCTCCCTCTGGTCCTGCTAAATTCCATCTCTGGCTGGGAGAAGCCAACCCTGCTGTCGGCACTCTGCCAGCCAAACAAAGAAAAGTCAACAGGCTGTCAGTTTCCCTTCAATCCTAAAGTAAGCCTTGGGAAAATGAAAATATTCTCAACCTGCCTGGAACCAAGCTGGGGTATTCCCCACTCGGCTGCTTCGCTACTGTTTCCTCTAACACATGTGAACCTGACAGGTTCGTTTTCCCTTTCTGGTTTCTTAAAAGCTCTTTTTGACTTAACTTTACCCAAGATCAGCTGTCAAACACGTATGCATCACATCCATATGAACATCAATATTTCTTCCTCCAAACCATCTCAGTACTATATTAGAGGCTCAATTTAATTTCTGTTCACCCACTATACCACTGGGTTTTGGATGGGAAGAAATCACAGCTTTTTATTAAGTATACGAGTAGGCTGTCTGCTAAAAAAAAAAAAAAAAAGCTGCAGATGAATGCACAATGATGGCATAGCTACTGTATGTGTTAAAAGTTTCTGTGGAAATGGAGACATTTACAACTTTGAATTATTTACAAATTTCCAGTTTTAAGAAAATAACTCCTCACCCCACACACTCAAGCAAACAGCCTCAGCTACCCATCTGCACCTGGAGTCCCTTTGATATATGCAGAGGAACAATAAACACTAACATAAATAAGCTCAGCAGTTTGGTTCCCTGAAGCTACACTATTTGCCAGTTAAATCCAAATTAAAATTAGTGAAAACTGAGACACTGTGACAATTTAGCACTTGCATGTTTCCCATAAAACATGCAAAGCCACAAACATCAAAAAAGGATATCTATGCCATTTTCAGTCTTGTTCAATCTTTCAGAAATAATAACCTCCCCCATTACTGAAATCCTGTTTTTCAAATAAGTGATCTACTGCTACCACTGAGAAAGGCAGCATTTCAGCACTATGACAGCTCATACTGTGGCATTATCCGACACTGCTCTTCAGAGAGATTCAGATAAAGCAGTCAGGAACTGCAGCAATAGTGAACACTGAGAAGCAGGGCGAGTACCCATCCCCCCCCCCCCCCCCCCCCCCCCCCCACACACACACACAGGGCCAGCAGTAATATTGATACAGGGCATTATGAGCAGCATCGCTATAGCTGAAGAGTACCCATCCACCGCCCAACCAACAGCGCCTGGTACTGCTACAAGGCGGGCATGACTGCAGGACAGCTTCTTCCAGTCTCACATCATTCTTTCACTAGCTTCAAGTGATTAAGAAACCAGAGCAAAACTAAAATAAGTCCTTTAACAGAACATGAAAAGTAAAGTTAGATGCATCATCATACAATACACTGAATGCATCAGTGACATACTCGGGTTTTCTTCCGCCACAGCACTAGCTACGTTTAATGTTTCCTTCTCTCTTACTTGGATAACCTGAATGTGCAACATGACATATCTTCACGCTGAGCCCCGAACACCCTACAATGTGCATTTCACTAAAGCCAGCATATGGGAAATTTTTGCTCCTGAGGCTTTTAAATCACAGCATTCAAAGTAGACTTAGTGGAGCAAGTCAAGTGAGAATTAAGGGAGAAACCACGCAGAATATATCTCATCTTTTACATTCACATCCAGAATGGTAAGTACCTCAATAACAGCTATATGGCTTGGAAAAACCTGTACTTGTCTAGCACAGGATAAGCACGAGATACTGTTGAAAACTTCATAGAAGAGTTCCACAAAACAGCTGATATAACATCTTGGTGCCATCAAAGGGATGGCTTCACTCCCTTTTTTCTTCTCTTCTCACCCTTCCCCCATATTCTCTTCCAGTACTCCAACACAGACTTTATATAGTCTCCAGAGCCTGTCTGTACAGCGTGTCGAATTCATCAGGCTGAGTAATAATAACCTGACAGAAAGCAGAGTCTTCTGGGGGGTTAGCAAGCTCAATCATCTTACTGAAAAGTCAGATGATACTTAGAACCAGCACAAAGCAAGGGGTGAGACATGCCAGAACAGGGGAAGGGCCAGAACTGTCCTTTTCAACAGCAATAAAAGGTCAAAATATCTGTTACATCCCTTAAACACACTTTCAGCTTATTCACAGCACTCCTGCGGGGTTAGTTTTCAACATGCAAATCCCTGCATAGTTTGAGCACAGAAAGGTATGCTGAAACCTTTTTACTGGATCCACACCTGCACTGTGACATTTTCTCTGTTCAGGAGTTCACTCTTTTGTGAATGACAAGTATGAATATATAGGCACAATAGAAGAGTATTCCTATCCACTCTGTATTCATTGCTTCAGTGGGAGTATAACCTTCATTTTCTTGTGAAAGGCCTAAAGCAAGAGCAAAGCCCTTTACAGAAATGGCTGATAAAACATACTTATTTTTTGTACACCTATACATTAATGCTGATGTTAAGAACCACCAAATTTCCAAACCTGTGACATTCAGCTGCCAGAGATACATCCGGATGCAAGTCTCAAGACATGCATTTTTCCAGACGGGCTTTAAAATCTACAATTTCTGATTTAAACTCACATTCAAGTTTGAATATATACTTTTACATTATAACTGAAACCGGAAAAGTGTTTTAAAATTGCTGTTGTATTCAGAACAAAGACTCACATTACCAAATCATGACAGAGACAGAAGAATGATCAGGGAACACCAGCAATTCACTTAACACCAAGAGTCCTTATGCTATGCAGACATCTCTTCTGTTACAAAGAAAAGAAAAAAAAACCACAAAAGAAATACCAAAAAAACCAGCAAGTGGGGAAAAACAGTGTGTCATACACACACACACAAAAAAGATAAAAAATCCTGCCAAGACCAAACATGGGTAAGAGAAAGAAAACTTCTTCAGAAAAAAAAAACGCAAGAAAACCCAGCCACACAAAACACCAAAGGACTCTTGATGAAACTGAAGGCTGAGGGGTTTTGGTGTTTTTTTTTTTTTTAACAATTGCTCTTGCTTGGCTCAAAGATCCACCCATGCAACAACCACCTCCCCCTCCAAACCAAGAGGGGATACAATACAGAGCAAATGGACATCTGACTAACAGTTGCAAGAGGAAGTTTTTCCAACCCATTGTTTTGTTCCAAAAGAGAACATTCCACAACCTACGCAGTCCGATCCCAAAGGGCCTAGGAAGAATCACTAGACAGTTCACATTCCTCCACAAAAAGTTTAAGTAGGTTTAGATGATCTTATTTCCACAAGTAGCAGACTTGTGCCAAATATTAATAATACAGTGCCTTAATTACCACTTACAAATGCTCATAATTATTTACAGCTCCTGAACAGTATGGGGGACGACTTGGATATCACCCAAAAAATCCACAGCAATTAAATTTATTAAAGAATGGAAAAACTTTCTAGTTTCACTGAGTGAAAGAAGACAGGCAATGAGTCTTGAAAAGAATCATGAAGTAAGCTAGTGACAGCACCAAGGTCTAAAAAATTATCAGATGTCACAGGGACTTCAACCAAGCTTTGTTCGGTAGGTTAAAAACAACCCAGCTCTTTGCACATGAGGCAGTAGGCTATGGAAACTCTCTGCCAAAAAATAGGAAGGCTAGAAGTTCATGTGGTTTCCAAAGAGAGGTAAGACTAGGTCTTTGTTGCAGTGTGCAATGGTAACTCTTACCTTCTTTCAGAATTAGCAAAAGAACATTATCTCAATTTGTAAGTATTCAAGGAAAACGTCTACTTACAAGTATGACATACATAGAATACCCATAGATAAAGTGTGAAGTATAGAACATGCTCCAAAACCCTTTCTAGGTTACCTCTGGTTTACGTCAACTAACTTGCCATATGTTATCACCATAATATCACTTAACATCAGGTGGAAGATTTGAATTCAGTCAGTACACATTACACTGAGTTTAGCATGGCAAATGTAAAAGCTTTGCTCATCAGAAAAAAATAGTCTAACATAGAAAACAAGATGTACATGTTTGGTATCAGCTTTCATGAGTGGAATTTCAAACCCAGTTTAAACAACTAAATTCCTATGCAGCACCTAGAAACAGCAGCACTGAGTGGGGAACCATGTAACAGCAGGCACAAACCACCCAGAACACTCAGAACGGCAGTTCCATGCTTCACCTTGCTAAGCACTTCAGTTAATACACCCTGTTCTCTCACCTAAAGTCTTACCTACAGTAAGAAATTACATTTCAAATTGTCTAGAGCTCACAGTTCTCTTGAAGAGGTCAAAGGAGCCAGCAAAGGAGGGAAACTGTTACTGATAACACACGGGAAATCCCAACCAGACAAAAATGCTTACAACAGAGAGAATCCTGTATTTCAGGGGATCACACACTAATCATTAGATATAAATACTTCTGCCTTTTTTCAGAGTCCTGTTTTTCTGCAATGCTCCCTTTGAATCGATCTAGATTCTCATGCACTGTTTTGCCCTAACTAAGAAATACATACCCTTTTTGTATGAGCTTTCGCCTCAGTCATTCAACTAGTGCTCAACTGGTTTTTAGGGATATCTGCTAAAGCCCCTTCAGCTGTCTTCAACAGTTCTGTCTCCTCTTCCATATGTGTTGAATTTATTCTTTGTCCCTAGAGATACAAGCTTAAGTTTACAGTCAATAAATTCTGAAGTAACTGACTAAACAGACAATATTGACCTTAACTGACAAATATAAGTATATTTTAATTATCTTCATGTTAAATCTTTTCCTAGTATGAGTATCAGCTTCTCAGGTTTCTCTCCCCCTTTTGCCTCCATGGAGTATCAGTACTTGAAATTTTGTTACTATACAAAGGGTTGGTATTAAAACTTTGTATTACCTCAAAAATAGAGCAGCATTGCATTTTGCTCCCTTTAGTCATCAAGATGACTAACCAAAAGCGAGCTTTTCTTACTAGGATTGCTGAACAAAACTCTTAGGTATTACATTTTACCTATGCCTTACAGAACAACAATATGAGAAACCCCAGTAATGTGTTTAACCTTTTAAGTTTTGTTTTGAAGAAAGGTTGAAAGAGCCTGTATAGATACTCCCTTCCTTTCTACGACAAGCTTTTCTGGCCCTGCTTCTCCTTCACAGACAGTTAAAGCTGTACGCCCTTCAGCTTCCTTCTACTCAAGTACATAGCAGCATAGAGCTAAGTTCCTAAGTTTTATCTTAATACAAATATCAGATTCATTCCCATTTGTTCCCTCGTACAATCATATATTCTGATCTCCTCTGTAAGAGGAGGCAACCCCATCTACTATTTTTTGCAACAAACTGATATGCTGTAAATCACGCCAAAGTTTGTTTTAGAAAGATAGCCTGGATGAACTGGGATGTTGCAAGAATCTATTACCTTCCTCCTATCTTTTCTGTTCCAAAGCTTAGTTCCACTTACTCAAAACTCCCAACTTTCCTAGTCTGAATTTGAGTAAGTCACCTATCAGCTACTAAACCTCATTTAATCTTCTACCAGGTAACCTCATCGGTCATTAATTGAAAGATGAATCCAGTGAATTGCTTTTTCCTCCCTTACTAAGTTTAGTTGCATTCCTTTGATCCCACATGGTGGGGTTATGTTTGCAAACACAGTTCATTCCTTGAACTATTTTCAGTTGTCTACTAACACTTCATGAAATCCAGGAAAGTATTAAAGTTATGACATAATCAACATCATATATAGATCAAACCGCCTTTGGATCCAGCTTGATATCCTTGTTTACCAAGCCAAAAATTCATTTGCCCACCTCTCTAACACTGCACTGGGAACACCCAGTCAATAAAGTACTCCCACCCTCAGTCACTTCAAACCCTCATCTCCTATGATATACAGATATATGACTGTTTGTCAGCTAGCTAGAAATGGCATGTATATTTCTTAAGCAAGATCTTATACAGCAACATAGACTGTTGGAGCGAGAACTAAACAGACCAACCTGCACCACTTGGTGGTCTCATCGGTAAGAGTCTCTTCCATCATCGTACAATTGATACGGATCCCTACTAGTGTAACATCAGGGACAAAGCCAAGTGGAAATTGCCAGAAACAATGCTACTGACTAATCCTTGCTTAGATCACAAACAGTAACTGTATGCATCAGTTAGCTACTTCATTTAATATACAGCTACGTCTTGGGGAGATTCATGTGACAGAATTCTTACACTTTTTTATTACATGAGAAGTTGCAAATCTAAACACTGAACTGTTTGTAACTGAAGTGTGACTGCAAGAGTTGTTAACCTCCAAGCTTCACCTTTCAACTGTGTACTCCCGTGCAGCACTGGCACTTCAGTTACCCCACTGTGAACTGTCACAAGATCCAAAACGGATTAAAACTAATCCTGCCAAAACATAATTTTTAAAAAAGCTCCAAGTCTGAGTAGATCTCAGTAAGGTGATTCAGGGAGTCAAACAAGTACCAATATTGTACAAAGGAGGGGGAGAGATGATGAACTCAACAGTAAGTGTACATGTAACTTAGCTAGCAAACACATACCTGAACATGAGAACACACAGGTTAACTTCTATAGAGATATTATAGAAAGAATAAGCCTACAAAGCTTCCAGTGTAAGAAAAGTATCCAAGAAACAGTCTGAGAAGGGGTATTTATTTTGTCTGCAAGCTGCCACTTGGTATAAATTTACTCCTTTTATAGAAGGCTCTTTTATCAACACCTGAGTTAAAGCAGTCTCCAATACACAGGAGCACAATTAGGAAAAAAAGTCTTCATGAATGCTCTTCAACATCCAGGTAAGTTAGGTTTAAGAAACATCATTCTGTATTAGAATGGCACATGAATGCCATCAAAATACAATTGCACTGATATGACTCATGTTTACAGACTGAAAAGCAGTAATGTGAAAACTATGAAGATGAGCAGCAAAGACCACCACAGGAAGCCAGCAGGACTTAACTGATCACCCCTTTTAAGAGTGGAAGACAATGATTAGCTCACATGTGGAAATTATCTGGATGAGTATATTTTTGGAAGGATGTGTGGAAAATACAGAACTACACCATAAAGAAAGGCTGAAGAGAAACTTACATGCTGTTGCCAAACAAAGACTCAGCCAAATTACATCACAGGGAGGTGTCAAAGGGGATACGCTGTGTTGTATTTAGAAGTGGAAAACTATGGTACTTCACTACAACATGCAGTTAGGCTTGCTAGAAAGGGCAATTAAAGTTAACTGTTAGCCCTAGTTAAAGTTATCCCTAATGTTTCTTCTTTAAGTAAAAACCTGCTAGTCCACCAAGATTCTTCCAGGTGTTCAAAGGCCAGGAAAATTCCTTTTCCTGCTCCCTGAAAGCCTCTGAAATCCACTCACCAGCTGCTCGAACAGACAAACCTGAGAACCTGCACCAATACTATTCTCTGACCTGGTTGCCAACACAGCACCATTCCCAAACACTGCCATCGCCACAAACACACACACACACACAAAAGCAAAGCACTCACAGAACTCAGGCAAAAGGATAACAAAAAGCCAACACAGGCAACTGTAAGGGGAAGAAAAATCTTTTTTTGGGTGTGTGTGTAAATAAAGTCTGAGAGCAGTTACCACTTTTTCCGAAGTCACCAAAAAAAAATTCAGCAGAAAAATGAGTTTCATTGACAAATAAAAGAAACCAGTATTTTTCCAGGTCTGTCAAGGGACACCATCATTCCAATATGTTTAGGGCTACAGGGAGCTTGCAAGCCACAGAAATATCCTAAAACTAGAGGACAAGTCAGATGACCTACAAAATATTTGTTCTAAAAAATAAGTATGCATCTGAAAGCTGTGCCAAAGTAAGTAGATTACACAATTTTTGCAGCACACCATGAATGAATCCATGGAACTTTTACTACTTGCCTAAGCAAATCCTGTTCTAAAAACACATTAATTTTGCCTCTAATGAAAAGTTTTGCCTCAAAAGTCTTGTAAAGTTGAATAATTATCAGTTCACCTAGACACAAAAGATGATTAATATGCTACAACACTATCTAGATCTCTAAAGATATACCAGTAGGCACTTTTCCCTTTTCTTTTGTTACACTGAGGATTTTTTTTCCTGCTTCTTTCCAAGATGTGCAACTATTTGGCCCTTACTAGTGTTTGTACGGTCTATGAAAAAAGGTAGTCATTAATTCATTTTAAGTAGAAGGCATGGGTTCTTCTGTTGTCTGCTGACTTAAACCATTTCTTACTTTCTGTTTATATTCCAAAGTAAGTTCAAAAGTTTCAGTAACCCTTTTTAAAAGTGTGTATCACAGCCATACAGAAAACAGATTTTCACTTCACTGAACACAAGGACAATTCTCCTTAACGGCTATTTGATAAGAACATCATGAACAAACTAAGGTGCCAATATTTCACTAAAGGGAAGCCCCAGTAGGTTTGAGAGTGCTTTGCTTCCAGAAAACAGAATATGTAAACAAACTGACAGCAAGATGAGATCCACGCCAAGTTAGAGAATCATTCTTAAACAGCAACCCAAGATTATTATTTTTCTAAACAGACAGATCCTCTCTGAGAACAGAGCAGAGGTGTGCACAATTAGTGTACTAAGTCTAACCCATGTAGTGTCTTAGTGGAAACAAAAACGTTCTTCCTTCCAGTCTTCTTCATATATTCCACGTCCCTCAGATTTCCTGGCAAGCCTAACTGGAGATGCTGCCGAGTCTCTCCCATTTTTACATAAATTATCAGCTTGACAACAACCTGGATGCATAAGTTTTCAGCTGGCAGAGTCAGGTGATCGTGGTAAATAAGCTACTGAGAGATTTGCTTTTCTGAAACACTTCTGTATCTGTTCATCTGGAAACCCAGAAGCACATGGGCCAGTAAGGGAAAAGGTAAAGAAGTCAGGGGTCTAGCTGAGTTACTCTCTCTTGTTATGATTTTTTTTTTTAATGGCACAATAAATAGCAAAGAGTTCCGTTGTACAGCTCCACAGATGAAAACAAAAAGTTGCTTATTTTTCTTGCTTCTGGGTATTAGTATCAAAACCAGATTTTTTAAATCAAATTTTTATGTAGACTTATGAAAAAAATGATCCAACACAACTTAATCAAAAAATATCCTCCTGTAAAAATCCTCTTCTACATCAAGGTTGCAGTGTAACATATTTCAAACAGCACTCTTCATGAGTACTGCCTCTCCAACTCTTCAGGGCTACTCATTTCAGGAGTTGTGTCATTGCCTAACCTACAAAAGCAGAAACACTTATGAAGCCACAAGTTGTATGGTATCAGTGAACTGAGCGATCTCAAATCAATCTCTGGTTGAAAAAAAATTATCCTTGAGCTGCAGCAGATTCCCCAGTGCAGTACGTTTGCCCAAACACACGTGCCACCCTGGAGCAGTGGGATAGGATACACAAATAGAAATGGTTTGCCAGGAAGGAGTTGGAGCGTTGATGGATTGCCCATAGCAATCCAGTTCAGATGATCACCAAAACTACTGTCCAAATTCATCCCGCTTTCAATGAATGTCGCAAAGGATTCACGTTACTACAGGACAACTGCTGGGCACCAAAACCAGAGGATTCTTTTTGGTCATGGGTTTTTGCTTTTTGCCCTGCCCAAGTACCTGAGCACAGCTTTGGTAATACTGCCCTGAGGCACGGCATTTACCACACAGGTCCCTGAAAGTCTGCAAAAATTCAACCGTCAGACTGGAATTCTTGGGAGGAAGACAAAGGACACAGCCACAAACTCACCCAGTGGCAACAGCCATATACAATTGTTAAAATTTGCTCCAAGCTGGTTAGACTATAATCTCTTCTGGGATCAGGAATGTAGAAACATCAGTGTCTATAACAGCCAACTGCTGTAACGTTCTCTCTTCCACCCCTCTCCCCCCATTACCTTATTCTTGATGATGACAAAAGCATTAGAGAAAGACAAATAAAGAGTTACTCCAGCTAAGAAAAAGCAGGCATTTGCTATGGAAGAGTCTCATGGTCAGATCAGATGAATGAAGTAACCCCTGTCCTAGTTTAACAAATAATGCAAGTACAGTAATTGAGATCTCTTTATTGCTAGCTGGGATATCTTTAACAGACTGAACTAGATTTTTAAATGCTCTAATAGTGAAATATCCATCTTTCTTCAGACTGTTCCTCAGCCAGACAAGCTGACCAAGATGTACATGTCTCTGATGTGGAAAAAAAAAATAAAATATATATATATATATATAAAAGCCCTAGAATTTCTAACAGAGGTGAAACAGAAAATTCCAGCATAAATGCAAACTACCATAAACTCATTGATCTGATTTCTCTCTTCCTATTGGAAACAGGAATATCTAGTTGCTGGCCTTGTATTTCTAAAACACAAATAACTTCCAGAACTTCTAGAACTTGCACCCCAATGGCATAGCAAGCACTTAACACTTTGAACAGATTATTCATCAACTATCAGAGCACTTCAAGCAACTCCAATGTTTCTATGTGTCAAGTCCCTCTAAGAAATCACTTAACTGACAGGTTTCTAAAATAAACTGTAATATTTAAAGGCTAGTTTGATCATTGCAGCAAAATATTTTTTTCAAAATAGAGAAACAGGAGAAACCCTTAGAAAAACCCAAAACACCCACAACACTATTTGTAATAAAAAATTTCCAAGCTAATGCACAACTTCTAGCATACATACTTCACACGATTTTTCACTAAAAATGGCACTGTGAGAATGAAGGGCTGTAACATACATAATTTAAAATTTCCTGATTTCACAAAAGATCGCTAAAATACTATGTAAAACATGTTACTCTAAATAAAAGTTCTGTAAATTTTGACAGCATCCAGCATCATAAAACTTTACCTAGATTTTAAAAATTAAGGTGATGAAGATTTTCAAAACTCACAAAACCATAATAAACTGGATATAGATTAAAACTACAGTATAACGTTACTCTAGAACAGTAAGTTTGCACGATGATCTGATAGAACCTCAGAACATTAAGAAAAAAAAAACCTAGATAACAGAGCCTTCTAAGGTCAAACTCAAGTTTAAATTTCTGGATTTATGAGTTTGGGCCATATCTCAAGTTGCTGACTTTTTTCATTAACACACTGAATTTGTATCATCTGTAACAAACCAATTTGCAAACTCAAATTCAAAAATTACATGATACGACTTGGCAACAAAACATACTGGGAAAGGGAGCAGAGGAATAAATAGGCATCCTGTTTCTCAGTCAACAGTTCTAGAACTGCAAACCGGAAAACCCAACATGGTCAAGACAAGGTCAGAAAACACATTCTAACATAAACCTCAAAGCCTAACAGCTGATTTTTTTGCAACATATTCTAGACCACAGGATTTCTCTCCGAAAAATGACTAGGCCATTCAAGTCTATAGGCAAAACAAATACTATTTTAAAAGGTTACACTAAAACTAACATGCCAGTGGCCAAACTGCATCATAAAGTCCAAATCTCAGGGGGATTTAAAATACAATTATCAGAGGTCCTTGAGCAAAAGGTAAAAATAAAAGCACAACTCAAACAAAAGCCATTTTGCTGTCAGTCTCAACACAAGCACAATGGATACATGCAACATAAAAAGTAATAAAGCTTTTCCCCTTTAATATATAATTTCATTTCAAATTGGGACAGAAGTCCTAAACTTCCCAACGCTCTAAGAAAAATCCATAGATAACAGAGAAATCCATTCATAACAAGAAAAAAACCCAACCAAACTAATTCAAGGAAACTACAAAACTAAGACCTATAAAAGATGGAAAAAACATTTTTCAAAAAAATTTAGAATGAAAGTTACTGGTTTTATTTTCTTCTGTTTTTTCTAGGAAAATAACTTTTCCTTCTCACTTCACTCCATTAATATTCTGCAGCACACCATTATTTGGCAATTCCTACCAAAGTCTTTCTGATCTTGTCCTTTTTTGTTAAGACAGACTAGAAAACACAAAGCTACCTTAAGGAAGCTTGTGAGATAGAAAGAACCTCAGATCAAGAACAACACTCATTTCTGAGTTCTCCGATAGTCTTATTTCATTCTCCCTCCAAAACCTGTATCAATCCCAAATGGCTAAGACTAACTTCAGAGTTTTCCAAGCAGTCTTGGAAAGTCAGTCAAGACCACATCCAATCTTTAGAACACACGGATTCCATTAACTTATTTTTAGCTGACACAATAAGGAATCAAGGCAAACTGCTGCAGCTGAAAAGCACATACGACTTACTGTATAATGCCTTCCTATGAAAGTGATTTGAGGGACATGACGCCAATACACTCTTGCTTGAGAACTGCCAGACATGTTCAAACTGCCTTCCAGCGTTACAGCAACCGCACGTTGGAAGATGTATTTCCATCACAGCCGCACCAAGTAAGGACTGATAAGGATTTAGCAGTATGTTTGGTGCTTCCTTTACACAAGGTGCCACTAAACTGCCTGTACCTGTGGGAAATAGGGCCTGCTAACATTTGCAAGCAAAATACCGTCAAAACAAACATGAAAACTACAGCCCTCTTCCTTAACTGCTCATATGTATATGAATGAGCTTCTGTAAAATTAGAGACCATCAACACCTTAGACTACTAGAAAAGCGGCTTGTTATTTCACCATTCTAAAAGCCTGCCAACGATATTTCTTGCTCTATAAGTAGCCTACTGGCACCATTCCTTACAGAAGACCAACCTACTAAACTACAGCATGGCTTCAGCTCAGGGTCACAAGTTGTTCTAACACCAGCAGCTGATCTAGAAGTGTGTCTGACATCAGAGACATTGAATAACAGCTTCTCAAATGGCAGGAGACTGAAAAGGTTACAAATTCTGTATGCGTTGGCTAAGAATTATCTTTTTGCAGCTGCAAAGGAGAAAAGATGACCTGAACATAGAGAAGAAAGATGAATCCTCGCAGGCAAGGAAGGGGCAGGGAACACACACAATCCTGCACTGTACAAATGATGAAGACATTATGAGCCAGCTCTTGAATTGAGTTAAACTATACATGCACTACAGGAATTTTAGCAACAGTTAAAATAGATTTGAAGTAATATCAAATGCAACAAACTATCTATATTCTTTGGGACAAAGATTGAAATGTCAGACTGTTTTTTTAATTAATGAATATTCCAGAATAACAAAGCCTGAAGATGCTGTTTTGATCAGTGTTCTGCTGCAGAATGGATTAAAAAAGAAATTACATTTCTCAACATCTGGTGAAAGATCAGGTTTCCAAGGAGATGAAGTCTGGGCCTTGGATAAGTAGCCTTGCTGCATTTTTCCAACGAACTGAGGTAAAAAAGGCAGGTGGAATACGCACTTCATGCCAGCAAGCTATTCAATTTAATACCCACCTCATTCAATGTAAAGTTCAATTAAGTATACACCACAGGTTATCTGACAGTATTCAAACTGATTAAATACAGATACAAACAATTTGACAATTACAGCTGGGATCTCGTCCTCCCACAAAAAAAAAAAAAAACAACAAACCCCAAACCCAACAAAACTTAAATAGGCTTTCTATATAACTCAATATACTAACTCTGATAAAATGAAGATACTTCTCTTTTTAAGAGCATCAATTTGTGTTATGTTCCAGCGTCTTGAGTTTCACCCATGTAACACCACAGGAGCAGGCAAAAGTCACCAGTCTGCGCTTTATCTAAACCTGGAACATGTTTACTACTACAATGCAGAACTACCACATACATACATATATATATGCACATACATAATACACAGACACACATCAGGCAGAGCATACTTCTGCTTTAGTTTAGTCTGCTATCTAAAAATCTATCTATAGCATCTCTTAAAAAGACTGAAAGACCAGATCAAAAGCTCTTTCGATGCTTTTGAAAATACCATAAAACACCTTATTTGCATCTTCAAGCACCTCCAAAAGATAAAGTCCTAATTTCTATCGGCTGGTCAAGCAGAGCTTTCAACAGCTAAGCACAAAAGTTGATGCTGCGTTCCAGTCAGTATCATCTCAGCAACTACATTTATCAAAATCTACTGGTTTAGTCTGATATTTTCCAAGTATGATGACAGCCAAAACCAAAGGTTTCAAACAATATTTAATGTATTAAATAGAGAAACCTTAAGTATGAAGGTTTAGTATCAAGAAATATTAAGCATTCTGTAAACTTACTGGGAACAATGAAGCTATGTAAGCCTAAAAATATATATTTATTTTGGGCTTCTTTTTGCAGTCATTTGCATATTATATGCCTTTACACATCTTTTATTGAGAGCAACTAACTTCAGAGAACTTCCTAATACCTGGGGATACAGGTAGCTGCATTTTACTGCTTTTCTGCCCTCTTTCAGAAACAGAACTATGTACAAAACTGATGTGATAACGGTTAAAAATGAAAAGCATACAAGTTACAGTACTAAAAAAAAGGAAGTCGCTAAAGGATGCACCAAATTTGCTGTTTAACTTACCAACAATGTATTCCTTCATGTCTTCCTGTACCTCCTGTCGAAGTCTAACCATACACACAACTGACTCCGAGCTAAAACCAGCTTAAAATACTGAATTTTAGCATGAAAACAGCACTTCTGCAGTCATCTAAACAAATTAACCTACACGTCTCTTGGTATTCCCAGCATGCTTGATATCAATTCACTTTGAAAAACAGTCTTACCCATCTGCAGTACACAGGCTGCAGCTATCACACCGCATCTCAGCTTTGTCATCGTAGTCTTGCATAGCATTAAGGAACTCTGTGTGACTTTAAGCTTTGCCAAATAAATCCAACTAACGTTCACTTGTTCCTATTCTTGGTTTCCCCAAAAGAATCTTTGAGACCAGGCATTTGAAGAAAAAAAAAAAAAAAAAGTAAGTCTCCAGTAAACCCCTACAAACATCACCTCCTAATACATCCTTAGCAATAGTCCCCAAAGACAGCAAGCTTCTTCATAGCAGGTGGTGACAGTGGTGTGGTAGCAGGCTCTAACTTCAGCTCTGGCTTTGTGGAATCCCACTTACAGCCAAGGTAGTTTACCAACACCCCTGTGTCTGCCCAAAGGGCCTCCTAGGGAAGAACAAAACAGCTATCCTGAGGTTCTTTGCAGTACTTTCTTGTCTAGGCAGTCTCCCAGCGTACTTCCCTTACAGCCCTTGAGCCTATATAGTGCCGCACACAACTGTCATGCAGACAGGCAGTGGAAAAGCAGTGTGGAACACAGGATAAAACAGCACATTAACCTATAACCACCATACTTTACGGGGTTATTTACATATTTCATTGCTACAAGCAGGCACAAAAAAAAGCCATGAATGGTCGTAAGAAATAGAAACTCACAAAACTTCAGAAGTAGTTAAGACTCTCCCTTAATAGGCAACTGCTGTTTATTCAGATGAGAGGGCTAGTTTCTGACACACTGAATAGCTATTTAAATTTGCATATTCCTAGAGCATACAAAACATACATTCTTTCCAGGGCAGCGATTAACCTCAGCCTTCTGCAAGACCATGCACAGAGGCAGTCTGCCAGCATTAATAGTTAATTAAAACAACCAACCTTTCTTCTTTCCCCTACAAACTTAACTGCAGCCTGTGTACTACCAGTTGCTCCCATTTAAAAAGTCTTTTTGATAGAAGACAGACTAAACAGACAGGGCATGTATTTTAATATTAACCTACTAAAAAAAAAGAGAAAATGTAGTTTCATTTTTAATGTTCCGGGCCCAGCATTTTGAAAACAATTCTACTTAGAGACTGAATGAATTCTGAAAAGAGATTAGATTGAAATTAGATTCTAAATCGGAAATTGCTTAAAAAGATGATCAATTTCTGTGATTGACCCTTTATCCCTCAGACACTAAGAAAATTAAAACCCTTGCAAGCATATTTGCTTCAAAAGCAAGGAAAAACACCGACTTGCTTCTTCACCGTTATTTTCAAGTACTAAAAATCTTTCCAAAACTGTTATAATTGAGGCACCGGAGCAACAGAAACCTCAGCAATTAGAAAGGCAAAGCGATTCCCCTGCCTGACCCGGCGCAAAGCCCTGGTCCGGGGCAGCCACCGCAACACTCCCAGTGCCCTGCACTCACGTTGAGGAAAACCGCTCGTTCCCCCTTTGACAGCAGGGACGCACCTACCAGAAGGAGCCCGAGCAGCGCCAGGACGCGCGGGTGGCCGCGAAGCCTCAGGGGGCCACCGAGCCACAGGGCGAGGACCTCCCGCGCCCCACACGGCGGGACCGGCCACCGTGCAGCAAGGCCAGGACCCACAGCCAGCCCCGACCGCCACCCCGGTGCGGGGCCTGGCCGCGGGCTAGCTCCATGGCAAGGCAGGGCACGGCACCCGACGTACCGAGAGCCGCGGGGCGGGTTGCGGGGCAGAGGCGCAGGGAGCCCCGCCTGTTGCAGGGGAAGGGGCGCCAGCGGCTCTGCCCAACGAGTTGCCCCAGCCTCCGTGGCCCTGAGGGGGGGACTCCAACCCAGCAGGAGCCCGGCGCTGCCTCTGCCGAGCCCCCGGCCCGCCGGGTCTGCCCTTCTCCCCCCGCTCCGCTCCGCCGGGGCCGCCCGCCAGCGGTGCCCCCGGCCCCCGCTCTGCCGTCGGGCTCCGGGCGAGCGGCCGCGAGCCCCGGGCCGTCCGCAAACGGCCCCGCTGGCGTCCGCCCCGTCACCTCCGGGTCCCGCCACACCGCCCGGGCGGCCCCCGCCCCGCTCCCGGGGACACCGCGCAGCGCCGCCGCCGGGGGACCCACCGACCCCCCCGCCGGCCCGGCCCCCTCCCACCCGGCGAGCCGCAGCCCCCAGCCCCTCCCGGGGCAGGTAGCTCCCAACGGCCTGCCGGAGCCGGCGGCTCCGCCGAGGTGGCGGCGCGGGGCGGCCGCGCACCGGCCTCCCGCCACGCTGCAGGGGGGACGCGGTCTCCTCAGGCGGGGGCGCGGGCCGGCCCCGCCGCCGCCGCCCTCCCGGCGCTCGCCCCCCGCCCGTCAGCGGCTCACCGCCAGCTCCGTGAGCCCCTTCACCGCGCCGCGCCCCGGGGAAGGAGGAGACGGGGGGGGGGGGGGTGGTCGCCGTCCCTCGGCAACGCACTGCACGCCCGGAGCGGCGCCCGGCGCAGGCAGCCCCCGTCCCTGACCTACTTTCCGCCTGGCTTGCCACCCAACGGCGCACCACTAACCTACTTTCCAGCCAATGGCACCCTCCTCCGGCCCCAGACCGGACGCGCCCACCCGCCAACGAGCGAGCGGCTCCCCGGCAGCCTTGCCCAATGGCCGACTAGCAAGCAGGCAACGCCCGCCCTCCTGAACGGCAGCTAATCCCCGGGCGCCCCTGGAGTGGGAGCCAATCAGAAAGGCGGCTGGTAGTTTTGATCCCGCCCCCAGCCGAGGGCGGAGTTGGTGGGCGGAGGGAGGGGCGCGTGCGCGGTGATGGGTTGGGGGGGGAGGGGGGTGGCCGGTAGAGCTGGGGGGGAACCGGATGTGGCGGGCGCGGTGGCCGTGTGGTCGCGGGTTCCCTCAGCTGGGCGAGTGCTGTGGGCAGCCGCCTCTCGCTCCCTTCCCCGCCCCTGGGGCTTGCCCGTGGTTCTGCGTCAGTCGTGTGACGTTGGCCTGGCCGTGACGTTACCTCTGGAAGTGTTAAGGTCACACGGCGGCCGCGCCGCCGCTGCCTCTGGCGGGAGGTGCCGCCTCTGCCTAGGCCTCGCCTCCCTCAGTGGCAGCGGCGCGGGGGCCAGTTCGCTCCCTGGGGGCCAGAGGGAGCCAGGCGTTGCTGGCCGCCGGGCAGGAGGCACTGCTGCCCGGCTTTGGCCTGTTGGCGCGGGCTCTCCGCCCCTGTGCTTCCCTGGCGCGGAGTCACCGCCGTCGCCTTGTGAGGGCACGTGCCTTTTAGCCCGCCGCTGCCTCAGCTGTGTCCATAGGCCGCGGCATCACTGGTGTTGGCAACCTGCCTTGGTAGGCCCCGACCTGTGCCTGCCTCACGTCTGCATATGCAGACCCGTATGCAGTGTCGTGCCCGTAAATCGATGTTGCACCGCAAGCTTTGTGAGTCCTCGCACAATAGCCTCACAGCACCCATCAGGTATTTCAGAAGCGTGTTTATAACGCTGCGATTAGTTTTGTTACCATAAAAGCTCCATCGTCTCCCAGTGCGATCATATAATGGGGATGATTGGACACAGCAGTAATTTTACCCAGCATGTGAAAAAGGCTAGTGATGGAACATAGTAAAGCCATCTACTGTACCATGTTACAGTCTAAATTTAGATAATCCACACAGCAGTGTGGAATGTGAAGGGGATGTGTTGCAAGAACATAATCACAGCATAGCTGCTTTCAGATGCAAGCATTTGCTAAATGTGATAGTATTATTGCTACATCAGATTATCATTGCCACATTATAATTGCCTTAACATTTCCTGTCCTGTTTTGCCACAGCACAAATGTTTGGTTTACATTCACTAGTATAACATCACTGGAGAAGCTTGGGTTGCAGCATTATCACATTGCGGTGTGATTGTGGTTATTCCAGTCCACTATTGCAGAGCATGAAGTCATCCTATGACAGCAGCAGAATTTGGTTTCTACCTAATTAAATTGGGGCTACAAAAGCAACAAGTGGCCCCTGCTGGATGCAAACTTCCTGTTCACATCAGGATATTCCTACTCGAGGAAAAACCCTCCAGCAGCACAGGTTAAATGAAATACCATACATTAGCAAGATGGAAATGTATACCATAAAGGAAAAAGAGAAAATGCCTCTTTTTTTCCCCCGCAGCAACTGTTTTAGTGGTGTTGCTTTGATTTGTTTTAAGTGCACAGAAGTTATGGAGGTGGAGAAGTCTCCTTGACTACTTCTTTCTCACAAGTCTTTGTAGTTTTCATCATTATTTCTACCCACCTGTAGAAATAATGTTCCTTATGGACTCAATCGCATACAGTCTGTTTTAATGAGCCCAGTGGCTGTTGTAGGGAATGATGCCAAGAGTAATGATCTTTAGCTATTTCTGTAGGAAAGCAGCTTAACAGGCCATATGTCATATTTCCCAGTAAATGATTATTTTGAGTTGTTTTTATGCTGTAGTTTCTATTCATGAGATATTAAAGAAAGTAACAGCATCTGGTTAGTCAAACTCCAGTTTTCAGCGTATGATGACATGTATCAATACTGTTCGGCACCTTTCTGTACAATAGATTTTCTCTTTAAGTTCAGTGCAGGGAATTTCTTTCTGTAGGTTAATAAGCATGTTATGGGTGATTATGATGCTTTAAAATTTTAAGGGTGCAAAGTTTATCAATGAGGAGCTAAGAAATGACAGTTTGAAGTTTAACAAGACCTGAGTTCAGCTACTGTTGTCAGAAGAGTGTTTGCATCACCATTCTACCATGCATTTCTAAACACAAAAAGCAAATAGAAGAGGTTAGGCTTGAGCAGCGATAGAATACTTTCTCCATGAAGAATATTACCTGAAGAAGCACTTGAAACTGAGATCATGGCACAAAATGTGGAAGCTACTAGAAAGACCAGCTCAGTTGTGTGCTCTGCTCAGGGCGCTGTGCACAGGTGTGTCTGATACAACAAAAGCATTTCCTCATCCAGTCAAATCTCACTTGATTAATTTCAGATCTTATGCTTCTTTAAAAGCAGGTAGTAAATTAGGTCTTAAGGAGAAATTGAGCTGCCTCCTTAACTATGTTAATGTGTTAATAGTTACACCATATTTAAACATCAGAATTCAGACTCATTACTGGCTTAAAATTATGATTTAAAAGCAGAAAGAGAGTATGCTATGTGCTGATTGTACTGAAAAATGTGTCTTATTAATAGAATTTTGGAACAACTAGCCTATATGTACTGAAAAATGTGTCTTATTAATAGAATTTTGGAACAACTAGCCTATATTCCAACCAAATGATTTTCTTTACTGTATTCACTTTTAAGCGTTACAGTAACCACTTTCCTGGTCTTAGGATTTTGACTTTGTGTCAAGAAGAGTAGATACGATCGTCATTAAATGCAGTCTAAGACATAATAAGGCTATGTGTCAGTGGTGTTTAGAATCTGCAATATTTCATTAATTTTTTTAATCAAGTTATCTAATTACATGCACAAAAAGGAACTAGTTTCTCAAACGATAACCCAAAAACTGATACGTTTTTTTGTTTGGTTTTTTTGGGCAGGGGTTGCCTTCAAAGAGTCCCTGATATATCTCTGGAACAACAACAGATGTTCAGAAGTAACCAGCCAAATTAGTCCTTTGATGTTTTAGTTGTGTTTTCTCTGAAATGTTGTTCATGACCCTGACTACAGATATGGAGGGACACATTCTCTGCGTCTTTGAAGCACAAGTTTTTGTAATAGAGTTTGGAGATAATATTTTCTGTGTTTATTTTTTAATGTCTTCCCAAATATGCCCAAGATGTGTTAGATATTTTAGCACCTAACTCCGAATCCAGCTGCTTTACAGCATTTTAAACAGCTGCTTTTTATTTATAGGGTTTCAGACATGCAGTATTAACTTGCCAGTCTTATCCTTTTATCCAATCTCTTTCTCCATTTGACACTTGACAAACAAGCTATGATCTTACCTGCAGCAGGAGAAGTTATGGCTCATAGAAAATTAGCAAGACTTAACAACTTGAATACCTGGATTTCTTGTTCTGTCTATACTTCAAAAAAACAGACATACTGAGCCGTATTTCTCACCCTGTTACACAAAGCTCGTGCCATGCTTCAACCCAGTTACAGAAGAAACTGGAAACTATGGCTTGGACTGTTTGCAGAGTGATGCAAAAAAACTCATAGTGGTGGTCTATTTACCATGGTCTGTCATGGCTCATGTGGCTGGCTCAAACCTCTTCAAAACAAAAGTTTTGTCTTAATGAGCTATTGCTTACTCATTCTTTTCATGGTTCTTTAAATTCTTGAGTTATTACAACACCTAAGCCAGGTGAATCTTGGGTTTTCTGCTTTTGTTCATGTAAACACTTGTTACTTTAAAGAGTGTACCTCCTAACACAGTATTTCCAAATCTGAGCATTAAAAATTCTAAATATAAGGCAATACATGTTGACTTTTTCATGTGCCTGCTTTCTTCTGAGCTTTTTAAAATCCATCCTTCACTTTCCCAACCCTGGTTGTAATTTCAAGGGCTAGATGGTTGTTTCAGACAAAAGGAGAAGATTCTTAAACAATCCATGATTTCAGCCTTGGGGTCTGGGTCTCTAAGAACACCGATTAATATTCTGAGACTCAATAGGAACTCACAAGAGTTGGCAATCCAATATCTGGCAGCATAACAAGAACAGGAAGAAGAATGTAATGAGGAAAATGAGGCTAAAGCCAGGGAGTTAAGAAATTCTAAGTACTTCTCTGCAATATTTTTTCAATCTTTAAGGAAGGCTCAGGAAAAAGAATTTCTACCTTTATCTGGATTCAAACTCAATGGAGGTCAAAGCACTTTCAGAGTTTTTACTTCATTAAAAAATACATGGAATTTAATTAGTTTTTTAGAGATTGGAAGTCTGAATTTGAAGTAGACATGGTAAATATTAAATATGTTAATAAAATTTTGGTGAATAAAATAGTTCAAAAGTCTCAAAGGCTGCAGCCTTTGCAAATAACATTTTTTCCATTAGGGACTTGTCTTCCTACATTGTTGGTTTATTTTTTCATTTTCTAAAATTTTATTAGAATGTTTACTGAAGTTATATTTACCATTTTTGTTGAGAAAAAAAATATCTGTATCCATTTCTGGAGTAATTTTGATTCAACACCATATTACTTTTTTTTTTTTTTTTACGCATCATTTATAAACCTGAAGTTAGGTGGTGTGAGATTCTTGCCTCCCCACAAAAAAAAAATAAATTACAAATTCTAGAAGCCATTTGGTTAAAAAAGATTTAGAACAAAGACACTCTTGCAATTTCTGGCTGCATTTCTTCAAGATTTGTTGAGGACACTAAGATTCACAATAGAGTTTTACTGCCTTTTTTTGGTAGGAGGTGTTACAATTTTCTATGGTCCATTGGTAACTGCATCTTTGAATAGCATTAATCTGTTTCTTACTAGCAAGGAAAGATATAGCCTTTATAGCTCTTTTTTTTTTTTCTTTTTTTCCTTTTTTTTCTTTTTTGTATCTGTCTTGCATTCTTATAAGAGTAGTGGCAGCTTCACTTGAAAAGTGGTATGAGAAAGATAATCTTTCTCTTAGAATACTGAAAAAAAGGTCTGTTAGGCATTAGTTGATGCATTTCAGGAAAGTAACAACACTCCACTATGGTAGGGTAAAGCTTAATTTATTATTGGAATAAAGCTTTGTTTAAGAATTGCAAAATCCATCAAATCTGTAAGCTAAATTTTACTGAGTAGCCAGAACAAGGCAGTACTTACGCAGCTTTGACTTGAAATGATGCTAAGTATCAGTGAGAAAAAAAGCAACAAGAGGGCTTTTCCATTTGATAAGGAAATGAACAGAGAAAGCTTTTCAGCGTGTTCTGGATTTGCTTGTTTTAAGGGGTAAATAAGAGGCAGAATCAGTTGAACAGAAAGGGATAGCTGGAACTCCAAATATTATTTAAATATTTGAAGAGTAACTTTTTTTTTAACAATTAATAGCCACAGACTGTATTAATTAAATAAGTATATTATCCCCCCTTTTACAGATTGGAAGAACAGGCCTGGAGATTAAATGAGTTGGCCAGGGCTACACCCAGACAGGAAGTCAGACACAAAGCCACAATTAAAACTGGAGTACCTCCTGGCAGCCTTCTAAAAAATTTGGTAAGCCACTCAGCACCTCTGGTTATTTTTTCGTATCAGTTACACAAAACATTTTAGTTGTTTTCCAAATGCAAGGAAAACATGATGCTTAGGACATACTCTGAAAAGAAGCTATGAGATATTTAAACATTAGGGGCTTGATTCTATTTTCAGTTAGTGCAGATAACTAATAAAAGCTTAACAGTCCATGGTTTTATTAGAGGATAGTACAATTTGGATCCATTCCTTTAGGATTCCCAGATTGCCAGGCTATAATATGACAATGGGACTGTGATTTTATTTTTTAGCATTTCATCTTGTAAATATACTAGACCTTATTCTGAAGTTTTTACTTAATTCTTACACAGTTAAAATTCTGCGTTGATTTCCTACTGATTCCATCAGGCATTTGGAGTAAGGCCTGCAAGGTTAAGCACACGGCATAGGTTGTACTTCGCCTTAACATCACGTGTTTCTGTATTCTTGACAGTGGTTTAGGGTAACATGCTTTCAAAGAAGTGGTTGGCTGTCTACAGCAACCATCTTCTCAAGAGAAAGAGCAATGCATCTTTATGTTCAGCATGAGCTATGATTTCTCCATTGTCTACAGACAATTACTGAAGTAGTCTATTAATATTGCTTTGATATATATTAACATTAGGCAAACAACATTTTTGTTGCCAGAGAAAATGCATGCCAATTTAAAAACATAGGAAAAGCAGACTATTTCTGAGGCTTATGGGCATATCAACCAGTAGGTGTGCCTGGTGTGTTGTAAATGGGAAAGGCGGGAGGACTCCGTCTTGTTATTAGTACATGCAGAAAGACAGGAAGTACTTAGGGAAGGTTTCCCTCTTGTTCTGAGTTCCAGGAAAGTTATTCAGCCAAACACATGAATCACAAAGCAGACTAGAAGGGAGTTTCTCTGTGGCATGAAATAACAACTGCATTTTAAAGCCTGAAAAGTCAAACAATTTGGTGCTTTTGTTCTGCTGCAGATTTTTAATGGAAAATAACAACCCCAGGAATATTTGGCAATGGAAAGTCTTAGTGCATGAAATCTGAAGTTTATATAAGAGATACCATCTTACTCATCATCTGCTCTATTTTAAGCCCTGCTCAGCATGAAGACTTTCATTTTGTGATCTATTTGGACAGCAGCTGGTACATTAGAGTTTTACATTAGCTGACATCTTTACAATCTTAAGGATACTTAACATAATCCTGTAAAATCTATTCTCATAGTTCTGCTCAGTCACTCATATTCCATCTTAGTGTGTTGTCTTTTCCCATGTACATTTTCTGTCCATTTCATGTTAAAAATAATGTCAGTGTATCAACTGTATTAAAGTTAGTCCACTGTAATGTTTTGCTGAGATGTGATCAAAATATATATATATACAGCATATGCCATAAAATGGATGTGCCATTTCAGTGACTGAAAAAGGCAACAAAAAGGAATCCATAGTAACATATGTTGGGGATAAATTCCAGCGACTAGCACAAATAACAGAAAAGACAGTATGTGTTAATTAATTATATACAAAGACAAACTACATACATGACTTACATTCACTCGGAGATGTTTACATTGCAGAAGTATAAAATGGATGCCAAGTTACAACCTACTTCCAAAATCTAGCAATTATCAAGTAGTTTGCCTATTGTCATGAAGTCCTAGGACTTTATATATCTGTTCATGCAGAGGGAAGTCTTTTCTATCTTTGTGGATTTTAAATCCCAGTCAGCTCTAAATAAATGACAAAATAGTCACAACAGAAGCTAAAGACACCTGTTCATGAAGATGCTTGGGAAAAAGACTGATGAGAAGAAAGGATGAAATATGGGCACTGTTGAGGCTGGCGTTGGACCATTGTACACAATTTGAAATGGAGCTACCTGTCCAGCCACCTTGCAATGCTTTTCTTTATCTTCCCACATCTTCACAGACCATATTTGGGCCCCACCAGCCCTGAGCTCTGATGTAGTCACTTGCCTTGCATGCTCAGGAGTATGTGAGGAGTGGGAACTGAAGCTGGGAGTACCAGAATGTCACACTGATGAGTTCAGGTGCTGTAAGGGTAATTTGACTCTTTTCTCAGCAGTAAAACTTGTCTAAGAAAGGTAGAAAGCTGCTTTTCTTTGCATATTTTATTTCATGCATGAGTGAACTGGCATCCATTGGGTTTTGTATGTCCAGCTGACCTTGGTTGTTGAAATCTTAAGCACCAATGTCATACGGAGGATTCTCACCAGGACTGTTGCTACAGTCTTTTGGATTTTGGTGGGATGGATTTAATGAAGGAAAACAAGGGGACTTTAAATTCCACTTCTTCATCATTGATGGTAGCCAGGAGCTTCTGCATCCTATGACTCACAGTGTGTTCACACAGTCAATCAGCTTCACTTTCACGCTGGACTTGCATCGGCCGCTCGTTTCTCCTGTAGTTGGCCAAACAACCCAGAATGATCTGGACTGACTGATCTTGAAGAGGGAGCGCAGAGTTCCAGTCTGTTTTTTACTGTGTGTAGGATGTGCTTCTGAGTCTGCGAGTCACATGAAGTTTGCTGTGAGTCTTGACCTTATTGCGTTGCAGCAGATTTGTACTTAAAGCAAAGCTACCACATCTGATACAGGTCCCACCCTCTCCACACCCACTTCATTGACTTCAGAAATCTGATTATTAATTTTGCGTATGTCACTGGGAGTGGCATAAATATTAACTATTATTGTATATTGCACTTCTTTGATAGCCATCTGATGTTTATATTTCTGTGTGTGGCCACAAACCTGAAAGTTAGGGCCTTCATAGAATGGTTGATACTATTATAAATTATTTTCCTATTTGCAAGCAATTGTTTTGTCTTTTAACTTCTGAAAAAAACACTAGTTCTCAGACGGCATGAGGAGCCAAAAGATACTCTTTAACATTGTGGGATCAGAAAGAGCATGAAAGTGACCTGTTACAGTATTCATCTTAGACAAAGCATAGACCTACGCACTCATCCATGAACATGGGTTTGGAGACAAGCAAAGAAGAGAACAGGAGGACTGGTCTGGATAATATTTACACTGTTCTTAAGTCAATCCTGTTGAAGTTTCTTAAAAGTGTGATATTGCAGCTTGAACATGCAGTCAGAGTGAGTGTAGGCAGTATGACTACAAAGTTTAGTGTTGCCAGATAAATAAGGAGTTGGGAGGCTGCCTCATGGGCCCAGGGCAGTGCAGGTGGTGCTACAGATTTCTGGAGGATAGTTAATCAATACACTTTAATAAACAAACAAAACCCTCTCATTTTTTAATCAAAAAAATGCCAATGGTCAGTTGCACTTCTTGTGCAGTATTACTTCAATGATTTTCATGTAAAGCTAATGAAATTTAAGATACTTACTTACTCTTAATAATTTAAGATTCATTTACTATGTTTATTTCCCCTGCCATTTCTTTGCTTGCTTGGATGTGTGGGAAGTTGTCTATATTTATTTAAAAGTTTTGTATCATCTTTAGGTGTCCTATGGATCAACATATGAACCAGAGATGGAGAAGCAACCCATGAGATTACAGAGGAGTCTTAAAAACTTAATGACAGACAAACTTGCAACACCCAACAAAATAAAATCCTATTCGGTGGTTCTTCACATGCTCCTCCTGCAGGCTGTCTCCGTCAGAGAGCTGAACCAGGTGGCTGAGCCTGCCTCCATATCAAAGTTGGCATGATACTTAGAACTCTTTTTCATCTGTGAAAAGAAATTCTATGCTAAAAATCTTTTCTGACTTTTTAGGAGAGTAATCATCCTTTTAGGTATGTGGTTTTCTACTGTTGTTTTAGACTTTATCTTTTAATTATTTCACACTCCCAAGTTGAAAGTAGAAGCTTGGGGTAGCCAATTATTTTCAAATTCCTTGGGTTTGCTCTCATAATCCTTATGTTGTGTCATACTTAATTATGTTGATGGCATGAGATAGTGTACAGTCTTCCCTACATAATTCTTTTAATTTTGTTTTGGAAAATACTAAGCCTGTCATAAATAAGACTTATATCATCCCTAGTATAATTTTACTAAAATATACTATAATATAAGTACAGTTTCATCAGGCTCCTTCTACTCCAGATTCTAATGAATATTCTCTAATGTTTTGTTTGCAGTTTAATATCTACTACTGGTTACATGACTAGAAAATGTAGGGAATAAAAAACAACAACAAAAAAAGAAGATATACTGCATGTATAAATGCCAAGCATGAAAGGATTAGTAAAGATGGATAAATATAATCATTACAGCATACACTTTGCTGAAATAATGAATTGAATGTCTGCTCTTTAGAAATCTGATCTACATCTCAGTAAGTCAGTTGAAAGACTCCCCTAAGTGATCTTTGTATCAAGTCTTCACTGAAAGAAGAAAATGTTCTTGTGTGTTTCTTTCAGGTTTTTATGTGTTGTATTGGGAACTGGATGCAAAGCTGTTGTTCAAGCCAAGGACAGTATCTGTAAGTATGCAGACCAAATTATTAGTGAGTAATGAAATGCAGTCCACAAAAAAGGCTGAAATATTGCCAGTGTTCCTAGCTTATCAATGCCCAATTAAGTTCCTTTTGTATTTTAGTAGTACCTACCCATTTAGTAAACATATATTTGCTACCCATGCTAAAAGTTATAAGGAGATCTCATGCCTAGGACACAGAAGAGATCCACAGACTCGTAAAGTTACTTCAGACCAAATCCTTTGTTTTCAAAGTGAATTATTTGCTTAAACATTTCTGAATATGGGTCTCTGACCTTTTGTTTATTTGTAGTTGAATGGGGATAATATTAATTTACTTTGGGTATTGCTTCAAAGCATCCTTTTTAATATTTTTAAAGTCTCTCAAGATTATCCACTGAGATACAAGATAAAAATGCAAATCATTGTCATGCTCTTTTTGCTAGTGTTCTGTTGTGGTACACCTAATTCTTTTTTCATGTTGGCTTTTTGTTTGTGGTATTAGGTACTAGCTTGAGGTTCAGAGGATAAAAGGCTAAGATGCCACAAATAATAAGTTAAGATAATCAGTAATTATATTAATTAGCCAATATGAAGGTTTTGCCACTAATGAAAAAAACAGACTTCTATTACTTGGCCTCTGTTCAAATATTTTTACTTATTACATTTGGTATTTCTCATGAATATTGAATTAGTGAGTTCTGAAATACAACTAAAAAAAAAAAATTAATCACACACAAAATGGAAAATGAATTGTAGCCAGGATTCTCTTAGAACACTAGAAATGCATTCTGCTATAAGTTACATCTCTTGTAACCCTATGGAATCCATTTGGATTTTTTAACAAACCGTATTTTTGTGTAACATTTCTAATATATTAGTGGTATTGCAGTCATTAGTATAGTGCAGTAGTAACTCTCATTAGGAGTGGGTTCTAGTATGCCAGAAACCATACCAGCAAAACAGAGAGGTGGTATTTTTGCAAGTGTTTAAGCAGCACAGGAACCTGTTCCAATTAAAAAAAAACTTTGTAGACACTTGGAAATTGCTGTTTTAATGAAAGCCCATAAGGCACGGTATCTTATCTACATAATTATTTCAAGAATGGAAAAATGGAATTTCTTCAAATTTCATCCTGGTTAAAATGTTACAGTTTAAGTGTAGGATTTGGTTATTTCCATGAACACAATAATGAAATTTAAAATAATTAATGATTAATGTGGCCTTAACTAAGCATATCTGCAGATATATACAAGGTAGCTCTGAAACTGAAGATTCCAATAAGATGAGAAAGAAATTGCAAGAAAACATTGTGCAGACAGTATCTTCACTTTTTGTGGCATTAATCTGATCTTAAATTTAAAATTTTGTGTAGATTTGAAAAACAATTGTGGTAAATAGGGAAAACAGATGGTAGTATGGTGAAACACATCATGCATGTGAGGAGCAGTGAATGTGTATTTCATTCAGCTAACATAGGCCCAGAAGATGTCTTTGGTTTTGGCATACAATTCGTTATAACTCAGCATCTGGGTTTCCTAGCATCTTATCTAGGGCATATTTTTTTTTTTTTTTTTTGCTAGTACAACTACCAGAATGATATCTCAGTTATTTATAACCCTGGTCAGCACAGCCATGCTGACAGAAAACTGCAATATATTTATGACCTAAGGGTCTGTGCTTTGCTTCCGTAAAAAACAAATAGACATATGGACAAAGAATACAAGAAAAATTATGTTTATCATAAAAGCTTGCAGAATTAATTTATCTTTTTTTTCTTGTCCCCGGGAAAGTAAAGCTGACATATCTCACATGATACACAGGATCCTGGGAACCTACAGAAAAGAAAGGGCAAACCAGGTTTTCCTCTAAGGATATTAAGCCTTGTGGATCCATATGGCCTCATTGCATGATTTTGAAGTTTGTATACAAGTTTGTGGTGAGCTCATTTTAGGAAGTGTGGTGTTGTCATTTGGATCATCTGGGCATATAAACAAGTGTGCCTTGGAAATACTGCTGGCTTGGAGGTGAGCTTGGCCTTTGAAGCCAGGAGGGGAACCAGAGGAGAGTTCTGATTCTGTAGTAACCACTGGTCTAAAGGAAAGAAGAAAAGAGGTCTGATCAATTTGTCTAATGATGCTAATGCTATAAGACTAAGAGAGTATCTGTTTGATCATGCTGACACATTTTGGCTCTTTTGAGTCACTGCACACCTGTGTAATGTAAGTAATGTGCACATATGTTGTATTTTTTGGGTGTGTATATTCATAATTTTATTTCTCAAGTAGATATAATTTGTTGAGATGTATTCCTGAGGAGATTTTTCTTCTGCTGTTGGTCATAGCTTGCTTATTACAGCAAGAAATACATGTTTTCCTTTTTTCCAAAGGTGTCTCTGAGTGTGACTGTGTTTAAGGATTGCAATTATGGTTGGTTAAACAATGTTTTGTGGGTTTGGCCTGTCACAGAGGAGGCAGTTAAATATGCACATGCCTTATTATTTTAAGGCAGATAGTTTGGTCAGTAAATCTTCAGCTGAGTGTCTTAAGCATTTCTGTATCTGTTAAATTTGGGGCTCTCTCCACATGGTGAGAAAACATTCTTGATGCTTGGAACAGGGTAACTCAGATGTCGCTGGCCGTTGGTTGCATAATCTCCATAACTACAATCTTAGTCTAAGGAAACCCTTCTTCTTCAACAGGGCCCTTTAGGCTTTTCATGCATATTGTTACTGTTCCTATTCACATAGTAACCATTTTTACCTCATTTTGCCTCTGCTTTTAAACTAGTTCAGATGCACTCAGTGCTTTAAAAACAAACCTTTAAAGGCATTTCTCTTTATTTTCAGTAAGAAGCCACAGTAAATGCTATATGCTTTTAAGCATTCAAAAGGCTTTGTGGACTTTGCTTTCTGTGTTGTTAATGCAGTTGGTACAGATTCAGCTAGCTTTCATGTGTAGCAAATTCATCACATATCTATTTTCTGTCTCTCAGCACCTCTGTTAGTTTGATGTCGGGCTCTCACCAGCTCTTTATATTTCCATGGTTACAAGTAGTCACAAGGGTTCTGTTAACCCCCAAAGGCAGAGTGATTATGTCTTTTTTTACTGTAAAAAGCATAAAATTAACAAAATAGACTCTATATATATAATGAAAAGATTATTCTGAACATTACAATAGAAACTTGTAAAGTTAATTTTCATTCACTCAAAAAGCATTCAAGTCTTTTGCCACCATTATGACTATGTCACATTTTTTGTAAAGATGAGTTTCTATTCAAAAAAATGGGGGATCATTTTTTCTTTCACTTTTAAATTTGACTGAAATCTGCAAGTTTGAAGGCAGTGGATTTAAGGCAAACAGTGCAGGTTCAGACCTATCCTATAATTAAATAATCACCGATTAACATTAATCGTTAGCATGTGTACTATTGCTTGTTTTTAAAGATAGAAAAAATGTAGCCGCATGCTAACTTGCCCAAGAACACAGATGTAGACACATCCAAGTCAGACTGACAATTTCAGATCTCAAAATGCTGTATTTCTTTCTAACAAGAGGCTGACAGGAAGCCTTTTCTGACTTTCAGATCTCATCTCTGGTCAAAGCCTAGATCCTTCCCAATAAATTAAGTGCAGAGATTTGCACCTTCTATGACTGGATAAGAGATGTTATAGACCCTTAATAGGAGAAGGCAGCTGGAAGGAGCTCTTTTTTTCTGAGAGGCTTTCTTTAGATCAGATTAAAGCAATAGCAGGTTTGAGGATTTTGATAAAGAATAGACTGACATAGCTGTGATTTGTTACAGTCTCTTATGATGGAGAGCTCTGAATCAAAGAGAGGTTTCTGGATCTTCACTGGACAGAACAGGTAGTGAGTTACTGAGGGCAGAGAGGTGAGAGGGAGAGTTAGAAGAAAGATGGAGGAAAGTGTCTAATAGGAAAAGAAAGAAGTGTTGACCGAAATTGCAGAAAGTAACCCTGCTAAATAGTGGAACAGAGCTCTGCCAGGGAAAGAGAATGAGACTTTCTGTCATCACCTATATAGAATTAGTGCCTCAATGCATAAGGAAAAGTGTTAGAATCTTCCTAATTGAAAAGGAGAAAACTCCCGCTTCTGCTTTGTTTTTGGTTTTCTTTTTAACTGGAGACAGTAAGTTTGCTGAGTCACGAAATCGTAGAGGAATAAGCTGCTTCTGTGTTAAAATAACTAGTAACGCTGTAAAATAACTTGTTTAAATAGTACAGCTATAGGAGAAAGAAGTGTGTTAACGGGAGAAATGAGCCAGAAAGCATGTATCATATGCTATATATTCATTTGAAAGATAGACAGTAGTAATGACACAATATTCTTTAACCCTCAAAGTGTATTACGAATGTTGATGGATGTTCAGAGTTGCAGTGGAATGTGTGAGCACCCTGGGTATATTCAGATATAATGTATGAGAGATAAGAAATGTATTATTATGCAGTGTATCTAAACACTTCTGAGCAGAAACATAGTCCAATTACACATGTGAACAATTACTGAAAAATGGAACAATAATAAAGATAACCCAAACTGGAACATCTCTAGTGTGATAACTGCGCTGGCTACTTCCCATTGGTCAAGGGTGTAACTTATATACTTCAGATGTTAGATTGTCAGATAAGTGTGCATGTCTCTCATGATTTAGGTGGCAATGATGATTTCTTACGTATGGAGCAATAATAATTATGTATAGCAAGTGTTAAGACCGTTCTTCCAATCTGACAGTCAGGTCAAGTGTGAGCCCAGGCAGGGAGATGTGTGAATCTGAACCTGACTGACTAGTTTGGGGCAGAATGCCACCAGAGCCACCAAGCATCTAGAAAGGGAGCATAATCATAGCAAAGAGCAGAGTTTGCTGACATGACTTTTTAACAGCCTGTTTCAGATCCACCGGTGACTTTAATGGCTAGTTCTGCTGAACTGGTGCCAAGAAATGGAATCTATTGGATCTTGGGATTTTCTCCCTGCCAGGTTCAAAGTTCTTAACACTGTGGATGTATTAGTTTGCTCCCAAGGATCGTTTGAGTGTTTTTTAAGTAAGGGTTATATGTCTTAAAGCTGGGGGCTACTACTCCCTTCATCATAGAGTTTTCTCCTAGTAGTGCACTTACAGAGAGATGAAAATGTTCCCCCACATTTCTGTGACTGTATTTTTGTTGAAATCAGAGCAATCTGTTTCAAACTTCTTGTGAGTATATCTGTAAGAACAGCAGTGCAGGATACTCAAAATGTTGCAGTCAGAAACTGCCTAGATAAAATGGTTAGAAAAGGAAAGTATTTGGTAGATGTGTAATTAGTTAGTGTGGAGTCCTTCTGGAATCCTGTAAATCAGCATGATAAACTCAAATTATAATAGAGTATAGTCAAACTAATTCTTCTGTTTCCAGAGTGGGAAAATAGTATGTTTGGAATTGAAATGGATCTTGGAAGTTAATTAATTCTAAACTTACTCTGCAGGAAATCAGAATATGCTAATATTTGCTTAAAATATTGTTACTTTCTAATATTTCATTACATCAGTGTGAAGTGCTTCTAAACTTCTTAGTATTGTTCAGTCCTACATCTGACTGCAGTAGAATTTATGAGTAGCTTGTGAATCTATATGTATATGTATAAATTTTCCCCCTCAGAACAGTAGCTTTGCTATTTGCCTGGAAAAGATCTTTGGCCTCTCTATATTGCAAAAAGCATTTTCTACAAATGTAATTTTCCAGGAGATAAAAGAGGCAATACCTGTCTTTATTTCCATCATAGCCTATGCTAGCAGAAGTCCTGACAAGGGTAAGACAAAGACTTTTCTTTAAAAGCAAAGACAGATATTGCTGTTAGGGATGGGAGGTTAGAGCTGATCCTTTGCTGAGTGCTTCAGGTGGCAATGAGGCTTGGAGTTTCTGGCTGCTTACAGGTTGGGGTGAGTCCTTCTTTGGCATAATTCCTGATCATACTGTAAATATGGCTATATGAATAGTAGTGGTTTGTAAGCCTTTTACTGAAATATTTACATTTCAAGTTGGAAGAATTTTGTTCTTTTGTGCCCACAAGAACATTTGTTTGGCCTAACCTGTCCTCACTTGTCCAGCTATTCTGTGTTTGGAAAGCAAACTTTTGGGGTTTAGCTGTTTATTTTGTCATGAACTTACTAAGGTTCTAAACTCAGCTGCAACCCTCTGATTGCCATGAGGGGCCAAGACCCAAAGATGACCCCTTTGCAGGGTCGTTTTCAGGAAATCTTTTTTGTTGTAGAAAAATTTAATAAGTAAGAGTTTTCGTGTTATTCTACAATATTTTTACACGTTTCCATTATCATTGTTCACTCTGCACAAAACTTAAAAACACTTAAAGCAGACGACTTTCCGTGTTGTTTGTATACTTTAGCAGTGCTTAGCCTAGAGTTTCACTGTGGCTTTCTTTTTTGCTAAAGGAGATTCTGAAGTTGCTAGGACCCCATTGTGCAAAGCAATATGCAAGACTTCCTTGTTCATGAAGTTTAGTTCTGGTGGTGAAGGTGAAAAGGCTGCCATGGAAGCCAGGAGGGAGGGTTGTAACAAATTTTATTAAGGTTTCTGACTCGTGAGGGACATTTTTATAAGTTTGCACTTTTAGGTAACAAGCCTAGAGTTTGTTAAATACTTACAAGAAGCATCTTAAAGGAATAGACATGGGAAGGCAGTGTCATAGAGAAGTGAAACTTCAGATTTTTAACTCACTGAAGCAGGAGATACCACTCAGATATCAGAGTATATGGTTGTCTCTCAAAACTGTCATTACCTAGGTGTTTATTGAGGATACACAGTGAAAATTAGATCAGATTAGGAAAAAAACCCCTTATTTATAGCAAATATAAAGTGGAGTATTAATAAAGATCTTTCTACAAAGAAAGCAACAGCAAAAACATAACTGCAATTTAGTTTTGTTGCAGAAATATGTAATTGTGTTTCTCTTGTGATTAGAAGATTATTTTCTATCCATAAACACTTAATGAGTGATAGATCAGGATCTAGAGGAGTGATTGTAACACAATTCAGTGCCCTGTAACCTCCAGCAAATTAGCCTGTGGTCAGTCTGGCTCTTTTCTGGTTGCTGTGCTCGAAGGTACCGTTTGTGATGTCTTTTGCATATGTTGGATAGACCAGGAGAGGGCAGGACTGCCTAAGTGTAGTCACTTCCATGGGCCTGACAGGCATCTATATTGTGTAGTTAAATGAAAATAAGTGGAAAAAGAATCTATGAAGAGATTTGGTGATAATTGTAGTTTAATTTTCCCCTAAAATCAATTTCTTAGATATTCAGAAACTACTTATATGTATTTTCCACATAGATCTTTCATTGCTGCTCTTCTATCAGTGAACATTTCTGAAGGAAATGCTTTCTGGTTTTTAAGAGCACTACTAGGGCAACTCAAGCATTTAACTGGATTATTCAGTGTACACTTGAAACAGAGTTGTCATTTTCACTACTGAAGGTTACTATGAATCTGGTTTGTTTTTGCTTCTAACTATAGTCTGACTGCTTTTATGGTTTCTAAAGGGATTAATATGATGGTGGTGGGTGCCTTTTCAGGTTTAGAATAAAAAAGTACTTGTTTTTAATATATAGGAAAATATTAGCTTTTTAAATTAAAATTTAAATTAAAATCAGCATTTCTCTTGAAAACATTAATGGAATGGAATGCAACAGCTATTTGTATTTTCTGTAGAGAATCTGATTTAAAGGCCATTAACTCAGTGGTTTAAATCAATCAATGCACTTCGGGTAAATTTGGTTGTTGATACAGTGATTTTTTCAGAACAAGGCCAAGCTTCTTCCCAAACAGTTTGTAGCTTGGGTAAAGAGCAGGGACAACAGTCACAGAGCAGGTCTTGGGGCAGAGGGGAATGAGTGGGTGAAGGACAACTGAGGAGACCGTAAGATTCACTGTTTGATTTGATACTGTATTTTTTCATTGTTGTAGGCTCTTTCTAGCAATAGATCCTACTGCTTTTCTTCCTGGGAATTAGATTGAAACATATAATCAAAGAATGCTAATATTTATGCTCCAATAAAAATTATTCGTGCTAATGGTAAGTAGCTTCTGCTATAGTAAATATTTTGCAAGAAAACTGCAAGTATTGGTTTTGAGCCTTTTGGTGACTATTTTTAAAAAATGGCAAGAGTGTGCTTAAGCAAGTTCTTGAGATCTACAGAGTAACATAGCTGGCTGAATATGTTATCAAAATGAAATGGCTAAAATGGTGTCATTGTCATAGTCTGGAGGTAGAGTAGGCAGAAGGATTCTGGAGATATTTAAATCACTCACAGTAATAGCAAAACAGCCTTTTGATGGTAAATAATACCAATATTACGCTATGATGCATAAGTACTATTTTAGGAATTATAAATAGTCAATATTGACATCTGTCTAAACTAAGAGAGAATTATTTGGGTTTTGTTTGAAATTGTGGATCAGGAATGCAAACTTTGATATGAAACAAGATTTGCAGATCATATGGAAGCTGTCTAAACCTAACAGCTGTCTCTTCAGCAAGCTGGAAGATAGTTTGGTTTACCAGAATCTCTGTTCCAAAAGTTGACAGTTTAAATCCTTGCATTTGGGCTTATTGGACCAGTATTATGTCATCTGTATGAGCAATTTTGACTGCATTGCTGTTTTACTAGATACCATCTACTAATTCAGAATGAATATGGACTGCCATAATTCCTTGTAAGTTACTTTTTTTCATGAGCAATAAAAATGTTGCAAGCATTGTGACTTGTATTCTTCTAATAGCAAATGACTTTTTATAAGTTGAGACCTCAGTTCTTGAAATTCAATGATAAACTAATATAGTTGTGTAGTATTTTGATACCAACCCCATTACAGATGATCTGTATCTGTGAGACACAAAACCCAGTACCTATTGGCTGTGAAGCAATTAGGATCTGTAATATATTGCAAGCACAGAATACACATTTTCCTGTAGAACCATGCATCAGGGTCCAACTGGTCATTTAAACAGTGTTGTTATGTGGAAGGACAAATCTTGAAAATCTGAACTGAGTGTAAACTGATTCAATGTGTGTTCCTGCTTTCGCAAGCCAAATGTTTTGAAAGGGCACCCTCCTTTGGTTCTCAGCATGTGAACTTGGCATCCCAGACCTGACTATTACTACACACATACTCATTTTCACTTCAAATCACTTTAGCAAAAGCACCCAGCTAAAGTCTAAAAATGCTTCTAATATTAACTTCATAACTTCCAACTTCCCATTTCACCTTTTCAACAGGAAGTTATATTCTGAAGGCCAGAATAGCACTGTACTAAAATCTGTACGCAGGGAGCCAAATAAATATAGCATCTTGAGCTAATTTTTAGTTGTTTGAAATGCAAATAAACACAAGCTTTACTCATCAGCGTAAACTTGCTGGATGATTCAGACAAACAGATGAAGGCAAGGTTGTAATTCTCTGAAAACATTTTGAGAATTGAATCTGGTATTTTTTTTAAAGCCTTTTCTTCTACAGACCTAGGACAGTATTTGGTATTTTTTTATGTATTCATTGCAAGGATCTTAACAGGTTTAGATACAAAGTGCACTATTAAACTTTCTGAAGTGAAAAAACTGCTGAAATTAGTATTCTGAAACCCCAAAAGTGAATGCTTATATTTCAGTCATATTCGCTGGATGCTCTTAATACCAGAGGAATATGGTTGCTGTTTCTGTGACATGTGTTTGCTTGAAAGAAAGTAAAACATACCATAACTGGCAATTATGAAGGCTTGCATTTTCCCCCTCAATTAAAATCATGGCTTATTTTGCAAGTCATCTAAATGGTGAAACAGAACATAGATTTACAGAAATGGTGGTTTCATATCAGGTAATATATATAGAAAAATTATTGAGTAATGATTTCTGCTCAGGTTTATCTGCTCTCAGAATCTGTTACTCCTTGTATATGAGGTGCCACAAACTTCTTAAGTGACTATATAGTTATTATGTGATCATATCTCGTGATAGATGTGGTCAATATTATCAGAATGATAGTAAGGAAGTGAGCAGAGTAGAGCAAACCTTAGTACCCCTGGAGGCACTGGTGGCTTCCTAGGAGCTTTGGCTTCTTCAGAGAAACAAGATCATTTCTGCTTTTACTGGATCTCCTGTAGATCCAGTGTAGATCTATCTGATAAGAGTACTTTTTCCATAACTAGCTTTCTTACCTTGTTTCTGAGTCTCAAATATTTGGTGACAGTGACAAGTTGTTATTTCAGACTAGATCGTCGTGATTCATATCCTACTTCAGCAGAAGTAGGTTTGCTTTCCTTAGTGAGAAAATCACGAGATATGAGCTTCTCTTTGCTTTTTAGTTTGCCACCTCCAGTCTGACTATAATTTTAGTAGCATAATAAGATATCCCTATGTAAATCTTTTTTTTGTTCATGACTTCTAATTCAAAATGTTCTAATATAAATTGTTAATGAATGAATAATGTTTGAAGCCATGAATAATTATGGTTGATTTATTCAACTTACTTTCACCTGTAATCTGGCATATTTTATATTACCTGTTTGGAATTTAAAAACTTATGAACAGCCTCAAGCATTTCCTCTCATGTTCTCCTTCTCTGTCAGATAAATTGCCATATAAACTAATGAACTTTAGAGAAATTAGCTTGCTGAGACCTTGTTTTTTTCACAGTTCCCAAGATTTGTGCTACAATAAAATTCATTAGTCTCTTCACCAGGGTAAAATCTTCATTACTAACCACTGTTAATGCCCTAGTCAATTTTCAGTCACTTCTTCAAATTAATTTAACCTGGAAATGCTTCTTGAATGAGTGCAAATTGCATAGTCTATTCTCGAATACAGTGATTGTGTTGTATTCTGCATCAAACCTCATACAAGTTGTGTTTAGAGTGTATTTTTCTTCTTGATTTTCCAACAGTGACTTCTAAAGAGTTGGTTTAAAGACTTGAACAATAGACAGTAGCTGGGTTAGTCCTTTGTCATATGAAAATTTCAATTATTTTCTTCTTTTGGAAGACGAGAGTGTTTCTATAATAAAGTCTTTACTCTTGTATCTTCAAAACAGATGTCCAGCTGCTAGAGATCATTATGATTGCATCTGCCTTTTTTAGAACTTCTAGCATGTTTAAGACAGATCAGAATTCTACCTGCATATTTCTACTATTTCTAAAAACAATAGTTTATTCCCTTGAGGTTATGGAACATATTTGTTTTATTCTGTTTCTAAATAAAGAACGTGTATTTACTGTACCTAGAAAAGTTTCCTCTAAGAGATTTTTTTGTTGTTGGCTGGTTAGCTTTCACTTGAGTTGGAGTTCTGAAGCTGTGGAATCTATGTGATGTTGTATTTTGCTTCTTCAAGTCTTATGATTTTGGCATGAAATGGGAGATTATTTTCATCTTAATTTTGTGGACACTACTTAGCCTTGCCTTTTGAAAGGCATGATGTTTGATGCGGTATACAAGAAAATCGCTTTTTAAAATGAACTTTGAAAAGTTCATTTAAAAGTCTAAATGAACTAGAAAACCCTTAGATGCTTCGGAATATCACTTTCCGTCATCCTTTCATTGTGACTGTAATTCTGCCTACTGAAGTATCATCTCACAGTTTCTACTCAGCCACACCTTCTCTCTATTTGAGATCAGATGTTCTGCTTCCCAAGTTGGCATTGTTTTCAGCTTGAGATAGTATTCACGGGGTCCATTTTTGAGTGGTAAGTTGCTTAGAGGTTTGCTGTATTAGAGCAGCTCTAGTTTCATGTATGTTCAGGAATTAATATAACGCTTTTGTAGGGAAACAATACCATGATATTTGTTACGAAACATGACAGAAGGATTGTGCCCAACTGGCAATGCTTTACCAGATGAAAAAAAAAATCAAGAAGTTTTTGGAGTTTCCAAGTTAATTTGCATTAAGAAGGTGAAGTCCGTGGTGGAGAATTCTGTTGCTCTGCAGAGGTACAGGAAGGTAGTTTACTCTGTTTCCTTCCTCATTTAGCCTTTGCTTCAGCTTTCTCCATTTTTGCTGACTCCCCCTTTCTCACTGTTTGCAAGTACCCTCTCCTCTGTTTTGTAGTATTTGTCATTTTCTGGGCAAGTCCAGCAGTTTCCTCTGTGCTAGAGCTGATGGATGAAATGTCAACCTAAACTGGACCAATTCTGTCAAGACGCACTTTCTATTAATTCCTGGAAAACAAGGTGAAACTGAAGTTGGTCAATTCTACTTTGACATTCTCTTTTCTGCTGTTGCTTCAGCATGTTGGGGATGCTGCGTGAAGCCAGACAACAAAATGCATAATGACAAAATGAACTTTGCATGAGATAAATGAAAGGAGAGAATGTTGCCTTATATGAGATATTCCTGCTTTAGGGAAGAGGACTGGCACCTTGACTAACCCTGTTGTTTATTCACTGAAGAAATAACTTAGACCTTTGCAATCTGGTTAATGGGCTTAATTTAGAACAGCATCTAAATACTTCTAAATGAAATGCTGATTTCAATTTTTAAAAACCATAAACTGTTTTTCTTTTTGTAAGCAACAGACAGGTGCTAACTCTGTTTTTAATCTAGTTGTTTCTGTGATTAATATTTATGCTAGCTGTTTTCTAGCAGTATGTCTTATTTTGGCCTCTGTCCACCTGAATACTGACCCGTAACTTTTGTTATCAAACACTGCGTAGCAATGCTGAAATCTATCTGTAATTGGCACTATAGGATAGTATATTAATTTCTCCAGTGCTGAATAATTTTTCCCCTCTTCATTTCCTTTCAGTCTTCTCATTTTTTTACTGTTACATTACAGTGATTAACTTTTTCTGTTTCTTTTTAATGCAAACTACCCCTTGGCTTGTGTATGTGTACATACTTTACATACATAAACACTGCCTTTACTAGGAAAAAATTATAGTACTTCGAAACTTGTCCAGCTTCATTGTCTTGATGGTAGAATCTGTTTTCAGACTGATAAACTGAAATAAAATGTGATCTTTATATTTTACACAGAGACAGGAAGTTAGAATTTAATTTCACATATGAGTTGTGTGAAACAGTATTGTAGAATCATCTGAAGTTTTATAGAAATTTTATATCCTTCAAATCTAACTTACTTCATTAATGGTAGAGATTTCTGCTCTCAGTTTGCTCTGAAAATTCCACCTACTAGCATTTGAAGAATTTGTTTCATGTAACTGCCTTCAAGTTGTTTTCTGTATTTTAAGATAAGTTCATTGAGGCAATTCTTAATCTTTGAAAGTACAGGCATTCAAACTAAGAGTAAAATGATAGAATCAGATTGTGTTATCATTGGATTGGGGATTGCCAAAACTTACAAATAGTTACATATTATTTTTTAGTTATTTATATGATTCCCTATGATTTAAACAGTTCATATTTACTGTAATATTTAAGCATACTATTGAAAGCTATGAAGAAAGCATACTATTGAAAGCTATGAAGAAAAGAAAACCTGGAATTCAATTATATAGTATATACACTACATAATATATAAACCATTTATCCTATAAATATAAATAGGAAATAACTTTTCTGAATTTAATGTTATTATAAAGATAAATAATTCTGTTTTTCATAATTCACATTTTATCTGTGTAGCTAGCATTTTTATTCCAATTGACAACTGGCTTTTAAAAAAGCCAAATGTAATCGTTTTTACTACAGCTTGTGTGTCGTGTGGGTGCTGGATTCCAAACTGCTGAAGATGTTTCTTGTCTTCAGTTTTACTCATTCAAATATGGTTGGAGAATTAATAACCTTGGTTTTGCTTTCTGACAATTTTTATTTTTAAAATTTGATTTTGATATATAAATTTTTATATTTCATCTTGAAAGATTGTCATCTGTGATAATCAGAATAGTAATGAAATTTTTTAACTCTTTGGGGATGGTTAAGTCTTTCTAGTCTGATGATTGGAGGGATACCTTCAATTGCTTTTAATATTTTCTGAATGTAAGCATTTTATATGAAACTTCATTAAGCTGAAGGGTCTATGTTTGCATGTGCAAGTTTTTAATAGAAGCTTCTTCACTGGGTTTGTGAAATCAGGAGTTTCATAGTTGGCCCTTACATCTGACTTCACTGCCAGATGCAGTCCTTTTAAAGGTAGCAGATTTGCTAAGTCTAAAACTTAGTACTATTACTATCAAATATACTGCTGTAGTGTCAGGAAAAGAGAATTAGTCAGATCTTGAATATGGCACACATATTCCCAATGTAATATTTATTGAAAAATACTTATTTGAAATTATTTTAAAACATCGCACTGGAAAAGGTATTGTTCCAGATTGATTTTTACAGAAAGTTAAAAATACGAATTATCATAAAATCATTTAAGTTTTAAAATCTGTTCATGTCTTATTTTCCTCCACCATTTACTATCTTCAGTATCTCCAGGGGTTTCCCCCTTTTCTTTTGGATGTATTTATCAGCTACTGGTATGGTCACTAAATTTTACTGTATCGCATGGGTATAGCTGGCATGACACTTCGATGGCCTATTGAACAAGCAAAACACCTGTGCAACATCTTCAGCTGTACACCAGTTTACGTGTGTGATTATTAAGTACATGGTTCTAAAGTGAAATGCAGGCTCTGCCACCAGCCTGGAGTCTCTGGTGTGGTCTTATTTCACAATAACTGGTGGGGTTTTAGGTGACTTCTATGGGAAGTTTGTTTCAGCAGGCTGAGTCATAAAAATGAGAGCAGCACGGATCTGCCATTCTATCCCTGTGAATGGCATAGGGCTCACTGCAGCATCATCTGGGGCAAAACTCCTCTCTGCCCAGCCCCTGTGCTGGCCAAAACTTTGATCACTAATGTCCTTGAAATTGTTGCAGTATGTTTTGTCACATTCTTAGGTTATATGTACACACAAGCCTGGCATTCAAAAGAGTGGCTTGACTTGTACTTCAGTTCCAAACATACTTGTTGCAATCAGAGGACCCCTTTTTCTGTTTCTGTAAACTAAGAAAAGTCACTAGGGTTTTCCAGGTACCAGGCATGGCTCAGTGCCACCACATCGTTATGCAAATTTAGGGCTTAGAGCAATCCTGATAACTGGTGTGTTATGTACATGTAAATAGCTAACAGTTCTATTTCCTCTTTTTGTTTTTTAGAAGTAACTCCCATGTGAGCATCCCAGAAATGGCATGTATCCAGTGGGTTCCTCATACCTTCAAGCAACACTTTCTCTTCAATCAATTATACCCTTAATTTAATGGCCTCTGACAGTAAACTATTTTGGAACCCCTCTCCCAGTGGGTAGAAATACATGCTGTTTTAAAAAGTGTTAGGCTATCAGCTGTGCCAAGAAATTCTCTGGCAAGCGGCTAATTATGTCCAGCTAGAGCCTGACAAAAAATTTGCTTCAAGCCACAAGTCAGAGGCTTAACCATTATTCGTGGCAAGTTACTTTACAGTTTGTGATTTTGGTTAGTTGGGTGGGAATGTGGCTGTGAAGCAGTGTTCTTTGTTTGAGACACAGGCCCCCGCTTTAGTCAGCTTATAGAGCCATACGTAAAATGGCCTCTTTGCTTTCACTTAACAGGATGCCGGTCACCTTTCTGCTCTGCTGAGCACCATTTCATGACTTCACAGCCCAGGAATTAAACCCAACACACAAAGCAGCTTTACCAGTAATTGTCTGCAGATTAAATTAAATGCCTGTTCTCATACAGTGTATCTGAATTGTATCAGACCCACTTCTCAGTTTACACACTTGTTCCTGTTAGTAAGAGGGAGCTGCTGGAAAATGTTGCAGTCCTTGGGAGCCAGTCTCTCAGTGATTCGATGAAAGTACCGGGGATTTTGTGTGTTCAACACGATGTTAATTCTATTGTGTTTCATAATGAAAAAAAATAGCTTAGTCTGCTAGTATCACACCGATGTATTTTATCCATGGTAGCTACTGCCAGTAGCTGTGTTTTATGCTGCGACTTCTAAATTCCCACTGTCCCAGAGTATGGCAATTTGAAATTTTGGTTTTATTTTTGTTCAAAGTTTTGAGGAACGAGTAAGATTAAGATATTTTTTTTTTTAAGTAGATAAATTGGCATAAAATAATCTTGACTGGTTTAATTAAGTTATGCCTTCTTCCTTTTACTTTTGTGCATTACATTTTCATATGTGGAGAGTATAGATCTATTCGTTTCAGGCAAAAAGCATTTAAACATAAAATTAAAGAGCTAGTCAGTTTCTGCTGAAGTGGGTTTATGTATGTATGTATTCTGTTTTTATTTTCTCATGGTTGTTTATTGTATAACTGAATTGTGCAACTGTTCCAGAAATGCTTGACTCAGAATGTGCTGCAGCCTGCTTTTTTACTTAAAAATTTTATCTCACTGTTGACTGTCCAACTGGTGTAGCTGATGAATAAGTTTGGGGCTCATCATCTTCTTTAAAATTTCACAACCTCTAATTTCTCATTAACAGTATGCTTTATGATTGCCAACCTTATCCCACCAATCTTTCAAAGACCAGCACATTATCACATTACTCAATATAATCTTTGCATACTTTCTGTAATGATGTTATATGTGAAAGTAATCTGGAAACTTGGGTTTGGGGTCATATTCGGGAAAGATGCAAAGAGAATATGGACTTACCTTCACGTTTCTTGATGCAGGGGGGTCTGGTGAAAAGTTGACCCTGATTCATTCAGCTTCAGTCAGATTTTACAAATGCTCCTGAACTATGATCGTTTTATTTATGAAAAATGCCAAAGATCACTCCTTTCAGAACAGTGTAGTCTTTAATGACCAGACAGCCTTTGGAGTGAGTTGGTTTTTAACATTAAGATCTAAATTCCTCCAAGTTTTAACATGTTCTTGTGAAGCAGTTAATCGATGGGACAACACTGAGTCATTTTAAGAGTGGGTCACAAACGAAGGTACTTTCTTTGAACTGCACACTATTTTCTAGTCAGAAAAGGAGATAGAATAGACTTTTGAAAATTAAATGCAGGTTAATTGTTTTCTACTAATCTTTAATATTTTAAAAATTGAAGGATTAAGCTTTTTGAGTTGCACAGAATATGAAACTAGTTACTGAAGGAAAAAAAAACTTACAATTTTTTTTCTTCTTAAAATTGATTGAAAAGATGCATATCATACCAGGTATCTTGTGTGCTGGCATTAGAAAGATTTACAGTAAATGAAGTATTTTATTACTGCAGTACAGTCATCTTCAGACCATTTTTCTTGCCTTTGTGTTAACTGATACTTCTGAAATGACTGTTGAGTAGGTGGGAATGCATGATGTTCTCTGAGGTCTACTGCACTTAATATTTTGTTAGAAGGACTGTCTTTCATTCCAAAATCATGGCAAGTTTTTACAAAATGGTTCTAACATGAGACAATATTGATGTATTCTTTCCTGAACAAAATGCCAAGTCATGGCTTTGTCAGAACTTGGAAAGGAAGATTACAATATACCACTGGAAGTCTCCATCAACATAATGGTGATTTTCGTCAGCAACACAAGGACTTCAAGAAAGAAAAGGAAAATTTGAAGATTATGTTTCTACCAGGAATGTGACATCAAAGTACTTTCTTAGGAAGCACCTGAGGATGTATGTCTTGTGTCTGCAAAACCAGCTGCACAGCCTCCTTACAGCACATCGTTTGTATTCTCAGCCTGGCTTTACCAAAGGTATATAGTTAGGAAGATGAAAGTACAAGCAAAATGAGAACCCAGTCTAAAATGCTGTTACCTTAAATGCCATGCTATCAGGGCGGTATGTACATGATCATACAAGTTATTCCACACTAGACTTCACTTCATTGCCTTTGACTTACTTTTTTTTTCCCCTCTTGCTAACATGGTAGATTTACTTCTTCCTACTCAACCTCAGTCTGATTCAGCTTTTCTTCTCCATTTTGTTCTCCATTCACATGACCAGAACGCTCACTCAGGCCCTTATCATTTCATGTCTTGACAACTCCAGTCATCTTCATTCTAGTCTCAACAAATACTGACTTGCAACATGTGTATGTTTTTAAATATTTTTCTTCTTGTTATTTTGGTGTTCCATTGTTCCCTGTCTTGTACTGTGGAATTATTTGCTTTAACTTTTTAGACCGCACCTTACAATCTCTTATACGCTTGAACAGCTGACTGTATAGCATCTGCAATGCCAGCCTTTATTGCCTTTATAAGTGTTTCCAACAAGTATCTTTAAATTTCCCCCTATGTGATTTAACGTGTGTAATTAAGTAAAAATCTTCAGTGCTATTTCATTGTCCTTTTATACTTTCCGAACTGGGATCTCTAAATTCTACTGCAGTTTGACTATATAATAATAGTACTAACCTATCATAATTTACAAAGCATGTGGGAATTCTTGGCTACTACCAAATGTAGCTCTGGGACTAAATTTGACTAAAGACAACATGACTCTTATTAAATACACAGTATTCATGTGCCTTAAGTACAGCTTATCCATTACAATATTACTTGTATTAAAACTTACCGGGAGAATGTTGTAACTGAATGTCTCATCCATATCAGTCCATCTAATGTACTTTTCTTGACAGTTCTTTTCCTTATGCATGCCAGTAGAGCATAAGCATCTCTTAGTTAGATACCTCAGGCTAACATTATATTCTTCTGACATCCTCAAAACTGCTCTTTACCAACAGCTTAAAAACAACAGACACCCAGGTTCCCATCATATTATCTATTCTTAGCTATCTACAAAGTTTGCCGTGCACAATCTGCTGCTGTGCACCATGCCGACATGCAGCTCAGTAGCTAACCCCTTACAGGTTTTAACACAGTGTTCACCTGTCTCCCTCCCTCCTGATAGAGTTCTCTCTGCTAGCACAGGCGATGGTGAATTTTGAGGTTGACATCCTTGCTCTCATTGGGTTTTGCTTTGAGTTTTGTAACTGTAAGGAAAAGATTGACTTGGCTCAGGTTCCTGGTGCCAAGAGAGGATTTTCATTTCAGACACAGATAAACTAGGCACGGAGATGGATATGAACTGTCAAGTGATCTTCTCCTATATTTGCTGTAATGACTGGCAGAGGTAGCATCTTCACTTTACTTTCTGTCCTTGGTGATCTCTTTGTAAGGTGCCTTGCTTTGCCCCGGCATTTTGTACAGGTCCTGGGTGCCTGACTTAGAGTGCTGCTTTCCATTACCTTACAACACTTAAAATTAGGCATTGCAGTGTTGAATGGAACAATATTGAAGCCCCTTTGTGGATTATGGCATAAATATTTTCTGAGAATGAGAATTAAGATCATATTCACAAGAATCTAGAGTTGTCTAATGGTGAAGATAATCAACTAATAGTGTTTCCGAATAAGTATATTTTCTGAGAATGAGAATTAAGATCATATTCACAAGAATCTAGAGTTGTCTAATGGTGAAGATAATCAACTAATAGTGTTTCCGAATAAGTATAAGCAGTTTATATTTTTTTTTTTACATAATTTGCTAATGTCATAATTTTCTAGGTTCCTCTCTCCAGTTTCTGTCTGCCTGTGAAATCCCACGATTTTGTAAGAGGTGAAATATTTGGGGGATGAGCAAGTGGAAGGGAAACTTATCTACAGTTATCTACTTATGTATCACAGTGGCTTTGAACTACTTCATTACACGTTCATTAGTTCATGTTACAGTTGATACCAAGTTAATCCTATTAGTATTTAGAATGTTATACAGCTTTGGAAGTGATAATATGAGAGGCTTCTGGAAGGAACTAGTTTGTAGCCATAGACTGCTATGAAAGATTTCTTATTATCTTTGTTCCAAGCTGGGAGAGGGAAACCATGGTTGAAGACTCTTAGGGATCACGAAGGAGATTTGCATTATTTTGTTAGAAGGAAATATACTATAAGCAACCAAAAAATAGTAATGTATCAGACTACTGTAAGTAAATTTCACAAATAGGGCAATGGCAACTTCCTAAGTACTTCTTTCTAACCAATGATAGCATGATCCAAGACACTGTTTCCCATGTGCAGTAAATCTTCTCTTTCACTTCTGATTTAATTTTGAAGAGTGAATTGTATTGAACTTCTCTTGGCAATTTAGTTGAGATTTCTGTTTAGCCTGGACAAGATAATCATAGAAACTAAGTTTACAATATCATGATTAATCACTACTGTGGCAGAGGGGAAGAAAAAGTAGAACTTTGAAGTCAGCAAATTTTAATGTGTTTCATTTGCAAATGTATAACAGCACTGTATGGCAGTGATTTCTGATAACTTTTAATTGTGAAAAGGCCTCGTGGAAAGTCACCTGAAATTTAAATATGCAGATAAGTATCGGACCAAGAATTAGTGTAGGATTGTAAAAGTAGAAGGTAAGAAAAACATGGCAATAAAAAATGGTGGGATAACGGCTGTCTATAAGGATTCCTATGTCTGTAATCATTAATAAATACAATCTGTGAGTAGTCTGCAAAGGTTTTTTTGTATTCCCAGACTATGCATAACTGCGTTAGAAAGTGTTTAGGTATAAATTTAGCATATTTAAAGAAACATTCCTTAAAGAGTATTTGGGATTGAAAATTACACTTGTAGACAATGTAATAAATGCAAGAAGGATGTATTTTGAAATGGACCTTTATTAAGCTTGATCACTGCAAAATAAAAATCCAATTATGGCATTGAAAAGATAAAGACAGACCATCTGTGATGGAATTTGCCACAGATCTAATGGTAAGCTAATTTTTCAGATAAAGCGGGTACCGTACTTCTCAAAGGGTGAAGTAAAGAAGTTGGAAATCATTTTAGATTGAATTTTTGCCAGGAATATGAACAAGTTAGATAAAAGCAGTGGAAACAATGCTTGTAGGTCAGTTAAACGCAAGGTTATAAATACATTCTTTCTAGATGGTGACATTGCATTCCACCTGGTTTCTGCAAATGCTTCAAGCGATGTTGCAGGAAATGTAATTCCTACCCTGAGAAATCTTACCTGATTTCTAAAATCTAGTAGTGACCATATGCACTAAACTTCATTTTGTCCCAGAGCTTATATTAGTGTGCATGGGATAATGAGTTTCATGTGATGGAGCAGAGGTAGCTTTACTTAACTGGAGACTGTTTTCCACTAAAAACTTATTCTTGATTGTTTGTACTAACGGAGGAAGATAAAGTCTGTTTTGCTAATTTTTTTACAGGTAAGTTTTCAGTTTCTTGTAAACAAATTCCTTAACCAAGAAAAAAAGATTGTGTAACTCCATAGAGAACTAATTAGGAAGTAAGGTTGAATGGTGATTAGATTGCTTCACATGGCCTGGTCATAGTTACTATAACAGTGTATGGTCATGACCTGCTTTGTAGCTCTGGCTACACAAACGAGGCAGCTGAGAAAAATTGAGACATTTGCTTAGAGCTTAGCCTAGATTAGATGAAGGTAATAGTGTGGTGCTGTAGGTGCTTTTTCAACTGCTGAACTTTGCCTGTGCAGATTGATAAATTATGTAATAAGAGTTTGATTTGTAGATGAAAAACTTTGATTTATAGATGAAAAACTTGCAAAATTGTCCTATTAGTAAAGTTAGAAGAATTTCTCGTTACAGTACCTGTTAAAGAATTGTTGATCTTCTGCAATATAGACCTAATTTATTCAATAGCCAGCTATCTAATACCTAGGAGGTATGCTTCAAAGTCAAAACATTTTTTCAATACTGTTTAAACCCCTAAATAGCAGAGAATAGTCTGCACAGAAATCTTTGATTCTGTGTATTGTGTGTGAGCAGCTGTATCAACATGATCAGTACCAGTAACTCTCCTGAAATGTTATTTAGATCTTGTCTGTCTGGAGGTGATCAGGGAAATTAACGGTATTAGGACTATGTGTGTGATTGAAAAAATTTAAATCCCACCTCTTACTTGACTTATCTCCCCTTCTCTTCAGTAAGCTTTACTAAAGATGTTTAACTGCTTAGCTTACATTAATATTGTGTATTCCTGTAGTGGTGAGCTTGCTGTGTAGTTATATATTCTCTAGTTAAGATAAAAGGTCTTAAAAAGAACAAGTAGAAGGACCCTGTCATGGGATATAGGAATAGAAAATATATTCTACAAGGAGCTAAGTATGATAATAAACATTGAGATATGTGTTTAAGCTCTGAATATAAAACCAGCAGCCTTCTGATCACATCATTCTACTTAATACTGTTAAGCCTGCATATATCAAATTTTTGTATTTATGTAGTTGTAATTATTTCAAGGATGGCTCTAAATACCTCCCAGTCTTTGTAATTGGCTTCTTTATTTTATCTAAGCTTTCTAGACCTAGTTAATTTTTTTTTGCTATGATAGTCAAAACTAAAGGTGCCACCTGCCGTGGCAAGACTCATAACTAATCCAGTATTTGCTAGTCAAGTGAAAAAATTTAGTATTACCGTAAAGTAAGCTGCTTAAGTACTTTATTGCATCCATCTGCTCTTTTTTTGTTGTTGTTGTTTTCTTTTCAAAATACAGGGACATCCAGACCACAGCTATTTTTGATCCTGTCAGCTATCATTCATGTGTAACAGAGAGGGAGGTACGTTGCATGAATAACGCTTGAAATTTGATTTCATTGGCCAAAGTGTATCTCTTTATTTTAGTATGGTTTGTTTTGTTTTGAGTTTCTCTTACCTCCTTGATACTATGGGAGTAACTTTAGGACAACCTATTGCAGTGTCTCCGCTTGAGTTAGTGAATCAAGAGGCAGTGCAGGAGACACATTCATTCAGACAAAGTTTGCAGAGCTAGTCTCTGAAGCTTTTTCCACCCCAGATGTTTTGCTTGAAGCTGTTTTTAGGTATAAAGCCTCATTTCTGACCTTTGTGAGGAAATAATGAATGGTAGATGACAGTTAAAGGCCAAATGCCAGCTATATTTGTTACCTTTTGCAATACTACTTAAGTAAATGAAGTTTGTGAGAGCCTTAAAACAGCACTTAATCCAGAGGTGGCTGTATACAGAAATTGCACCATCTTTCATAGCAATTTTGGTTTGTGGTTGGCAGATCGATGAGCCACAGTAGTCAAACTGAATCCGAAAGCGTTCTTGTGGATTAGGTTGATGTCACTAAGGTCAGAGGCTAGACCTAAAGTACGTATATGCATGTATCTCTGTTCTTTGTCTTTTACATTTTTACTATATAAAAGTCTGCCCTAATATATTCACCTATTTTCTGCCTTTCTGCAGTCCTCAGTGATGATAACAACTATGCAGGCATTAATACACACTGGGTAATACACACAGTATTTGTTCTATTCTTAACATGCCTGATTTATTTTATATCAACCTATGGGCCTCTGTCTACCAAAGCACTTACAAGAGTCCATAATATAAAAACAGTGAACACTTCGTTGGCATTTAATTAGTGTCAGTACTGGATCTATGTAAAACTAAAAGTGCAAAAGCAAACATAATTTGTGCTGTGCTACATAGTATTGATATCCCATTGAGTCCTTTTCTTTAGGAACAATTGTCTTAGACACAACAAATGAGATATATTTTTCAGTTTGGACACAAGTTCTTAGTCACTGAAGAGAAAATGGAAGGGATTTTCTGATAAGTGGTCCTGTCAAAAGAGAACTTAAAATACAGGAACTACATTTCTGCACTAATAGAAACTGGTATAAGATCTGGTATGTGTTATCGTAGAAGCCTCTCAGATTTTTTGTGTTGGTCTCAAAGATGCCTGGCTCAAAATCTGATGTCAGTGAGCCTACTGGCATTTTACAAGCAAAGATGATCCCTACCAATTTCAGATAATGCGCTTAAACCTATAGTCCCAAAGAAAGACTTGTTTTTTAATAGTAGTAATCCTTTAATTGTCTGGGTGTGGAAACACCACAGGGCCTCTTCTGGATTCCCTGATGAGAGGCTTTCTGTGTATAATCTGTTACAGATGTTTTTAAAAAAAACCTCATTATAAAGCTCAGTAAGTTTTTAATCTTTGAATATTTGTAAAGCTATTATGTTCAATGCATGTAATGATATAAATTCACTTTATGCAATGGATATTAAGATGTAGAGCAAGCACTAGATGAAATAAGAGTTAAACAGAAGCTAGCAGAAAATTTTGTCCATTGGGAAACAGTGCTTTAGAACTGTATGTAAAGAAAATATAAATTATGTGGAAAGAATAACAGAAGATAAGGATATAGGCTTATTAACTTTTATTCACATATGTCACCTAAGAAGATGTTTACAGAAAGTGTAAAGCTGCAGTGCTGTTGTGTCTTTTAGGCCCTGATAGCTTGTCCTTTCATTGGGCTCCAAACTACTTTCCTGCAAACAAATGTAGCATATTTGTAATATTAAAATATTTACTAATAATATTGTTTTCTATGCTTTCTTTTTGAGCACCTTAGAGTTAAAGTACTCTAGGAGTAACCAGCAACTTTTTTTGACAGCAGGTTGAACCAAGGATAATAAAATTACCCTGGCTATCCAGAGCTGGAAACATTATATTAGCTTAGGAAATCTTGTGCAATATCTGCCAAGCATGTGATCATACAGCACATAAAAGTGCACTGAATTGTACTTTATTTAGAGTGAAGTACGCGAAATACTTTCCTTAGAACTTTTTTGCAATGTAAGATATCTAAAGGTAGTGAAAGTATTCTTGCTTCATAGTCATTTTACTCGTTTATTTGAACCGGAACGTCCATAGAAAGCTTGTAGTAGGACTGGCTAGAGCTAATTTTAAAACTGAAAAGAAATATTTTAAACACAGAAAAGGTTATGGATAAAATGAGGCAAACATTTAAGAAGCTACCGTCAAAATTTACTTTTTGTAACTAAATTTCTGCATTTATAACTAACTCCTGCGTTGTAGAAAACGAAAGTAAAAATATTGGTATCATTTTCTTTCTGTTGATCTTTTCAAATATATTTTAAATCAATAAAATATGATAATGTCTCTCAATGTAAATCAAGAGAGAGTATATATATTCAAAATCATCAAACTTTTGATGCTCCTTACCCCTTCCTCCCTTCTTATTCCTTTTTACTCACTTAGGTCTTTTCCTAAGCCTCATGGTTCTGCATATTAATTTTATTTTTTTTTTTTGTCCCTTTATGAAGGCTATTTTTCTTTCCAAAGAAAGGAATCTTAAAGAACAGCTTGAAGTCTAATGTACTGTAGATGGCTGGCTGAATCATTAAATCCCTAAAATACTTTTTAACAACTGAAATCTTTAACACAAAGAATAATTTTGAACTTCTTTGCAGTTTTTTGTTGCAATATTTGATTACCTTTTTATCAAATACTATATATAATTTTGCTCTAACAGTTTTTTCTGAAATTAGAGATGAATTCACTGTTTAACATCTCCTATCTGTTCGAGATACTTCTGCCAAGATGAGGTATTTTAAGAGAGAAGATAATATTAATCCTCAGTTTTATATACTATACCATTGCAAGTAGACAAGATTTTTATACTGTAATAAACATGTGAGAGATGCGCCTATTTTAGAAGTTGTTGATTCTATAGGAATATACTGAGTTTTCAAGTCTGATTTGGGGAAAAGCTACAATCATGTCAAAGAATTAGCAGGAAAATCCTTATATGAATGTTATGTGCATTTTAATTCAATTTCAAACAACATTATTTCCTAGGTATCATTGAAGCTGGTGTTAGCAAAGGCTAACAACTTGCCATGATGGAAGAAAAGGTAAAATACAATGTATTGCACTACAGCAATTTAGTGCTAATATTCAGTGCTATAGTAAGCATCTGAAAGACATTGAAGGCTGCCCAAGGCAGCATTCTGCCTTCAAAATAACTGAAAAATTTCCATGCAGTAATTTGAGTCCTGCTTGGGGCTATATTAATGACTTCCTAATTCCTCTAAAATTTATTAAAGATAACACTAAACAAATTTTTAATCAAACTAAATGTCGAATTACAGTTTTATTAAAAGTAGCACTGGAAGAAAAAGTTTCTTGATGACATTCAGTGACATAACTGACAATGATTAGGAATTTCATGCTATATTCTTTCCTTTTACATTTTTGAGATATTTGATCTAAATAAATTTTGAATTGATTTAGAATTTAAGCAGAAGACCAGGATCAGGCACTTTTTTTTGCTGCTCAGTGAACATAAAATCTGTGGACTTCCTCTTCAGCTTCCTGATCAGTGGAATGGGAATAATACCATACTGGAAATTTTTTTAGAGTGGAAGTTTTTGAGAAACTTTGACAATTAAGTACAAAGTATTGGTTTTGAAAGCTAATCTGTGAGCAGAAAAGACGAGTAAGACATGCCTGAGGAATAAAATGGTTCTGTTAGGGGCGCACATGGTACGAACTGCTCTTTATGTACAGATATGGGGCATTATTCCTGATTGTGTTACAGAGTAGAGTGCAGGACTCAGAGAGTTACAAGTGCAGTAGTTTGATGTTTGGGCCCCGGCATAAATGACATTCAGGGTAGTGATTGTATTTTGGTTTTATTTTTTTGAGTGTCTATCACAGAAGAAAAACAAAGCATAGTGGATCTTAAATTTTTATCTCTTCTGTTTCTATCCCCCAGACCGCTGTTTGTTTCATAGACATTTATCTGAACTGGATGTACAACTCTTAAGATGTTGGGCATAGCCCTTCCAAGTTCTCATGTCCCTCAAGTTATACTCTGAGAGCAGTTATTCAGTTACGCTCTGTCAGCGAACTGACTCCGATTGCCCTAACCAGCCAGTAACCATCTATCTCTTTAATTTTCTTCTGCAACCTCTTTTTGCCATCCCAAGCATTTAGATGCCTGTGTTTGAAGTCAGCTCTGGTGCAGCATTGTAACTTTTCATCAGACTGCTGTGAAACAGTCAAGTTGTGAGAAAGAGCTGTGAGAAGTGGAAGCAACTAGACTGTGAGAAAGAGCTGTAAGAAGCCTCACTGGGGCCTCCAGCCTTACATCTCTACCCACTGACTCACGAGTTGCATTTAAAATCAATGCCTTGGCTTCCTGGCTTGGCCTGGCACCTGCCTCATTGCTTGTCTGGCAATCTGGACTCTTGCCCAAGACCATTGCCCTCGCTGGACCTGCTTTGCTCTTCTTGTTTGAGTGGTTGGGGAACGGTGTACTTTGTCAGTGAGGTCACTGCCCTGCTTGCTGTGCTATCACCCTCAATGCCTGGCTTGCCTTCCTTTATGGAGCAAGGGCAACTGGAAGCATGTGATCATCAGGCAGTGTTTATTTTGGACCAGAGAAAGTACTAGACTGCTTATATCTTTAAGCCACCTTGTTTACTTAGGTAGCATGCTAATTTGCCTATTGTTCTATATGGTCCTTAGGCAGGGTAATAAGACTCAAAATGCTCCTTTCTAATCATGGAGGAAGAGACAGTCCTGGTCCTTCTGCATTTTTTTTAAGCAGTCAAATATATTAATAGTTAGATGGGCCTGGATGTTTTTGTCATTTAAGTAGAAGCGCATCTGAAATACAGGCAGGCATAGAAAATAAAAGCATAAACCAAAGGTAGGTTCTACCATGAGTTATATAGAAAAAAATAAATTTGATATAGAGAGTAGCCATTCCACTTCTGTGCTGCCTTAATGCAGTGATCTCAGAAGCCTTAAGTGAACAGGAACTACTACTTTGGATGTTTTTCATTCCTATTGACTGATTTTGGGGGAAATTCCATATAAATCAGCATTTTAATTAAATTGTTAAGGTAAATCCTTCTAATATAAGCATAGCTTATTTAATATAGATGTATATCTTGTGCATGTATTTTCAGATTAATCATAAATTTATTTTCTGAAAGGTGGAATTCTACATGTTAAAACATGAACTTTTGTTTGCTTGCCAGAAAAGTGAATTTTTGAACTATGCTGCTGTTTGTAGCTGTTAGAGATGCAAAGTAACAATATACACACATGCACATTTATGAATGTACATATCGCTTTGAGGAAATGCCCATATTGTTTTCTAATTGTTTGTGTAGAATTTCAGTGATTGGTACTGTGGTTCTACCCTTAAGTACTTATTGTACTTATTTCTTCTGGTCATGTTTTATTACTAAACACTGGTACCAGCAATAGTTAGCCAGACCAATAGTAAAGGTCATTTATTTTGCTGGATGTTTCTTTGTGCGCCGTTTAACCTTAAATGGAGTAGCATAGATTCACTTCATAAGACACACCAGATGTACAGCAGGGTCTAGTTTAGTCACTACATCGGTGTTTGTGAGTCTAAGGGAAAGGAAAACAGATGCCCATGCTTAACAGAAAAAGGCTGCATCTTATCTTTCATGTCTCTAAACAAAGTATTATTTGTCCTCTTTCCAACTTTTTGCCTTTGTTCTGGTTCATTTTGTTAATGACTCCAGTGGTACTTTTGCATTTGGTCAATCAACACAGAGGATCTCCTTTTTCATTAGCCATAGAAGTTTCTCTTCACCCCTAGTTTAGTGAAGCATTGCTTCTCCAGAGTCTTGGTGGTTGTCCTTACTCCTATCAGCACCGCACACTCACCACATCTTCGCTAAATCTTTTACCACCTCCACACTATCAGTAGCTGATGTTTTTTCTGTTGCTTAGCCTTTTCTGCTGGCTAGTCTAATGCTTTGATTAGCTTTACTTTTACATTAGCTTACTGATTGTGACTCTCTGACTAACTGCCCTGCTGGGTCTTCAGCTCGAGGTTTCTGCCCAGCTTTGAGTCCCAGTACAGCTCCTGCTTCACATTAATGCACAGCTTCTGGGCTGACTTCAGTGTTCCTTTGTCATCTATTTGCAAAATTTCACTCCTACTCTTTGCTTGAGTCTAAGGCTGCTTTGATATTCTCACACTTTTTCACTTGCTTTTCTGCTTCCATGGATCCCTCTCCTGCCCCCTTCTTTCTGTCTTAACTTTTTGTCTGTCTCTGTCCATCTGTCTTCCTATCATCAGGAACATATTCTTGCTGCTAGTTCCTTGTCCATTGCAAAGCAATCTCCCTTATTTCTTTCCCCTCTAAATAATTGCTGGCCAATATGCCATATCCAACTGCCCTTTTTCGTTCCTTCTTTCGTTGATCACCTTGACTTGTGCCTCATATTAAATTACTGAGTTGAAAGGTGAGAAACTTGAAAGCAATATGAAACGATGTTTTGGGACAGCACATTGTTCGTGGAACATCAATATGGTCTGGATTGTGTTTCCTTTCAGTCAACAATAAATCATCTGCTGATGTGGATAGAGGCAGTTGTATGCTTCGTATTACTCTAAAGCATATATTTGTATCATGTACTGTTCCGCTATGGGACTCTTTTCTTTGTGTTAGAGACAGAAAAACAAGTGAGACCTGGTTTGCAGTCCTACATACTGAGAAGGACACATCTGCTCTGATGTTTAAGAACTTCTAACTGTCATATACTTTATAGTCTGGAAATGTTTTCCAAGACATAGATAAATTACCTTTTAAAGAAGATGTGAATAGATTACAGAATAGGTGTTGCTATGCATTCTTGACATTCTGAAAAAGCATAGGTAACCAGTAAAACTGTGATGTGTTCTTTTAAATATTAAGGCAAAAATTACAATTCTGGTCATAAGTTTAAGTTTGAAATACTTCAGAAGAGATAGCAAGTAAAGTAGTTCTATGAACACCTACAAAAGCCCCTCAGTTTGTGCTTGAGTATAATCATTGTTATGCAGGCCATGCAATAAAAACAGCAGATAGCTGTATGTATACACCTTTTGCAGTACTAGGGTAAGTTCCCAGTGAAGCATTCCTTTTCATTTTGTCGCTTCTGTTTCATAAAAGTGATTTTTTTAAAACATGGCATGTTGATTTCAGATTACATTTTTCATGTAGAAGTTCTTTAACTACCAGCTCTGCAGACTTGTTCTGGTTACTTGAAGTCAAGGTTGTGCAACCTTCAGTAGTAAAGATACATCTGGCAGAATGTAGGTACCAGTCACAGAAATTGCTACACACAGCTTGCAGACTTGGCACACTAATTAACTTCTGTTAATGATACGTGAGGCAAAGAAGCCATGTAAAAAGATAAAACTAAATGCATGGAAAGCAGAAGTTTAAAATAGGAATGTACTATTTTTATAGAAACACTTCTCTGACTACGCTTTCATTTTAGTCTTATTAGTTTAATTAAGAATGAAAAATTTTCTGGTTTGAAATATACCTGACAGAAAATGAGTAGAGGTAGGAAGAATCTTACAAAAGGAGAGGGCAGGGGAAAGGCAAAGCAGAGGTACAGGTATTCCCTAGAAGATGATTTTTTTGTACATACAGCATGAGTCAATACCAACAGGGGCCTTAAGTCTCCTGAATCCCTCCACTCCTAGTAATTCTACTCCTAAGTGTGGGGGCTGCAGCAAGAGGACATTTTCCTGTTTAAGAAGGGGAGAGAAAAATCTGCTAGGCTTTACTGGGAGCCACATTTAAAGGAGGAGAGCTTGCTTCCTTGTGACATTACTTGTCACTGTCTAAGCATGTCATCCTTAGTTTATGCTAAATCATTTACTTTCCATGTGTCATGGCTCCAGAGCATGGGAAATAAGGCTGTAATACCATTTTTTATATTAAGAAGACAGTTTCTGACTATTAGCTGAATTGGCATGGAATTCTTTTTCTAGTGGAGAGCATTGCTTCGTGGTCTAAGAACAGTTAGGGAAAAACAGGATCACAGTTTATTTTTCTCACAAGTTTGTAATAGGTGACAGCTTAGCTGCTGGCATTTCATTGGGTCAGTGTATCTTGGCAGATGCTTTTGTGGCATATATAGACTCTACTGTATGGGATCCCACCTACTCTGACTTTAGGAAAAAAACATAAGTCTTACATATCAACAGACTCAACACATCTCATTTTATACCTGTCAACATATTCAGAAATCAAGTATATTTGCCCAGACATCTGGACTGTTGAAGTATAATGCCCATTTGAAACAACATTGAAGAAGTTTAAATTGCAGCTGGTTAGAGGAAGATCCCTGTACATCTGCCAAAGAGGATAATGTATTTTGTAACTGGCATCTCTTATTAATATTGTAGGCAGCAAACCTTGCAGACAGGGCAGGAAACAGATCCTGACTCTGACGGTGTTTTGTGCAACCCTGGGAAAATGGCTTTCCCCATGGAAGTAGGCTGTCTGGCCTACTGGCTTCTGACATTGTGTACTCAGAACGATTTTGTACTGTTCTGTCACTTTTCTGGTGAAAAAAAAAAAAGAAAAAGCTACATGACTTTAAAACATACTCTGATGAAGAACTGCCTATGAACTAAAATAATGCTCTTGTAGAAAAATTCAACTGCATCTTTTAAACTTTAAAATAAATCAAGCCTCATTTATGATAAGGGAAGAAGGGGATCTTGATGATATTCCTGCTTATCCTTTAGTTCCTATCATAATTAACAACAAAGCTGACTGTGATCCTCAGGCTGCTTTTACAGTCAGTCAGTATTGCTGAGCTCTACAAGCTAGCAGGGAGTGAAACAAAACTTTGGCCACTGCCTTCTAAGCAGACTCTCCAATAACCATTTTAACAGTCCTTTTTCCCTCATGCAGCAATGCTTTCCCACAGAAGTTTGCAGAGAGCAGTGAATTGCTTTATACTGGCTAGTATTTAGTCTGCAGTTAAAGGCTTTGAGATTTTTCATCTAGCACTGATGATATCTCTTTGTAGCTCATTAAGCTCTGTAACCCAAGTGAAAGACGCCAAAGGAGTTGTCTGAAGCAAATGCACACTTGCTTCTTGCTGTGGTGTTATGGTGCACTTAATGCCATGTGGTTATCTTGAATGATAACGTATTTGGCAGGGAGAAGAAAATATCTCTGTGGAGATAGCGGAGGGAGCTTTTGTAGTGTGAACTCATGTCACCCTTCTTTTTGTAGCTTTTTGTCTGTTGGTGAATTTTAAAGAAGCCCTTAAGGATTTGGCACAGAATAAAAGCATTATGCTAGCTTCTCAAGTCAGACTATCCCTTCACCTTACTGCACACCCAAACCTCATTTGTGTTGCTTGTTTTTCTCTCAGCTGGACTGAAGAAGGAACTTGCATAAAGAAGAGTGAGGTGGAAAATCATCATTCTGAGAGTCAGGTTTTTTCTGATGTTCTGATTTAGGGTTTTTCTGTAAAACTCCCTCCACCCATTACAGGTAACTAAGATTGTGGTTATCCAGCACTGTAGTACCTCATGCAGACTGATCTTCAGAAGAAATCTGTTACTTCTGATAGAATTAGGCATATCTATGATGAGTAGAATGTAAGCTGGATGTAGCTACTAGTTTCAGTCTCAGCATTCCTGAAGTTTTCTTGTCAAACTGACAGTGCTCTGCTTCTTCTCCATGTATTGTGTTTAATAAGTACATAATCTCTACAAGGGGTACTGTTATTTGAAAGTCAGAAGTTGATTTATGTTATTGACTTATAAGAGAAAAATTTGCATCTATTTTTCACCTGGGTTTTAAGTTCTGATACAGCAAAGGCTGTTTCCCTTCAGAACATAATCCTGCAAGTACCTAAGACTTGCTTTAGTTGCTTTTCCACAGCCAATAGTTTTACTGTCACTAATTATGCTCTGGTTTTATCAGAAAACTTCGTGTAAAAGGTATTCACTAACCATTTAACAGCCATATCAGATTTACGGTAGCTGTAGTTTTGACAGGGGCATCAATACATTTTCGTGGTTTTATCATACATTAAATTCTCAGTAGCTGCCTTTGATAGTTCTGGCATAGAGTATTATGTGGTAGCGAGAGGAAGAACACCTGGAGGAAGGTGGATGAATGGTAAGTGGAATTCCTATTTAGAACAGGCATCTCACACTGTACAGGCTTTAATGCTACTATTACCAAAGACCTCTTGTCTGTAGTGCTTTAATGCTACTATTACCAAAGACTTCTTGTCTTTAGTGCAAACAATCCAGTAAACAACTCAGTAACACCATTTCTGCTGTTCTTCCCTTCCAGCTGTGGGCCCTCGTGGCTCCCAGGATGAGGTCAGAGAAAGCCCCTCACTTGCTCTCACAGCTGAGGCTGATAATTGCAACTGATACTCAATGCAAAGCAGGTGGGTGTCTAGGGGAAGCTGCTTCTCCTTTAGCCCATGTGGAAATTTGGGCTGGTGTCTTTCTGTATAGTGACTGGCCTCCAATGTTAGCTGTACAAAAATATGGACATTTATTGGACTTCACAGAGACAACATTAGAGCAGAGCTTGTTAGGTAAGACTGACTGTGCTCTTGTCCTTTTCTTTAGTTAATAGGGAGATAATGCAGCTGGAAGCAATTAAAAGTGGTAGGATTTTGCATTTTCTAAGTATGAATTGATAAGCAGATACTTTTGGTATCTTAAGTACATATATTCAATCTTTCAAGGTTGTTCAATGTTTTCAGTTCTGTCTGCCCTTGAGAACACCTGAAGATATTCAGTATCTCTAGGATGTGCTGAGGCATTTTAGAGCTAGTCCTTAATATCTGTGTTGGTGTAGCTCACTTTGCTCTATTAAAATGGCCTTCTTATTGCTGTAGGCTGTGGTAGCTTAAGTACAAGCACAGACATGCTGCTGTGTTATCTGTTAATGGATTGATTGGTCTCTTCAGGTTACCTGTATTAGATACTCTTTGGAATAATTACACTATATTAAAATAAGGAATGGGCTAGAAAATGAAACAGTTCATGAGAGACCAGTAGCTGATCTGTAGCAAAGCGGTGATCAGGTAAATTAGGCTCTAATGAGTTCAAAACAAACTCTAAAAGTTGCTGTGCTGGAAACAGTGGTGTGAAAATGTTTATACGGGGTAAAAAGTCCTGACTTAATTTCAGAGATTTCTGCAGGGTTTTGTTTATATGTCATTGAAGTATAAAACGCTGGAGACATTACCTGCTTAGATTGCTATACCACTTCAGTCTCTTCAGCTTTCTCTATGTGTTTTAACTTATTCTTAGCTTTTTTTATGTTTCTCTTTGCAGTGGTAGCTAGAATCTTGTGTTGGTGTTAGAGCTTTGCTTCATAACTAACAGCCTTAGTGCTAGGCTTTGGAAACAGCACTGTTTTCTGGAGGGATGACCTCCCCTTGTAGTACGTCCACATAAAGCTCCCTACTCAATTGTTTGTGTCCTTTGGATTGAGACCTACTTACAACTGGGAAGGCCTGAATTGCTGGTTTACTTGATCTTGCTTTAATGTAGTGCAGGGGTTATGGTGGTGGAAAAAATGCATTTTTCCAGTGATGTTTGGTACAAGACTTAACCAATGGTGAAGTTCATCAAATTGCCAATATCCTTCTAATCCTTTTGCAACATGACAATTATCACTTTTAACATTGCATAAATGTTGAATATGTTCACAAGGGTTTATCGTCTCTCCCTTTTCCCCTTCACTGTTTGAGTAGGGGAGGAGCAAAGAAAATTGCCATTAGCTTTTGAGGAGGAGGAATAAAGTGGAATTCCTGCTCTTGCAGCAGCTGCAGGTAGCAGGGAGTGAAAAAAAGGTGGGGACTCTCAGGCTAGGCTGGCTGCAGGAAAGCAAAGCTTTGTGTGTTCTGTGGGACATGCACGAATACTACATTTACCAGTCCTCCCATGTCACTTGAAACCAGAGAAGTTTGTAGAGTATCTCAAATGCCTGACATTTAAAAAATCAAAACAAGACCAAACTCATTTTCCTTGAAACTCTGTCCATTATGAATTGTGTTATGTTTTGTTGTGTGGCTTTGTTGGTGTTTTTTTAAGGGGCAGTAAAGCTATACAATTTTTCTCCTACTTCACATTTTTCATGTGATAGGATTTAACATGAAATTCTGGTTTGTTTTACCCTTTGATAGCCCGTCTGAGTGATTTATAAAAACTTTTACAGAGGCACCTCCATCTTTGATGCTTTGTTAGGAAGCCAAATCCCTCCAGGTGGCTTAGACAGATGCTAGCACCTTGACTACGCCCTAGTTTGTATACTGTTTTAATAGTTACTAATTACCTATTCAATGTCATTACCATGTTTCTGGTTTTGGCACAAAATTAGAGAGCAAGTTACAACAGTCACTCAGAAAGATCACTGTGTATTCTGCCAAGAGCAGAAAATAAGAATTGTTAGGGTGCTTGCAAGGTATGTTGAGAAGTTAGTGTGTGTACTTAGCTCTTAGAATGCAGAAAGTCCAAAATAAATATACATTCTTTATGATTTGTTTCTGGACTGGAACTGAAGAACCTGAAAAATTACTTCTTTTAAGTGCTAGAGAGCAGATCTACTTTGGAGAAACGGCATATTTTTTACAGTTTGGGATCTCTCATTTAACAAAATGAAAGCTCCTTAGACGCTTTGCAGAAATTTGTAAATTTTCAAACGTTGTAGTGCTGAATATTATTCCAAGACCAAAGCTGTTAAGGCAAAAAAACCCACCCCGGTCACTTATAATGTTAGAAGCTATTCTGTGTAGTAAATCAAGTCTTTTTTTATTGTGGAAGGAAATAATCCTTAACAAGATATCAAGGAGAATAAGAGGTTTTCTTTTCATTTACCCCCCTGACCCTGCTGCGTATGTGAGACCCGTTTCATACCAGGGCTTTTAAACCCTGTTAATTCCCTTGTTCAGACCCCTTTCTGAAGAGTGTGAACGTCCTGCAGAGGGAGATGGTTTCAGAAGTGCTAATTATTTGGGGCAGAGCACCATGTTAAGGCACATGCTTCTAGTTTTGGCCCTAACTCCTTGGACACTGCCCTGTGGGTAAGTGCCGGTGCTGCACTGCACAGGGTAACCACAGATGAAATACCTTTCATTGCAGATTGGCTAGGACTTCTGATCTGATTAATTGTATGTCTACAGCAGGAAGTTTTCCTGGCATAACTAAGATGATTAGTGGTGTGATTTGTTTTGGGAGCATTGCTGTGCTGATAAAAGCCTGTTTTATTTTTGTAAAATGCAACAGTGGAAACACTAAGGGGGTTTTGGCTGGCTTATTTAAACAGGAAAAAAATTTATAGTGAGAAGTCAACCAACCCCCCTCTAGTAAGATCTTATCTAGAGCAGAATACTTAATTTTTACATTTAAATTGCTGTTTAGTTTTCAGAGTTCGCTTCCACATGAAAGATGCAATTAATAATTACCAAAGCTATTGTCTGGACAGTCTTTGAGGCAATAATCCTTGTGCTTGAATTTATTAACCCATAGACAATCCACATTTTGAAACCTAGCTTTTGCATCTGTGCCATCTAGTCACTCTTTTAATTCCTTTGTCCTTGATTTACAAATAATCCCTGGAAGAATAAGGGCAGTGCTCAGTGTGAATAAGAGTAGAGGGACTGAGCCTATCATCTATAAAAGAAAGTCCAGATTCTGGATCACAGGACCTGAACCCAGCTCTTTCCCTTTACTGCTGCTGGTGGGGAGCAACTTGCCTCAGTCAGCGCTCGGGACTGGAGGAAGCTTTCCCATATATAAAATTTTTCTGTCATCCATCATGCTATGCATTTCTATAACCTGTTGCTTCTTATTTCTCACTGGTGCTTAGTCTGAATTTTCAACTGAAAAATAGATAAAAGCTTGAAGAACCGGGGAGAGAGATTTTGTGCTACTGTTGGTGTCAGTATCTGCCAGTATGTTTACACTGCACGCTTGATCTGAGATACAACCTGCCGTAAGTTTGGGGTCAGGTCTTTTTGGTGGTGAATGCAGACTAAAAGTTTATTACTTCTTCCTGCAAATATGTTGCTTTTTGCTTCCCCATCAGTTCTCCACCTGTTTTCTGAAGCGGCCTTGTAAGCTGGACTAGTGTAATAATTATCGCCTGACAAGTGCAAGCTGTGGTGCCCAGGAAGGGGGGGAGTGGAGAACTTCAGTGGCAGGTTATGGTGCAAAAAGATATGGTAAGACACCAGGGTGCTCTAAGCTGGCTCCTCCACCTGCAGGGAGGTGTGTGGAGCTGTGCTGTGCAGAATTAATTGCCAGGATAGCCCAATCCTATATCTTAATCATCATGTTGCAGAGATTTATTTGAATTACTGTGTCCTCAGTGGTGATCCTATGTGAATCATTGGAGCTTCTGAAAACGTAGCTCTTTCTGTACAGGAATAAAAATCAAAGCTACCTTATGGTTTTTTCACAATGAATTGTGGGGAAAGTTTGTGTCCTTGTAAGTTCATTGGGGAAGTTACGTGGGAGGTCAAGTAACAATGTTTAGCCTTAGGCTTACAGTCTTTTTAAATATGAAAGGAAGAGAATTTTTTTATTTGTGGCTGAGAAATTGGAGCCTAGGGTAACTCTGCAGTTAAAGCATATCCTTGGGGCCAGCACTGCCAAGAACACAGGATAGGCTGTTCTCCAGTCTACTTATTTTTGGACAGTATCTTCTGACTTATGGACTAGCATTCACTATAGTGCTAAATGAGAACAGAAATAGGGAATACATGAAATTCAGCTTGCAGGCTAAATAACAAAGTGTACTGACTTTTGTTAACAGTTTTTCTTTCTGGCCTCTCTTACAATAAAGTTGTCTGCTTAAAACTTCATAAGCTTTGTATTTTTATAATTATTGCTGAAGTGGTGTCCATTTCTTGGCTAAATTAAGGCTGTGCAGATGTACTTAGAATGCTTCCTGGCTTTAATGGAAGTAGGAATTGAAAATACTTGGAGCCGGTACATTTGTTGTTTTCCAGTTAAGGAAGCTGGCAAACGATGTTACAAATTTTTGGAAGAATTGCGGTTTTACAGACAATGAAAGCAGTAGTTAGAACAACACAATGTCTAGATACTATTGCTAAGAACATAATTATGATCAGTTTTCTGTTGTATAACTGATAAGTAATATGAAAACCTCAAATAAATTATAATCGTAGGATGATACAACAAACAGCCCTGAAGTCTGACAGTTGCAAGATCAAAAAGGCTATGTGAGATCTTGCATATTTCTTGTTTAAAGAAACTGTTCCATGACACAGTAGCTGTAGGCACTGTACCATCTAGGCAAACAAATCTCACAAAGAAGCTATCTGGTGTAGAAGTAAGTAACAGTTTGCAATACAAGCTCTGAAAATCCAACAGAAGTGAGCACTTAAAATATTGGCATTTGGAGATTGATTTCTATAATTAATTCTTACTTGTTTTTTAAAAAATAATGTTTTCTTTTTTTTAAAGTTATATTTACATCACCAGAAAGTCCTGTAAGTGCCTTGCAATTATTCTGTATGCTGCCTGGGATGTTTTTAATAAACGGAAGCAGCTGAACAAAATCCAAGCTTGGAAATGGTGGGAGAATTGTCACGTGTGCGTACAAATCCTGGAAAACAGGTACCTCTGACAAGTATTTGGGTTTCCCAGGTTATAAGCTGAGGGAAGTGAGTTTGGCTTTTGTTAATGGCTGTTATTTTAATTTTTAAAAAACAAACCCAGTATTTATGGCTATAAAGCTTCTGAGAGACTCTGATAGATAGAATCAAAGGTCTAAGGCAGCGTGGACTCAGAATCTTAACTTTTTTTCTTTTAAGTGTAGTGTTTAGCTAGTCCATCTGCTTTTGAGTTCATGATGGAAGATGTGAGTGACAGAGAAATGAACTAGATGTATTATCATCAAAACAGAAACGTGCAAACATCTAGGCTGAATCTTGGTATAGAGAGATTCTTTTTGAACATAATTTCTGAAAATCTTATTTTGGCTCCTTTAAGTCTGAGAGTTTCTGCTGAAAAAAACCATGTGAATCTTCAAGAAAATTACAATGTCCTCTTTATTAGTTATTACTAAGGTATTATTTCTTAAGAATTTGAAGCATAGTAAGACACGACTCTGTAATAGATGGTAGACTTAATTTTTAAAAATATCAAAACGTTCCCCTATTGTTAACGTATTTTGTCCAGGCAAACCTTCTATCTACTAGCATATAAAAGTGTCTGCAGGAAGTGTTTCTATAAAAAAATTAGTCACAGATCTTTACTTGCTTACCCAGTTGTTGACCACTGCATGTTGTAAAGTAGGCATGTTCCCAAGAAATGAAAAGCTGGGAAAAGTGGTCACAAGAGCACTTGTACGTCTTCACCCTCACTAGCTTGAAAACTGCAGATTCTCTTGTGGTTGGCACCCAGTACAAATGGATTGCTTGTGAGAGCAGAGGGATGCCCACAGTGCCTCCAGAAATTTGAAATTACAGCAAGGATATCTGATTTTCATTAATGGTTATTGCTTTTGTGTGAAGAAGTTGTTTGTAGCTACTGACTTCTCTTTGATTAGAACGGAACAGACAAGTTCAGCTTTCTGAAACTTTGAGCTTGTGTTAGGTTTGCATGGCAAAGTTCGGGGTTGGTTTTTTTGGGGGGAGGCTACAGTGGTGGCTTCTGTGAGAAGCTGCCAGAAGCTTCCCCCATGTCCAACAGAGCCACTGCTAGCTGGCTCCAAGATGGACCCACTGCTGGCCAAGGCCGAGCCCATCGGCAGTGGTGGTAGCACCGCTGGGATAGCATATTAAGAAGTCGGGGGGGGAGAAACAGCTGTGCCAGTGGAAGAGAGGAGTGAGAATATGTGAGAAACACAACCCTGCAGCCCCCCAGGTCAGTGCGGAAGGAGGGGCAGGAGGGGCTCCAGGCACCGGAGCAGAGATTCCCTGACAGCCCGTGGTGAAGCCCACGGTGAGGCAGGCTGTGCCCTCAGCCCATGGAGGTTAATGTGGGGCAGATCCCCACCTGCAGCTTGGGGAGGGTCCCATGCTGCAGCAAGGGAAGAGTGTGAGGAGGAAGGAGCAGCAGAAAGAGTGTGTGATGAACTGGCTGTAACCCCCATTCCCTGTCCCTCTGTGCTACTCAGGGGGAGGAGGTAGAGAAATCAAGAATTAAGTTTCTGATCTGTTTGATCTTTTGTAATATTACAAAATAACTTTGTTCTGGTTTCCTCTACCATTGTTTGTATCTCCTCACTGCTTCTCAGGAATGGTACTGATTATGTGAAGCTGAGTCCAGCTCCAGATCTGGTTTTGAAACTCTTTGTAATTTTGGCCAGATGGCTTGTGGCTGTTGTGCACGCTGATGCTGCTGAGAGTAGCTGTGATCAGGCTACAATGCAGTTGCTCTGTAACTGTCCATGCCAGATCCTCAACTTGCTGACAGCTCTGTTATTGTGTAGATAGTGTTTTCAAAAAGATTTGAACAAAGTACAGACATTAATTGAACAACAAATTGGCTTTCATCTAACATAATTGAGACTTCTGTTACCTGGAAGGAACCTCAGTGTGATGGAAGAGAACACAACAGTATCTTTTAAATTCATCTCACTTAATTTGGTAGTTTTAATGCTTCCTTTTTTTATTAAGTAACTTATACCGACTGGAGGATGGGAGGAGAAGGCATAATCCCCCTTAAAACAGTGGGGAATGGTGAAGGACAACCTAACAGACAATGATCTTTTCAGCACCAGCAGTGGTCTGGAGCCAAGAGAAGACACGTGCTTGCAGCTTGAGCCTATAGGCTAGTCATGCATGTTTGAATTTTCATAAGTTGGACAAGTGAGGTGTCCTGAGATGTTAATTTTAAGTAGTCCCAAATGATCATGAAAAGTCCTTCAGAAACAGAAATGCTGAGTTCTTTATGGTGTAATGTTGATTCAAAGGAAGATGGGTAACATTAGACATCTGGACTTTATTCAGTGTTTCAACCAGTTTCAATATGACCATTTCCTAGATTTGACTCTTATTTTATATGTTACTAAGGCCTCTTTCCATCTAAAATTCCTAGTTTGCATACACATAAACCTCAGTTTACTGTTAACTTGATGTAAGTATTATCATGACTGTATGCCAACATCTACTTGTCCCCTTAGCAATACCTATATGAAGCATACAACCAGAATGTAGGCTATAATGCTGTAGTGAAAACTCTCAGCTGATGGTATGTGTTTTAGTAGGGAAAGGGTTAATTCACGACAGGAATGCATTTTTAATTTTAAGGAATAAATAAAGGAAACTGTTGGGTTTTAACAGCTGGCCAAGAGTGCTCAGAAAGACTTGCAAGCTCCTACAGCAATTAATCCAGATCAAGAGCGGATTAACTTTGAAGTTTAAAATATCCCCCATGCCTGAGGAGGGACCAGTTTAAAGTGCTTGTGGATGGGGTAGATAGCTGATTTGTAAGAGTGGGAGTTAATTTATGGATATGAAATCTGCTTTTTGATTTTGCAGTCTGGACTTTTAGATTGTAATCTTCTGTAGTAGATCAGTAGCCTGGTTGGATATGGAGTGAAAAATATCATAGATCATCTTAGATTAGTATAGACTGTAAGAAATATAAATTACTTGACTTGCTATGTTTACTGCCAGAGCCAGGAGTTTGAGTTTTCCAACTTTTGATAATCAAGATTTCTAAATAGACCAAAAGTGAATTTGAAAAATCTAAAATTGTTTTTATTTTCTTACAATTGCTATTTCAGCTTGAAAAATAGGTTCACTTTTTAAAAGGAGCTTTTGGGGGGAGGGGTAATATCTATAACGAGCAGAATATCCTGCTAATTGTAAAGTGAGTGTTGCAAACTAATCTGCAAGTGTATTAGTAAACTTCATGCCAGTTTCTGAAGATTTTAAATTTTCTGGAAATAAAATTTCCATAAGGGTTTTTTTTATATCTTTGAATAAAATAATCTCATTGGGATAATAATGTGTATTATCACATCAACCAGAGTAAGTGACCAGTCACAGGGAAAAGATATTTTTTTTTTTTTTGACTGGTCTGAGCTGTGTAAATTAACAGCGATTGTTTTACATTTTGAGCAGGCAGCTTCCCCCAGTCTTCCTGTTACGACTGCCTTGCATTTTGATGGGAATATTTGGTTCTCAATCCTTGCCAGTGTTTCTAAGAGGCTCTTTGACTTTTCTATGATTATTTTCTGTCATAAAACCATGAAACTCCTACTGCCATTTTCATTCTTTTCACTGTCCTCCTTCCTCCCCACAAAAGCAGAAAGCGAAGCTATTAAGGAGCAGCCGTCGTGTAAGCAAAGGGAATTCTGACAGCTTTCCCCTGTGGACTGAAAGTCTCTCAGTCTTTGTCTTCCCACACCAACTTCAGGCGTCTTTTTTGACATGAACATATCCTTCTGTAAAACCCTCCTTCATGTGCCTTGATGAAATTATGCCCACCATTGACTGTAATGCCAGGAGCCTGTAGTGACAACAGAAAATTGATGAAAGGTAATTTGGAGAAAACCCTTGAGCTCACGTGCCTGTACTCTGTCTTATTAAGACTTGCTGTGTGATCTCAAAGTAGGGGACATGATAGCATGTTCCTAGTATGAATAGTTCTCAACCTGTATGACAAAGTACTGCAACAGAACTGAAAGTGTTACAAACATCTGTTCACCAGATAGCCATGGATGTATCATTACAGTAGGCACCGACAGCTTTGGTGTGTTGGAAGGGGAATGGGGAAAGCATTTAACTTCACAGAATGTGGAAGGGTGTGGGAGATGGGAATGGATATGGAGGTGTGATGATGGCAGCTACTTCTAATGAAGATCTCTGTGTCATCAAATGATGTTCCAAACAAATTAATAAGAATACCAACAGAACAGGACGCTGGCTTTGAATGTTAAGATGGAGAGGAGGGTGAGGAAGAAGAGTCTCATCTTGCGCAAAAGGACAGAGAGGGTAATTGGTTCAGAAGAATCCTCATGGATGGAGCTAGATAGCCAAGAGCTTAGGCTAAACTAGTTTCTGAAGGAACAAAGGATCTTGCTGAAAAATATGATCTAATACTGCTTTTTCTTGTTTAATTGTCCTTTTTGTAGGTTGTCATTTGGAATGTAACATTTTGCTGTGTTAAACTTGGATTTAAATTTTCTTGTTTGAGCATTTCATCAAGTGTGATCTTGGGTTTTTGTTCCTGTTGCCCAAGTCTAGACTTGCCTTTAGGATATATGCCATGACATGCTTTAGAATCTGGTCCCCTCATTTTTTGAGGTGTTTCTGCTTAGAACATGCCAAGTCTCCTGCATGGGGTTAGGACGCAGCTACTACCTGTATCTGTGAAGCAGAGCATGGGGAAGGAATAGCTGATGTGTGTTGTATGTCTGTCTTATGCTGACTTGCAAGGCAGTTAGGTCACGCATCTGGATCAAGAATTGGATCATACTCCTCAAAGTTGTAGAACAAACCTACTGTAGTTATTTCAGAGGCAATGAGCCTATGTATATAACCTAATGTGCAGTTGTAGGTAAGTGGAAATGCATACAAACTATAATGAATTTGGGAATTTAATGCTTAAGGGAAGGTTACAGAGGTGAGAGTCTTCAGAGCTGGAGTTCCTCTGCAGCCCTGCTCAGCTGGGGAAGCTAGGACGTGGGCTGAGCTCAGGATGCTCAGTGTATTCTTGCAGCTGGGCTCACCTTTCTGTGCTTCAGTCTAGGTTTTGGGTTCGGGAGGCAAGGTTTCTGAGCAGGATTTCTGCTAGAGTCCTGCTCCGTCTGGAAAGTGTGAGGCTGTAGGTCAACACATATCTGGGGCTAGGCAAGCACTGTGCTTTGCTCTGGGGTAAGGTTGAGGGCTTTCAGAGATGGAATTGCATTGGAGTCTTGTCCAGTCCAGAGAGCTGACGGTTCAATGTGGAGTTTAAGGGCTGATATTGCTGAAAATCATGTTGGGAAAAACTTTGTAAGAGAAAGAGCAGAGTTTGTGCTTCTCACAAGATTAAAATTTACATTTATTATTGTTTTTCATATTAAAGATATTTTCATTTCAAATCTACAAGGTAAGATGAATTGAAGATTTTATGCAACTCTAGGATGTTATGATTTTTAATGTTAAATGTTAGTGTGTTGAGTGAGATATCTTTATCACATACTTAAGCCTGAAATTCTGCACTTTTTTCATGTTATTTATTTTGGAAAACATAGTGATGTGTTCTTCTCTCGCTGGTTTAAATGAAGGAGAGCAACTTGGCATTTGTAATAATCAGACTGACTGACTTAGGGTGGAATAGCGATTCATTCAGCACAAGCCAAAACCAGGAGATTTCAAAAAAAAGTCAGCATCGCCATGTAATGAGAAAAACTATACCAATTCATGAATGCCAATCTTTTAAAAGAAAATTCTGCAAAACTTGGTGTGTATTGCTATTAGCCCCTGGCTGGTTTAATTTATCTGGCACGTACTCAACTCTGACACTAGCTGATCATATTACTCAAAAAAAAGGGGGTGGTGGGGAAGTGTATCACCTCTGCACCAGTGTTTTTATATACATACCCCTTCTGTGTCATAGAACAATATGCTGACAGGTGGTACTTAGTCATCTGTTATGTCTGTTGATTATATGCTTTGATCTAAACTTTATTTTGCTGCTCTTGGAGCTGTTTCTTAATCCATTGATAAAACCTGCTTAATAAGCACTTACAAGAGCATTGACATCACCAGAAACAGACTGTTGGTGAAATCATGACGTGATGCCTGTAAACCCAAAAGAAGCTTTGTATTCTAGGCTTTAAGCAAAATACTTTTTCTGAGAAGTAAGTAACAAGCAGTTGTATACTTGCTTTGCATAGTTAAGTCTGATGCTTCCTTGTGTTCGTTTCAAATATATCAATTAGAAGAGGACAGTTCAAATAGCTGCTTTCTTAGGAGGAGTTTGTATCTTGCCATGCTAAAAGCTTCCTTTTCTGTGTGCTAAGACTATCTGAAACATTATTTGATCTTCCCTAATTATGTGTGTAAATATAATTTTGTTGTCATGAAGTAGCTTTGAGAGCCATTACCTTGTCTTCCTGTGGCTTGCTGTGACTAAAGAAAGCTGACAGTTTGCCATGAGAAGTGTAGGCAGCTAAAACATGGCACACTTTTTGTTTTGTTTGGGCTTTTTGGGGGGAGTTTGTTTTGTTGGGATTTTCTGCAAAAGGTAATGCTTTTTGGGTTTTTAGTTTGAGGGTCCTGTTACTCATTAAATTCCTTTTGGTAATGACACTGTGACTAATCAGAACCAATTACAGTAATCTTAGTGTATAAAACTTGATGGGGGGGGAACTATAAATCTTTGGTATCTTGAGGACTTCATTGCATTAGCATTTCAGCAAAATCAGGTGTTTCCTACTAAGCTGTATGACCATGTCTGGCCAACTCATACATCACCAAGCTTCCCTAAGAGGGTCACGCAGTACAGTTTTGCTTGCCATCAGTTGGCTGGCAAGTCCCTTCATCCAATTATCAAGGCATATTTTGTCAGCATGCAAGCAATGTCTTCTGCCAGCTTTGAGAGCTTTCCAGTCCTGGAGATCTGCAAGGCTGCAGTGTTGGAAAACTGATTTTTTTTGGCATTCTCTTTGCTTGGACAGCTTGCTTGATGCCCTGTGAAGGAGTACTGGAGAGCGCCTAGGTAATTAATTTAAACTAGGTGGGTAAGACTAAGTGACATGATATTATAAGAAATTGTCTCCTTTTAAAAGATCCATCCTCAAACAAAATATTGAAGTTTCCCCGTGGAAATTGTTAGACTCCCTATGGGGAAATTACGTTTATTTTAATGCAAGAAATCCAAAATAATTGAGATGATTGTGGAAAGAAACCTGGAGGTTTCAAATTCTGAATCTGGCCATAATAACACATTGAGTGTTGCTGCTTAGATTCTCATTGAGTTGTGTTCAGAATAGCTCTTTTGTCTTTTAAAACAAAGTGACAAGGAAGTTAGTCCTTATGGTTTTTTATTGCCCCTGTGGCTGTTCACTTGAAAATGGGAGCAAAGTGTTTTACAAATTTTGCCCTACAAGATTATGTAAGTGAAGTACCTGTGTTCCTGTATTTTTTTTCTTTGATAAAGCAGAATCTAATAAAATTCCTGAGCAGGTGTTTAAAATATGAGTTCAAATTTTAAAATAAAACTTTTTCTTTCTTTCTTTGGTTTGACACAGGAAAGGCTGATTTTGAAATGTAGGCCAGAGAACTACTGGTTAAACTGTAAAATACTGGGAAGCATGTTAAGACATGACAGTGTTGCACAGTTAACAATCGTTCTGTTTTGGCTTGTTGCCCCTAGAGAGACACTAAAAAAGGAGGAGAGGGGGTGAAGCAAGCAATTTAGAGCTTATGCTTAAATAAATACAGATATATTTTAAAAATAAAAGAAAACAAAACCCCCAAACCGCAACCCTTCAGAAACTCTGCGGTCTCTGGAAATCTATAACAAAAATATTCCCAAAAGACAAAATGCTGTTCTTTATCAGGTATTTCTGCCCGCCAGACTTGGCGACATATAAACTGCCAGACATACCATCTGTCACACAGCCATTTCAGCGTTGGGCACTGTCAGGAGTGTTTGCACAGCTCAGAGAGGGCACAGCAAGGGGTGGGTGTATGCTGGTGTGGAGTAATGCTTACTTGAAATGTGGTTTTTTTTTTCTAGGAGGAGAAAATGGAATTTGTGTGTATGTATTGGGGAAAAAAGCAATATGTATTTTATCTTAGGAAGTTCTCAACTGGAGAATGGTTTTTGTGGGTATTTTGCTTTCTTCCCGGGAAGGCTTTGGGCTTCCACATAAGGTGATGAACATGAGAGGGGAAAACCCCCGTGACTTAAACATATACTTCAGGTATTTTTTAAAATTAGTTGTTAGTTTTGATTAATGTTCATCTTCTCTGTAGTGAATACTGTAAATGTTTATCAGTTTGAATATTAAAAAATGTGATATTTAACTTCTGGCTGATGAATATACACACTTCAGTGGTATAAGAAAGTGTATATTGGGGAAGCATTTAATAGTTTCATTTGGTCTTTTTTTTTTTCTTACTTTAGTTATGAGAGTGTCGCAAGAACCAGCAGGCTAGAGGAAAAGAGCTTTTTCTTCCCTCCCAGCTCTTCTTTCTAACTCTGTGTTAGGAGCCTTCTCCCACTTTCACCCAGATGCCTTCCCCACCTACATACATACTGGGATTTTCAGTCATGTCTGTCTTTGTTGTCATGCACAAGAAGTGTTCCGTTACCACTTCCACCTCTTTTCTTTCCTACAGATCTCCGAAAGCCTGGTGAGAGTCCTTTCGCTTACTGTTTTACAACATCCCCGTGTTCATCACATGACGTTGCCTGTGCCTGCTCTGCTTCCTATTGCTGGTAGTGCAATAGTGCATTTTGCCACCCCTAGTTTAGGCTGCAAAATTAAATTCTGTCTGTATTTATGTGAGTCAGTGCCAGGTGTAGCAGAATACACCTCAGCTTAGCTTCGATATTGCTATCATTCAGTGACGATGAAGTTAACGTTCTTGTTTAAAAGCTGCTGGAGAAAGTCTCCCTAGAGGACTAGTCCTCAGCTCGCAGGCAAGGAATTGCAGATTTTCAGGGCTTCAGATGAAGACATCTATGCAGTAGTTTTATGTGAAGGATCTTAATGAGAAGGTGCAGTGGTAAATAAGGCAATCAATCGATGCAGTAATTCTGTATTAGCTAGAAACATTTTTCTTGATGATGGTCCCACACTTATGGAGTTTTTAATGTTTTGTAAATAATAAGTTGTCATGGTTGATGTTCTGGCATCTGAAAAAAATTGAGATCATGGCATAAACTAGATTATTAGCTAAATGTTATTGTGAGCATTTTTACACTTTGACGCTGAAGTTATCATCTTGGATTGCACCACTGGCAGTCCTCTCAGATGACTGAGCCAATTCACTTTCCCAGAGTGTCTGCAGACTTAAAAATAGAATACCTTGTCTACTACCATCTTCTGATTAGAAAGTATTATTTTACAGCTGTAAAGAAAAAAAAATATTTAAAATTCAGAGTGGAAACACATGTTCAGCTGGAGAGAATACTAGAATTATTCAATGGCTGTGGATTTGCCATACATTTAGGACTGTGACTGTGAAAACTTGAAGTAGTATTTCTGGCTTGTTGTTTTCATTTGTTTTGTTGTTTTGGATGGTGGTTTTGCCTTGGTTTTTGTTATTATTATTCCTTTTAGACAAGCAGATTTTAATAAAAGCTTTCGTTTGTTGGGGTTTTTTTTGTCTTTACAACAATAATAAATGTGACATGCTAAAAGGAAAACTGGTTGCAATGCGCGTGCTGAAGAGGGAGGCCTAGGCCAGGAGTCAAACATTCCACATCAGTCTGCAAGGCTGAAATGTTTGTAGTTTAGCATTTTACACAGTTTTTATTGGAGTCTATCCAGATATTTGCATGTGAATAATTATTGCTCAATGACAAATTGTGTTGATACAATCTAGTATGTCGGGAAATTTCCACTCTGGTATGGTCCTGTGCCAGGTATGATACCTTTTGGGAATACTAAAAAAAAAAATTACGCATTTTGGCCTCAAAAGATAAGTGGACAGCAACAGCAATTTTCTATAATATTGGAAATATCGCAGTTCCTATATCCCTAATTGGAGGCTATTTGTATTTTTTGCTAGTTCATGTGAAGATTGTAATACAAAAATCTGAAACCATAAACAATCCATCAGCGTCTGTCAGATACTCGTCCTCTTAGGAACAGGAGTCTCCACATATATGAGTACTTAGGCTATCCATGCTCCAAAGGGTGATTCTGCAAACGTGGCACTAAGTAGCACTTTCTTCCTAAGCAGTTCAGATACCATTGTGAAATTTGCTTTGTGGATGTTATCTGCAAAGCTGGGGTCTGGCTGCATGGCAAGTCCAGTGTAAAAGCTAAGAGCTGGATTGTTTCATCATGTTCATTGTCTGTGTATGTTGGAACCAGTTTCTTTTAAGAACAGGAACTGTTTTTCCTTAATGTTCAGGAACTACTGTGTGTACACATTTGCTACTCAGCTGCAAACTGAGTAACTCCTAGTTTACACAGTATTTCCAAAAGTATTCTAGCACATTGTTGTAATGATACTCAGTGCTGCACTAAATCAGAATAGCTGATATGGTAATTAACTAGAGCCAGCATTAGCTCACAATAGAAAATGGTACCTATTACACAGCAGCTAGTGTGCTCTGGGAAGTAACGAATTCCATTTTAAATCTGCTCTTCTGCCTTTTATCTTGTGTATTTTCTGCTGTGTAAAGGCTATTTTGGAGGTTATTAGTGGACACATTTCTCAGTCTCATTCACCTCCCAGAGCTCTCTGCAGCAGAGCTCAGCTTCTAAGACCAGCAAAGCTACTGAAACTCTGGCAACAGCAACCTGCTCCTACAGTAAGTGCAGTACGTCTGGTAGTACAGAGCCATTATTTTGTAAAGATTCACCTAAACCTTTGGGCAAACTGTGATGCTGTAAGGAGCAATCTTATGCTGGAGTGGATGTGTAGAAATGTTCTGCTTTAGAAAACCTGGGCTTAACAGGTTGACATATACTTGACAAAAACGTTTGAAGGAAAGCAGATCTGATTCAAAGACCGGTGCAGCCGTGCAAACACGTTTTAAGCACAGGGGATGCTGGATCAGGCCTCTGAAGTCCTTCCTGCTTCTGAGGTTTTTCAGGCAAGGCTTGGAGCTCCACCGCTCACGCTGTGGGTGGTGAGAAATGGAAGAAATTCCCATGTTCTGGATTTTAGAGCCAGGTACTGAAAATCAGACATGCAAAAATCAATCGGGAAGTTTTCGTATGAAGTACTGAAGAGTGCTTCAGTGGGCTAGCCTTAAAGGTAATAGCAATAGGTTTCCTGTGTTATTATTTTCCCCTCTAACAGCCTTTGCAGCAGAATCTGGGTAGAAGAAACTACGCCTGAAAGAGATGTGTGAAAATGAAGTATATCTGTGGTATATTTGCCAAAATTAAGTATATTTGTTGTACATCACAATAGCATTCTTTTGCCTTCTTGATAAAATGCTAGTTGTTGAGCTGACTGACTAAGCGAAGAAGGGCCTCACACTTTTCAGCCTCAAAACTTCATGTAAAAAATCAGTTTTCTTAAATAACTGGATATGTGTATCTAGAATTTCAGTATTAAGTTCAATGAGGACCTTTCAGATAATTTAATGCACTTGTACTCTTGATAAGTGTTTTTTATTTGGCAGTGAAACACTTGTAGGAACAAGGATTAATCTGTGTGTTTTGTGAAGAGATTACACTTGCCATTTGTTGCATTTCATGTTTATGTTGGAATACCTCTGACGTTAGGAAGTAAATCGAAAAGACTTAACTTTTAAAATGACAGCTGAAGTCTTAACACTGAAAGCTTTTTGATGATTAGAAGACGTGTTTTCTCTTGAAGAGTGATATGGGAAAAGAAAAAGTGTTGGTGCGATTCAGGTCTCTGTCAACATTTTAATTACACAGCTCACAGGTTTTAGTCACTGTGCTTAAGCCTGGCTTTGTGCGTAGCTTTTATTTAATTCCGTTACATCATTTTGTAGTTACCTACTGACCAGTGGGCAATGTCATGTCACACTAATGTAGTACATAATAATGTTAGTACTACTTGGGAGCAGCATTTGTGGGGTTTATTTTGCTTTTGATTTGGTGGTTGGGGCGTGTGTGTGTGTGTGTTAGTTTGTTCTTTTAGACACAGTGAAGGGGAAAGATTTCAAGGTAAATTCTCAGTAGTTGGCAGGCGTATGATTATAAATGTTTTGTCAAGTCCTGTGTAAACTCTTACTTCACCTATTCTGTTCCTGTGTGACAAGTTCTATTTTGTGTAGCAATTTGAGTGGTGATAGCTCTGTATGTGTTTGGTCCCATGGTTGCGTTTGTTGACATAAAATATTGGCTTGCACACCTTGTGAGGAAAAGGTGTCTTCGATTTCAAGGGCTAGCTCTGTTTGTATGGAGCTGATGATAACGCTTTTAACCCCTTCAACACCTTTCTTGTAAGGACCCACCAGGATACAGATAGTTTCTCTACTTGGCATGAAGCACTGTGGCTGTTATAAGAATCACAGAAACAACTAACTAATCTATCCACCTTTCAGGACATTGTTTTTCAGCAGGGTTAATACATATAAATAGATGTATATACATATATGTACTTGTTAGTCCCTCTTGTTCATGTCTTACAGTCCTGAAAGGCTGGAAACATCCAAATTTAAGCCCAGTAAATACATTGCTAGTAGAAGTAACAAATACAGATTTAGTAGCTTACTAACATTTCAATGTAGTTCTTTTACATACTGAATTCCACAAAATTATATTTATAAACAGGATATAAAGATGCTTTTGCCAAAATCTATCCAAGAGTGATGGAAACTGGTCAAAACTTGGAAGTACAGGAGAATAATGACATTTTACTACAGCAGCTTAGAGAAGTCAGACTTGTCATTGTGATGACATGGGCACATACAACTTTCATTTTCACAGACTCGCTGGAGCTGCTTGTAGCACAATGCGTTTTCTAATTCATACTGTTCTTTGTGTATTTATTTTCTTTCCTCCTTTTTCCTTTCTTGTTTCTTCATTTCGATGTCACTCCAACTTTTTCTGCCCAATTCTTTCTCCCTCAATCTTTTTTTTTTCACTTTTCACTCCCTGTTTCTAATTTCGCTTCTAGAATTGTTGCTAAAGTAATGTAGAATTCGCAGAAACTAAGGGCTTATTTCTGTCACAGAGTCTATTTCCTGCAAAATAATAATATTTAAAGATCTAAGATTTGCTTTAAGGATATAGAGTGTACCATTCAAGTCACAAGGACTAGAAGATCAGTTCAGGACATCACAATATCTCTAATCTAGTTTTCTTTTGTGATATCTTGATTTGGTTTTGATGTGAAAAGGCTTCCTCTGCTTAAGCAAAACAGTTCCATAGGGAAGCAAACCGCTTTGCCATAGCAGAAGCGTTGTGGTCCTGGTGCTTTGCCTGTGCCAGGGTCTGGGAAAGCTAGCTGCTGCTGGGAGGGGGGCAGCACCTAGCCGGGGGTAGCTACTGCTGGGGAGGCAGAGCCACCCAAAAGCCATGCTTGGTGCCCAGCCCTTCCCACCATTGTACCTCTTCAGCTGGCTCAGTGTTGTTCTCGATTCCCTTTCCTTTTCCCGTTCCTGCCAGAAGATCTGGCTGGCCCTGGTCCCATATTCTCACGCAGGCTTGCTTTGCTGCAGAGGAGCCCCGAGCCGATGCTGTTTGTGTTGGTTGCTCAGTGGTTTATGTGAATTGAGTTACTGACCTTTCTGCTTCCTCAGAGGCAGTGATTGCTTCACAGCGGACATCACCTTGTGAAAATAACATAGCTGGGAGCTGTAGGAACTGAATGAGTGAGCAGGAAAACTGGGTGAACTTTCGGTTCAGCCCAGGGTGATACAGCCGGTGTGTGGGAACCATCCTTTTGCCTTTCCTCCTCTTCAGTGCTAGAGGAGTCCTGCTGCTGGGGTGATGTCTGGGTTTTGGCTGGGGTAGAGTAGCTGGTGCACTGCTGTGTTTTGGATTTAGCATGAGAATAACATAGATAACACACCGATGTTTCTAGTTGTTGCTAAGTGATGTCCGTACTAAATTAAGGACTTTCCAGTTTCTCAGCCCCTGCCAGTGAGAAGGCTGTGCAGGCATGAGAAAGTGGGAGGGGACACAGCCAGGACAGCTGACCTGAACTGGCCAAAGGGATATTCCATCCATGGGACATCGTGTTCAGTATAAAAAGCTGGGGGGAGTTGGCCAGGGCCTGCCGATAGCTGCTTGGGGGCCAGCTGGGCATCAGTCAGCAGGTGGGGAGCGATTGTATTGTGCATCACTGGGGGATTTTTTTTTCCTCTTGGGTTTTATTCCCCTCTGCCTCTCTCTCTCCTGATTACAGTTGTTGTTGTCATTATTATTAGATTTTAATTATTAAATTGTTTTTATCTCAACCCATGGGTTTTACCCTTTCTCCTAAATCTCCTCCCCATCCCTCTGCGTGGGGGGTGAGCGAGCAGCTGTGTGGTGCTTAGCTGCTGGCTGGGGTTAAACCACAACAGGCAAGCAGCCTCGCAGAGCATGCAGTCAGTGCCATGTCAGTCAGTGATGAACTACAACATACAACCTCCCAGGTCTATAGATGCCATCATGCAGTACTGCCACCAGTAAGGATATTTCCATGTGACATTATTTTATAGATTTTCTTACATGATGTTTCAATAAGAGGTTGGGCTGACTGTTTTAATATATTTTTATGATGGACTGAATGATCAGCTACAATTTCCTGCAATTGCCTGTAGTGAAACCTTGGACTTAAGCAAGCTCTTCTCAATTGCCCGGCTTTCTGAAGATTTTCCAGGAAACAAATCTGTTTATATGCATCTATCTTATACTCAAGGAAAAGAACAAGTTAGATCTATGAGGAGCTGAAAACCAAAAAATCCTCCATGCTTTTATAATAAAACAAGAGCAATAACCCAACATTTTGTGTAGTGCAGAACACTGCTGTGGCCATTTGTTACTAAATATTATGGAAGGATGCTGAGGGGTGTACATAAACCAAATCTGCTTATTTTCCAATAGTAGATCTCGTAGTATTTTTCTTGGCAATCATACTCATCCTCCTCTTTCAGACCATCTTTTTTTTGTTGTTTCTAGACAAATATCTTTGCTGCTTCAACATACAGCTATTTATTTAGTGGATTCTTTTAAAATGAGTTAACATTTCTTGCTATCAAAGTTGGTACACTATTAAAACTTCCTTCAGCTAGTCGCTCTGATGAAAAAAGTGTTGTTCTCCTTCCTACTCTGAGGTTTTTCAATGATTCATTTCTCTTTGGAAGTATTATTGGGTTTGATCTCATACTTAATTTGCTCTGCATTTCTCATAAGCTCGCAGAGTGCTGAGAGCTTGCTGGTTTCAGAAACGTGCCAGTGTTAGTTTTGCATTTGAATTGGTTGCTGTTTACAAGCCAAATGCTAACGGAGCTGGTTGCTAAAGCCTCACTGTTGTCTTTTTGGGAGGATTTTTACAGCCGTGTCAATGGATATCGTGATACCAGGCTATAGTGTGCACAGCAGAGGTTACACAAGTGATAAGGACAAGACCTTCTGGAGTTATAAGGCCTTTTAAGAAAGGCTTCCAGCACCTTTCAGGCCTTGACAAAGCTGCTCACCTGTGAAAGCTTTACCAGTAGCAACTTGTTGGAAGGAAAGCAGATCCAGGTGACTATTGTGTAAATGTGGGGAGACCTTGTCTGAAAGGTTGTTAAAGGGAGAGAAAATTAGAAGAGGGAAAGTAGATGTTTTAGCTTGTCCTCATTCTGGCGCTGTTTGTACACATGTATGAGAGAGCTGTCCGTAAGAAATTGAATCCTGAGATAATTTCACACTTGTGACTAAATGTATTTAATTAAAATTATTTATTGTTCTTTCTCCCTGCTCCCACAAACACATACTCAGTATCTTTATGTGACTGTTAAAGGGTCATTAGAGTAGAAAAGAAAGCATATGTTTTATTCCCCTGACTATTGGGGAAAAAAAACTGGCTAGAATTAATAAAAATGCCAGGTTTCAGATGTGCTCCAAATGACTGGGGATATGCAAATGAATACTGATGGGGAAATGGCTTCAACTTGTAACTGTCTGTTGGCTAGAGCTGTTTTTCAGTTCATTTTGATCATAGATGTTTTGAAGAAACTTTTCTTATTACTGCATATTTTAAGGATTTTTTGGAGAGATGATACGAACTTTCTTGTAGTTTTGTTGTGCGGGGGTGGGTTTTTTGTGTGTATGGGGATTTTTTAAGATCTACTTAATTTCATCCCCCAGTAAGATTCTTTTCCATCTGGGTGGTCTTAGTTTCATTTTGAGCAAAATACAGTTTGCTATTCTGACCTATTCAAGGAAGTGTCTGTGCGTGCATATCACATCACACACAAATACCCGTATCAGTCTTAAGGCAGAATATCAGGCCTTACTTTCCAAAATCTCAAAATTAGAAGATGCTGCTCCTTCAGCCCTAGTCACAAAGCTGAAATTATTTTAGAATTTCCATTACATCTGTATCATTGAGAATTATTTTTCTCCCTGCAACATGGAGAACTTGGATATGAAAGGTCTTCATTCCTAGAAAGAATTTTGGTGAATTTCTTATTTATTTGATTTTGAGGGGGCAAAAATTCTTAAGTAAATGAAAAAGTTGTAAGATGTAATTTTTATAATAGACTTCTAAATAAATGCAAAGGTATTAACAAGCTGATTTACCTGGGTTTGGCTTTATATAATGAAATTATAGTGAGAGAACACCCGAAAGGTTACCTTGTTCTTTTTTTCAGCATACATTCTGAAAGCAGAGTTCGGTCAATGTCATTTAGTAGCAAAGTAGCTTTGCCTTTTCTACAAGTCCCTACTCTTCTTGTGGGTTGTGGAGTACGCTTTTTGGCCAGTTATCTTCAGACGGCCATGAACTATAAATGCCAAGTTACCATTCCCTGAGTTAAAACAGTAGCTTCCTTTCACAGATCTAGTCTCACTTTTTGTTCCTGCTCATCTTGCATGTTTTGTATAGGGCAGATGGTTGGGAAAAGGAGGAGCAGCTTAAAGTGTGCTCAGTATCCACTGAATTAAAAAATTACCCTTATCACTTAGATGAGTACAGTTAAAGCGTGTAACCCTGCTTAGATTTCGGCTGGTTTTTTGAGCTGTGCAATGCATAGCTGCAATTGTGCAGAACTGTAGATGTAACATTCCCTGAGAATTCTAGTTTCAGGTCAATAACCTTGTCTCTGTACAGTATATAAGAATTTCTATGTATGCTATTTCAGTAGCCCTTGGTAAGCTGAAATCAATATGGGTTCTTGCACTTTTAAACAATATACTGTATAAGAAACCATGCAAGGCAATCTCTTGGGGGTTTCTTTTTTGTTGTCATTTGAACTATATGTAACAGGAACCACAGGGAAAAAAACCCAAAACTTTTCAAAGAACATATTCACTAAAGTGCTTGGTGTGATTCAGCATTGCCTTGAAGGGCAAAAAATATCTTAAAAGTTCAGGGGGAAAGAGGGAGGTACACAGAAGGATGATTGTACCCAGTCATTTGAGACAAATGTCAACAACTTCATGCTACATGAGTCAGGTATTTATGTCATAATGCTTACATTAGAGATAAATAAGTGTTTTCTTTCAGGTTGAGGATGTATACAAAGTATAGAAGGATTAAATCACTGGCTATGATTACTATTAAAAAATATATATGTCGGGTACAACAAGATGAAGCACTACCCGCACTATCTTATTGTTTGTATCCCACAGACAAAAGTGCTTCTATCTGTTGATGTTAAAATGAATCATGGCATTAAACTTACAGAAGCAAAGTGAATTTAAACAAAAACACCTGCTGTTTATCAGACACCTCCAAAACCTTGTGTTATGAGGAGGTGAAAAGTAGTTAACAGCAAGTAGAAGAGAGTGCTCTCTTATCTGGTAATTCTGTTTCAGCCTTGTACTAGCAGACTTGGACACTATCATTGGGCAGAGAGAGAGAAGATAGTTTTTATAGCTCTGAAAGGGTGTTATACTCTGGTAGTAACTACTACAACATACAATATTTTTTTTCATGAGAGTGGTTTTTGAATCCTTTTTGTTATATTCCCAGCCATATTCATGCTGTGCCCTTGGGATGGTTATTCTCCAACAGACAAATGTATGGCTTGCATGTCTGAAGCAACTGTGAATTTTTGGCAACAAAGCCGTTTTTCTTGCATCAAGTGAATGAGTTACATTCAAACAAATGGCATGATTTTAAAGATAGGTGGTGTGAAGCAGTGCTCTGTAAATTTGCTTGCTTTTGGGTAACTGATGACTTCCCACTGTATACGAGGTATGGAGTCATGGGAGAGCCGTCCCTGCAGACACATTCTTGTTCACAGGGCTACGTAGGTTTTGGGTGTCTTCACAGAAGTAATTTCAATAAACATGCATGCATTCTGAATGTCAATCTGGTATTCTAAAAGGGGATGTGAAAAAAGCCCACTCCCAATTCCTTTGCTCTGGAGTAAATATCAAAAGAGATTTCAAGGAAAGAGAAGGGAATGCTAACATGAGTCTGCAGGTTCGACGCTTCAGATTGCATCTGTGATTCCCCGTCTGAAGTCACTGTCCTATTGCTCAAAATGTTTTCTATTTATTAATCTCCCAAGAAAATGCTTTTCCAGAGTTAATGCTTCAGATCAAATCTGGAATAGGCATTAGATTTTCTTTCAGTGAGTAAGAAGGCACTTGATATTTCAAAAATTCTGGTAGCTGAGGGGATAAAAAAAACCTCATTTGAATCTGTAGATTTTGTTTTGTGAAATATTGGAAGGCAGTCTGTGGAAGCTGGTACTGTCCTGGTTGGAAGAACCCTATGATTGTTCTCATGGTACATCTTTGACTTGTTCACAGAAAAGTTTTTCTATTTCTTATACATAGAAATATTTTACCCTACTCTCTTTATATATTTTTAAGGTGAGGTTGGTTCACCACCATCTTTTTCCCTGGAGGCTGTGAATAGTTTGGATAGTTTCTTAAAAAAACAGATTTAGTTCTTCTCAAATAGTAAATTTATATCTGTATAGGCATTCAGATCACAGTTTCTGGTGTTTGTCAGTGCATGGGAAAATAAGGGATCCATAAATTCATAACTGAGAAAATTCACCCCATCTTTGATAGGATTTTTTTTTTTTTTTTTTGAAAGTGAAGAATGAATGACTTCATTTCCCTTGTGGAACTTGTTGGTTCTGTAATACAAGTGCTTTCCCTAAGTTACTCATACTACTTTGAGAAGAAAGATCAAGTAAGGACTTGAAAGGAGATTGAAATGAGACTCCAGTGACAAAAGCATCTCCCATCAGCATAAACAAACACAGAATTTTGGTAATAAGATAATCAATACGACAGTCAAATGCATTGAATTGCAAATGCAACTGATCATAAAATACAAATTGAAGTCAATCATTTCTATTCAGATTTCTGAATAACATCACCTAAATATCAGAAAGTCCTTCCATATTTATTTCATTTGTGAAAGTGAGATGTATGAATTACTAACGTGTTCTTTAAGAAAGATAACTTTTTTCCATAATGATTCCAATCTCAATGGTTTGAAAGCAATCAAGATTGTGTTGCTTGCTTCATACTCTTCTTCTATGTACTTTTCTGGGTTTAGAATTTCTCACTATTTTCTCTGTTTAGCATTCCCAAATATTAAGCGTTTTTCCCAAACCGACTGCTGTAGTGCAATCTGAAATATAATTTTCTATATTGGAATTACAGAAAATATCATGTATATGTTTTCCAAGTGCTTTGCAATGTAATTGGTCCTTTCGTTGTGATTAGCAAACCTAGGAATGATTTTCCCTGCAGATAGTCTTGAACACAGAAGCTATAAACTCAAGAATTCTCATAGCAATCCATTTACTGTTAATGTTCTCCTGTACAGCTATATTTTGGAAAAAAAAAAAAAAAAAAATCCTATTAGGTGATAATGGAAAAAAAACCCAAACGACAAGCTCAAAATCAGCTGAAGTGTATTTAGAGACGGGTCAGTTTTTAGAAGGAAAATGATAAATTTTAGACAGGTTGCAAAATTAAAGGCAGTGTGTGTGTATGGTGCATGTTTTAGGTTTTTGTGTGGCTTTTTTTTTTCCTCATTCATCACAGATTCTGGATCTGAGCATTAGTTATGTTTATCCTTTAATCCTACTGTCTGGGTTTGTTTATGTAAGATTTATTATATAGCCAGGGTGGGTAGTTAAATTAAAAATAAAACTGACCCTCAGTCAGTGCAAGAATACCTAAGAACAGATTACTTCACTCTTACATAATGAATTGAGAATAAATTTGTATGAGTTGGGCTCCATATTTCCTGAGTCAACATGAGACCGAAATTACTGTCAGTTGTAATTTTTTTTTTTTTGCACTTAGCTTTTTAATGTATGAACAGCAAAACAAGGAGGAAGAGTAGCTGTGTACTTTGTCTATAAATATCTTAAGATAGAAACTCACTTAATGACCATGTTTTATTGTTCAGTTTATTAAAAAACTATTATAATTGAATGTACTTACTTCTGTCTGTGTACAAACCTCACTCGATAGGATTTTTGTTGGTTCCTGGTAACCTTTACAGAAAATAGTTAATAGATACCAGAAGCATAGGGTTTGGGTGAACAAACATGAAAACCATAACATTGTGAGTGCTCCCCCTTTTTTTTTGGACACAAAGCTAATTTTAATAGGTATAAATTGTATTAGGAATTGAATGTATTTACCTTAAAATAATTGTTGATATTACAGCTTGTTCTGCCAGGGCTCTGTAGTTTGAGGCTAGGTTCCTGGTGCTTTTTGGCTTGGTTTTTTTTTTTCCTCTTTATTTCATGAATGTGCTGAAGCAGACTGGAAATAACCACATTGCCTAGTTGTCTGGGCAGTGACTGAAATAATAGTTGGGGAAATCACAGAGGTTTTCACTTGGTGTGCATTTTGTATTCTGTACTCATAGGGCAAGCGTAGAAAAATTGTGGTGTGTTTGTCCTCATGTGCTGCTAGGAGCTACGGATTAAATTTATCCTGGTTTAAAAGACCTACTTGAGGGTTTTTTTTCCTCTTTAAAATCCCACTTAAATCCTGTTTTAATGTCTTAAGTAGGATTTAAATGATGTCTAGTATATACTCTTTGTAGAGAGGGAAAAAATGATCCTATAGGTTACTAGGAACATAACATTTAGCAATTTCATCAAGCCATATGTAACAAGATTTCAGAGCCACTGATGGGATAACCTTTTGTGAAATCCTAACTGTATATTCTTTGATTAATTGTTTCCACTTAATTAAAAAAACAAAGGAACTCAAATGGTTAAGTGACCTAGCTTAGGGTCTTAAGCAGTGGATATTACTAGCTCTGCATATTCTCTGACTAGTCCTTGTGACTCCCTATACACTTAGTTAATTTTAAAAAGTTTTGTTTCATTTTGAAATAATTCTTTGGGAGGTGTTTTATTCTTTGGTTTTAATATTGCCACTTGTGAAACACTCATGCAAGCAAAAGGCAAAGTAAATTTAAATCTGCTGTAGCAAAAATAGTGAAATAAAGCTGTTTAGGGGGAAAAAAAAAAACAAACCAACAAGAACAAAAAAAACCACACACACACACACAAAAAAAAAGCCAACAAACCCAAACACCAAAAAACACCAATAAACAAAGCTGAGGAATCTTGCCACCCCAGCTCGCTTGCTTTGATCCCTCTATTGGCTGTGTATTTGTATAATTGTTCATGAACAATCTAGGTGGAAACGTCAGTTTTCAATTATTATATCTTTAACAGCAATGCAAAGAGGTTAAAAATCCTAGCGATGACTCTAAATCTGAAAGCAAAAGTTTAGTGGGGTTACACGGTTGTTCTGAGCCATGGTATTGGTTGTATAGAGGAGACGTAAGCTTATCCTGAAAATATGTTTTCATTAAAGTCATGTTTCTTTGCTGTGAGTGCAGCAGGTTTATGGGGTGATGTGGGTGTGTGGTCCTGTGGTTAGAACAGGAGAATACAAGTAGGACAGGAACTCTGACTGCACCAGCTCTGCCATTAACTCTCTGTGATCCTGGGCAAGCCAGAAAACCTCTGCTGTTTGTTTTGCCCCATTCACACTGGATAAAATGCTGATTTCAGAATAAGCCAAGAACTTTAGTTAGCAGACATTTGATTTGCTTGAGAGTCTCAGAAAAGGGATACTATGGAAGCTTGAAAATACACTTAATTATTCGGCTAGACTACAAAGTTTTCCAATACCCCAGCACAGTTATGCAGTGAAAGATCCTGCTTTCTCTTGCTGTGTCAAGAGTAGGTGGTTTTGGCTTTCAAAGGCCAGAGCAGTGTTTAATTTACAGTTTTAAATAATTAAATATGAACTCATACATCTGTACAGTGTATTATTATTATAAAATATATTTAGGATAATATTAAATAGGTTTTTTTGTCAGCTCACAGTTGGTTTATGACAAAGTCTGAATCTAATTCATTGCTGTCACAAGCTTTTTAAGGTGTGGTATGAGTGCAGGTTTTACTTAATTTCCCCCCTTAGGCAAAATATTTGTTAGTTAATTATGTGTAATAATTTTCTATCTTTTTTGCTCATCTTGGGAGCACTAACAAACAAATCAGGACATATGTCTGTCAGAAGCAGCATGAACTGACAAAAGCAGAACAAATCAGTGGGTGGGACATGTGGCAAACGTTTTTTTGAGGCTTTGTATTCAGAGAGATTTGGATAGCAAGACTGACTTTCTGCACCTGAAACCATTACTGAAGTGATGAATCAAGCCTGAGGTGTAATTTAAGGGACGGTAGTTTTAATGCAATGCAACAGCCCTACTAGGAAAATCAGGATTTGGGGGTCTCTAAAATAATAATAGTAAAAAAAGTCAGAGTAGGGTGGTGTTTTGGTTTGGTTTCTTTTCCTCCATGAAATATTCTGCTGAAGTGGAAAAAATACATTTAACAAAATGGTCATTTAAACATTATTTTGGTCAAAGCATAACATAAGACAAAGTCATTACATCAGCAAAAAGTGGATTAAATTTATTTCATCTTTGCTAAATACAAATGCTGTGTGCATGGGGAAAGGGTTGCTGATAAAGATTATTAAAACATGGTTGTAAAACATGTATTCTCTATGATTGCCTTTGTGTGCTAGTTAACGAGAAAAGTGTTGCCAATCGCCTTACAAAATTGGGCTTTAAAATTTTAATGTTTTAAAGTCACAGGGAGTCTAGCTTCTGTATGGGCTACCATTTGTAATGTCTATGTTTGCACCATGTGTAGCAATTGAAAGCAATTTGGATTTAGAAGGATTGCACTCTATTACCTCTGTGACAACAGGAACTACAGCTTCAATTAGTGGTCAAGCCATTACAGGAGGCATAGTACATTATTGTGAGTAAACACAGGATAAAGCGGGCTGTGTTTGGCCTTGAGGAGCTTAAAACTGAAAGACGGGCTGACAAACCATGGGCAAGATAACAAGGTCTGCAGGCAGTAGGTTGATATAAAATGCAGATGTATTTGCAAGAATAAAATTGTTATATTTTCTGTTTTGCTTTGTCTTTTCCAGGGCAGTCATTCTGTTGGCATTCGGGAATTCCAGATCAGGACAAGAAGATGAAGAAGAGAGCAGGGTCATCAGGAGAAGCAAGTGTTGAGAGGTGAGAATTTCATGAACTTTTGTTGCCTGACATACGTGACAGGGTGTTTTGCATTGCCCAGTCTAAATTGGTTCGACAAATACTAGTTTCTCAAAAGATTTGACAGCAGCTGTAGGGTAAGAAGATCTGTAATTATCCAGACAGACTTGTCCAAAACTAATCATTTGAAACCAACTTTACTTCCTCTGGGAAAATATTACAGGTGGCATGGATAACGAAGGTCTGGCTGGTACCATGTAAGGTTTTTCATATCATCCTGCATGCTTATCAGGCAGCATCTCATTTGTTATATGGACTTGCTGAGACAATTCTGAAATGCATGTACTAGTTGGCTGGTAAAGCGTGTTCAAGAAACTGCTGTCAGTGATCCTCTGTCAAAAGAGAAAGTTGTTTTAATGGCATTTATGCAGGGTTTGCACTTTTGGGTTGAGTACAATTTCATGCTTTCCTTGCTGATAGGGATGGTAAAATAAAAAGGGAGCATATTGTATTGGCAGGTGATGCTACGCTACAATCAATTTGAAAAATGGCGATAGCTTTGAAAGCTGTGTACTAAAACAATATTGAGGAAAATAAAAGAAAATTAATTAAGAACAATTATCAGATTATGCAGATTAGAAAGGAATAGTTAGATGGTCATTCCATAGGAAAAAATGCATTAAAAATGGCTGGGGCTTCTGGTGGACTGTGATGCAAATAGTGGTCAATGTCATCTTTTTGGAGAAAAAAAACCACAACAAATGGGGATGTTTAAGTAGAAGTGTCATCTGCAGCTGATGTAAAGTAATCCTCTGCTCCATTAAATGTTCCTACAGTTTCATCTGAAATACTTTTTTCTGTTATTAGCCTTAAGTGGCTAAAAGAGTAACAGGTTAAACATCAGGAAAGGTTTTGTTAACTTTAAAAGTAGTGTAGTACTGGAATGATTGCTGGGTTGGGGAGCTTCCATTGAAGATCTTCAGGAACTCATTACCTCTTCATTAGTTAGGTGTGAGTTGACTGCACCTGAAAAGAAAGGGTGTGGGCAGCCCAATTAAAACCTTAAACCTCTTTTTGGACCCGTTTTCTGCATATCATTCATATATGCGTATGAAAACCCTGCTTTTGAATTCCCTTATCCATTGTGCGTGCTTAGCCCAGATATTTGTGATTTTAGTGGGATGTAAAGTGAGAATTCTGCACACACTGCCAGAAGGCACTGATGTTTTGACACTTCCATTCAGTAATGTTGCCTGAGAATCTTTTGAGGAATGGAATAACTACATGCCTTGGACAGCACTTGCTCTGAATTTTACAAGCCAGATGTATTTTAATACATGGCTTAGTTCGTTATGGTACACTGAGTTCATTTATAGGTTGTGTTACATCTAAGAACTTGCTAAGGGGCTCCTTCGTGGCTCTGGTTCATTGACAATCGCAGCTTTGCTAGGTTGTGATGTTTGTTTGGGAGAAGTTGGAGGTGAACCAAAATCAAGCCTAAAGTTGGGATTTTCTTAATACAGTGAAATATGTTCCAGATAACTATTATTTATTATTTTTGAGGGGATAGTTTTGTGTCTGATTCCTGTGGAAAGGGAAAGGAAGTTCTCATACCTTTTTGCAGTCTCAAGTGTACATTTCCAGGTATTTGAACAAATACGGTCAAGTAAGTGGTAGCTTTAAACTGTAATTTCATGCCTCCTGAATGATCTAGATCATCCTGGGAAACATATGTAATTTCAAATTGCTATTTCAACAGTGGGAAACTTTTGTGATATTTTCACATGACATCTCTAGGGTCAACCAAGGAATTCAAACAAAGATCCTTGTAGAGAATACAAGGAAGGCCAAAATGTGAAAAACTGGTTGGATGATAGCTAGAACCGTGTCTCTAGAGCTCTGGTTTGTGCCAGTGAAAGGCAACTGCTGAGGAACTGTTTAATAAGAAGCCAAGAATTCTCTAGCTGTGTGTCAGGTTTTTAGGTGGAGTACATGAACCAGTTTGGGTCTCTACTGTATTCTCCCAACCTCCTCTATAATCCCGGCCATGAATTATAGATTATTTTATTGCCATTGTTTCCAAAGAACTGCTTATCCCCTGAGAATTACCTGCAAGCATGCTGATACATGTTGAGTTCCAACCAAAAAAAAAAAAAAAAAAAGTGCATAGATATGACCTGAAGAAAGCAGACCTTTGGACTGCTTTCATTCAGGTTACATAAGGTAATACTTTATTGCATTATGTCAGTTGTTAGGAAGCTTAGGATGACACCATTTCCTAGGATTTAAATGATTAATTAGAAGCTTGGGTTGAGGTATAAAATGAAATACTTGTACCAGTATGGTCAGCTTGAATTTTACTAACTGAAACTGTAACGGACTGCTATGTAAGGCCAGACATTCCCACCTCTAGCAAAAGTAGAAATGCAATTGATATGCAGCTCTTCAGCAAAAGATAAAACAAAACCTAATTGCTTAAATCATGCTTCAGTTCTATTTGCAAAATATTTCTAAACCACTGGACTGTTTCCCTTTTATTTTCATTACATGACTTGAAGATTTTTGAATTTGGTAGTGTGTTGGATCAGTGTTCTGATGGTGCTCGCTTGTTAAAGCCTGTAATGGTTCCTGTGATCTCTGGCACATATAAATGGTGATGGTAGGAGAAACAATCATAGCTGTCACCTTCTCCTGCTGCCTGTCTGCAGTCTGTGATCTCATAATACAAAGGGATGCTTGTGTGGGGCCAGAAATCTAGGCCTGAGAGTGTTCTTGCTTGTGATTGAATTTAGTATGTTCTCCCACGAGATGACAGGGCGCTGCAGAGCTGTGTGGGGCTGTGGGATCCTGTGGTTATACTTGGCACAGTGCAGTGGTAGCCTCAGGTTCCAGTACAGAAAGCCAAAGAAAAGCCAAGCAGGGGAAAATCAGTGAAGAAACCTTTCATAGTTTATTGAGGCCTATTAAGGAGTGCAAAACACAAGAGCCTTATGTCACTTCCTATGTGGTTAATTTCTAATGGGGAAGAAAACCACTGAAAGTTGACAGATGTGGTGTTTTTTTGAGCTACTTTTATCTCTTTCTCATTTGGCCAGGAAAAACTTCTAGATCAAGGAATGTAACTTTCAAAGCAAATACTTGTGGATTTTTTTTAATTTGTTTTTTTTAAAATATTCAAAATGAGATGGTTCTGGTCATGGGTTTTGGACATGACCTATCCAAGCAAAACTTTGGTTGAGTGAATAGGCACATTTTTATGAATATTTACATAGAGAGCAGCAGTGAGGAGCTGGATAGAAGAAACATTTTTGAGATTAAGCAAGTCTGAAGCCACAAGTGTTATAGCTATGCTGGTGAAGTAATATACTCAGGGGGTTAAACTATTACCTTGTACTGAGAGTGTGCTGCTAATGACTGCTGTAAGAGGAACATAATTTATGAGAGGTGGGGCTTGGAAGAGCTCTGAAGCAAAATCTCTGATGTTGGGACCTCTGTTATACCATTTGTTCTGCATTTCTGGTGGGTTTTCTTTTACCCTGATTAGACGCTGACACTGATAGTGTAATTTGGATGTTGTATGTCCCATTTCTATGCTTTTGATGTTTGGGGCATGAGAACAACATGTTTCTGCCCTACAAAAGTGGGCACTGGTGGTGGTGTAGAATATTCCAAAATAGTTTTCAATGACACAAAAGTCTCTCTCCTTGCCTAGTATTTTAAGTAAAACACAACAGTAGATGGGTGTAGGCTGGTATTCTTGTCGTACTGAGAAAGGACAGCATGTCAGCTTGAAAAGCACCACCATTCAGTCTCTCCCCTCTCCCCCAGCAATGAAGGCACCTAGCCAACGTTTGGGTTTTTTTTACAATTGTTAGGTTTTTTTCAGTTGTGAAAGATAACTTGAGATTCCAGGCAAATGTAATTCAAATACAGTATTAAACCACGCTACAATGTGTGTTTAGAGTGGACTGCTGCATGGTTTAAGTAACCACTGAGGTAACATACCAGAAAGTCTGCACTGCAGAAATACTGGTGACTTTCCAACTAGTAGCTAATTTGGCTGAATAGTTTTTACCAAACTGCCCCAGAGAAATTATCATTAACAATTAAAATAACAATACCGTATGCTAGCAAAGACATTTTCAAATATCAAGAAGCTGCTTAACTATCAATTATGCTTCATTATGTGATTCCTGATGAATTCATCAGCTAAATTAAGCTTCATTAAGTGATTCTTGCAGTATCGTTCAGAAATGTTTTAATTATATCTCTTTTAAATACAGGGAAACTGAGGTAGGCAATTCAGGTGGTTTGCTAATGGCCATGTACAGCATTTACTGGATAACCAAAATTGAAGGTTAGGTTTTAAAGCCTCTAGCTCTGATTTGAAACCTGTTTTAAAAACAAAACAAAATCAACACACACACACACCCCTGCCCCCCAAAAGCACAACACTACAACAGACAAAGAAAATAAAACCCCAAAAACCTACCCCCATTTAAAAAAAAAAAGAAAAAGCCCAAACAACCACCAAGACAAAACAGCCAAAACCAGAAAAACTTCCATCTTGTTTTACAGAATCTTCCTTTTGACTGTACTAGTACCCAGACAATGTCTGATAATGATTACATTTTAGAAAGGGTTTTGATATGGGATAGAAATTAAAACAAACTTTTGTTTTTCAGACCAAGTTTTATTAGTCATAGTTTTGCCATTTGTAGGCTCTATGGTGTATGTTTTACAACTGTTTCTCTAGGCCAGAAATGCAACAGCTTTTCTGTTGGGAACATTCTCATAAAGTGTGCGTTTTGACCTTTACAATTCATAACAGTAATGCATCCAAGTCATATAAAGATCTTTAAAATCCCACTGTCTAGATAAAAGCACCCACTACAGAACTCGCCTCCACTTCAGCTGAATGACCTGCAGAACTGGTAGTATAAAATAGCTGAAAAATAGCACCCTAAATTTGATTTTCCCCTACCACCTCTTTCAGATTTTCAACTCGCTGTAAAAAGTGGCAGGACTGAACTTGTGCAAACAGGCTGATGTCTTTGAGTGTGGCTGAGAAGCACAGGGAAAAGGATGAATAAAATGTTTCTCTAGCTCTTGCATAACTGCATCAGACACGTTATGTGCTTCCCCCAGTCCCTGAGCAAACCGGGGCAGAGGAGCAAAGCTGTGACTCTCTTACAGCTCAGCCAGTGGTGTTCGTGTTGCCTTCTGTGCATGACTTTATCTGCCTTCAAGCACAAAGAAATATACCCCTTGGTAAGGCCATATTTAAAAGTGTAATTTAACCCATAAATGAAGGCTGATTCTGCCCTAGTGACTAATGTTTTCTCTGGAGAGAGGGGAAGAAAGCAGCCTTTCAAAGCCAAGTCATTTTGTCTCAAATTTTATTAAAAGTGATTAGGAATCAGATTCTTACTGTCATCTAGTTAGTGTGTCTTAGAGGACACCACAATTGCAAGCAAGTGATGCTAGCTCATGAGATGCTGGTGGGTTTCTTTGCTGCTCTTCAGCTGGACTCCGTGACAGGCTGCTGCGAGTGCAGCCTCAGTATATGTAACACATTGTTATACAATTATTATTTTATTTATAAGACAAATATTGAATGCTGTTTAGAAAATAATGAACTATAAGATTGTATTGTGGTGCAGAGCAAGCAGATAAGTATGTCAGTTAGAGCTTCCTTTACTTTTTGACTAAGCAAAGACTAGTGGTGTCCTTGTGTAGACAACACATAACTGCTAGTCATGACTGTTTTGAAGAGCAGAAAAACAATAGCTGATCATTTACTTAGAGCAAACTTTCAGAAACTATCTATTGCACATCCAGTAATGTAACATGTTGGACTAATTCTGCCCTTCTATAATACATAGGTAGGCTAAACACTGCAACTACCTATAGGCTGTGTTCCTTTCTTTCCTGAGATAATTCCAGTTCTCTTTTGATGGAGTAATGCGTGTCACAAGTTAGTTATAGTTTTCTTTACAAAGAGTCCATCTTTGAGTATTCTTGCATGTGTGTTCCACTGCTGGCTGCGATAGCTTGTGTGCCAGATGCCTCTGAACTGGGGATGTATGGAGTAGCCCTTGCAAGGGCAGCACGTACAGCCCTCTCTGCCCGAAGGGTGGCAGGGCTCCACCCTGACCTTTCTTCTCATGACCAGTGCTGCCAGTTGAATCTTCCCCATGTTGCCTGAAGCTGAAGTTGTTCTTGCTCCAGCTGTTTACATATAAATAACTTATATACTTGTTAATTAATGGAGTTGGTGTAAGTGGGGTGGGGAATGCATGATGACAAAACTCGTTTTCTTCTAAGTGGGAAGGAATTTTATTTTTCATTGAGCCCTAGGGTGTTTTATTTGATACTCTACAGTATTGACACCTCCGGATTTCCAATATTGCCTTTCTTGCATCTGGAAAAGTGTATCACTTCGGGAAAAAAAGCTCTCTGAGAGAAGATGAAACATTTGCAGGCTTTGAAGGCAGATCGCTGGGTTGGTGGAAGGTCTTGATTGCTGAGGCCTCCACTGAAAAACATGTGCCCCATGTCTGACAGATGGGATTTTTATTTGGAGAATCTCATGTGTGCTTACTCTGAGAAGAGGTGTGAATCCCCTTTCTGATGGGGTGCTTAGACTGCTGGGTACTGTAGCCCCTAGGTGACCTTTGAATGAAAGTTGGTAGTTCCTAAGTCTGCTGGCTGGGGGGTGGACAGGAAATCCAAGAAATCAACTTACGCGCTCTCACATGCTGGATCAAAGCCAAGCTTCACACAGCCCCCTCAGCTGTCAGCAACACTAAGTCCTTCAGGTACAGCTGTCATGGTGGGGTGATCGGTGTACCAGCAGGACAAGACTGTGGCCACCCCTACAGCCATGCCTCCTCCTGTGTTTGGATCCCAGCGAGCACATATATTCTGTTGTGTGGCTTGAGACTTTTATCATCATTTAATTCATTCTGTGCTCAAGCAGAATCAGTATGGCTGTAAGCTGAGGGACTCGGATCCTAGGTCTAAGGATGACCTTGGATCCTAGTATGTACCTGCTATGGTCCTAGTGGAGATGCTTCTCCCTCTCACATCTTTGTCAGCACTTGTTTTCAATGAAGGGAAGGACAAGCTGAAGTACTGCAGAAAAACACAGAAGTTACTGGTAATCTATGTGAAGATGTTCCATATGTAACACCTGTATACTTGTATGGCCCCTTTAAACCTTGTGAAAAGGCATTTAGCAGGCCTCAGGTCCTCTGACTTGTATAGCTGAGAATGAAAACAGAGAATACTATAGATCTAGGGGTTTCCTTGCATCTGATGTCAAACATCTTAATTATAACTGCAGCAACTAAAAAGCCACGATGGATGCAACCTTCCTATTTGGAAATACAAAAGTGGCAATGCTTTACACTTCCTTAAGGATTCTGGGATAGTGCTTTATGCTTTAAAAGGCATATTGCCCTCCTAAATAGGCAATGCAAACTTCAGCAACAGAGCCATCAGGACCAAGCCAGAAATACTGAAATCTAGAAGGGATGTCAGAGTTTGGGGGGGTGGGGAGGAGCAAAATGCACTTGTTCAGTCACACTGTTATATTAGTTGCCTGATATTTTGCAGTAGCTTGAAGAACTGCAGATTATTAATTGTCTGTATTTCTTTGTTCACTGTGCTTCCGCAGTGACTGACCCTTGATCTTCAAAGGCTGTTGGATGTCAGGTGAAATCGTACTGCTTTCATCTCTTCTATTTCCACCATATGCAGGGATTCCTCTTTCAAGATGGTATGGTTTAAATGACTTGAACACGCTTCATCTAGAAGCTGTGGAAGACGTTTCATAAGCTTCAAGAAAGCTGTGCTTTGCCTCCAAGAGACAAAATGGGTTTGGTTTGCTGACCTTTCCTTGTTAACAGAAACTGAACACCTGAATGTTAAAATCAAGTTTCAGTTGGTTTCTCTAGCATCCTTTCCTTGAGTCAGCAGTGTATCAAATCGATGATGTTGAGCTATATTGCTGTGAATGATTAAGCTGCTACAGGACTGTGGAGAAAACTTGGCAGAGGTCCTGGTTTCTTTCCATTCTCGTTCTATTTTAGAAGGAATTAAGCTGGTGTTTTCCATCCAGCTAAACATAGGCTTTTACACATACATTTACAGCATAATTTTACCTTTTTGAAAAGGGAATAAATTATTGTTGGCGTGGATCTGGTTTTTGCTGTTAAAGCCAGGCTTGCAGGACCAAACGGAATGAAAACAACTTTTCCTTAAAACTTGGAGATGTTGCAAGGGCTGATTCAGATGCCCTTTACATCTGACGGGTTGAGTCTTCTCTGTTGGAGGCCTTGAAGAGCTGTCAGTCCTTTAAGTCTGACTGGATTGACTTGGAAGGCTGTGAAGATCACCCTTAAAAGAGAAATAAGCAAAAATACGTTGTGGTTGAACTCTAAGGATGAATCGCTTCAGCAGATGTAGTTGCAAATGTAGGTTCCTTCTTCCTCCATTACTTTTGAAGACTAGGTCTGATCAAAGCCTGTATTTTTCTCCTGAATGGCTGTGGGCATTTTTATGGCTCATGTATTATAGCTGAGCTGTATTTCTTTCTTGATGATTGGCAAATAAGGTTGGAGGATGACACTTGCACAGAGCTGTAACTTACCTAGCCATCATTGCATGTTTATGGATAGCAATTCCTTTAATGCCTTAATTTCTAAGGAGCCGCAAGTAGTAAAGACAAGGTAGTAAATTCTACTTGCTCAAAGTTTACTTGTAGGTGAATGTATATTGAAAGAAGTAAACTGAAGAGGGATGATCGAGTGCTGACTGTTGTGGTCTGAAAACACACTAAAAGCAGAAGTGTGTGACACTTGAAAACCCTGATTCAGGACAGGAAGGCTTTGCAGCTGGTTACACAGTGGGGTGTTGCTCTGTGCCCTCATTTAAGCATTAGGTGGCCACTTAAAAAATAACATCACTAGGCTTTTGCCCTTGTGAGTGTGCAGGCTTTGTTATCTTATTACATGACTTTTAAGGAAACAAAAAGCAAAAGAATGTGTGAAAGCATTCCAGTGCATCTGGAATGATCTTCTGTAGCTTCACAGCTTCTCAGTGACAGGCAGACAAAGGCATCCCCCTCCTGCCATTGTGCATGTGCTCCATCAGGAAGCGCTGGCTGGCCTGCCACCCTCTGAGAGAGACCTGGAAACCCCAGCAGTCGAGGGGATGGAGAGGTAAAACGGCAGAAACATCAGTCCAGAAAAACACTCTGCACATAGGTGGACACACATATGTGTGTGTTGGATGCTACCTGTTGTAAATTAGGCTTTGGAATCACTGAATCTATTTTAATTAACTTAAAGGAATCATACAAAAAATTATCTACGTGTCTTAAAAGCATATTCTACACCTTAGAATTAAAGATATTTTGCATATTTTAGGGGTGCTGATTATTTCCCTTCCCCCACCCTCACCCTCCAACCTTAACGTTCATAGTATTTTTCATAAGTTTGTGATGAAGGTAGAAAAGATTTGGTGTCTGTAAAATATCTCACAGAAGCTAGCACTTTGTAGCTTTGATCTAGACGCAAGCGGGAAAATGAAAATGCTTGTCTGTTGTCCTTCATTCTGTTTAGACAGTAAGTAAGCAATGAGAATATGGAAAATGGAAGAGTCTAAGTATTTTCATTTTGATAAAACCATGTTAATGATAAAAGAAAATATTGAAAATGCTATTATACAGCTATGGTTCTGATTTGACTCTATTCAGAATAACATGTTCTGAGTGAGAAGACTCAAAACATCATTTTCATCACCTTGTTTGCTTCTGTGTCTTGGAAAACAATTGCCATTAATTTCAGGAAAGAATTACCAACTTCAATTTGTTCTCTTTCTCACATAAAAATAAATGTAAGGTTTGTTTTGTGGACTTGTGGAAAATATGTCTCTGGCCAGACTGTGCATTTCCAGGTCAAGGTTTCAGAGTCAGTTTTATCTGTGTAAGGACTGTAGAATTTTGATCAGTGTTTAAAGCATGGCTATACGAAAAAAAAAAAAAAAGACTCATTCTCCTACTTGCATGCAAAGCTTATGTGCACTGATTTGTTGTCTTTTTCTCCAATTAGTTCAGCTGTTTAAATATCTTTCCAGAAACCGAGGTCTTTAGTATATTACTAATTATACTTCTCCAACTGCAAATAATTTATTTATAGAACTCTTTCATGCAAAAAGATAGAAAATAGCATTAGATAGGTAGTCATTGCTTTGATTAAGTGCTTTGAGTTACTTCTAGTGAAGATAATATAATCATTTTGGGGTGTTTTTAAGCTAAGAATGGAAGACCAGACCGCTGGCCTTAGCTCTAAAGAAGAAGATGTGTATTTCTAACTGCATTTGACGTGTATAGCATACATGAACAGTAATTTTGGAGTTTATGAAAACTCCGTCTCTTTATACCTGAGTAGATAAGTCCTCTCCATCCAAAGCATTCCCATTTTTCATGTCTTTGAATTAAGAACAGGAATCCTTATGCTGTGAGATCTATTTGATTGGAGGCCTGATGTGTGACTTCTGTCACCACTTTGGACTTTTTCTCTACTGTAATTAGAAAAAAACAAAAACACAGTATGACCTGAAAAGCTTTGTAAATTAGGCAAGCCTCTGTTTCAATCAGATGAAATAAATTAATATATCCTTCACATTCTAAGAGGTATGAGTCAATTTTAAAACAGTTCACTTTTTTTAAACTTTGGCTGTTACTGTAATTTCAAATCTGGCTTTTTAAAAACTAGGATCAATATCCCACTGTAAAGCTTGGCTTGGGACTGTTGCTTATTGCCTGACTGTGTAAGTGCCGTGTAGCATCAAGACATCATCATCATCAGAAACTGGCACAGTTATAGCAACCCAGGCAGGACCTAGCAAACAAACATGCCTCCGTTTCTTGTTTCTCCTTTGTAGAAGGTGCAGTGTGTGTTCACTGGGTGGTGTTCTGGGTGGCGTACCAGGAGTGTCAGATAGAGCCTATGCATATCTTAAAAGCAATCTCTTCAAGTAGGCTGTTAGTTCATCACCACCATGTTATTCATGTACTGTTAGAATGATAAAAGCTAACCCATCCTCACTCCTACATACTTGCCTTCGGAGTCTTTTGTCTTGCAGCTTCTTAGAAGTTATTGTAAGTACTTGCAGCTGAGGGGGAGGGGTCACCAAAGGAAACTCATTTTTGGTCTCCTCCAATTCTTCAGCTGGGTTTCAAGTGGTCAGTCTCATCAGGAGGTAAATGGGATCTGTTCCCTCTGGAGCATCTGCAGTCAGTGCAGCCTGAGATGCTGGGCTAAGGAGCTCACAAACAATGCTAGGTACCTCTCTGTCCCGCTGCTTTCAGTGACAAAAAAGGGAGGAAGTATCTGACACTGGCAAAATCTGTCTATGTTGTGCTGAGAGGAACTGAGAAGAATCATTAGTCATTATTTTAATTACTTTGGGGCAGGAATGCATTTGATGTTCATCTGTGAACAGCACTGAGGAGTGTCTTGGAGTAGTATATCCACATGACATTATGGGTACTAAGGTACCATAATATATTCAGAAATTGAACAATACTGCTGTGAGGTAACTATTATCCTCTCTGTACATGAGCACACAGAGGAGTAAATCGGAAATTAACCCCCTTTCATCCAGCTGGCTGTGTGGTGGTTGTCAGCTTTGTCCTTCACAAGGTAGGGGAGCAGATGATGCTGTTCTCCATCCACAAGCAAGCATAGGCAGTGGCAAGGGGGTGGCCTTCGCAGGTTAGCAATGTTGGGCAGAGGCAGGCTGCAAGTAGATGCACTATGGAGAAATACAGACCTACTACTTTTCCATTAAAATTCTGCTCCTCTGAAGTGCATTTCCCTAGCTCTTCCTTGAGCAGTAGGACTGCAGGGCCCTTACCTACTGTAAAGCCGTAGGTAGGGCATCGTGTGGCTGCTCTCTGCAGTGTTACCAAGAAAAATTGCTAAAATATAAAGGCTTAAAAGATCTGCATGAAATTGTATCTGGTTATCTTCATTCTGATGTGTCATTTAAAATTACTAGCTTTAACACTGGTATTAAGCTGCAAGCATTCTCTTCCATAGACTAATAAGGAAAAGTACAATAACACCTATTGGTTTCTATTACTATTATTTCATGGTTTTTCTGTCTGACTTTGAAAAGTTTGTGGCAGAGATTTTTTTCTCTTTTCTGATCCCTGCTGATAAGTTATGAAGGATACTGCCAGTAATCCTTTGTTATAATTGACAGAATCTCTGTGCCAATTCATTATTGATCTGCATGCAAAGATGTGCAACAGCTTCCCATCAGGGCTTGATTCCACAAATTATACAACGTGAAACTTGCCACCTAGTAACACACAGAGGTGAAAAGAAGGTATTATTTGCTACAGAAATACTGAATAGTCTGAAGTATGGTGTGGGTTTTTTTAAACTAATGTTTGCTTGCAGATGATCAATTGTGACACATTGTGCCCTTCCTTAGGTAGTCAACATCACTTCATACTACTGTTTATTAAATCCTCATTGGTCTACAACAAACATGCTATTCACTCTCTTCAGTTAGTCATGGCTAGCCTGACAGAGGAAGGCTTTCACTCCCATTTGTATGACCATCCCTTGTATACAACTGCTAAACAATGGTGCACCAACTGCAGTAAACGATGTGATCAATTTATAGTTTGAGCCACAAAAAAATATATAAATTTTAGCAAATATTAAACTTAAAATGCCATTCATGGTGCTACTGAAATCTTAACCTGTTAGTGAAGTTGATGCAAACACCAGGTTTATCTCTTAGTTTCTCTTACATACATTAAAGAAGGTTCTTTAATGTGTAAAAATGATGCATAAATTATGTAGTTAATATTGTTACTGCCTAAAATTCAGTTTCCTGTTTCATGCTGAGCTTCTGAAACGTCTTTGTATTCATGTATGCCACTTAATGCTCTGTTGAGCAATATTAAAATACCAAAATCATCCAATAATACAAATCATTCACAGTAGCATCCAGAGCCCATTCACTGAAACCAGGCATTTCCTGCCTTTTTTGTTTGTTTGTTTACCAGTTGTATGTGATGCTTCTGACTTCTAGATTACATCTATTGCCTTCTGTGTTCAAGTGATACCTAAGAGAACACCAAGTTTAGCAAGAAAAATTTCAAACAATAGTAATGAAAAGTGTCATTCTACCTCGTTTTCAGGTCTTGGGGTGCTTGCACATGTTCCTTGGAGTTCTTGCTTATTGGCTTTTTCCATGCTCCTCTGGATTCGTAGGGTTTATCTCACACAGAACCAGTAAGATTAAAATATCAAAATCAGCCACTATTTCTGGTTTTATTACTATTTCTCAGGAGTCAATCCATAAACAAATTGAAGCTTTATCAACCTTCTTTATACCTGCTGAAATTCAAAGAATATGACTATCTGTAGAAAATACTCATTCTTTGAGTATTTAAGCAAAATGCTCAGGACAAGTCTTGAAACTATTTCAGCAATTAAAATTAATCATGACCTAATTAAATGACTTCCTACTTCATTTCACACAGTCATGACCCTCATGACATCTCCAACTGTGACATCTCTGTCACTATTTCCATTTAACCTCAGCCAAGAATTTGGGACGTTTGCCATAACGGAATAGCTAAAGCAGACTTTATCTATGTGATTCTTAGCACCATCAAGTCCACTAGTGTCACGTTTGTGGTATGCCTAGAGGCACTCGGTATAAAGTGGATCTTTTATAATAATTAGGGCAGCAGAAGAACAATACTGTGGTCTTACAGTTCAATGAAAGAGGCCTTTGTAATATTGTACATTTCATTATGTCCAAAGGGTTAAAAGTAGCTGTTTTCTACCATGATAATAAATAACAATTTCTTTTTTAACAAGAAACTTCTTATAGAACCCTTTTAGTGTAGAAGTTCTTTAAGGAAAAAAAAAAAAAAAAACCCAACAAAATCCAACCACCCAACCAACCATACACACACCCCAAAATAAACCCCAAACACTTTGTCAAGCTGTTTTCTTGTGTTACTTTTCAAATAGAATATTTTTATCAGACTTTGCAAAATTAGCAGGGTGAATATTTCAGAATTTGCATTCATGCTTTGCGTATAACAGGCTTTTTGTTTCTTTTGCACGTAACTTGGCTTTCTCTCTCTATTTCATTCCTTTTGTTTTTTCCAGTTTCTTTCATTACAGTTGCAGCCATTGGCCACCTGTTTATTTCCAGAATCTGCAGGTATTCTAGGCCAAAATGTTATATATCACTTTTTTTCTAACGACAGGTACAAGCATTTATTCCTATATGTCCATTTTTCTTACACTCAAGGTGAAAACGAGGTTTTCTGCTTTCTGCTGGATGCTGTAGTGTTAAAATGCTGCAGTTGAAGGGAGTTTTTAGGAATCTTGTGCTGAAACTTGGGGATGCTCTTGGGGAATTTTTCCCTGGGATCTAGTCAGCTTCCTTTTATTTTTTTTTCTTTCTGGTGGCTGACAAGTAGCATTCCTTAAGAGTAGCAGGCTGGGAGTTCTTTGTCTGAGAGTGTACCATGTGTCTTAATGTTTTTCCTTAAATTAGGAACCTTTGTCTTCACTCTCCCCACATTAAAGTGTTGGGGACTTGTTTGAGTCTTTCCGTCCAATCACACAGTTTGAACACTGTGCTATTGTACCAGACTATCAGCTCACTTGCAGCATTTTTCTAGAAGAAAGTCTAAATCATTCTAGTGGAGCTCATTTTCAGTTTGTAATGATTATTTTTTTTCTTAATATAGAATGCTTTATTGGGAGAACATTGATTTCACATACCTTCTAGTGCTGCAGATGTAAACACCTAGAAGAAAGCGCTTTTTTTTTTTTTTTTTTAACTGGCCTGGAAATGATTTTGTGGGAAGATATTCAATTCCTGGGTGTGAAAGGGTTCATTCATTATGCAGAAGAAATATCTGTTGTTGTTTTCCTATAACCACAGCAAGACTGCATAATGAGGAAAAAACCTATGGATCCAGTAAGGAATCTGGGACACTGTCTGCTGGTCTTAAATTATCTCAGCAGACACTCATCTCTGTTCTTCATTCAGTTCTCCGTATTGGCAGCTCCCTGCTCATTCAAGAAGCTAAATTATGATTGGATTCCATTAACTTCTTGCATCCTCTACTTTGCTTTTTACAAGGTTTGTCTTTTCCCTGCAAGAATCTTAAATAGATGAAAAATACAATAAAATAAGTAGGAGATATTGTTTGAAAGTGATCTGATGTGAATGGACTTAAAATACTGCAACATCCGTGTGTTTGTGTCGATGACTTCTGAAGCGTTACAAATGAGCGATTTTGTGACAAAGATGTAAATGCAAATAAATACATCCTTCAGGTTCAGAGGAGAGCTTATATGTAGATGCTTTCATCTTGCCCCTTCAGGATACCCTACACCTTTTCCCCTGACATTCTGGTTACACGTAACACAGCGTTTATATGGCAAGGCTGGCAAAAAGGGGTTGTACAACGGGGAGCATGGATGTCTGTATGCACACAGGCTGCTGTGCATCTGGATGTGGATGTGAATTCTTGCCCCATTCTGAAAGGGAGCCTAGTGCTTAAGAGTGTTTTGAAAGATTTGCTTTATATTTTGGAAACCCTCCCATACAATTTGCTGTGTTTTGGAAAAGTAGGTACATTAAATCTGGATGTGTAACATCGAAAATGCTTTGTAATTTAATGCTCAATGATATAATTAATCAAAGCAGTTTTAAAGCAAGATAAAATCAAGCACACTATGACAAAACATTGGTTTCTAGATGAGAGTTATTTCATGCTCCTGGTTTCGTAAGCTTTTAAAATGGAGCTGGGGGGGCGGGGAATAAATTGTCTGTTAATGCTTCATATCTCTTCTAGAAGCAATTTTTTCAAGCAGGCCTAAACTATTCTGCTTTTGAATGCTAGCTACTGGAAGCTGATCTTTATTATGCTGCTCCTTTATTATACAGACTGTTCTAGGAATTGAATACCAGCTTAGTGTCCTGTGCAAGACATTTTCTGTGTCTCTGTACCTGTTGTATTGTAGTAGTTGAAAGGATGGTTGTCTGTTTAAAATCCTTTCCACTCCTCCTCTATTCAGAATCATCTTGTCCTTCTGCCGTGTCAGATGGTAAGATTACAGTTCCTGGCCATAACCAAATGAAAGGTATTCAGACAAGTTGCGGACAGTCACCACACAGAGGAACAATGAAATATCTGTTCCCTGGATGGGAGCTAAGGGATTCATCCTCTTTCTTTTGTCAGCTGGTGGAACGTACTAAGCTCTTGCAGTTCAGTTTTTCTGTTTTCTCCTCTGTTACTAATCTTTTAAGTATAGCAAGAAAGAAGCTTGCTAGAGAGTTCATCTACCGACTGTGTCACTCTAAGACTGACTAATAAATCCTTTGAGCCTGTTAACATATTTGTTTATGGGTATTTTTAAAGTGCTAAAAAGTATAAAAAACCAAAACCCTTCTAAACTTCCAGAATACAAATCCTTGTAAGGAAAAGCACTGAAGCTACTGCAAGAAATTGGGTTATATTGAGAATGAGATTTATCTTATTCAAAATGTGATTATTTTTTTTAATTCTTTTTTTTGGGGTGATGGTGTATCTTTTTATATTCTTACGGGCCTGAACCTGTACTCAGTAAAAACAATGAAGTTTTTGCCATTGACTTCAGTGGGAACAGATTAGTACCAGTCAATATTAGAGCAGTTACGCAGATTTCGTGGTGTTGCTAAACTAAAAGAAGTTCAGTGAGTGAAATGTATTTCTGAAGTTATCAAAAGCTTAAAAAATTACTATCTCAAAATATGTATATTTTATTATGGCTGTTAAGCAGAGCTAAAGGATGAACACTAAATCCATTAGTGGTACTTAATCCTTCACCAGAATATTTCAAAACAAATTAAAGAAATGCGGTGTATCCAAATGAAAGCTTTTTTGTTTTAAGCAGAACACTTTCTTGTTCTGAGCAGTTTGTGGGCTTCCTTGTTGCAGTCGTATTGCTTAAACAGATGATGGCTAATGTAACACTGAACTTATACTAATTAGCTGTCTTAATTTTACATTCAGCAAAGCTTATTGGCACAGAGAATAATCAGCCTGTGCAATTCAGTGCCCTCAGAGGTGCTCACAGCAACCTCTAAGTAACCTGAGAGATGCTTTTCTCCCTACAGGACCTATGTAAGACTTAATGCAATTAACTCCATGGGCTCTGGGCCCTCTGAGGATGGGAGTTCAAGGCTTCTCTAGCATGTGGGCAAATCTCTTCTGGGACCTCTGCTCAGAGCCAGCATGGTGTAGAGGTGGCATATGAGGCACTTGAGATGCTTGTGTGTTTCAGTCCATCGGTCTTACAAATATTATTTGTCTTCATGCTCAGAGTGCTCAGTTTTTAAGGTACGTTATCTTCAGAAAACATTGAGTTAGTGAAGCGCGATTTACTTTGATTTTACTAGAGAGGAACTGAGGCACAAAGAAAGGGCTGATGAGGTGAGTTGCAGAATCCTGAGGGCAGCTCCTCGTGGGCAGCGGAGTGTGTGAGGGGACCCGGAGCTTGGTATAAGAAGCCATCCCGCTGATCAGTCAGTGTGCACAGCACTGGAGAAAGCCATTAGGAAGCACTGCGCCAGGGGTGTGTGTAAAACCACACCTCAGGGCGTGTGAGTGGGAGAGGAGGAGTAGTCCCAGCTTTGAAGTCTCATCCAGAAAGCAGGTTACCCAGGTTTAGGCCCCTCCTTTGCCTAAGGGGATCCAAACCCACTGCTCCCACCTCCTTCTGGAGCTCCTTCATCTTTGTGCTAGGGGCCGCTCTTGGGTGGCAGTTATCTCCGCCCTCTCTGCTGAAGCTGTGCCCACACAAGGTCCTTGCAAAAGCATCCTGACCTTCCCCTTCTTCCATACCTTCAGTGAGCACCAGAAGCTGCCTTGTGCACCCGTTCCTTGTTGTAGGCTGACCATTCCCTGCTGTAATGGACGTGGTTAAAGCTGGCCTGAGCAAGCGGGGTACCAGCCTGGGAGGAGATGTAGCGTGGCAGCTGGGCACATACACACGGGGGAAAAAATACCCAACTTTCTACTAGCAGCACAACATTGGAGGGGGTCCTTCAAGCATATTTTTTGCATTGAGAAGGATGTGAAAAAAAATGGAACTTCTCCACCCCCAAGTTTCAAAAGACTAAACATTTGTTGGGAAGCATCTATGCAAAGCCTTTCGGCATATTTATACTCATATGGATGTGACTTTGATTACTCTGCATTCCTTATTTTTCAAGTGGAACCCTACAATCTAAGGCTAATTAATGCCAGTATGAGAAAGAAAAGGCATCTAGGACTTTGCCGTTCTGATCACAAAGTTAACGTAGGACTTCAGTATTGAATGTTTTGGACAGGACACTGAATGAAAAGTTATGCCAGTACAATTTGCTAAGCCATGACATTTAACTCGGCATTTATGCATCATGTTACAGCTGTTCTGGCTGATATTATATACTTAATAAGCTTTTCATCTGGAGATCTAAGAATGTTATACAAACAGTAATTTATTTGAACTTTCCTATGTCCTGAGAAACTTCCAGTTGCAGCTTTATAAGAAATAAAAGCAATAAAGTAGATTTTCTCTAGCAAGTAGCTTTGAACATCCAACTTTAATGATACCCTAGCAAAGTTCTGGTTTTGTTTATATTGAAAGAATTAAATGTACAAAAGACAGACACTTAGGGAAAGGCTTTTCTTCCTTCACAACCATCCTTTTAAAAATCAGGTGTTAGCAGTTAATTGTGGAATACTCTTGTCTGATTTGTATTGGCAAAAGCCACATATTTTTCATACAAGTTGCATCTAATTCTCTACTAAATCTATGAACATGTATCCCAGCCTTTTCCCCAAGGTTGTGGGAGTGTAGAGTAACACAATAAACTGCTTAATAAAACGAGTTGTTTTGACTTCTTGAGCTCTTCTTGCTGTTGCTTCTCTCTGCTCCTAGAAACTACTGTATAAAAAGCTGTGATGCTTTGCATAGTCTTGTAAGCACAGCCTGTTTTCATGACTAGAGCTCATATGTGTATAGCATGGATGCAAATGTTCAAAATGTAAATAGGTTTTGATCATAAGATCAAAGTGTGTCTGGAGTAGAGCAACTGAAGTAGCTGATATGCAAACTTACTGTCACATACATCTCACCTAGTGGTCAGGGGCTGATTCCCTGCATATGGCCAGAGAAGAGAAAGGCAGGGCTTGTTTCTATAGAAAACCGTGTAGGGGAGGAAGAAGCTGTTGCATCTTCCATAGAGCTGAGTTTATTGATACTCTTAAGCATGAAAAAGGGATAAAAAGATTTCTTGAAGTGAATTGCTAAAAGTGTATCAGGCTGGACTACTGTGAAAACGTTGTAACCAGCGCAACTGACTTGCATGTCTACCTGGGGCTTTCTCAACTCTGCTTTTCATGGGTCACAAAGTAGTGTGCCCCAAAGATAGCAATTCAATATCCAGCCACTTGCCACTTTAAAGCTACATAAATATTTAATTTTAAGCTACTCTGAAATCAAACCAACTTAAAATTATAGATTGGTTTTATGCACCATAAATTCTATCTCAGATACATCCTAGAGATTGAGAGTAACAGCACTTTGCTATGGAGTTCTTTTTTTAGGAGAATCTTCATGATTGTTTTAAGAGCTGCCACCTTTGTATCATGTGTTATAGTAAGCCACCATTGTTTATCATATGCAAGAAAGGTTCATAATTCTACAGGGGGAAATATTTTTTGGTGTTTTGTTTTGGTTTGGTTCCTTTTGCTAATACACTAATTGGAACATCTGGAATCATTAGAATATTCAATAATACTCCAAAGCCTTGCTTTTCCCGAGGAGGTGTATTTGAGAAATGCTCACCGAGGCATAATATATCATCCTTGTAGTTTCCTGTGGTTTCTCTCTCAGCCCTTGTAGGAATGAAGTCATGAGACTAAGTTGCAGGCTACTCCAGGTCTGTAGCTCAGTGAAGTGCCTGGTAAGTTGCTCAGTTACATGGTTCTGTTCCTGGTTTAACAGCAACAAAGTGGAGCTAAAAAGCGTCTGAGTGAATAATTAACATTTTCCCATAAATGTGAGATCTCCTAGAGGGAGAGTCTCTGTTCAGAAGTATTATGGGGCTTGCACTGTGCTGCTCCAAGACCTCGAATTCCTGAGGAAGCATGGTGTTTTGGCCAGAGGAGTCGCCCCTCCTACTGCTTGCCTTCTCCCAGGAGCTGGTTGCCTCCTTTCCCCTGCTCCCAGTCCCCTGAGGTCACTGGCGCCCCGTGGAGCCTGAGCAAGAGGCACACCGAGGGGACTGGTGCCTTGTATTAAGGCCCGAAAAAGCAGGGGGCAAAGGGAGAAGGAGGATTTACGTAGCAGGGAGAGAGAATTTAGAGAAGATGCAGCCATGTGAAGACAGCAGATGTTATCGCTGCTGGCGTGGATACTGGATGAGCGGATTGAGTTGTTAAGTATAGATTATATCTTGTAGCAATTCTCACGACTCCTAAAACAAGTCAAAATTGCCTGCAACACAGCAGATGATTTGTATAAAAGATTAATATAGTTTGTTTGCCTAATAAGGGCCCTTTCCAAGACACTGCAGCTCCTCTATGTCTTGCTTTGGCTTCCCTACTGAACCAAGGCGAGAAGGAGGGTGACTGTCACTACGATACTCACAAGGAAATGTTTGGCCTGTTCAGCTGCTCTGTGTGGGGAGGGAGGAGGCAAAGTCCTTGGGCAAGCTATGTTGGATGCGAGTTAGCTGCAGCTCTCCTTAGAAAAGCCAGGACTTTTTTCAAGCACTGGAACAATTAGCTGATGAGGTGTCTAGCAAGGAAGAATATTTTGAAACATGTTAAAACCGCTGCAAACTCCACTCTGTAATGCTCCTTCCCCACATTTCTTTCCTCGCATGCTGTCATGCAGTTGCATGGGAAGAAGGCAGTGTCACAGTCAGCTCTTGGCTACTTCTTGCTTTGCTGCTACGGAAACCCATTTCTCCTCTCATGGCTTTTCTTCAGAGAAATGGGGCTTCTGCTTGCTTCCCTCAAAAAAAGTTATTCCTACGCTCAGCCTCGATTCTCCTCTCAGCCAGAGGGAATGAAACACAGTCTGGATTCGGGCATGTC